>NC_092711.1:123444109-124174520 GCF_047496885.1 Scyliorhinus torazame | reverse complement strand
TCACCCAGGCCCGGAACGACCGCTGCCATCTCGCTCCACAGAGGCTGTCAGTCCTGCTGAGATTGTCCAGTATGTTCTGTTTTTGTTTCAGAATGAAGCATCCGCAGTAAGTTGCATTTGTCGTTCATTTAGACATGTTTGAGATGGTGAATAAGTATGTTTATCTGCATTTGTAAATGCATGAAATTCTGTTGTGGATGAACTAGCTCCGAATATCCAAAATAGGAAGGTCCTTTTCTTCTCATTGCCTGTCGAAAATTCAGTGCTTGTGACTTAATGTGGAATTTATTTTAGTGGCTCATGAGAGTCTAAACCTCATAATCCTCGAACATACGAGATGGGGGAACAAAAGTACTTTGTGCAAACATTCCTCACACAACATGAGAAGCACTTGATGTTTCTACCTGGTATGGCCCCGGGGACCTTTCGCATGTTAGGGGAATGTGCTAACCACTACACTACAGAAACCGCTGGCGGTGCAGTAATCATTGGACTTGTGCAATGTTCAACCTCACTGTGTTGCTGCAGCTTCTCATGGTTCGTCTGAGAGGCCATGTCACTTATTACAAGAAGACAGCCGTTTCTTTAAAACCGATGTCTCAACTTATAAAACAATCAGGAATCGAACTTTACAGACCTGAAGATAAGTTATGTTTTGCTTGAAGTGGAAGTTAAATTGAGAATGCAGGGCTTTCGTAAATAACCACAACCAGACGGGTGCATGTATTTTGCTATTCCTCGTTGATGAAGACCAGTTACGAGATTGCGGCAATAGTCAGCAACAGACTAAACTGGAAGTTCGAGATGTTTCTGCCCGGTTTCGAACCGGGGACCTTACGCGTGTAAGGCGAATGTGAAAACCACTACACTACAGAAACAGCTGGCAATCAACGGACGTGTACAATGTGCAACCTCACTGTGTTGCTGCAGATTCGCATGGTGAGGCTGAGAGGCTAGGCCACTTATTACAAGACGACTGCTGTTTCTTTCAAAAACAGATGTTTCAACATATAAAACCACGAGATGTAGAAATTAGATCGAACTTAACATGATCTGCGTTAACTTCACAGGGACGTGACCCAACTAATCCACAGAACCAAAGTGGAGAATTGAACTGACTGGAGAGCTGCATCTTAACGCTGACCTCCCGGACCTCGGCCTCCTGAAATGTTCCAAAGAAGCTCAACAAACACTCGAGGAACAGCAGCGCATCTTTCCACTGGGCTCAATACAGCTTTCACACTCATAGTGTGTGCAACCGTCTCACACCGTAAATGCTGCCCCCATTCTGTGTGTACTACCATCGCAGATTTGGGTTTGAATCTTGTTTCCACTTCGTCTTTGTATCCGGGCGGTAGTTGCTGAGAGCTGGCACAGACACAGCGGCTGGAATGGCCTCATACTGTGGTGTAATTATTCTCTCAATCGATGCTCACCTCACTCTGTGGCCAGGGAACCCTAGGCCTTTTCTCATTTAATCTCTCCTGACTTGCACCCTGTCAGAGCGCTTTCCTGTTATTCTGCTTGCTCCCACCGGGATTTGACTTGGTTAAAACGTCCGACATTTCTAACCCGTCCCGGTTTTAATGAAAAGTGATGGTGAAAGACGAGCTGTGTTGTCCTGTCGACAAATGCCGCCTGACTCGCTGAGTTGTTCCAGTATCTTCCGCAGATGTCGGATCAACTTTCGATACGAGAATTGAAGACGTTCTGCTCACTTTGCTCTGCATCAAGAATCAGCTGTCCCACCCAGTGAGTTAAAGCGCACGCCAAAAGTTCGAATTCCGAGCCAGCCAGGAGTCGAACTTAGAATCTCCTGATTCGTAGTCAGACGCGTTATCCATTGCGCCACTGGCCCAGCCGGGTGCATGCATTTTGCTATTCCTTGTTGAGCCTCTGTGGCGCATTCGGCGGGATTCATTCACATTGGGTTTCCTTTGAGAAGCTGAGCTCACACAGCAGGGAACCAATACGTTCCCGAGACAATCAAGACATTTTCTAAAAGCTTGTCTATGTGTGGATATTCACTTACTTCTATTGACTTATTCCAGTAGATTCAGGCAGCTCTCTGTATGTTTCATTTTATTCAGTTCAACAACATCAGACTGTGTAACCTCTCTTCCCCCTCCACCATCTGCTTCTTCCCCCTCCACCATCTGTATCCATCATCTTATTTTAATTCCTTGCATTGATATGTTTTACCCTCAGCATTGCCCCCCTCCCCCAGCCCATACCATCCTACTTGAGCAATCTGATCCCTGTCGCCAATTGTTCGCTGACACACTGCTTACTTTCTGCGATTAACACATTCTGATCTCTTGAGGCGCCACTATCAGCACCTTGATTAGCCTCATTTACATTCCCTTTTTCTTTCTGTCCGAGACATTTTCGTCATTTTCCACCTATTGCTGACCACTCTATCGAGGCCCAATAGGGCACGCCAACCCCGCCCCATCCACATTAGTCTGAATCTGACCCCATTTCCAGTTCTCCAGCTTTGACAAAGAGTCACCCAGACCCGGACCGACCGCTGCCATCTCGCTCCACAGAGGCTGTCAGTCCTGCTGAGATTGTCCAGTATGTTCTGTTTTTGTTTCAGAATGAAGCATCCGCAGTAAGTTGCATTTGTCGTTCATTTAGACATGTTTGAGATGGTGAATAAGTATGTTTATCTGCATTTGTAAATGCATGAAATTCTGTTGTGGATGAACTAGCTCCGAATATCCAAAATAGGAAGGTCCTTTTCTTCTCATTGCCTGTCGAACATTCAGTGCTTGTGACTTAATGTGGAATTTATTTTAGTGGCTCATGAGAGTCTAAACCTCATAATCCTCGAACATACGAGATGGGGGAACAAAAGTACTTTGTGCAAACATTCCTCACACAACATGAGAAGCACTTGATGTTTCTACCTGGTATGGCCCCGGGGATCTTTCGCATGTTAGGGGAATGTGCTAACCACTACACTACAGAAACCGCTGGCGGTGCAGTAATCATTGGACTTGTGCAATGTTCAACCTCACTGTGTTGCTGCAGCTTCTCATGGTTCGTCTGAGAGGCCATGTCACTTATTACAAGAAGACAGCCGTTTCTTTAAAACCGATGTCTCAACTTATAAAACAATCAGGAATCGAACTTTACAGACCTGAAGATAAGTTATGTTTTGCTTGAAGTGGAAGTTAAATTGAGAATGCAGGGCTTTCGTAAATAACCACAACCAGACGGGTGCATGCATTTTGCTATTCCTCGTTGATGAAGACCAGTTACGAGATTGCGGCAATAGTCAGCAACAGACTAAACTGGAAGTTCGAGATGTTTCTGCCCGGTTTCGAACCGGGGACCTTTCGCGTGTAAGGCGAATGTGATAACCACTACACTACAGAAACAGCTGGCAATCAACGGACGTGTACAATGTGCAACCTCACTGTGTTGCTGCAGATTCGCATGGTGAGGCTGAGAGGCTAGGCCACTTATTACAAGACGACTGCTGTTTCTTTCAAAAACAGATGTTTCAACATATAAAACCACGAGATGTAGAAATTAGATCGAACTTAACATGATCTGCGTTAACTTCACAGGGACGTGACCCAACTAATCCACAGAGCCAAAGTGGAGAATTGAACTGACTGGAGAGCTGCATCTTAACGCTGACCTCCCGGACCTCGGCCTCCTGAAATGTTCCAAAGAAGCTCAACAAACACTCGAGGAACAGCAGCGCATCTTTCCACTGGGCTCAATACAGCTTTCACACTCATAGTGTGTGCAACCGTCTCACACCGTAAATGCTGCCCCCATTCTGTGTGTACTACCATCGCAGATTTGGGTTTGAATGTGTTTCCACTTCGTCTTTGTATCCGGGCGGTAGTTGCTGAGAGCTGGCACAGACACAGCGGCTGGAATGGCCTCATACTGTGGTGTAATTATTCTCTCATTCGATGCTCACCTCACTCTGTGGCCAGGGAACCCTAGGCCTTTTCTCATTTAATCTCTCCTGACTTGCACCCTGTCAGAGCGCTTTCCTGTTATTCTGCTTGCTCCCACCGGGATTTGACTTGGTTAAAACGTCCGACATTTCTAACCCGTCCCGGTTTTAATGAAAAGTGATGGTGAAAGACGAGCTGTGTTGTCCTGTCGACAAATGCCGCCTGACTCGCTGAGTTGTTCCAGTATCTTCCGCAGATGTCGGATCAACTTTCGATACGAGAATTGAAGACGTTCTGCTCACTTTGCTCTGCATCAAGAATCAGCTGTCCCACCCAGTGAGTTAAAGCGCACGCCAAAAGTTCGAATTCCGAGCCAGCCAGGAGTGGAACTTAGAATCTCCTGATTCGTAGTCAGACGCGTTATCCATTGCGCCACTGGCCCAGCCGGGTGCATGCATTTTGCTATTCCTTGTTGAGCCTCTGTGGCGCATTCGGCGGGATTCATTCACATTGGGTTTCCTTTGAGAAGCTGAGCTCACACAGCAGGGAACCAATACGTTCCCGAGACAATCAAGACATTTTCTAAAAGCTTGTCTATGTGTGGATATTCACTTACTTCTATTGACTTATTCCAGTAGATTCAGGCAGCTCTCTGTATGTTTCATTTTATTCAGTTCAACAACATCAGACTGTGTAACCTCTCTTCCCCCTCCACCATCTGCTTCTTCCCCCTCCACCATCTGTATCCATCATCTTATTTTAATTCCTTGCATTGATATGTTTTACCCTCAGCATTGCCCCCCTCCCCCAGCCCATACCATCCTACTTGAGCAATCTGATCCCTGTCGCCAATTGTTCGCTGACACACTGCTTACTTTCTGCGATTAACACATTCTGATCTCTTGAGGCGCCACTATCAGCACCTTGATTAGCCTCATTTACATTCCCTTTTTCTTTCTGTCCGAGACATTTTCGTCATTTTCCACCTATTGCTGACCACTCTATCGAGGCCCAATAGGGCACGCCAACCCCGCCCCATCCACATTAGTCTGAATCTGACCCCATTTCCAGTTCTCCAGCTTTGACAAAGAGTCACCCAGGCCCGGAACGACCGCTGCCATCTCGCTCCACAGAGGCTGTCAGTCCTGCTGAGATTGTCCAGTATGTTCTGTTTTTGTTTCAGAATGAAGCATCCGCAGTAAGTTGCATTTGTCGTTCATTTAGACATGTTTGAGATGGTGAATAAGTATGTTTATCTGCATTTGTAAATGCATGAAATTCTGTTGTGGATGAACTAGCTCCGAATATCCAAAATAGGAAGGTCCTTTTCTTCTCATTGCCTGTCGAAAATTCAGTGCTTGTGACTTAATGTGGAATTTATTTTAGTGGCTCATGAGAGTCTAAACCTCATAATCCTCGAACATACGAGATGGGGGAACAAAAGTACTTTGTGCAAACATTCCTCACACAACATGAGAAGCACTTGATGTTTCTACCTGGTATGGCCCCGGGGACCTTTCGCATGTTAGGGGAATGTGCTAACCACTACACTACAGAAACCGCTGGCGGTGCAGTAATCATTGGACTTGTGCAATGTTCAACCTCACTGTGTTGCTGCAGCTTCTCATGGTTCGTCTGAGAGGCCATGTCACTTATTACAAGAAGACAGCCGTTTCTTTAAAACCGATGTCTCAACTTATAAAACAATCAGGAATCGAACTTTACAGACCTGAAGATAAGTTATGTTTTGCTTGAAGTGGAAGTTAAATTGAGAATGCAGGGCTTTCGTAAATAACCACAACCAGACGGGTGCATGTATTTTGCTATTCCTCGTTGATGAAGACCAGTTACGAGATTGCGGCAATAGTCAGCAACAGACTAAACTGGAAGTTCGAGATGTTTCTGCCCGGTTTCGAACCGGGGACCTTACGCGTGTAAGGCGAATGTGAAAACCACTACACTACAGAAACAGCTGGCAATCAACGGACGTGTACAATGTGCAACCTCACTGTGTTGCTGCAGATTCGCATGGTGAGGCTGAGAGGCTAGGCCACTTATTACAAGACGACTGCTGTTTCTTTCAAAAACAGATGTTTCAACATATAAAACCACGAGATGTAGAAATTAGATCGAACTTAACATGATCTGCGTTAACTTCACAGGGACGTGACCCAACTAATCCACAGAGCCAAAGTGGAGAATTGAACTGACTGGAGAGCTGCATCTTAACGCTGACCTCCCGGACCTCGGCCTCCTGAAATGTTCCAAAGAAGCTCAACAAACACTCGAGGAACAGCAGCGCATCTTTCCACTGGGCTCAATACAGCTTTCACACTCATAGTGTGTGCAACCGTCTCACACCGTAAATGCTGCCCCCATTCTGTGTGTACTACCATCGCAGATTTGGGTTTGAATCTTGTTTCCACTTCGTCTTTGTATCCGGGCGGTAGTTGCTGAGAGCTGGCACAGACACAGCGGCTGGAATGGCCTCATACTGTGGTGTAATTATTCTCTCAATCGATGCTCACCTCACTCTGTGGCCAGGGAACCCTAGGCCTTTTCTCATTTAATCTCTCCTGACTTGCACCCTGTCAGAGCGCTTTCCTGTTATTCTGCTTGCTCCCACCGGGATTTGACTTGGTTAAAACGTCCGACATTTCTAACCCGTCCCGGTTTTAATGAAAAGTGATGGTGAAAGACGAGCTGTGTTGTCCTGTCGACAAATGCCGCCTGACTCGCTGAGTTGTTCCAGTATCTTCCGCAGATGTCGGATCAACTTTCGATACGAGAATTGAAGACGTTCTGCTCACTTTGCTCTGCATCAAGAATCAGCTGTCCCACCCAGTGAGTTAAAGCGCACGCCAAAAGTTCGAATTCCGAGCCAGCCAGGAGTCGAACTTAGAATCTCCTGATTCGTAGTCAGACGCGTTATCCATTGCGCCACTGGCCCAGCCGGGTGCATGCATTTTGCTATTCCTTGTTGAGCCTCTGTGGCGCATTCGGCGGGATTCATTCACATTGGGTTTCCTTTGAGAAGCTGAGCTCACACAGCAGGGAACCAATACGTTCCCGAGACAATCAAGACATTTTCTAAAAGCTTGTCTATGTGTGGATATTCACTTACTTCTATTGACTTATTCCAGTAGATTCAGGCAGCTCTCTGTATGTTTCATTTTATTCAGTTCAACAACATCAGACTGTGTAACCTCTCTTCCCCCTCCACCATCTGCTTCTTCCCCCTCCACCATCTGTATCCATCATCTTATTTTAATTCCTTGCATTGATATGTTTTACCCTCAGCATTGCCCCCCTCCCCCAGCCCATACCATCCTACTTGAGCAATCTGATCCCTGTCGCCAATTGTTCGCTGACACACTGCTTACTTTCTGCGATTAACACATTCTGATCTCTTGAGGCGCCACTATCAGCACCTTGATTAGCCTCATTTACATTCCCTTTTTCTTTCTGTCCGAGACATTTTCGTCATTTTCCACCTATTGCTGACCACTCTATCGAGGCCCAATAGGGCACGCCAACCCCGCCCCATCCACATTAGTCTGAATCTGACCCCATTTCCAGTTCTCCAGCTTTGACAAAGAGTCACCCAGACCCGGACCGACCGCTGCCATCTCGCTCCACAGAGGCTGTCAGTCCTGCTGAGATTGTCCAGTATGTTCTGTTTTTGTTTCAGAATGAAGCATCCGCAGTAAGTTGCATTTGTCGTTCATTTAGACATGTTTGAGATGGTGAATAAGTATGTTTATCTGCATTTGTAAATGCATGAAATTCTGTTGTGGATGAACTAGCTCCGAATATCCAAAATAGGAAGGTCCTTTTCTTCTCATTGCCTGTCGAAAATTCAGTGCTTGTGACTTAATGTGGAATTTATTTTAGTGGCTCATGAGAGTCTAAACCTCATAATCCTCGAACATACGAGATGGGGGAACAAAAGTACTTTGTGCAAACATTCCTCACACAACATGAGAAGCACTTGATGTTTCTACCTGGTATGGCCCCGGGGATCTTTCGCATGTTAGGGGAATGTGCTAACCACTACACTACAGAAACCGCTGGCGGTGCAGTAATCATTGGACTTGTGCAATGTTCAACCTCACTGTGTTGCTGCAGCTTCTCATGGTTCGTCTGAGAGGCCATGTCACTTATTACAAGAAGACAGCCGTTTCTTTAAAACCGATGTCTCAACTTATAAAACAATCAGGAATCGAACTTTACAGACCTGAAGATAAGTTATGTTTTGCTTGAAGTGGAAGTTAAATTGAGAATGCAGGGCTTTCGTAAATAACCACAACCAGACGGGTGCATGCATTTTGCTATTCCTTGTTGATGAAGACCAGTTACGAGATTGCGGCAATAGTCAGCAACAGACTAAACTGGAAGTTCGAGATGTTTCTGCCCGGTTTCGAACCGGGGACCTTTCGCGTGTAAGGCGAATGTGATAACCACTACACTACAGAAACAGCTGGCATTCAACGGACGTGTACAATGTGCAACCTCACTGTGTTGCTGCAGATTCGCATGGTGAGGCTGAGAGGCTAGGCCACTTATTACAAGACGACTGCTGTTTCTTTCAAAAACAGATGTTTCAACATATAAAACCACGAGATGTAGAAATTAGATCGAACTTAACATGATCTGCGTTAACTTCACAGGGACGTGACCCAACTAATCCACAGAGCCAAAGTGGAGAATTGAACTGACTGGAGAGCTGCATCTTAACGCTGACCTCCCGGACCTCGGCCTCCTGAAATGTTCCAAAGAAGCTCAACAAACACTCGAGGAACAGCAGCGCATCTTTCCACTGGGCTCAATACAGCTTTCACACTCATAGTGTGTGCAACCGTCTCACACCGTAAATGCTGCCCCCATTCTGTGTGTACTACCATCGCAGATTTGGGTTTGAATGTGTTTCCACTTCGTCTTTGTATCCGGGCGGTAGTTGCTGAGAGCTGGCACAGACACAGCGGCTGGAATGGCCTCATACTGTGGTGTAATTATTCTCTCATTCGATGCTCACCTCACTCTGTGGCCAGGGAACCCTAGGCCTTTTCTCATTTAATCTCTCCTGACTTGCACCCTGTCAGAGCGCTTTCCTGTTATTCTGCTTGCTCCCACCGGGATTTGACTTGGTTAAAACGTCCGACATTTCTAACCCGTCCCGGTTTTAATGAAAAGTGATGGTGAAAGACGAGCTGTGTTGTCCTGTCGACAAATGCCGCCTGACTCGCTGAGTTGTTCCAGTATCTTCCGCAGATGTCGGATCAACTTTCGATACGAGAATTGAAGACGTTCTGCTCACTTTGCTCTGCATCAAGAATCAGCTGTCCCACCCAGTGAGTTAAAGCGCACGCCAAAAGTTCGAATTCCGAGCCAGCCAGGAGTGGAACTTAGAATCTCCTGATTCGTAGTCAGACGCGTTATCCATTGCGCCACTGGCCCAGCCGGGTGCATGCATTTTGCTATTCCTTGTTGAGCCTCTGTGGCGCATTCGGCGGGATTCATTCACATTGGGTTTCCTTTGAGAAGCTGAGCTCACACAGCAGGGAACCAATACGTTCCCGAGACAATCAAGACATTTTCTAAAAGCTTGTCTATGTGTGGATATTCACTTACTTCTATTGACTTATTCCAGTAGATTCAGGCAGCTCTCTGTATGTTTCATTTTATTCAGTTCAACAACATCAGACTGTGTAACCTCTCTTCCCCCTCCACCATCTGCTTCTTCCCCCTCCACCATCTGTATCCATCATCTTATTTTAATTCCTTGCATTGATATGTTTTACCCTCAGCATTGCCCCCCTCCCCCAGCCCATACCATCCTACTTGAGCAATCTGATCCCTGTCGCCAATTGTTCGCTGACACACTGCTTACTTTCTGCGATTAACACATTCTGATCTCTTGAGGCGCCACTATCAGCACCTTGATTAGCCTCATTTACATTCCCTTTTTCTTTCTGTCCGAGACATTTTCGTCATTTTCCACCTATTGCTGACCACTCTATCGAGGCCCAATAGGGCACGCCAACCCCGCCCCATCCACATTAGTCTGAATCTGACCCCATTTCCAGTTCTCCAGCTTTGACAAAGAGTCACCCAGGCCCGGAACGACCGCTGCCATCTCGCTCCACAGAGGCTGTCAGTCCTGCTGAGATTGTCCAGTATGTTCTGTTTTTGTTTCAGAATGAAGCATCCGCAGTAAGTTGCATTTGTCGTTCATTTAGACATGTTTGAGATGGTGAATAAGTATGTTTATCTGCATTTGTAAATGCATGAAATTCTGTTGTGGATGAACTAGCTCCGAATATCCAAAATAGGAAGGTCCTTTTCTTCTCATTGCCTGTCGAAAATTCAGTGCTTGTGACTTAATGTGGAATTTATTTTAGTGGCTCATGAGAGTCTAAACCTCATAATCCTCGAACATACGAGATGGGGGAACAAAAGTACTTTGTGCAAACATTCCTCACACAACATGAGAAGCACTTGATGTTTCTACCTGGTATGGCCCCGGGGATCTTTCGCATGTTAGGGGAATGTGCTAACCACTACACTACAGAAACCGCTGGCGGTGCAGTAATCATTGGACTTGTGCAATGTTCAACCTCACTGTGTTGCTGCAGCTTCTCATGGTTCGTCTGAGAGGCCATGTCACTTATTACAAGAAGACAGCCGTTTCTTTAAAACCGATGTCTCAACTTATAAAACAATCAGGAATCGAACTTTACAGACCTGAAGATAAGTTATGTTTTGCTTGAAGTGGAAGTTAAATTGAGAATGCAGGGCTTTCGTAAATAACCACAACCAGACGGGTGCATGCATTTTGCTATTCCTCGTTGATGAAGACCAGTTACGAGATTGCGGCAATAGTCAGCAACAGACTAAACTGGAAGTTCGAGATGTTTCTGCCCGGTTTCGAACCGGGGACCTTTCGCGTGTAAGGCGAATGTGATAACCACTACACTACAGAAACAGCTGGCAATCAACGGACGTGTACAATGTGCAACCTCACTGTGTTGCTGCAGATTCGCATGGTGAGGCTGAGAGGCTAGGCCACTTATTACAAGACGACTGCTGTTTCTTTCAAAAACAGATGTTTCAACATATAAAACCACGAGATGTAGAAATTAGATCGAACTTAACATGATCTGCGTTAACTTCACAGGGACGTGACCCAACTAATCCACAGAGCCAAAGTGGAGAATTGAACTGACTGGAGAGCTGCATCTTAACGCTGACCTCCCGGACCTCGGCCTCCTGAAATGTTCCAAAGAAGCTCAACAAACACTCGAGGAACAGCAGCGCATCTTTCCACTGGGCTCAATACAGCTTTCACACTCATAGTGTGTGCAACCGTCTCACACCGTAAATGCTGCCCCCATTCTGTGTGTACTACCATCGCAGATTTGGGTTTGAATGTGTTTCCACTTCGTCTTTGTATCCGGGCGGTAGTTGCTGAGAGCTGGCACAGACACAGCGGCTGGAATGGCCTCATACTGTGGTGTAATTATTCTCTCATTCGATGCTCACCTCACTCTGTGGCCAGGGAACCCTAGGCCTTTTCTCATTTAATCTCTCCTGACTTGCACCCTGTCAGAGCGCTTTCCTGTTATTCTGCTTGCTCCCACCGGGATTTGACTTGGTTAAAACGTCCGACATTTCTAACCCGTCCCGGTTTTAATGAAAAGTGATGGTGAAAGACGAGCTGTGTTGTCCTGTCGACAAATGCCGCCTGACTCGCTGAGTTGTTCCAGTATCTTCCGCAGATGTCGGATCAACTTTCGATACGAGAATTGAAGACGTTCTGCTCACTTTGCTCTGCATCAAGAATCAGCTGTCCCACCCAGTGAGTTAAAGCGCACGCCAAAAGTTCGAATTTCGAGCCAGCCAGGAGTCGAACCTGGAATCTCCTGATTCGTAGTCAGACGCGTTATCCATTGCGCCACTGGCCCAGCCGGGTGAATGCGTTTTGCTATTCCTTGTTGAGCCTCTGTGGCGCATTCGGCGGGATTCATTCACATTGGGTTTCCTTTGAGAAGCTGAGCTCACACAGCAGGGAACCAATACGTTCCCGAGACAATCAAGACATTTTCTAAAAGCTTGTCTATGTGTGGATATTCACTTACTTCTATTGACTTATTCCAGTAGATTCAGGCAGCTCTCTGTATGTTTCATTTTATTCAGTTCAACAACATCAGACTGTGTAACCTCTCTTCCCCCTCCACCATCTGCTTCTTCCCCCTCCACCATCTGTATCCATCATCTTATTTTAATTCCTTGCATTGATATGTTTTACCCTCAGCATTGCCCCCCTCCCCCAGCCCATACCATCCTACTTGAGCAATCTGATCCCTGTCGCCAATTGTTCGCTGACACACTGCTTACTTTCTGCGATTAACACATTCTGATCTCTTGAGGCGCCACTATCAGCACCTTGATTAGCCTCATTTACATTCCCTTTTTCTTTCTGTCCGAGACATTTTCGTCATTTTCCACCTATTGCTGACCACTCTATCGAGGCCCAATAGGGCACGCCAACCCCGCCCCATCCACATTAGTCTGAATCTGACCCCATTTCCAGTTCTCCAGCTTTGACAAAGAGTCACCCAGGCCCGGAACGACCGCTGCCATCTCGCTCCACAGAGGCTGTCAGTCCTGCTGAGATTGTCCAGTATGTTCTGTTTTTGTTTCAGAATGAAGCATCCGCAGTAAGTTGCATTTGTCGTTCATTTAGACATGTTTGAGATGGTGAATAAGTATGTTTATCTGCATTTGTAAATGCATGAAATTCTGTTGTGGATGAACTAGCTCCGAATATCCAAAATAGGAAGGTCCTTTTCTTCTCATTGCCTGTCGAAAATTCAGTGCTTGTGACTTAATGTGGAATTTATTTTAGTGGCTCATGAGAGTCTAAACCTCATAATCCTCGAACATACGAGATGGGGGAACAAAAGTACTTTGTGCAAACATTCCTCACACAACATGAGAAGCACTTGATGTTTCTACCTGGTATGGCCCCGGGGACATTTCGCATGTTAGGGGAATGTGCTAACCACTACACTACAGAAACCGCTGGCGGTGCAGTAATCATTGGACTTGTGCAATGTTCAACCTCACTGTGTTGCTGCAGCTTCTCATGGTTCGTCTGAGAGGCCATGTCACTTATTACAAGAAGACAGCCGTTTCTTTAAAACCGATGTCTCAACTTATAAAACAATCAGGAATCGAACTTTACAGACCTGAAGATAAGTTATGTTTTGCTTGAAGTGGAAGTTAAATTGAGAATGCAGGGCTTTCGTAAATAACCACAACCAGACGGGTGCATGCATTTTGCTATTCCTCGTTGATGAAGACCAGTTACGAGATTGCGGCAATAGTCAGCAACAGACTAAACTGGAAGTTCGAGATGTTTCTGCCCGGTTTCGAACCGGGGACCTTTCGCGTGTAAGGCGAATGTGATAACCACTACACTACAGAAACAGCTGGCAATCAACGGACGTGTACAATGTGCAACCTCACTGTGTTGCTGCAGATTCGCATGGTGAGGCTGAGAGGCTAGGCCACTTATTACAAGACGACTGCTGTTTCTTTCAAAAACAGATGTTTCAACATATAAAACCACGAGATGTAGAAATTAGATCGAACTTAACATGATCTGCGTTAACTTCACAGGGACGTGACCCAACTAATCCACAGAGCCAAAGTGGAGAATTGAACTGACTGGAGAGCTGCATCTTAACGCTGACCTCCCGGACCTCGGCCTCCTGAAATGTTCCAAAGAAGCTCAACAAACACTCGAGGAACAGCAGCGCATCTTTCCACTGGGCTCAATACAGCTTTCACACTCATAGTGTGTGCAACCGTCTCACACCGTAAATGCTGCCCCCATTCTGTGTGTACTACCATCGCAGATTTGGGTTTGAATCTTGTTTCCACTTCGTCTTTGTATCCGGGCGGTAGTTGCTGAGAGCTGGCACAGACACAGCGGCTGGAATGGCCTCATACTGTGGTGTAATTATTCTCTCATTCGATGCTCACCTCACTCTGTGGCCAGGGAACCCTAGGCCTTTTCTCATTTAATCTCTCCTGACTTGCACCCTGTCAGAGCGCTTTCCTGTTATTCTGCTTGCTCCCACCGGGATTTGACTTGGTTAAAACGTCCGACATTTCTAACCCGTCCCGGTTTTAATGAAAAGTGATGGTGAAAGACGAGCTGTGTTGTCCTGTCGACAAATGCCGCCTGACTCGCTGAGTTGTTCCAGTATCTTCCGCAGATGTCGGATCAACTTTCGATACGAGAATTGAAGACGTTTTGCTCACTTTGCTCTGCATCAAGAATCAGCTGTCCCACCCAGTGAGTTAAAGCGCACGCCAAAATTTCGAATTCCGAGCCAGCCAGGAGTCGAACTTAGAATCTCCTGATTCGTAGTCAGACGCGTTATCCATTGCGCCACTGGCCAAGCCGGGTGCATGCATTTTGCTATTCCTTGTTGAGCCTCTGTGGCGCATTCGGCGGGATTCATTCACATTGGGTTTCCTTTGAGAAGCTGAGCTCACACAGCAGGGAACCAATACGTTCCCGAGACAATCAAGACATTTTCTAAAAGCTTGTCTATGTGTGGATATTCACTTACTTCTATTGACTTATTCCAGTAGATTCAGGCAGCTCTCTGTATGTTTCATTTTATTCAGTTCAACAACATCAGACTGTGTAACCTCTCTTCCCCCTCCACCATCTGCTTCTTCCCCCTCCACCATCTGTATCCATCATCTTATTTTAATTCCTTGCATTGATATGTTTTACCCTCAGCATTGCCCCCCTCCCCCAGCCCATACCATCCTACTTGAGCAATCTGATCCCTGTCGCCAATTGTTCGCTGACACACTGCTTACTTTCTGCGATTAACACATTCTGATCTCTTGAGGCGCCACTATCAGCACCTTGATTAGCCTCATTTACATTCCCTTTTTCTTTCTGTCCGAGACATTTTCGTCATTTTCCACCTATTGCTGACCACTCTATCGAGGCCCAATAGGGCACGCCAACCCCGCCCCATCCACATTAGTCTGAATCTGACCCCATTTCCAGTTCTCCAGCTTTGACAAAGAGTCACCCAGGCCCGGAACGACCGCTGCCATCTCGCTCCACAGAGGCTGTCAGTCCTGCTGAGATTGTCCAGTATGTTCTGTTTTTGTTTCAGAATGAAGCATCCGCAGTAAGTTGCATTTGTCGTTCATTTAGACATGTTTGAGATGGTGAATAAGTATGTTTATCTGCATTTGTAAATGCATGAAATTCTGTTGTGGATGAACTAGCTCCGAATATCCAAAATAGGAAGGTCCTTTTCTTCTCATTGCCTGTCGAAAATTCAGTGCTTGTGACTTAATGTGGAATTTATTTTAGTGGCTCATGAGAGTCTAAACCTCATAATCCTCGAACATACGAGATGGGGGAACAAAAGTACTTTGTGCAAACATTCCTCACACAACATGAGAAGCACTTGATGTTTCTACCCGGTATGGCCCCGGGGACCTTTCGCATGTTAGGGGAATGTGCTAACCACTACACTACAGAAACCGCTGGCGGTGCAGTAATCAATGGACTTGTGCAATGTTCAACCTCACTGTGTTGCTGCAGCTTCTCATGGTTCGTCTGAGAGGCCATGTCACTTATTACAAGAAGACAGCCGTTTCTTTAAAACCGATGTCTCAACTTATAAAACAATCAGGAATCGAACTTTACAGAACTGAAGATAAGTTATGTTTTGCTTGAAGTGGAAGTTAAATTGAGAAGGCAGGGCTTTCGAAAATAACCACAACCAGACGGGTGCATGCATTTTGCTATTTCTCGTTGATGAAGACCAGTTACGAGATTGCGGCAATAGTCAGCAACAGACTAAACTGGAAATACGAGATGTTTCTGCCCGGTTTCGAACCGGGGACCTTTCGCGTGTTAGGCGAATGTGATAACCACTACACTACAGAAACAGCTGGCAATCAACGGACGTGTACAATGTGCAACCTCACTGTGTTGCTGCAGATTCGCATGGTGAGGCTGAGAGGCTAGGCCACTTATTACAAGTCGACTGCTGTTTCTTTCAAAAACAGATGTTTCAACATATAAAACCACGAGATGTAGAAATTAGATCGAACTTAACATGATCTGCGTTAACTTCACAGGGACGTGACCCATCTAATCTACAGAGCCAAAGTGGAGAATTGAACTGACTGGAGAGCTGCATCTTAACGCTGACCTTCCGGACCTCGGCCTCCTGAAATGTTCCAAAGAAGCTCAACAAACACTCGAGGAACAGCAGCGCATCTTTCCACTGGGCTCAATACAGCTTTCACACTCATAGTGTGTGCAACCGTCTCACACTGTAAATGCTGCCCCCATTCTGTGTGTACTACCATCGCAGATTTGGGTTTGAATCTTGTTTCCACTTCGTCTTTGTATCCGGGCGGTAGTTGCTGAGAGCTGGCACAGACACAGCGGCTGGAATGGCCTCATACTGTGGTGTAATTATTCTCTCATTCGATGCTCACCTCACTCTGTGGCCAGGGAACCCTAGGCCTTTTCTCATTTAATCTCTCCTGACTTGCACCCTGTCAGAGCGCTTTCCTGTTATTCTGTTTGCTCCCACCGGGATTTGACTTGGTTAAAACGTCCGACATTTCTAACCCGTCCCGGTTTTAATGAAAAGTGATGGTGAAAGACGAGCTGTGTTGTCCTGTCGACAAATCCCGCCTGACTCGCTGAGTCGTTCCAGTATCTTCCGCAGATGTCGGATCAACTTTCGATACGAGAATTGAAGACGTTCTGCTCACTTTGCTCTGCATCAAGAATCAGCTGTCCCACCCAGTGAGTTAAAGCGCACGCCAAAAGTTCGAATTTCGAGCCAGCCAGGAGTCGAACCTGGAATCTCCTGATTCGTAGTCAGACGCGTTATCCATTGCGCCACTGGCCCAGCCGGGTGAATGCATTTTGCTATTCCTTGTTGAGCCTCTGTGGCGCATTCGGCGGGATTCATTCACATTGGGTTTCCTTTGAGAAGCTGAGCTCACACAGCAGGGAACCAATACGTTCCCGAGACAATCAAGACATTTTCTAAAAGCTTGTCTATGTGTGGATATTCACTTACTTCTATTGACTTATTCCAGTAGATTCAGGCAGCTCTCTGTATGTTTCATTTTATTCAGTTCAACAACATCAGACTGTGTAACCTCTCTTCCCCCTCCACCATCTGCTTCTTCCCCCTCCACCATCTGTATCCATCATCTTATTTTAATTCCTTGCATTGATATGTTTTACCCTCAGCATTGCCCCCCTCCCCCAGCCCATACCATCCTACTTGAGCAATCTGATCCCTGTCGCCAATTGTTCGCTGACACACTGCTTACTTTCTGCGATTAACACATTCTGATCTCTTGAGGCGCCACTATCAGCACCTTGATTAGCCTCATTTACATTCCCTTTTTCTTTCTGTCCGAGACATTTTCGTCATTTTCCACCTATTGCTGACCACTCTATCGAGGCCCAATAGGGCACGCCAACCCCGCCCCATCCACATTAGTCTGAATCTGACCCCATTTCCAGTTCTCCAGCTTTGACAAAGAGTCACCCAGGCCCGGAACGACCGCTGCCATCTCGCTCCACAGAGGCTGTCAGTCCTGCTGAGATTGTCCAGTATGTTCTGTTTTTGTTTCAGAATGAAGCATCCGCAGTAAGTTGCATTTGTCGTTCATTTAGACATGTTTGAGATGGTGAATAAGTATGTTTATCTGCATTTGTAAATGCATGAAATTCTGTTGTGGATGAACTAGCTCCGAATATCCAAAATAGGAAGGTCCTTTTCTTCTCATTGCCTGTCGAAAATTCAGTGCTTGTGACTTAATGTGGAATTTATTTTAGTGGCTCATGAGAGTCTAAACCTCATAATCCTCGAACATACGAGATGGGGGAACAAAAGTACTTTGTGCAAACATTCCTCACACAACATGAGAAGCACTTGATGTTTCTACCCGGTATGGCCCCGGGGACCTTTCGCATGTTAGGGGAATGTGCTAACCACTACACTACAGAAACCGCTGGCGGTGCAGTAATCAATGGACTTGTGCAATGTTCAACCTCACTGTGTTGCTGCAGCTTCTCATGGTTCGTCTGAGAGGCCATGTCACTTATTACAAGAAGACAGCCGTTTCTTTAAAACCGATGTCTCAACTTATAAAACAATCAGGAATCGAACTTTACAGAACTGAAGATAAGTTATGTTTTGCTTGAAGTGGAAGTTAAATTGAGAAGGCAGGGCTTTCGAAAATAACCACAACCAGACGGGTGCATGCATTTTGCTATTTCTCGTTGATGAAGACCAGTTACGAGATTGCGGCAATAGTCAGCAACAGACTAAACTGGAAATACGAGATGTTTCTGCCCGGTTTCGAACCGGGGACCTTTCGCGTGTTAGGCGAATGTGATAACCACTACACTACAGAAACAGCTGGCAATCAACGGACGTGTACAATGTGCAACCTCACTGTGTTGCTGCAGATTCGCATGGTGAGGCTGAGAGGCTAGGCCACTTATTACAAGTCGACTGCTGTTTCTTTCAAAAACAGATGTTTCAACATATAAAACCACGAGATGTAGAAATTAGATCGAACTTAACATGATCTGCGTTAACTTCACAGGGACGTGACCCATCTAATCTACAGAGCCAAAGTGGAGAATTGAACTGACTGGAGAGCTGCATCTTAACGCTGACCTTCCGGACCTCGGCCTCCTGAAATGTTCCAAAGAAGCTCAACAAACACTCGAGGAACAGCAGCGCATCTTTCCACTGGGCTCAATACAGCTTTCACACTCATAGTGTGTGCAACCGTCTCACACTGTAAATGCTGCCCCCATTCTGTGTGTACTACCATCGCAGATTTGGGTTTGAATCTTGTTTCCACTTCGTCTTTGTATCCGGGCGGTAGTTGCTGAGAGCTGGCACAGACACAGCGGCTGGAATGGCCTCATACTGTGGTGTAATTATTCTCTCATTCGATGCTCACCTCACTCTGTGGCCAGGGAACCCTAGGCCTTTTCTCATTTAATCTCTCCTGACTTGCACCCTGTCAGAGCGCTTTCCTGTTATTCTGTTTGCTCCCACCGGGATTTGACTTGGTTAAAACGTCCGACATTTCTAACCCGTCCCGGTTTTAATGAAAAGTGATGGTGAAAGACGAGCTGTGTTGTCCTGTCGACAAATCCCGCCTGACTCGCTGAGTCGTTCCAGTATCTTCCGCAGATGTCGGATCAACTTTCGATACGAGAATTGAAGACGTTCTGCTCACTTTGCTCTGCATCAAGAATCAGCTGTCCCACCCAGTGAGTTAAAGCGCACGCCAAAAGTTCGAATTCCGAGCCAGCCAGGAGTCGAACTTAGAATCTCCTGATTCGTAGTCAGACGCGTTATCCATTGCGCCACTGGCCAAGCCGGGTGCATGCATTTTGCTATTCCTTGTTGAGCCTCTGTGGCGCATTCGGCGGGATTCATTCACATTGGGTTTCCTTTGAGAAGCTGAGCTCACACAGCAGGGAACCAATACGTTCCCGAGACAATCAAGACATTTTCTAAAAGCTTGTCTATGTGTGGATATTCACTTACTTCTATTGACTTATTCCAGTAGATTCAGGCAGCTCTCTGTATGTTTCATTTTATTCAGTTCAACAACATCAGACTGTGTAACCTCTCTTCCCCCTCCACCATCTGCTTCTTCCCCCTCCACCATCTGTATCCATCATCTTATTTTAATTCCTTGCATTGATATGTTTTACCCTCAGCATTGCCCCCCTCCCCCAGCCCATACCATCCTACTTGAGCAATCTGATCCCTGTCGCCAATTGTTCGCTGACACACTGCTTACTTTCTGCGATTAACACATTCTGATCTCTTGAGGCGCCACTATCAGCACCTTGATTAGCCTCATTTACATTCCCTTTTTCTTTCTGTCCGAGACATTTTCGTCATTTTCCACCTATTGCTGACCACTCTATCGAGGCCCAATAGGGCACGCCAACCCCGCCCCATCCACATTAGTCTGAATCTGACCCCATTTCCAGTTCTCCAGCTTTGACAAAGAGTCACCCAGGCCCGGAACGACCGCTGCCATCTCGCTCCACAGAGGCTGTCAGTCCTGCTGAGATTGTCCAGTATGTTCTGTTTTTGTTTCAGAATGAAGCATCCGCAGTAAGTTGCATTTGTCGTTCATTTAGACATGTTTGAGATGGTGAATAAGTATGTTTATCTGCATTTGTAAATGCATGAAATTCTGTTGTGGATGAACTAGCTCCGAATATCCAAAATAGGAAGGTCCTTTTCTTCTCATTGCCTGTCGAAAATTCAGTGCTTGTTACTTAATGTGGAATTTATTTCAGTGGCTCATGAGAGTCTAAACCTCATAATCCTCGAACATACGAGATGGGGGAACAAAAGTACTTTGTGCAAACATTCCTCACACAACATGAGAAGCACTTGATGTTTCTACCCGGTATGGCCCCGGGGACCTTTCGCATGTTAGGGGAATGTGCTAACCACTACACTACAGAAACCGCTGGCGGTGCAGTAATCAATGGACTTGTGCAATGTTCAACCTCACTGTGTTGCTGCAGCTTCTCATGGTTCGTCTGAGAGGCCATGTCACTTATTACAAGAAGACAGCCGTTTCTTTAAAACCGATGTCTCAACTTATAAAACAATCAGGAATCGAACTTTACAGAACTGAAGATAAGTTATGTTTTGCTTGAAGTGGAAGTTAAATTGAGAAGGCAGGGCTTTCGAAAATAACCACAACCAGACGGGTGCATGCATTTTGCTATTTCTCGTTGATGAAGACCAGTTACGAGATTGCGGCAATAGTCAGCAACAGACTAAACTGGAAATACGAGATGTTTCTGCCCGGTTTCGAACCGGGGACCTTTCGCGTGTTAGGCGAATGTGATAACCACTACACTACAGAAACAGCTGGCAATCAACGGACGTGTACAATGTGCAACCTCACTGTGTTGCTGCAGATTCGCATGGTGAGGCTGAGAGGCGAGGCCACTTATTACAAGTCGACTGCTGTTTCTTTCAAAAACAGATGTTTCAACATATAAAACCACGAGATGTAGAAATTAGATCGAACTTAACATGATCTGCGTTAACTTCACAGGGACGTGACCCATCTAATCTACAGAGCCAAAGTGGAGAATTGAACTGACTGGAGAGCTGCATCTTAACGCTGACCTTCCGGACCTCGGCCTCCTGAAATGTTCCAAAGAAGCTCAACAAACACTCGAGGAACAGCAGCGCATCTTTCCACTGGGCTCAATACAGCTTTCACACTCATAGTGTGTGCAACCGTCTCACACTGTAAATGCTGCCCCCATTCTGTGTGTACTACCATCGCAGATTTGGGTTTGAATCTTGTTTCCACTTCGTCTTTGTATCCGGGCGGTAGTTGCTGAGAGCTGGCACAGACACAGCGGCTGGAATGGCCTCATACTGTGGTGTAATTATTCTCTCATTCGATGCTCACCTCACTCTGTGGCCAGGGAACCCTAGGCCTTTTCTCATTTAATCTCTCCTGACTTGCACCCTGTCAGAGCGCTTTCCTGTTATTCTGTTTGCTCCCACCGGGATTTGACTTGGTTAAAACGTCCGACATTTCTAACCCGTCCCGGTTTTAATGAAAAGTGATGGTGAAAGACGAGCTGTGTTGTCCTGTCGACAAATCCCGCCTGACTCGCTGAGTCGTTCCAGTATCTTCCGCAGATGTCGGATCAACTTTCGATACGAGAATTGAAGACGTTCTGCTCACTTTGCTCTGCATCAAGAATCAGCTGTCCCACCCAGTGAGTTAAAGCGCACGCCAAAAGTTCGAATTTCGAGCCAGCCAGGAGTCGAACCTGGAATCTCCTGATTCGTAGTCAGACGCGTTATCCATTGCGCCACTGGCCCAGCCGGGTGAATGCATTTTGCTATTCCTTGTTGAGCCTCTGTGGCGCATTCGGCGGGATTCATTCACATTGGGTTTCCTTTGAGAAGCTGAGCTCACACAGCAGGGAACCAATACGTTCCCGAGACAATCAAGACATTTTCTAAAAGCTTGTCTATGTGTGGATATTCACTTACTTCTATTGACTTATTCCAGTAGATTCAGGCAGCTCTCTGTATGTTTCATTTTATTCAGTTCAACAACATCAGACTGTGTAACCTCTCTTCCCCCTCCACCATCTGCTTCTTCCCCCTCCACCATCTGTATCCATCATCTTATTTTAATTCCTTGCATTGATATGTTTTACCCTCAGCATTGCCCCCCTCCCCCAGCCCATACCATCCTACTTGAGCAATCTGATCCCTGTCGCCAATTGTTCGCTGACACACTGCTTACTTTCTGCGATTAACACATTCTGATCTCTTGAGGCGCCACTATCAGCACCTTGATTAGCCTCATTTACATTCCCTTTTTCTTTCTGTCCGAGACATTTTCGTCATTTTCCACCTATTGCTGACCACTCTATCGAGGCCCAATAGGGCACGCCAACCCCGCCCCATCCACATTAGTCTGAATCTGACCCCATTTCCAGTTCTCCAGCTTTGACAAAGAGTCACCCAGGCCCGGAACGACCGCTGCCATCTCGCTCCACAGAGGCTGTCAGTCCTGCTGAGATTGTCCAGTATGTTCTGTTTTTGTTTCAGAATGAAGCATCCGCAGTAAGTTGCATTTGTCGTTCATTTAGACATGTTTGAGATGGTGAATAAGTATGTTTATCTGCATTTGTAAATGCATGAAATTCTGTTGTGGATGAACTAGCTCCGAATATCCAAAATAGGAAGGTCCTTTTCTTCTCATTGCCTGTCGAAAATTCAGTGCTTGTGACTTAATGTGGAATTTATTTTAGTGGCTCATGAGAGTCTAAACCTCATAATCCTCGAACATACGAGATGGGGGAACAAAAGTACTTTGTGCAAACATTCCTCACACAACATGAGAAGCACTTGATGTTTCTACCCGGTATGGCCCCGGGGACCTTTCGCATGTTAGGGGAATGTGCTAACCACTACACTACAGAAACCGCTGGCGGTGCAGTAATCAATGGACTTGTGCAATGTTCAACCTCACTGTGTTGCTGCAGCTTCTCATGGTTCGTCTGAGAGGCCATGTCACTTATTACAAGAAGACAGCCGTTTCTTTAAAACCGATGTCTCAACTTATAAAACAATCAGGAATCGAACTTTACAGAACTGAAGATAAGTTATGTTTTGCTTGAAGTGGAAGTTAAATTGAGAAGGCAGGGCTTTCGAAAATAACCACAACCAGACGGGTGCATGCATTTTGCTATTTCTCGTTGATGAAGACCAGTTACGAGATTGCGGCAATAGTCAGCAACAGACTAAACTGGAAATACGAGATGTTTCTGCCCGGTTTCGAACCGGGGACCTTTCGCGTGTTAGGCGAATGTGATAACCACTACACTACAGAAACAGCTGGCAATCAACGGACGTGTACAATGTGCAACCTCACTGTGTTGCTGCAGATTCGCATGGTGAGGCTGAGAGGCGAGGCCACTTATTACAAGTCGACTGCTGTTTCTTTCAAAAACAGATGTTTCAACATATAAAACCACGAGATGTAGAAATTAGATCGAACTTAACATGATCTGCGTTAACTTCACAGGGACGTGACCCATCTAATCTACAGAGCCAAAGTGGAGAATTGAACTGACTGGAGAGCTGCATCTTAACGCTGACCTTCCGGACCTCGGCCTCCTGAAATGTTCCAAAGAAGCTCAACAAACACTCGAGGAACAGCAGCGCATCTTTCCACTGGGCTCAATACAGCTTTCACACTCATAGTGTGTGCAACCGTCTCACACTGTAAATGCTGCCCCCATTCTGTGTGTACTACCATCGCAGATTTGGGTTTGAATCTTGTTTCCACTTCGTCTTTGTATCCGGGCGGTAGTTGCTGAGAGCTGGCACAGACACAGCGGCTGGAATGGCCTCATACTGTGGTGTAATTATTCTCTCATTCGATGCTCACCTCACTCTGTGGCCAGGGAACCCTAGGCCTTTTCTCATTTAATCTCTCCTGACTTGCACCCTGTCAGAGCGCTTTCCTGTTATTCTGTTTGCTCCCACCGGGATTTGACTTGGTTAAAACGTCCGACATTTCTAACCCGTCCCGGTTTTAATGAAAAGTGATGGTGAAAGACGAGCTGTGTTGTCCTGTCGACAAATCCCGCCTGACTCGCTGAGTCGTTCCAGTATCTTCCGCAGATGTCGGATCAACTTTCGATACGAGAATTGAAGACGTTCTGCTCACTTTGCTCTGCATCAAGAATCAGCTGTCCCACCCAGTGAGTTAAAGCGCACGCCAAAAGTTCGAATTTCGAGCCAGCCAGGAGTCGAACCTGGAATCTCCTGATTCGTAGTCAGACGCGTTATCCATTGCGCCACTGGCCCAGCCGGGTGAATGCATTTTGCTATTCCTTGTTGAGCCTCTGTGGCGCATTCGGCGGGATTCATTCACATTGGGTTTCCTTTGAGAAGCTGAGCTCACACAGCAGGGAACCAATACGTTCCCGAGACAATCAAGACATTTTCTAAAAGCTTGTCTATGTGTGGATATTCACTTACTTCTATTGACTTATTCCAGTAGATTCAGGCAGCTCTCTGTATGTTTCATTTTATTCAGTTCAACAACATCAGACTGTGTAACCTCTCTTCCCCCTCCACCATCTGCTTCTTCCCCCTCCACCATCTGTATCCATCATCTTATTTTAATTCCTTGCATTGATATGTTTTACCCTCAGCATTGCCCCCCTCCCCCAGCCCATACCATCCTACTTGAGCAATCTGATCCCTGTCGCCAATTGTTCGCTGACACACTGCTTACTTTCTGCGATTAACACATTCTGATCTCTTGAGGCGCCACTATCAGCACCTTGATTAGCCTCATTTACATTCCCTTTTTCTTTCTGTCCGAGACATTTTCGTCATTTTCCACCTATTGCTGACCACTCTATCGAGGCCCAATAGGGCACGCCAACCCCGCCCCATCCACATTAGTCTGAATCTGACCCCATTTCCAGTTCTCCAGCTTTGACAAAGAGTCACCCAGGCCCGGAACGACCGCTGCCATCTCGCTCCACAGAGGCTGTCAGTCCTGCTGAGATTGTCCAGTATGTTCTGTTTTTGTTTCAGAATGAAGCATCCGCAGTAAGTTGCATTTGTCGTTCATTTAGACATGTTTGAGATGGTGAATAAGTATGTTTATCTGCATTTGTAAATGCATGAAATTCTGTTGTGGATGAACTAGCTCCGAATATCCAAAATAGGAAGGTCCTTTTCTTCTCATTGCCTGTCGAAAATTCAGTGCTTGTGACTTAATGTGGAATTTATTTTAGTGGCTCATGAGAGTCTAAACCTCATAATCCTCGAACATACGAGATGGGGGAACAAAAGTACTTTGTGCAAACATTCCTCACACAACATGAGAAGCACTTGATGTTTCTACCTGGTATGGCCCCGGGGACCTTTCGCATGTTAGGGGAATGTGCTAACCACTACACTACAGAAACCGCTGGCGGTGCAGTAATCATTGGACTTGTGCAATGTTCAACCTCACTGTGTTGCTGCAGCTTCTCATGGTTCGTCTGAGAGGCCATGTCACTTATTACAAGAAGACAGCCGTTTCTTTAAAACCGATGTCTCAACTTATAAAACAATCAGGAATCGAACTTTACAGAACTGAAGATAAGTTATGTTTTGCTTGAAGTGGAAGTTAAATTGAGAAGGCAGGGCTTTCGAAAATAACCACAACCAGACGGGTGCATGCATTTTGCTATTTCTCGTTGATGAAGACCAGTTACGAGATTGCGGCAATAGTCAGCAACAGACTAAACTGGAAATACGAGATGTTTCTGCCCGGTTTCGAACCGGGGACCTTTCGCGTGTTAGGCGAATGTGATAACCACTACACTACAGAAACAGCTGGCAATCAACGGACGTGTACAATGTGCAACCTCACTGTGTTGCTGCAGATTCGCATGGTGAGGCTGAGAGGCTAGGCCACTTATTACAAGTCGACTGCTGTTTCTTTCAAAAACAGATGTTTCAACATATAAAACCACGAGATGTAGAAATTAGATCGAACTTAACATGATCTGCGTTAACTTCACAGGGACGTGACCCATCTAATCTACAGAGCCAAAGTGGAGAATTGAACTGACTGGAGAGCTGCATCTTAACGCTGACCTTCCGGACCTCGGCCTCCTGAAATGTTCCAAAGAAGCTCAACAAACACTCGAGGAACAGCAGCGCATCTTTCCACTGGGCTCAATACAGCTTTCACACTCATAGTGTGTGCAACCGTCTCACACTGTAAATGCTGCCCCCATTCTGTGTGTACTACCATCGCAGATTTGGGTTTGAATCTTGTTTCCACTTCGTCTTTGTATCCGGGCGGTAGTTGCTGAGAGCTGGCACAGACACAGCGGCTGGAATGGCCTCATACTGTGGTGTAATTATTCTCTCATTCGATGCTCACCTCACTCTGTGGCCAGGGAACCCTAGGCCTTTTCTCATTTAATCTCTCCTGACTTGCACCCTGTCAGAGCGCTTTCCTGTTATTCTGTTTGCTCCCACCGGGATTTGACTTGGTTAAAACGTCCGACATTTCTAACCCGTCCCGGTTTTAATGAAAAGTGATGGTGAAAGACGAGCTGTGTTGTCCTGTCGACAAATCCCGCCTGACTCGCTGAGTTGTTCCAGTATCTTCCGCAGATGTCGGATCAACTTTCGATACGAGAATTGAAGACGTTCTGCTCACTTTGCTCTGCATCAAGAATCAGCTGTCCCACCCAGTGAGTTAAAGCGCACGCCAAAAGTTCGAATTTCGAGCCAGCCAGGAGTCGAACCTGGAATCTCCTGATTCGTAGTCAGACGCGTTATCCATTGCGCCACTGGCCCAGCCGGGTGAATGCATTTTGCTATTCCTTGTTGAGCCTCTGTGGCGCATTCGGCGGGATTCATTCACATTGGGTTTCCTTTGAGAAGCTGAGCTCACACAGCAGGGAACCAATACGTTCCCGAGACAATCAAGACATTTTCTAAAAGCTTGTCTATGTGTGGATATTCACTTACTTCTATTGACTTATTCCAGTAGATTCAGGCAGCTCTCTGTATGTTTCATTTTATTCAGTTCAACAACATCAGACTGTGTAACCTCTCTTCCCCCTCCACCATCTGCTTCTTCCCCCTCCACCATCTGTATCCATCATCTTATTTTAATTCCTTGCATTGATATGTTTTACCCTCAGCATTGCCCCCCTCCCCCAGCCCATACCATCCTACTTGAGCAATCTGATCCCTGTCGCCAATTGTTCGCTGACACACTGCTTACTTTCTGCGATTAACACATTCTGATCTCTTGAGGCGCCACTATCAGCACCTTGATTAGCCTCATTTACATTCCCTTTTTCTTTCTGTCCGAGACATTTTCGTCATTTTCCACCTATTGCTGACCACTCTATCGAGGCCCAATAGGGCACGCCAACCCCGCCCCATCCACATTAGTCTGAATCTGACCCCATTTCCAGTTCTCCAGCTTTGACAAAGAGTCACCCAGGCCCGGAACGACCGCTGCCATCTCGCTCCACAGAGGCTGTCAGTCCTGCTGAGATTGTCCAGTATGTTCTGTTTTTGTTTCAGAATGAAGCATCCGCAGTAAGTTGCATTTGTCGTTCATTTAGACATGTTTGAGATGGTGAATAAGTATGTTTATCTGCATTTGTAAATGCATGAAATTCTGTTGTGGATGAACTAGCTCCGAATATCCAAAATAAGAAGGTCCTTTTCTTCTCATTGCCTGTCGAAAATTCAGTGCTTGTGACTTAATGTGGAATTTATTTTAGTGGCTCATGAGAGACTAATCCTCATAATCCTCGAACATACGAGATGGGGAACACAAGTACTTTGTGCAAACATTCCTCACACAACATGAGAAGCACTTGATGTTTCTACCCGGTATGGCCCCGGGGACCTTTCGCATGTTAGGGGAATGTGCTAACCACTACACTACAGAAACCGCTGGCGGTGCAGTAATCAATGGACTTGTGCAATGTTTAACCTCACTGTGTTGCTGCAGATTCTCATGGTTCGTCTGAGAGGCCATGTCACTTATTACAAGAAGACAGCCGTTTCTTTAAAACCGATGTCTCAACTTATAAAACAATCAGGAATCGAACTTTACAGACCTGAAGATAAGTTATGCTTGAAGTGGAAGTTAAATTGAGAAGGCAGGGCTTTCGAAAATAACCACAACCAGACGGATGCATACATTTTGCTATTCCTCGTTGATGAAGACCAGTTACGAGATTGCGGCAATAGTCAGCAACAGACTAAACTGGAAGTACGAGATGTTTCTGCTCGGTTTCGAACTTTTCGCGTGTTAGGCGAATGTGATAACCACTACACTCCAGAAACAGCTGGCAATCAACGGACGTGTACAATGTGCAACCTCACTGTGTTGCTGCAGATTCGCATGGTGAGGCTGAGAGGCTAGGCCACTTATTACAAGACGACTGCTGTTTCTTTCAAAAACAGATGTTTCAACATATAAAACCACGAGATGTAGAAATTAGATCGAACTTAACATGATCTGCGTTAACTTCACAGGGACGTGACCCAACTAATCCACAGAGCCAAAGTGGAGAATTGAACTGACTGGAGAGCTGCATCTTAACGCTGACCTCCCGGACCTCGGCCTCCTGAAATGTTCCAAAGAAGCTCAACAAACACTCGAGGAACAGCAGCGCATCTTTCCACTGGGCTCAATACAGCTTTCACACTCATAGTGTGTGCAACCGTCTCACACTGTAAATGCTGCCCCCATTCTGTGTGTACTACCATCGCAGATTTGGGTTTGAATCTTGTTTCCACTTCGTCTTTGTATCCGGGCGGTAGTTGCTGAGAGCTGGCACAGACACAGCGGCTGGAATGGCCTCATACTGTGGTGTAATTATTCTCTCATTCGATGCTCACCTCACTCTGTGGCCAGGGAACCCTAGGCCTTTTCTCATTTAATCTCTCCTGACTTGCACCCTGTCAGAGCGCTTTCCTGTTATTCTGCTTGCTCCCACCGGGATTTGACTTGGTTAAAACGTCCGACATTTCTAACCCGTCCCGGTTTTAATGAAAAGTGATGGTGAAAGACGAGCTGTGTTGTCCTGTCGGCAAATGCCGCCTGACTCGCTGAGTTGTTCCAGTATCTTCCGCAGATGTCGGATCAACTTTCGATACGAGAATTGAAGACGTTCTGCTCACTTTGCTCTGCATCAAGAATCAGCTGTCCCACCCAGTGAGTTAAAGCGCACGCCAAAAGTTCGAATTCCGAGCCAGCCAGGAGTCGAACTTAGAATCTCCTGATTCGTAGTCAGACGCGTTATCCATTGCGCCACTGGCCCAGCCGGGTGCATGCATTTTGCTATTCCTTGTTGAGCCTCTGTGGCGCATTCGGCGGGATTCATTCACATTGGGTTTCCTTTGAGAAGCTGAGCTCACACAGCAGGGAACCAATACGTTCCCGAGACAATCAAGACATTTTCTAAAAGCTTGTCTATGTGTGGATATTCACTTACTTCTATTGACTTATTCCAGTAGATTCAGGCAGCTCTCTGTATGTTTCATTTTATTCAGTTCAACAACATCAGACTGTGTAACCTCTCTTCCTCCTCCACCATCTGCTTCTTCCCCCTCCACCATCTGTATCCATCATCTTATTTTAATTCCTTGCATTGATATGTTTTACCCTCAGCATTGCCCACCTCCCCCAGCCCATACCATCCTACTTGAGCAATCTGATCCCTGTCGCCAATTGTTCGCTGACACACTGCTTACTTTCTGCGATTAACACATTCTGATCTCTTGAGGCGCCACTATCAGCACCTTGATTAGCCTCATTTACATTCCCTTTTTCTTTCTGTCCGAGACATTTTCGTCATTTTCCACCTATTGCTGACCACTCTATCGAGGCCCAATAGGGCACGCCAACCCCGCCCCATCCACATTAGTCTGAATCTGACCCCATTTCCAGTTCTCCAGCTTTGACAAAGAGTCACCCAGGCCCGGAACGACCGCTGCCATCTCGCTCCACAGAGGCTGTCAGTCCTGCTGAGATTGTCCAGTATGTTCTGTTTTTGTTTCAGAATGAAGCATCCGCAGTAAGTTGCATTTGTCGTTCATTTAGACATGTTTGAGATGGTGAATAAGTATGTTTATCTGCATTTGTAAATGCATGAAATTCTGTTGTGGATGAACTAGCTCCGAATATCCAAAATAGGAAGGTCCTTTTCTTCTCATTGCCTGTCGAAAATTCAGTGCTTGTTACTTAATGTGGAATTTATTTCAGTGGCTCATGAGAGACTAAACCTCATAATCCTCGAACATACGAGATGGGGGAACAAAAGTACTTTGTGCAAACATTCCTCACACAACATGAGAAGCACTTGATGTTTCTACCCGGTATGGCCCCGGGGACCTTTCGCATGTTAGGGGAATGTGCTAACCACTACACTACAGAAACCGCTGGCGGTGCAGTAATCAATGGACTTGTGCAATGTTCAACCTCACTGTGTTGCTGCAGCTTCTCATGGTTCGTCTGAGAGGCCATGTCACTTATTACAAGAAGACAGCCGTTTCTTTAAAACCGATGTCTCAACTTATAAAACAATCAGGAATCGAACTTTACAGAACTGAAGATAAGTTATGTTTTGCTTGAAGTGGAAGTTAAATTGAGAAGGCAGGGCTTTCGAAAATAACCACAACCAGACGGGTGCATGCATTTTGCTATTTCTCGTTGATGAAGACCAGTTACGAGATTGCGGCAATAGTCAGCAACAGACTAAACTGGAAATACGAGATGTTTCTGCCCGGTTTCGAACCGGGGACCTTTCGCGTGTTAGGCGAATGTGATAACCACTACACTACAGAAACAGCTGGCAATCAACGGACGTGTACAATGTGCAACCTCACTGTGTTGCTGCAGATTCGCATGGTGAGGCTGAGAGGCTAGGCCACTTATTACAAGTCGACTGCTGTTTCTTTCAAAAACAGATGTTTCAACATATAAAACCACGAGATGTAGAAATTAGATCGAACTTAACATGATCTGCGTTAACTTCACAGGGACGTGACCCATCTAATCTACAGAGCCAAAGTGGAGAATTGAACTGACTGGAGAGCTGCATCTTAACGCTGACCTTCCGGACCTCGGCCTCCTGAAATGTTCCAAAGAAGCTCAACAAACACTCGAGGAACAGCAGCGCATCTTTCCACTGGGCTCAATACAGCTTTCACACTCATAGTGTGTGCAACCGTCTCACACTGTAAATGCTGCCCCCATTCTGTGTGTACTACCATCGCAGATTTGGGTTTGAATCTTGTTTCCACTTCGTCTTTGTATCCGGGCGGTAGTTGCTGAGAGCTGGCACAGACACAGCGGCTGGAATGGCCTCATACTGTGGTGTAATTATTCTCTCATTCGATGCTCACCTCACTCTGTGGCCAGGGAACCCTAGGCCTTTTCTCATTTAATCTCTCCTGACTTGCACCCTGTCAGAGCGCTTTCCTGTTATTCTGTTTGCTCCCACCGGGATTTGACTTGGTTAAAACGTCCGACATTTCTAACCCGTCCCGGTTTTAATGAAAAGTGATGGTGAAAGACGAGCTGTGTTGTCCTGTCGACAAATCCCGCCTGACTCGCTGAGTTGTTCCAGTATCTTCCGCAGATGTCGGATCAACTTTCGATACGAGAATTGAAGACGTTCTGCTCACTTTGCTCTGCATCAAGAATCAGCTGTCCCACCCAGTGAGTTAAAGCGCACGCCAAAAGTTCGAATTTCGAGCCAGCCAGGAGTCGAACCTGGAATCTCCTGATTCGTAGTCAGACGCGTTATCCATTGCGCCACTGGCCCAGCCGGGTGAATGCATTTTGCTATTCCTTGTTGAGCCTCTGTGGCGCATTCGGCGGGATTCATTCACATTGGGTTTCCTTTGAGAAGCTGAGCTCACACAGCAGGGAACCAATACGTTCCCGAGACAATCAAGACATTTTCTAAAAGCTTGTCTATGTGTGGATATTCACTTACTTCTATTGACTTATTCCAGTAGATTCAGGCAGCTCTCTGTATGTTTCATTTTATTCAGTTCAACAACATCAGACTGTGTAACCTCTCTTCCCCCTCCACCATCTGCTTCTTCCCCCTCCACCATCTGTATCCATCATCTTATTTTAATTCCTTGCATTGATATGTTTTACCCTCAGCATTGCCCCCCTCCCCCAGCCCATACCATCCTACTTGAGCAATCTGATCCCTGTCGCCAATTGTTCGCTGACACACTGCTTACTTTCTGCGATTAACACATTCTGATCTCGTGAGGCGCCACTATCAGCACCTTGATTAGCCTCATTTACATTCCCTTTTTCTTTCTGTCCGAGACATTTTCGTCATTTTCCACCTATTGCTGACCACTCTATCGAGGCCCAATAGGGCACGCCAACCCCGCCCCATCCACATTAGTCTGAATCTGACCCCATTTCCAGTTCTCCAGCTTTGACAAAGAGTCACCCAGGCCCGGAACGACCGCTGCCATCTCGCTCCACAGAGGCTGTCAGTCCTGCTGAGATTGTCCAGTATGTTCTGTTTTTGTTTCAGAATGAAGCATCCGCAGTAAGTTGCATTTGTCGTTCATTTAGACATGTTTGAGATGGTGAATAAGTATGTTTATCTGCATTTGTAAATGCATGAAATTCTGTTGTGGATGAACTAGCTCCGAATATCCAAAATAGGAAGGTCCTTTTCTTCTCATTGCCTGTCGAAAATTCAGTGCTTGTTACTTAATGTGGAATTTATTTCAGTGGCTCATGAGAGACTAAACCTCATAATCCTCGAACATACGAGATGGGGGAACAAAAGTACTTTGTGCAAACATTCCTCACACAACATGAGAAGCACTTGATGTTTCTACCCGGTATGGCCCCGGGGACCTTTCGCATGTTAGGGGAATGTGCTAACCACTACACTACAGAAACCGCTGGCGGTGCAGTAATCATTGGACTTGTGCAATGTTCAACCTCACTGTGTTGCTGCAGCTTCTCATGGTTCGTCTGAGAGGCCATGTCACTTATTACAAGAAGACAGCCGTTTCTTTAAAACCGATGTCTCAACTTATAAAACAATCAGGAATCGAACTTTACAGACGAAGATAAGTTATGTTTTGCTTGAAGTGGAAGTTAAATTGAGAATGCAGGGCTTTCGTAAATAACCACAACCAGACGGGTGCATGCATTTTGCTATTCCTCGTTGATGAAGATCAGTTACGAGATTGCGGCAATAGTCAGCAACAGACTAAACTGGAAATACGAGATGTTTCTGCCCGGTTTCGAACCGGGGACTTTTCGCGTGTAAGGCGAATGTGATAACCACTACACTACAGAAACAGCTGGCAATCAGCGGACGTGTACAATGTGAAACCTCACTGTTTGCTGCAGATTCGCATGCTGAGGCTGAGAGGCTAGGCCATTTATTACAAGACGACTGCTGTTTCTTACAGCTTTTACACTCATAGTGTGTGCAACAGTCTCACACTGTAAATGCTGCCCCCATTCTGTGTGTCCTTCCATCGCAGATTTGGGTTTGAATCTTGTTTCCACTTCTTCTTTGTATCCGGGCGGTAGTTGTTGAGAGCTGGCACAGACACAGCGGCTGGAATGGCCTCATACTGTGGTGTAATTATTCTCTCATTCGATGCTCACCTCACTCTGTGGCCAGGGAACCCTAGGCCTTTTCTCATTTAATCTCTCCTGACTTGCACCCTGTCAGAGCGCTTTCCTGTTGTTCTGTTTGCTCCCACCAGGATTTGACTTGGTTAAAACGTCCGACATTTCTAACCCGTCCCGGTTTTAATGAAAGGTGATGGTGAAAGACAAGCTTTGTTGTCCTGTCGACAAATTCCGCCTGACTCGCTGAGTTGTTCCAGTATTTTCCGCAGATGTTAGATCGACTTTCGATGGCAATAACAGCGTGCTTCTGTTACTTTCCCGGGGCTCGTTGGTCTAGGGGTATGACATTCACTTACCTCTATTGACTAATTCCAGTTGATTCAGGCAGCCCTCTGTATATTTCATTTTATTCAGTTCAACAACATCAGACTGTGTAATCTCTCTTCTCCCTCCACCATCTGTTTATTTCCATCAAGTTATTTTCATTCCTTCCATTGGTATGTTTTACCCTCAGCATTGCGCCCCTCCCCCCAGCCCATACCATCCTACTTGAGCAACCCTGTCGCCAATTGTTCGCTGACACACTGTTTTCTTTGTTCTGCTATTAACACATTCTGATCTCTTGAGGCGCCACTATCAGCAACTTTCTTAGCCTTGATTAGCCTCATTTACATTCCCTTTTTCTTTCTGTCCGAGACATTTTCGTCATTTTCCACCTATTGCTGACCACTCTATCGAGGCCCAATAGGGCACGCCAACCCCGCCCCATCCACATTAGTCTGAATCTGACCCCATTTCCAGTTCTCCAGCTTTGACAAAGAGTCACCCAGGCCCGGAACGACCGCTGCCATCTCGCTCCACAGAGGCTGTCAGTCCTGCTGAGATTGTCCAGTATGTTCTGTTTTTGTTTCAGAATGAAGCATCCGCAGTAAGTTGCATTTGTCGTTCATTTAGACATGTTTGAGATGGTGAATAAGTATGTTTATCTGCATTTGTAAATGCATGAAATTCTGTTGTGGATGAACTAGCTCCGAATATCCAAAATAGGAAGGTCCTTTTCTTCTCATTGCCTGTCGAAAATTCAGTGCTTGTTACTTAATGTGGAATTTATTTCAGTGGCTCATGAGAGACTAAACCTCATAATCCTCGAACATACGAGATGGGGGAACAAAAGTACTTTGTGCAAACATTCCTCACACAACATGAGAAGCACTTGATGTTTCTACCCGGTATGGCCCCGGGGACCTTTCGCATGTTAGGGGAATGTGCTAACCACTACACTACAGAAACCGCTGGCGGTGCAGTAATCAATGGACTTGTGCAATGTTCAACCTCACTGTGTTGCTGCAGCTTCTCATGGTTCGTCTGAGAGGCCATGTCACTTATTACAAGAAGACAGCCGTTTCTTTAAAACCGATGTCTCAACTTATAAAACAATCAGGAATCGAACTTTACAGAACTGAAGATAAGTTATGTTTTGCTTGAAGTGGAAGTTAAATTGAGAAGGCAGGGCTTTCGAAAATAACCACAACCAGACGGGTGCATGCATTTTGTTATTTCTCGTTGATGAAGACCAGTTACGAGATTGCGGCAATAGTCAGCAACAGACTAAACTGGAAATACGAGATGTTTCTGCCCGGTTTCGAACCGGGGACCTTTCGCGTGTTAGGCGAATGTGATAACCACTACACTACAGAAACAGCTGGCAATCAACGGACGTGTACAATGTGCAACCTCACTGTGTTGCTGCAGATTCGCATGGTGAGGCTGAGAGGCTAGGCCACTTATTACAAGTCGACTGCTGTTTCTTCCAAAAACAGATGTTTCAACATATAAAACCACGAGATGTAGAAATTAGATCGAACTTAACATGATCTGCGTTAACTTCACAGGGACGTGACCCATCTAATCTACAGAGCCAAAGTGGAGAATTGAACTGACTGGAGAGCTGCATCTTAACGCTGACCTTCCGGACCTCGGCCTCCTGAAATGTTCCAAAGAAGCTCAACAAACACTCGAGGAACAGCAGCGCATCTTTCCACTGGGCTCAATACAGCTTTCACACTCATAGTGTGTGCAACCGTCTCACACTGTAAATGCTGCCCCCATTCTGTGTGTACTACCATCGCAGATTTGGGTTTGAATCTTGTTTCCACTTCGTCTTTGTATCCGGGCGGTAGTTGCTGAGAGCTGGCACAGACACAGCGGCTGGAATGGCCTCATACTGTGGTGTAATTATTCTCTCATTCGATGCTCACCTCACTCTGTGGCCAGGGAACCCTAGGCCTTTTCTCATTTAATCTCTCCTGACTTGCACCCTGTCAGAGCGCTTTCCTGTTATTCTGTTTGCTCCCACCGGGATTTGACTTGGTTAAAACGTCCGACATTTCTAACCCGTCCCGGTTTTAATGAAAAGTGATGGTGAAAGACGAGCTGTGTTGTCCTGTCGACAAATCCCGCCTGACTCGCTGAGTTGTTCCAGTATCTTCCGCAGACGTCGGATCAACTTTCGATACGAGAATTGAAGACGTTCTGCTCACTTTGCTCTGCATCAAGAATCAGCTGTCCCACCCAGTGAGTTAAAGCGCACGCCAAAAGTTCGAATTTCGAGCCAGCCAGGAGTCGAACCTGGAATCTCCTGATTCGTAGTCAGACGCGTTATCCATTGCGCCACTGGCCCAGCCGGGTGAATGCATTTTGCTATTCCTTGTTGAGCCTCTGTGGCGCATTCGGCGGGATTCATTCACATTGGGTTTCCTTTGAGAAGCTGAGCTCACACAGCAGGGAACCAATACGTTCCCGAGACAATCAAGACATTTTCTAAAAGCTTGTCTATGTGTGGATATTCACTTACTTCTATTGACTTATTCCAGTAGATTCAGGCAGCTCTCTGTATGTTTCATTTTATTCAGTTCAACAACATCAGACTGTGTAACCTCTCTTCCCCCTCCACCATCTGCTTCTTCCCCCTCCACCATCTGTATCCATCATCTTATTTTAATTCCTTGCATTGATATGTTTTACCCTCAGCATTGCCCCCCTCCCCCAGCCCATACCATCCTACTTGAGCAATCTGATCCCTGTCGCCAATTGTTCGCTGACACACTGCTTACTTTCTGCGATTAACACATTCTGATCTCTTGAGGCGCCACTATCAGCACCTTGATTAGCCTCATTTACATTCCCTTTTTCTTTCTGTCCGAGACATTTTCGTCATTTTCCACCTATTGCTGACCACTCTATCGAGGCCCAATAGGGCACGCCAACCCCGCCCCATCCACATTAGTCTGAATCTGACCCCATTTCCAGTTCTCCAGCTTTGACAAAGAGTCACCCAGGCCCGGAACGACCGCTGCCATCTCGCTCCACAGAGGCTGTCAGTCCTGCTGAGATTGTCCAGTATGTTCTGTTTTTGTTTCAGAATGAAGCATCCGCAGTAAGTTGCATTTGTCGTTCATTTAGACATGTTTGAGATGGTGAATAAGTATGTTTATCTGCATTTGTAAATGCATGAAATTCTGTTGTGGATGAACTAGCTCCGAATATCCAAAATAGGAAGGTCCTTTTCTTCTCATTGCCTGTCGAAAATTCAGTGCTTGTGACTTAATGTGGAATTTATTTTAGTGGCTCATGAGAGTCTAAACCTCATAATCCTCGAACATACGAGATGGGGGAACAAAAGTACTTTGTGCAAACATTCCTCACACAACATGAGAAGCACTTGATGTTTCTACCTGGTATGGCCCCGGGGACCTTTCGCATGTTAGGGGAATGTGCTAACCACTACACTACAGAAACCGCTGGCGGTGCAGTAATCATTGGACTTGTGCAATGTTCAACCTCACTGTGTTGCTGCAGCTTCTCATGGTTCGTCTGAGAGGCCATGTCACTTATTACAAGAAGACAGCCGTTTCTTTAAAACCGATGTCTCAACTTATAAAACAATCAGGAATCGAACTTTACAGAACTGAAGATAAGTTATGTTTTGCTTGAAGTGGAAGTTAAATTGAGAAGGCAGGGCTTTCGAAAATAACCACAACCAGACGGGTGCATGCATTTTGCTATTTCTCGTTGATGAAGACCAGTTACGAGATTGCGGCAATAGTCAGCAACAGACTAAACTGGAAATACGAGATGTTTCTGCCCGGTTTCGAACCGGGGACCTTTCGCGTGTTAGGCGAATGTGATAACCACTACACTACAGAAACAGCTGGCAATCAACGGACGTGTACAATGTGCAACCTCACTGTGTTGCTGCAGATTCGCATGGTGAGGCTGAGAGGCTAGGCCACTTATTACAAGTCGACTGCTGTTTCTTTCAAAAACAGATGTTTCAACATATAAAACCACGAGATGTAGAAATTAGATCGAACTTAACATGATCTGCGTTAACTTCACAGGGACGTGACCCATCTAATCTACAGAGCCAAAGTGGAGAATTGAACTGACTGGAGAGCTGCATCTTAACGCTGACCTTCCGGACCTCGGCCTCCTGAAATGTTCCAAAGAAGCTCAACAAACACTCGAGGAACAGCAGCGCATCTTTCCACTGGGCTCAATACAGCTTTCACACTCATAGTGTGTGCAACCGTCTCACACTGTAAATGCTGCCCCCATTCTGTGTGTACTACCATCGCAGATTTGGGTTTGAATCTTGTTTCCACTTCGTCTTTGTATCCGGGCGGTAGTTGCTGAGAGCTGGCACAGACACAGCGGCTGGAATGGCCTCATACTGTGGTGTAATTATTCTCTCATTCGATGCTCACCTCACTCTGTGGCCAGGGAACCCTAGGCCTTTTCTCATTTAATCTCTCCTGACTTGCACCCTGTCAGAGCGCTTTCCTGTTATTCTGTTTGCTCCCACCGGGATTTGACTTGGTTAAAACGTCCGACATTTCTAACCCGTCCCGGTTTTAATGAAAAGTGATGGTGAAAGACGAGCTGTGTTGTCCTGTCGACAAATCCCGCCTGACTCGCTGAGTTGTTCCAGTATCTTCCGCAGATGTCGGATCAACTTTCGATACGAGAATTGAAGACGTTCTGCTCACTTTGCTCTGCATCAAGAATCAGCTGTCCCACCCAGTGAGTTAAAGCGCACGCCAAAAGTTCGAATTTCGAGCCAGCCAGGAGTCGAACCTGGAATCTCCTGATTCGTAGTCAGACGCGTTATCCATTGCGCCACTGGCCCAGCCGGGTGAATGCATTTTGCTATTCCTTGTTGAGCCTCTGTGGCGCATTCGGCGGGATTCATTCACATTGGGTTTCCTTTGAGAAGCTGAGCTCACACAGCAGGGAACCAATACGTTCCCGAGACAATCAAGACATTTTCTAAAAGCTTGTCTATGTGTGGATATTCACTTACTTCTATTGACTTATTCCAGTAGATTCAGGCAGCTCTCTGTATGTTTCATTTTATTCAGTTCAACAACATCAGACTGTGTAACCTCTCTTCCCCCTCCACCATCTGCTTCTTCCCCCTCCACCATCTGTATCCATCATCTTATTTTAATTCCTTGCATTGATATGTTTTACCCTCAGCATTGCCCCCCTCCCCCAGCCCATACCATCCTACTTGAGCAATCTGATCCCTGTCGCCAATTGTTCGCTGACACACTGCTTACTTTCTGCGATTAACACATTCTGATCTCTTGAGGCGCCACTATCAGCACCTTGATTAGCCTCATTTACATTCCCTTTTTCTTTCTGTCCGAGACATTTTCGTCATTTTCCACCTATTGCTGACCACTCTATCGAGGCCCAATAGGGCACGCCAACCCCGCCCCATCCACATTAGTCTGAATCTGACCCCATTTCCAGTTCTCCAGCTTTGACAAAGAGTCACCCAGGCCCGGAACGACCGCTGCCATCTCGCTCCACAGAGGCTGTCAGTCCTGCTGAGATTGTCCAGTATGTTCTGTTTTTGTTTCAGAATGAAGCATCCGCATTAAGTTGCATTTGTCGTTCATTTAGACATGTTTGAGATGGTGAATAAGTATGTTTATCTGCATTTGTAAATGCATGAAATTCTGTTGTGGATGAACTAGCTCCGAATATCCAAAATAAGAAGGTTCTTTTCTTCTCATTGCCTGTCGAAAATTCAGTGCTTGTGACTTAATGTGGAATTTATTTTAGTGGCTCATGAGAGACTAATCCTCATAATCCTCGAACATACGAGATGGGGAACACAAGTACTTTGTGCAAACATTCCTCACACAACATGAGAAGCACTTGATGTTTCTACCCGGTATGGCCCCGGGGACCTTTCGCATGTTAGGGGAATGTGCTAACCACTACACTACAGAAACCGCTGGCGGTGCAGTAATCAATGGACTTGTGCAATGTTTAACCTCACTGTGTTGCTGCAGATTCTCATGGTTCGTCTGAGAGGCCATGTCACTTATTACAAGAAGACAGCCGTTTCTTTAAAACCGATGTCTCAACTTATAAAACAATCAGGAATCGAACTTTACAGAACTGAAGATAAGTTATGCTTGAAGTGGAAGTTAAATTGAGAAGGCAGGGCTTTCGAAAATAACCACAACCAGACGGATGCATACATTTTGCTATTCCTCGTTGATGAAGACCAGTTACGAGATTGCGGCAATAGTCAGCAACAGACTAAACTGGAAGTACGAGATGTTTCTGCTCGGTTTCGAACTTTTCGCGTGTTAGGCGAATGTGATAACCACTACACTACAGAAACAGCTGGCAATCAACGGACGTGTACAATGTGCAACCTCACTGTGTTGCTGCAGATTCGCATGGTGAGGCTGAGAGGCTAGGCCACTTATTACAAGACGACTGCTGTTTCTTTCAAAAACAGATGTTTCAACATATAAAACCACGAGATGTAGAAATTAGATCGAACTTAACATGATCTGCGTTAACTTCACAGGGACGTGACCCAACTAATCCACAGAGCCAAAGTGGAGAATTGAACTGACTGGAGAGCTGCATCTTAACGCTGACCTCCCGGACCTCGGCCTCCTGAAATGTTCCAAAGAAGCTCAACAAACACTCGAGGAACAGCAGCGCATCTTTCCACTGGGCTCAATACAGCTTTCACACTCATAGTGTGTGCAACCGTCTCACACTGTAAATGCTGCCCCCATTCTGTGTGTACTACCATCGCAGATTTGGGTTTGAATCTTGTTTCCACTTCGTCTTTGTATCCGGGCGGTAGTTGCTGAGAGCTGGCACAGACACAGCGGCTGGAATGGCCTCATACTGTGGTGTAATTATTCTCTCATTCGATGCTCACCTCACTCTGTGGCCAGGGAACCCTAGGCCTTTTCTCATTTAATCTCTCCTGACTTGCACCCTGTCAGAGCGCTTTCCTGTTATTCTGCTTGCTCCCACCGGGATTTGACTTGGTTAAAACGTCCGACATTTCTAACCCGTCCCGGTTTTAATGAAAAGTGATGGTGAAAGACGAGCTGTGTTGTCCTGTCGGCAAATGCCGCCTGACTCGCTGAGTTGTTCCAGTATCTTCCGCAGATGTCGGATCAACTTTCGATACGAGAATTGAAGACGTTCTGCTCACTTTGCTCTGCATCAAGAATCAGCTGTCCCACCCAGTGAGTTAAAGCGCACGCCAAAAGTTCGAATTCCGAGCCAGCCAGGAGTCGAACTTAGAATCTCCTGATTCGTAGTCAGACGCGTTATCCATTGCGCCACTGGCCCAGCCGGGTGCATGCATTTTGCTATTCCTTGTTGAGCCTCTGTGGCGCATTCGGCGGGATTCATTCACATTGGGTTTCCTTTGAGAAGCTGAGCTCACACAGCAGGGAACCAATACGTTCCCGAGACAATCAAGACATTTTCTAAAAGCTTGTCTATGTGTGGATATTCACTTACTTCTATTGACTTATTCCAGTAGATTCAGGCAGCTCTCTGTATGTTTCATTTTATTCAGTTCAACAACATCAGACTGTGTAACCTCTCTTCCTCCTCCACCATCTGCTTCTTCCCCCTCCACCATCTGTATCCATCATCTTATTTTAATTCCTTGCATTGATATGTTTTACCCTCAGCATTGCCCCCCTCCCCCAGCCCATACCATCCTACTTGAGCAATCTGATCCCTGTCGCCAATTGTTCGCTGACACACTGCTTACTTTCTGCGATTAACACATTCTGATCTCTTGAGGCGCCACTATCAGCACCTTGATTAGCCTCATTTACATTCCCTTTTTCTTTCTGTCCGAGACATTTTCGTCATTTTCCACCTATTGCTGACCACTCTATCGAGGCCCAATAGGGCACGCCAACCCCGCCCCATCCACATTAGTCTGAATCTGACCCCATTTCCAGTTCTCCAGCTTTGACAAAGAGTCACCCAGGCCCGGAACGACCGCTGCCATCTCGCTCCACAGAGGCTGTCAGTCCTGCTGAGATTGTCCAGTATGTTCTGTTTTTGTTTCAGAATGAAGCATCCGCAGTAAGTTGCATTTGTCGTTCATTTAGACATGTTTGAGATGGTGAATAAGTATGTTTATCTGCATTTGTAAATGCATGAAATTCTGTTGTGGATGAACTAGCTCCGAATATCCAAAATAGGAAGGTCCTTTTCTTCTCATTGCCTGTCGAAAATTCAGTGCTTGTTACTTAATGTGGAATTTATTTCAGTGGCTCATGAGAGACTAAACCTCATAATCCTCGAACATACGAGATGGGGGAACAAAAGTACTTTGTGCAAACATTCCTCACACAACATGAGAAGCACTTGATGTTTCTACCCGGTATGGCCCCGGGGACCTTTCGCATGTTAGGGGAATGTGCTAACCACTACACTACAGAAACCGCTGGCGGTGCAGTAATCAATGGACTTGTGCAATGTTCAACCTCACTGTGTTGCTGCAGCTTCTCATGGTTCGTCTGAGAGGCCATGTCACTTATTACAAGAAGACAGCCGTTTCTTTAAAACCGATGTCTCAACTTATAAAACAATCAGGAATCGAACTTTACAGAACTGAAGATAAGTTATGTTTTGCTTGAAGTGGAAGTTAAATTGAGAAGGCAGGGCTTTCGAAAATAACCACAACCAGACGGGTGCATGCATTTTGCTATTTCTCGTTGATGAAGACCAGTTACGAGATTGCGGCAATAGTCAGCAACAGACTAAACTGGAAATACGAGATGTTTCTGCCCGGTTTCGAACCGGGGACCTTTCGCGTGTTAGGCGAATGTGATAACCACTACACTACAGAAACAGCTGGCAATCAACGGACGTGTACAATGTGCAACCTCACTGTGTTGCTGCAGATTCGCATGGTGAGGCTGAGAGGCTAGGCCACTTATTACAAGTCGACTGCTGTTTCTTTCAAAAACAGATGTTTCAACATATAAAACCACGAGATGTAGAAATTAGATCGAACTTAACATGATCTGCGTTAACTTCACAGGGACGTGACCCATCTAATCTACAGAGCCAAAGTGGAGAATTGAACTGACTGGAGAGCTGCATCTTAACGCTGACCTTCCGGACCTCGGCCTCCTGAAATGTTCCAAAGAAGCTCAACAAACACTCGAGGAACAGCAGCGCATCTTTCCACTGGGCTCAATACAGCTTTCACACTCATAGTGTGTGCAACCGTCTCACACTGTAAATGCTGCCCCCATTCTGTGTGTACTACCATCGCAGATTTGGGTTTGAATCTTGTTTCCACTTCGTCTTTGTATCCGGGCGGTAGTTGCTGAGAGCTGGCACAGACACAGCGGCTGGAATGGCCTCATACTGTGGTGTAATTATTCTCTCATTCGATGCTCACCTCACTCTGTGGCCAGGGAACCCTAGGCCTTTTCTCATTTAATCTCTCCTGACTTGCACCCTGTCAGAGCGCTTTCCTGTTATTCTGTTTGCTCCCACCGGGATTTGACTTGGTTAAAACGTCCGACATTTCTAACCCGTCCCGGTTTTAATGAAAAGTGATGGTGAAAGACGAGCTGTGTTGTCCTGTCGACAAATCCCGCCTGACTCGCTGAGTTGTTCCAGTATCTTCCGCAGATGTCGGATCAACTTTCGATACGAGAATTGAAGACGTTCTGCTCACTTTGCTCTGCATCAAGAATCAGCTGTCCCACCCAGTGAGTTAAAGCGCACGCCAAAAGTTCGAATTTCGAGCCAGCCAGGAGTCGAACCTGGAATCTCCTGATTCATAGTCAGACGCGTTATCCATTGCGCCACTGGCCCAGCCGGGTGAATGCATTTTGCTATTCCTTGTTGAGCCTCTGTGGCGCATTCGGCGGGATTCATTCACATTGGGTTTCCTTTGAGAAGCTGAGCTCACACAGCAGGGAACCAATACGTTCCCGAGACAATCAAGACATTTTCTAAAAGCTTGTCTATGTGTGGATATTCACTTACTTCTATTGACTTATTCCAGTAGATTCAGGCAGCTCTCTGTATGTTTCATTTTATTCAGTTCAACAACATCAGACTGTGTAACCTCTCTTCCCCCTCCACCATCTGCTTCTTCCCCCTCCACCATCTGTATCCATCATCTTATTTTAATTCCTTGCATTGATATGTTTTACCCTCAGCATTGCCCCCCTCCCCCAGCCCATACCATCCTACTTGAGCAATCTGATCCCTGTCGCCAATTGTTCGCTGACACACTGCTTACTTTCTGCGATTAACACATTCTGATCTCTTGAGGCGCCACTATCAGCACCTTGATTAGCCTCATTTACATTCCCTTTTTCTTTCTGTCCGAGACATTTTCGTCATTTTCCACCTATTGCTGACCACTCTATCGAGGCCCAATAGGGCACGCCAACCCCGCCCCATCCACATTAGTCTGAATCTGACCCCATTTCCAGTTCTCCAGCTTTGACAAAGAGTCACCCAGGCCCGGAACGACCGCTGCCATCTCGCTCCACAGAGGCTGTCAGTCCTGCTGAGATTGTCCAGTATGTTCTGTTTTTGTTTCAGAATGAAGCATCCGCAGTAAGTTGCATTTGTCGTTCATTTAGACATGTTTGAGATGGTGAATAAGTATGTTTATCTGCATTTGTAAATGCATGAAATTCTGTTGTGGATGAACTAGCTCCGAATATCCAAAATAGGAAGGTCCTTTTCTTCTCATTGCCTGTCGAAAATTCAGTGCTTGTTACTTAATGTGGAATTTATTTCAGTGGCTCATGAGAGACTAAACCTCATAATCCTCGAACATACGAGATGGGGGAACAAAAGTACTTTGTGCAAACATTCCTCACACAACATGAGAAGCACTTGATGTTTCTACCCGGTATGGCCCCGGGGACCTTTCGCATGTTAGGGGAATGTGCTAACCACTACACTACAGAAACCGCTGGCGGTGCAGTAATCATTGGACTTGTGCAATGTTCAACCTCACTGTGTTGCTGCAGCTTCTCATGGTTCGTCTGAGAGGCCATGTCACTTATTACAAGAAGACAGCCGTTTCTTTAAAACCGATGTCTCAACTTATAAAACAATCAGGAATCGAACTTTACAGAACTGAAGATAAGTTATGTTTTGCTTGAAGTGGAAGTTAAATTGAGAAGGCAGGGCTTTCGAAAATAACCACAACCAGACGGGTGCATGCATTTTGCTATTTCTCGTTGATGAAGACCAGTTACGAGATTGCGGCAATAGTCAGCAACAGACTAAACTGGAAATACGAGATGTTTCTGCCCGGTTTCGAGCCGGGGACCTTTCGCGTGTTAGGCGAATGTGATAACCACTACACTACAGAAACAGCTGGCAATCAACGGACGTGTACAATGTGCAACCTCACTGTGTTGCTGCAGATTCGCATGGTGAGGCTGAGAGGCTAGGCCACTTATTACAAGTCGACTGCTGTTTCTTTCAAAAACAGATGTTTCAACATATAAAACCACGAGATGTAGAAATTAGATCGAACTTAACATGATCTGCGTTAACTTCACAGGGACGTGACCCATCTAATCTACAGAGCCAAAGTGGAGAATTGAACTGACTGGAGAGCTGCATCTTAACGCTGACCTTCCGGACCTCGGCCTCCTGAAATGTTCCAAAGAAGCTCAACAAACACTCGAGGAACAGCAGCGCATCTTTCCACTGGGCTCAATACAGCTTTCACACTCATAGTGTGTGCAACCGTCTCACACTGTAAATGCTGCCCCCATTCTGTGTGTACTACCATCGCAGATTTGGGTTTGAATCTTGTTTCCACTTCGTCTTTGTATCCGGGCGGTAGTTGCTGAGAGCTGGCACAGACACAGCGGCTGGAATGGCCTCATACTGTGGTGTAATTATTCTCTCATTCGATGCTCACCTCACTCTGTGGCCAGGGAACCCTAGGCCTTTTCTCATTTAATCTCTCCTGACTTGCACCCTGTCAGAGCGCTTTCCTGTTATTCTGTTTGCTCCCACCGGGATTTGACTTGGTTAAAACGTCCGACATTTCTAACCCGCCCCGGTTTTAATGAAAGGTGATGGTGAAAGACGTGCTTTGTTGTCCTGTCGACAAATGCCGCCTGACTCGCTGAGTTGTTCCAGTATCTTCCGCAGATGTCGGATCAACTTTCGATACGAGAATTGAAGACGTTCTGCTCACTTTGCTCTGCATCAAGAATCAGCTGTCCCACCCAGTGAGTTACAGCGCACGCCAAAAGTTCGAATTCCGAGCCAGCCAGGAGTCGAACCTAGAATCTCCTGATTCGTAGTCAGACGCGTTATCCATTGCGCCACTGGCCCAGCCGGGTGCATGCATTTTGCTATTCCTTGTTGAGCCTCTGTGGCGCATTCGGCGGGATTCATTCACATTGGGTTTCCTTTGAGAAGCTGAGCTCACACAGCAGGGAACCAATACGTTCCCGAGACAATCAAGACATTTTCTAAAAGCTTGTCTATGTGTGGATATTCACTTACTTCTATTGACTTATTCCAGTAGATTCAGGCAGCTCTCTGTATGTTTCATTTTATTCAGTTCAACAACATCAGACTGTGTAACCTCTCTTCCCCCTCCACCATCTGCTTCTTCCCCCTCCACCATCTGTATCCATCATCTTATTTTAATTCCTTGCATTGATATGTTTTACCCTCAGCATTGCCCCCCTCCCCCAGCCCATACCATCCTACTTGAGCAATCTGATCCCTGTCGCCAATTGTTCGCTGACACACTGCTTACTTTCTGCGATTAACACATTCTGATCTCTTGAGGCGCCACTATCAGCACCTTGATTAGCCTCATTTACATTCCCTTTTTCTTTCTGTCCGAGACATTTTCGTCATTTTCCACCTATTGCTGACCACTCTATCGAGGCCCAATAGGGCACGCCAACCCCGCCCCATCCACATTTGTCTGAATCTGACCCCATTTCCAGTTCTCCAGCTTTGACAAAGAGTCACCCAGGCCCGGAACGACCGCTGCCATCTCGCTCCACAGAGGCCGTCAGTCCTGCTGAGATTGTCCAGTATGTTCTGTTTTTGTTTCAGAATGAAGCATCCGCAGTAAGTTGCATTTGTCGTTCATTTAGACATGTTTGAGATGGTGAATAAGTAGGTGTATCTGCATTAGTAAATGCATGAAATTCTGTTGTGGATGAACTAGCTCCGCATATCCAAAATAAGAAGGTCCTTTTCTTCTCATTGCCTGTCGAAAATTCAGTGCTTGTGACTTAATGTGGAATTTATTTTAGTGGCTCATGAGAGTCTAAATCTCATAATCCTCGAACATACGAGATGGGGGAACAAAAGTACTTTGTGCAAACATTCCTCACACAATATGAGAAGCACTTGATGTTTCTACCTGGTATGGCCCCGGGGACCTTTCGCATGTTAGGGGAATGTGCTAACCACTACACTACAGAAACCGCTGGCGGTGCAGTAATCATTGGAAATGTGCAATGTTCAACCTCACTGTGTTGCTGCAGCTTCTCATGGTTCGTCTGAGAGGCCATGTCACTTATTACAAGAAGACAGCCGTTTCTTTAAAACCGATGTCTCAACTTATAAAACAATCAGGAATCGAACTTTACAGACCTGAAGATAAGTTATGTTTTGCTTGAAGTGGAAGTTAAATTGAGAATGCAGGGCTTTCGTAAATAACCACAACCAGACGGGTGCATGCATTTTGCTATTCCTCGTTGATGAAGACCAGTTACGAGTTTGCGGCAATAGTCAGCAACAGACTAAACTGGAAGTTCGAGATGTTTCTGTCCGGTTTCGAACCGGGGACTTTTCGCGTGTTAGGCGAATGTGATAACCACTACACTACAGAAACAGCTGGCAATCAACGGACGTGTACAATGTGCAACCTCACTGTGTTGCTGCAGATTCGCATGGTGAGGCTGAGAGGCTAGGCCACTTATTACAAGACGAATGCTGTTTCTTTCAAAAACAGATGTTTCAACATATAAAACCACGAGATGTAGAAATTAGATCGAACTTAACATGATCTGCGTTAACTTCACAGGGACGTGACCCAACTAATCCACAGAGCCAAAGTGGAGAATTGAACTGACTGGAGAGCTGCATCTTAACGCTGACCTCCCGGACCTCGGCCTCCTGAAATGTTCCAAAGAAGCTCAACAAACACTCGAGGAACAGCAGCGCATCTTTCCACTGGGCTCAATACAGCTTTCACACTCATAGTGTGTGCAACCGTCTCACACTGTAAATGCTGCCCCCATTCTGTGTGTACTACCATCGCAGATTTGGGTTTGAATCTTGTTTCCACTTCGTCTTTGTATCCGGGCGGTAGTTGCTGAGAGCTGGCACAGACACAGCGGCTGGAATGGCCTCATACTGTGGTGTAATTATTCTCTCATTCGATGCTCACCTCACTCTGTGGCCAGGGAACCCTAGGCCTTTTCTCATTTAATCTCTCCTGACTTGCACCCTGTCAGAGCGCTTTCCTGTTATTCTGTTTGCTCCCACCGGGATTTGACTTGGTTAAAACGTCCGACATTTCTAACCCGTCCCGGTTTTAATGAAAAGTGATGGTGAAAGACGAGCTGTGTTGTCTTGTCGACAAATGCCGCCTGACTCGCTGAGTTGTTCCAGTATCTTCCGCAGATGTCGGATCAACTTTCGATACGAGAATTGAAGACGTTCTGCTCACTTTGCTCTGCATCAAGAATCAGCTGTCCCACCCAGTGAGTTAAAGCGCACGCCAAAAGTTCGAATTTCGAGCCAGCCAGGAGTCGAACCTGGAATCTCCTGATTCGTAGTCAGACGCGTTATCCATTGCGCTACTGGCCCAGCCGGGTGAATGCATTTTGCTATTCCTTGTTGAGCCTCTGTGGCGCATTCGGCGGGATTCATTCACATTGGGTTTCCTTTGAGAAGCTGAGCTCACACAGCAGGGAACCAATACGTTCCCGAGACAATCAAGACATTTTCTAAAAGCTTGTCTATGTGTGGATATTCACTTACTTCTATTGACTTATTCCAGTAGATTCAGGCAGCTCTCTGTATGTTTCATTTTATTCAGTTCAACAACATCAGACTGTGTAACCTCTCTTCCCCCTCCACCATCTGCTTCTTCCCCCTCCACCATCTGTATCCATCATCTTATTTTAATTCCTTGCATTGATATGTTTTACCCTCAGCATTGCCCCCCTCCCCCAGCCCATACCATCCTACTTGAGCAATCTGATCCCTGTCGCCAATTGTTCGCTGACACACTGCTTACTTTCTGCGATTAACACATTCTGATCTCTTGAGGCGCCACTATCAGCACCTTGATTAGCCTCATTTACATTCCCTTTTTCTTTCTGTCCGAGACATTTTCGTCATTTTCCACCGATTGCTGACCACTCTATCGAGGCCCAATAGGGCACGCCAACCCCGCCCCATCCACATTAGTCTGAATCTGACCCCATTTCCAGTTCTCCAGCTTTGACAAAGAGTCACCCAGGCCCGGAACGACCGCTGCCATCTCGCTCCACAGAGGCTGTCAGTCCTGCTGAGATTGTCCAGTATGTTCTGTTTTTGTTTCAGAATGAAGCATCCGCAGTAAGTTGCATTTGTCGTTCAATTAGACATGTTTGAGATGGTGAATAAGTATGTTTATCTGCATTTGTAAATGCATGAAATTCTGTTGTGGATGAACTAGCTCCGAATATCCAAAATAGGAAGGTCCTTTTCTTCTCATTGCCTGTCGAAAATTCAGTGCTTGTTACTTAATGTGGAATTTATTTCAGTGGCTCATGAGAGACTAAACCTCATAATCCTCGAACATACGAGATGGGGGAACAAAAGTACTTTGTGCAAACATTCCTCACACAACATGAGAAGCACTTGATGTTTCTACCCGGTATGGCCCCGGGGACCTTTCGCATGTTAGGGGAATGTGCTAACCACTACACTACAGAAACCGCTGGCGGTGCAGTAATCAATGGACTTGTGCAATGTTCAACCTCGCTGTGTTGCTGCAGCTTCTCATGGTTCGTCTGAGAGGCCATGTCACTTATTACAAGAAGACAGCCGTTTCTTTAAAACCGATGTCTCAACTTATAAAACAATCAGGAATCGAACTTTACAGACCTGAAGATAAGTTATGTTTTGCTTGAAGTGGAAGTTAAATTGAGAATGCAGGGCTTTCGTAAATAACCACAACCAGACGGGTGCATGCATTTTGCTATTCCTCGTTGATGAAGACCAGTTACGAGTTTGCGGCAATAGTCAGCAACAGACTAAACTGGAAGTTCGAGATGTTTCTGCCCGGTTTCGAACCGGGGACTTTTCGCGTGTTAGGCGAATGTGATAACCACTACACTACAGAAACAGCTGGCAATCAACGGACGTGTACAATGTGCAACCTCACTGTGTTGCTGCAGATTCGCATGGTGAGGCTGAGAGGCTAGGCCACTTATTACAAGACGACTGCTGTTTCTTTCAAAAACAGATGTTTCAACATATAAAACCACGAGATGTAGAAATTAGATCGAACTTAACATGATCTGCGTTAACTTCACAGGGACGTGACCCAACTAATCCACAGAGCCAAAGTGGAGAATTGAACTGACTGGAGAGCTGCATCTTAACGCTGACCTCCCGGACCTCGGCCTCCTGAAATGTTCCAAAGAAGCTCAACAAACACTCGAGGAACAGCAGCGCATCTTTCCACTGGGCTCAATACAGCTTTCACACTCATAGTGTGTGCAACCGTCTCACACTGTAAATGCTGCCCCCATTCTGTGTGTACTACCATCGCAGATTTGGGTTTGAATCTTGTTTCCACTTCGTCTTTGTATCCGGGCGGTAGTTGCTGAGAGCTGGCACAGACACAGCGGCTGGAATGGCCTCATACTGTGGTGTAATTATTCTCTCATTCGATGCTCACCTCACTCTGTGGCCAGGGAACCCTAGGCCTTTTCTCATTTAATCTCTCCTGACTTGCACCCTGTCAGAGCGCTTTCCTGTTATTCTGTTTGCTCCCACCGGGATTTGACTTGGTTAAAACGTCCGACATTTCTAACCCGTCCCGGTTTTAATGAAAAGTGATGGTGAAAGACGAGCTGTGTTGTCTTGTCGACAAATGCCGCCTGACTCGCTGAGTTGTTCCAGTATCTTCCGCAGATGTCGGATCAACTTTCGATACGAGAATTGAAGACGTTCTGCTCACTTTGCTCTGCATCAAGAATCAGCTGTCCCACCCAGTGAGTTAAAGCGCACGCCAAAAGTTCGAATTTCGAGCCAGCCAGGAGTCGAACCTGGAATCTCCTGATTCGTAGTCAGACGCGTTATCCATTGCGCTACTGGCCCAGCCGGGTGAATGCATTTTGCTATTCCTTGTTGAGCCTCTGTGGCGCATTCGGCGGGATTCATTCACATTGGGTTTCCTTTGAGAAGCTGAGCTCACACAGCAGGGAACCAATACGTTCCCGAGACAATCAAGACATTTTCTAAAAGCTTGTCTATGTGTGGATATTCACTTACTTCTATTGACTTATTCCAGTAGATTCAGGCAGCTCTCTGTATGTTTCATTTTATTCAGTTCAACAACATCAGACTGTGTAACCTCTCTTCCCCCTCCACCATCTGCTTCTTCCCCCTCCACCATCTGTATCCATCATCTTATTTTAATTCCTTGCATTGATATGTTTTACCCTCAGCATTGCCCCCCTCCCCCAGCCCATACCATCCTACTTGAGCAATCTGATCCCTGTCGCCAATTGTTCGCTGACACACTGCTTACTTCCTGCGATTAACACATTCTGATCTCTTGAGGCGCCACTATCAGCACCTTGATTAGCCTCATTTACATTCCCTTTTTCTTTCTGTCCGAGACATTTTCGTCATTTTCCACCTATTGCTGACCACTCTATCGAGGCCCAATAGGGCACGCCAACCCCGCCCCATCCACATTAGTCTGAATCTGACCCCATTTCCAGTTCTCCAGCTTTGACAAAGAGTCACCCAGGCCCGGAACGACCGCTGCCATCTCGCTCCACAGAGGCTGTCAGTCCTGCTGAGATTGTCCAGTATGTTCTGTTTTTGTTTCAGAATGAAGCATCCGCAGTAAGTTGCATTTGTCGTTCAATTAGACATGTTTGAGATGGTGAATAAGTATGTTTATCTGCATTTGTAAATGCATGAAATTCTGTTGTGGATGAACTAGCTCCGAATATCCAAAATAGGAAGGTCCTTTTCTTCTCATTGCCTGTCGAAAATTCAGTGCTTGTTACTTAATGTGGAATTTATTTCAGTGGCTCATGAGAGACTAAACCTCATAATCCTCGAACATACGAGATGGGGGAACAAAAGTACTTTGTGCAAACATTCCTCACACAACATGAGAAGCACTTGATGTTTCTACCCGGTATGGCCCCGGGGACCTTTCGCATGTTAGGGGAATGTGCTAACCACTACACTACAGAAACCGCTGGCGGTGCAGTAATCAATGGACTTGTGCAATGTTCAACCTCGCTGTGTTGCTGCAGCTTCTCATGGTTCGTCTGAGAGGCCATGTCACTTATTACAAGAAGACAGCCGTTTCTTTAAAACCGATGTCTCAACTTATAAAACAATCAGGAATCGAACTTTACAGAACTGAAGATAAGTTATGTTTTGCTTGAAGGGAAGTTAAATTGAGAAGGCAGGGCTTTCGAAAATAACCACAACCAGACGGGTGCATGCATTTTGCTATTTCTCGTTGATGAAGACCAGTTACGAGATTGCGGCAATAGTCAGCAACAGACTAAACTGGCAATACGAGATGTTTCTGCCCGGTTTCGAACCGGGGACCTTTCGCGTGTTAAGCGAATGTGATAACCACTACACTACAGAAACAGCTGGCAATCAACGGACGTGTACAATGTGCAACCTCACTGTGTTGCTGCAGATTCGCATGGTAAGGCTGAGAGGCTAGGCCACTTATTACAAGTCGACTGCTGTTTCTTTCAAAAACAGATGTTTCAACATATAAAACCACGAGATGTAGAAATTAGATCGAACTTAACATGATCTGCGTTAACTTCACAGGGACGTGACCCATCTAATCTACAGAGCCAAAGTGGAGAATTGAACTGACTGGAGAGCTGCATCTTAACGCTGACCTTCCGGACCTCGGCCTCCTGAAATGTTCCAAAGAAGCTCAACAAACACTCGAGGAACAGCAGCGCATCTTTCCACTGGGCTCAATACAGCTTTCACACTCATAGTGTGTGCAACCGTCTCACACTGTAAATGCTGCCCCCATTCTGTGTGTACTACCATCGCAGATTTGGGTTTGAATCTTGTTTCCACTTCGTCTTTGTATCCGGGCGGTAGTTGCTGAGAGCTGGCACAGACACAGCGGCTGGAATGGCCTCATACTGTGGTGTAATTATTCTCTCATTCGATGCTCACCTCACTCTGTGGCCAGGGAACCCTAGGCCTTTTCTCATTTAATCTCTCCTGACTTGCACCCTGTCAGAGCGCTTTCCTGTTATTCTGTTTGCTCCCACCGTTATTTGACTTGGTTAAAACGTCCGACATTTCTAACCCGTCCCGGTTTTAATGAAAAGTGATGGTGAAAGACGAGCTGTGTTGTCCTGTCGACAAATGCCGCCTGACTCGCTGAGTTGTTCCAGTATCTTCCGCAGATGTCGGATCAACTTTCGATACGAGAATTGAAGACGTTCTGCTCACTTTGCTCTGCATCAAGAATCAGCTGTCCCACCCAGTGAGTTAAAGCGCACGCCAAAAGTTCGAATTTCGAGCCAGCCAGGAGTCGAACCTGGAATCTCCTGATTCGTAGTCAGACGCGTTATCCATTGCGCCACTGGCCCAGCCGGGTGAATGCATTTTGCTATTCCTTGTTGAGCCTCTGTGGCGCATTCGGCGGGATTCATTCACATTGGGTTTCCTTTGAGAAGCTGAGCTCACACAGCAGGGAACCAATACGTTCCCGAGACAATCAAGACATTTTCTAAAAGCTTGTCTATGTGTGGATATTCACTTACTTCTATTGACTTATTCCAGTAGATTCAGGCAGCTCTCTGTATGTTTCATTTTATTCAGTTCAACAACATCAGACTGTGTAACCTCTCTTCCCCCTCCACCATCTGCTTCTTCCCCCTCCAACATCTGTATCCATCATCTTATTTTAATTCCTTGCATTGATATGTTTTACCCTCAGCATTGCCCCCCTCCCCCAGCCCATACCATCCTACTTGAGCAATCTGATCCCTGTCGCCAATTGTTCGCTGACACACTGCTTACTTTCTGCGATTAACACATTCTGATCTCTTGAGGCGCCACTATCAGCACCTTGATTAGCCTCATTTACATTCCCTTTTTCTTTCTGTCCGAGACATTTTCGTCATTTTCCACCTATTGCTGACCACTCTATCGAGGCCCAATAGGGCACGCCAACCCCGCCCCATCCACATTAGTCTGAATCTGACCCCATTTCCAGTTCTCCAGCTTTGACAAAGAGTCACCCAGGCCCGGAACGACCGCTGCCATCTCGCTCCACAGAGGCTGTCAGTCCTGCTGAGATTGTCCAGTATGTTCCGTTTTTGTTTCAGAATGAAGCATCCGCAGTAAGTTGCATTTGTCGTTCATTTAGACATGTTTGAGATGGTGAATAAGTATGTTTATCTGCATTTGTAAATGCATGAAATTCTGTTGTGGATGAACTAGCTCCGAATATCCAAAATAGGAAGGTCCTTTTCTTCTCATTGCCTGTCGAAAATTCAGTGCTTGTTACTTAATGTGGAATTTATTTCAGTGGCTCATGAGAGACTAAACCTCATAATCCTCGAACATACGAGATGGGGGAACAAAAGTACTTTGTGCAAACATTCCTCACACAACATGAGAAGCACTTGATGTTTCTACCCGGTATGGCCCCGGGGACCTTTCGCATGTTAGGGGAATGTGCTAACCACTACACTACAGAAACCGCTGGCGGTGCAGTAATCAATGGCCTTGTGCAATGTTCAACCTCACTGTGTTGCTGCAGCTTCTCATGGTTCGTCTGAGAGGCCATGTCACTTATTACAAGAAGACAGCCGTTTCTTTAAAACCGATGTCTCAACTTATAAAACAATCAGGAATCGAACTTTACAGAACTGAAGATAAGTTATGTTTTGCTTGAAGTGGAAGTTAAATTGAGAAGGCAGGGCTTTCGAAAATAACCACAACCAGACGGGTGCATGCATTTTGCTATTTCTCGTTGATGAAGACCAGTTACGAGATTGCGGCAATAGTCAGCAACAGACTAAACTGGAAATACGAGATGTTTCTGCCCGGTTTCGAACAGGACACTTTTCGCGTGTTAGGCGAATGTGATAACCACTACACTACAGAAACAGCTGGCAATCAACGGACGTGTACAATGTGCAACCTCACTGTGTTGCTGCAGATTCGCATGGTGAGGCTGAGAGGCTAGGCCACTTATTACAAGTCGACTGCTGTTTCTTTCAAAAACAGATGTTTCAACATATAAAACCACGAGATGTAGAAATTAGATCGAACTTAACATGATCTGCGTTAACTTCACAGGGACGTGACCCAACTAATCCACAGAGCCAAAGTGGAGAATTGAACTGACTGGAGAGCTGCATCTTAACGCTGACCTCCCGGACCTCGGCCTCCTGAAATGTTCCAAAGAAGCTCAACAAACACTCGAGGAACAGCAGCGCATCTTTCCACTGGGCTCAATACAGCTTTCACACTCATAGTGTGTGCAACCGTCTCACACTGTAAATGCTGCCCCCATTCTGTGTGTACTACCATCGCAGATTTGGGTTTGAATCTTGTTTCCACTTCGTCTTTGTATCCGGGCGGTAGTTGCTGAGAGCTGGCACAGACACAGCGGCTGGAATGGCCTCATACTGTGGTGTAATTATTCTCTCATTCGATGCTCACCTCACTCTGTGGCCAGGGAACCCTAGGCCTTTTCTCATTTAATCTCTCCTGACTTGCACCCTGTCAGAGCGCTTTCCTGTTATTCTGTTTGCTCCCACCGGGATTTGACTTGGTTAAAACGTCCGACATTTCTAACCCGTCCCGGTTTTAAAGAAAAGTGATGGTGAAAGACGAGCTGTGTTGTCCTGTCGACAAATCCCGCCTGACTCGCTGAGTTGTTCCAGTATCTTCCGCAGATGTCGGATCAACTTTCGATACGAGAATTGAAGACGTTCTGCTCACTTTGCTCTGCATCAAGAATCAGCTGTCCCACCCAGTGAGTTAAAGCGCACGCCAAAAGTTCGAATTTCGAGCCAGCCAGGAGTCGAACCTGGAATCTCCTGATTCGTAGTCAGACGCGTTATCCATTGCGCCACTGGCCCAGCCGGGTGAATGCATTTTGCTATTCCTTGTTGAGCCTCTGTGGCGCATTCGGCGGGATTCATTCACATTGGGTTTCCTTTGAGAAGCTGAGCTCACACAGCAGGGAACCAATACGTTCCCGAGACAATCAAGACATTTTCTAAAAGCTTGTCTATGTGTGGATATTCACTTACTTCTATTGACTTATTCCAGTAGATTCAGGCAGCTCTCTGTATGTTTCATTTTATTCAGTTCAACAACATCAGACTGTGTAACCTCTCTTCCCCCTCCACCATCTGCTTCTTCCCCCTCCACCATCTGTATCCATCATCTTATTTTAATTCCTTGCATTGATATGTTTTACCCTCAGCATTGCCCCCCTCCCCCAGCCCATACCATCCTACTTGAGCAATCTGATCCCTGTCGCCAATTGTTCGCTGACACACTGCTTACTTTCTGCGATTAACACATTCTGATCTCTTGAGGCGCCACTATCAGCACCTTGATTAGCCTCATTTACATTCCCTTTTTCTTTCTGTCCGAGACATTTTCGTCATTTTCCACCTATTGCTGACCACTCTATCGAGGCCCAATAGGGCACGCCAACCCCGCCCCATCCACATTAGTCTGAATCTGACCCCATTTCCAGTTCTCCAGCTTTGACAAAGAGTCACCCAGGCCCGGAACGACCGCTGCCATCTCGCTCCACAGAGGCTGTCAGTCCTGCTGAGATTGTCCAGTATGTTCCGTTTTTGTTTCAGAATGAAGCATCCGCAGTAAGTTGCATTTGTCGTTCATTTAGACATGTTTGAGATGGTGAATAAGTATGTTTATCTGCATTTGTAAATGCATGAAATTCTGTTGTGGATGAACTAGCTCCGAATATCCAAAATAGGAAGGTCCTTTTCTTCTCATTGCCTGTCGAAAATTCAGTGCTTGTTACTTAATGTGGAATTTATTTCAGTGGCTCATGAGAGACTAAACCTCATAATCCTCGAACATACGAGATGGGGGAACAAAAGTACTTTGTGCAAACATTCCTCACACAACATGAGAAGCACTTGATGTTTCTACCCGGTATGGCCCCGGGGACCTTTCGCATGTTAGGGGAATGTGCTAACCACTACACTACAGAAACCGCTGGCGGTGCAGTAATCAATGGCCTTGTGCAATGTTCAACCTCACTGTGTTGCTGCAGCTTCTCATGGTTCGTCTGAGAGGCCATGTCACTTATTACAAGAAGACAGCCGTTTCTTTAAAACCGATGTCTCAACTTATAAAACAATCAGGAATCGAACTTTACAGAACTGAAGATAAGTTATGTTTTGCTTGAAGTGGAAGTTAAATTGAGAAGGCAGGGCTTTCGAAAATAACCACAACCAGACGGGTGCATGCATTTTGCTATTTCTCGTTGATGAAGACCAGTTACGAGATTGCGGCAATAGTCAGCAACAGACTAAACTGGAAATACGAGATGTTTCTGCCCGGTTTCGAACAGGGGACTTTTCGCGTGTTAGGCGAATGTGATAACCACTACACTACAGAAACAGCTGGCAATCAACGGACGTGTACAATGTGCAACCTCACTGTGTTGCTGCAGATTCGCATGGTGAGGCTGAGAGGCTAGGCCACTTATTACAAGTCGACTGCTGTTTCTTTCAAAAACAGATGTTTCAACATATAAAACCACGAGATGTAGAAATTAGATCGAACTTAACATGATCTGCGTTAACTTCACAGGGACGTGACCCAACTAATCCACAGAGCCAAAGTGGAGAATTGAACTGACTGGAGAGCTGCATCTTAACGCTGACCTCCCGGACCTCGGCCTCCTGAAATGTTCCAAAGAAGCTCAACAAACACTCGAGGAACAGCAGCGCATCTTTCCACTGGGCTCAATACAGCTTTCACACTCATAGTGTGTGCAACCGTCTCACACTGTAAATGCTGCCCCCATTCTGTGTGTACTACCATCGCAGATTTGGGTTTGAATCTTGTTTCCACTTCGTCTTTGTATCCGGGCGGTAGTTGCTGAGAGCTGGCACAGACACAGCGGCTGGAATGGCCTCATACTGTGGTGTAATTATTCTCTCATTCGATGCTCACCTCACTCTGTGGCCAGGGAACCCTAGGCCTTTTCTCATTTAATCTCTCCTGACTTGCACCCTGTCAGAGCGCTTTCCTGTTATTCTGTTTGCTCCCACCGGGATTTGACTTGGTTAAAACGTCCGACATTTCTAACCCGTCCCGGTTTTAATGAAAAGTGATGGTGAAAGACGAGCTGTGTTGTCCTGTCGACAAATCCCGCCTGACTCGCTGAGTTGTTCCAGTATCTTCCGCAGATGTCGGATCAACTTTCGATACGAGAATTGAAGACGTTCTGCTCACTTTGCTCTGCATCAAGAATCAGCTGTCCCACCCAGTGAGTTAAAGCGCACGCCAAAAGTTCGAATTTCGAGCCAGCCAGGAGTCGAACCTGGAATCTCCTGATTCGTAGTCAGACGCGTTATCCATTGCGCCACTGGCCCAGCCGGGTGAATGCATTTTGCTATTCCTTGTTGAGCCTCTGTGGCGCATTCGGCGGGATTCATTCACATTGGGTTTCCTTTGAGAAGCTGAGCTCACACAGCAGGGAACCAATACGTTCCCGAGACAATCAAGACATTTTCTAAAAGCTTGTCTATGTGTGGATATTCACTTACTTCTATTGACTTATTCCAGTAGATTCAGGCAGCTCTCTGTATGTTTCATTTTATTCAGTTCAACAACATCAGACTGTGTAACCTCTCTTCCCCCTCCACCATCTGCTTCTTCCCCCTCCACCATCTGTATCCATCATCTTATTTTAATTCCTTGCATTGATATGTTTTACCCTCAGCATTGCCCCCCTCCCCCAGCCCATACCATCCTACTTGAGCAATCTGATCCCTGTCGCCAATTGTTCGCTGACACACTGCTTACTTTCTGCGATTAACACATTCTGATCTCTTGAGGCGCCACTATCAGCACCTTGATTAGCCTCATTTACATTCCCTTTTTCTTTCTGTCCGAGACATTTTCGTCATTTTCCACCTATTGCTGACCACTCTATCGAGGCCCAATAGGGCACGCCAACCCCGCCCCATCCACATTAGTCTGAATCTGACCCCATTTCCAGTTCTCCAGCTTTGACAAAGAGTCACCCAGGCCCGGAACGACCGCTGCCATCTCGCTCCACAGAGGCTGTCAGTCCTGCTGAGATTGTCCAGTATGTTCCGTTTTTGTTTCAGAATGAAGCATCCGCAGTAAGTTGCATTTGTCGTTCATTTAGACATGTTTGAGATGGTGAATAAGTATGTTTATCTGCATTTGTAAATGCATGAAATTCTGTTGTGGATGAACTAGCTCCGAATATCCAAAATAGGAAGGTCCTTTTCTTCTCATTGCCTGTCGAAAATTCAGTGCTTGTTACTTAATGTGGAATTTATTTCAGTGGCTCATGAGAGACTAAACCTCATAATCCTCGAACATACGAGATGGGGGAACAAAAGTACTTTGTGCAAACATTCCTCACACAACATGAGAAGCACTTGATGTTTCTACCCGGTATGGCCCCGGGGACCTTTCGCATGTTAGGGGAATGTGCTAACCACTACACTACAGAAACCGCTGGCGGTGCAGTAATCAATGGACTTGTGCAATGTTCAACCTCGCTGTGTTGCTGCAGCTTCTCATGGTTCGTCTGAGAGGCCATGTCACTTATTACAAGAAGACAGCCGTTTCTTTAAAACCGATGTCTCAACTTATAAAACAATCAGGAATCGAACTTTACAGAACTGAAGATAAGTTATGTTTTGCTTGAAGTGGAAGTTAAATTGAGAATGCAGGGCTTTCGAAAATAACCACAACCAGACGGGTGCATGCATTTTGCTATTTCTCGTTGATGAAGACCAGTTACGAGATTGCGGCAATAGTCAGCAACAGACTAAACTGGAAATACGAGATGTTTCTGCCCGGTTTCGAACCGGGGACCTTTCGCGTGTTAAGCGAATGTGATAACCACTACACTACAGAAACAGCTGGCAATCAACGGACGTGTACAATGTGCAACCTCACTGTGTTGCTGCAGATTCGCATGGTGAGGCTGAGAGGCTAGGCCACTTATTACAAGTCGACTGCTGTTTCTTTCAAAAACAGATGTTTCAACATATAAAACCACGAGATGTAGAAATTAGATCGAACTTAACATGATCTGCGTTAACTTCACAGGGACGTGACCCATCTAATCTACAGAGCCAAAGTGGAGAATTGAACTGACTGGAGAGCTGCATCTTAACGCTGACCTTCCGGACCTCGGCCTCCTGAAATGTTCCAAAGAAGCTCAACAAACACTCGAGGAACAGCAGCGCATCTTTCCACTGGGCTCAATACAGCTTTCACACTCATAGTGTGTGCAACCGTCTCACACTGTAAATGCTGCCCCCATTCTGTGTGTACTACCATCGCAGATTTGGGTTTGAATCTTGTTTCCACTTCGTCTTTGTATCCGGGCGGTAGTTGCTGAGAGCTGGCACAGACACAGCGGCTGGAATGGCCTCATACTGTGGTGTAATTATTCTCTCATTCGATGCTCACCTCACTCTGTGGCCAGGGAACCCTAGGCCTTTTCTCATTTAATCTCTCCTGACTTGCACCCTGTCAGAGCGCTTTCCTGTTATTCTGTTTGCTCCCACCGGAATTTGACTTGGTTAAAACGTCCGACATTTCTAACCCGTCCCGGTTTTAATGAAAAGTGATGGTGAAAGACGAGCTGTGTTGTCCTGTCGACAAATGCCGCCTGACTCGCTGAGTTGTTCCAGTATCTTCCGCAGATGTCGGATCAACTTTCGATACGAGAATTGAAGACGTTCTGCTCACTTTGCTCTGCATCAAGAATCAGCTGTCCCACCCAGTGAGTTAAAGCGCACGCCAAAAGTTCGAATTTCGAGCCAGCCAGGAGTCGAACCTGGAATCTCCTGATTCGTAGTCAGACGCGTTATCCATTGCGCCACTGGCCCAGCCGGGTGAATGCATTTTGCTATTCCTTGTTGAGCCTCTGTGGCGCATTCGGCGGGATTCATTCACATTGGGTTTCCTTTGAGAAGCTGAGCTCACACAGCAGGGAACCAATACGTTCCCGAGACAATCAAGACATTTTCTAAAAGCTTGTCTATGTGTGGATATTCACTTACTTCTATTGACTTATTCCAGTAGATTCAGGCAGCTCTCTGTATGTTTCATTTTATTCAGTTCAACAACATCAGACTGTGTAACCTCTCTTCCCCCTCCACCATCTGCTTCTTCCCCCTCCACCATCTGTATCCATCATCTTATTTTAATTCCTTGCATTGATATGTTTTACCCTCAGCATTGCCCCCCTCCCCCAGCCCATACCATCCTACTTGAGCAATCTGATCCCTGTCGCCAATTGTTCGCTGACACACTGCTTACTTTCTGCGATTAACACATTCTGATCTCTTGAGGCGCCACTATCAGCACCTTGATTAGCCTCATTTACATTCCCTTTTTCTTTCTGTCCGAGACATTTTCGTCATTTTCCACCTATTGCTGACCACTCTATCGAGGCCCAATAGGGCACGCCAACCCCGCCCCATCCACATTAGTCTGAATCTGACCCCATTTCCAGTTCTCCAGCTTTGACAAAGAGTCACCCAGGCCCGGAACGACCGCTGCCATCTCGCTCCACAGAGGCTGTCAGTCCTGCTGAGATTGTCCAGTATGTTCCGTTTTTGTTTCAGAATGAAGCATCCGCAGTAAGTTGCATTTGTCGTTCATTTAGACATGTTTGAGATGGTGAATAAGTATGTTTATCTGCATTTGTAAATGCATGAAATTCTGTTGTGGATGAACTAGCTCCGAATATCCAAAATAGGAAGGTCCTTTTCTTCTCATTGCCTGTCGAAAATTCAGTGCTTGTTACTTAATGTGGAATTTATTTCAGTGGCTCATGAGAGACTAAACCTCATAATCCTCGAACATACGAGATGGGGGAACAAAAGTACTTTGTGCAAACATTCCTCACACAACATGAGAAGCACTTGATGTTTCTACCCGGTATGGCCCCGGGGACCTTTCGCATGTTAGGGGAATGTGCTAACCACTACACTACAGAAACCGCTGGCGGTGCAGTAATCAATGGACTTGTGCAATGTTCAACCTCACTGTGTTGCTGCAGCTTCTCATGGTTCGTCTGAGAGGCCATGTCACTTATTACAAGAAGACAGCCGTTTCTTTAAAACCGATGTCTCAACTTATAAAACAATCAGGAATCGAACTTTACAGAACTGAAGATAAGTTATGTTTTGCTTGAAGTGGAAGTTAAATTGAGAAGGCAGGGCTTTCGAAAATAACCACAACCAGACGGGTGCATGCATTTTGCTATTTCTCGTTGATGAAGACCAGTTACGAGATTGCGGCAATAGTCAGCAACAGACTAAACTGGAAATACGAGATGTTTCTGCCCGGTTTCGAACCGGGGACCTTTCGCGTGTTAGGCGAATGTGATAACCACTACACTACAGAAACAGCTGGCAATCAACGGACGTGTACAATGTGCAACCTCACTGTGTTGCTGCAGATTCGCATGGTGAGGCTGAGAGGCTAGGCCACTTATTACAAGTCGACTGCTGTTTCTTTCAAAAACAGATGTTTCAACATATAAAACCACGAGATGTAGAAATTAGATCGAACTTAACATGATCTGCGTTAACTTCACAGGGACGTGACCCATCTAATCTACAGAGCCAAAGTGGAGAATTGAACTGACTGGAGAGCTGCATCTTAACGCTGACCTCCCGGACCTCGGCCTCCTGAAATGTTCCAAAGAAGCTCAACAAACACTCGAGGAACAGCAGCGCATCTTTCCACTGGGCTCAATACAGCTTTCACACTCATAGTGTGTGCAACCGTCTCACACTGTAAATGCTGCCCCCATTCTGTGTGTACTACCATCGCAGATTTGGGTTTGAATCTTGTTTCCACTTCGTCTTTGTATCCGGGCGGTAGTTGCTGAGAGCTGGCACAGACACAGCGGCTGGAATGGCCTCATACTGTGGTGTAATTATTCTCTCATTCGATGCTCACCTCACTCTGTGGCCAGGGAACCCTAGGCCTTTTCTCATTTAATCTCTCCTGACTTGCACCCTGTCAGAGCGCTTTCCTGTTATTCTGTTTGCTCCCACCGGGATTTGACTTGGTTAAAACGTCCGACATTTCTAACCCGTCCCGGTTTTAATGAAAAGTGATGGTGAAAGACGAGCTGTGTTGTCCTGTCGACAAATGCCGCCTGACTCGCTGAGTTGTTCCAGTATCTTCCGCAGATGTCGGATCAACTTTCGATACGAGAATTGAAGACGTTCTGCTCACTTTGCTCTGCATCAAGAATCAGCTGTCCCACCCAGTGAGTTAAAGCGCACGCCAAAAGTACGAATTTCGAGCCAGCCAGGAGTCGAACCTGGAATCTCCTGATTCGTAGTCAGACGCGTTATCCATTGCGCCACTGGCCCAGCCGGGTGAATGCATTTTGCTATTCCTTGTTGAGCCTCTGTGGCGCATTCGGCGGGATTCATTCACATTGGGTTTCCTTTGAGAAGCTGAGCTCACACAGCAGGGAACCAATACGTTCCCGAGACAATCAAGACATTTTCTAAAAGCTTGTCTATGTGTGGATATTCACTTACTTCTATTGACTTATTCCAGTAGATTCAGGCAGCTCTCTGTATGTTTCATTTTATTCAGTTCAACAACATCAGACTGTGTAACCTCTCTTCCCCCTCCACCATCTGCTTCTTCCCCCTCCACCATCTGTATCCATCATCTTATTTTAATTCCTTGCATTGATATGTTTTACCCTCAGCATTGCCCCCCTCCCCCAGCCCATACCATCCTACTTGAGCAATCTGATCCCTGTCGCCAATTGTTCGCTGACACACTGCTTACTTTCTGCGATTAACACATTCTGATCTCTTGAGGCGCCACTATCAGCACCTTGATTAGCCTCATTTACATTCCCTTTTTCTTTCTGTCCGAGACATTTTCGTCATTTTCCACCTATTGCTGACCACTCTATCGAGGCCCAATAGGGCACGCCAACCCCGCCCCATCCACATTAGTCTGAATCTGACCCCATTTCCAGTTCTCCAGCTTTGACAAAGAGTCACCCAGGCCCGGAACGACCGCTGCCATCTCGCTCCACAGAGGCTGTCAGTCCTGCTGAGATTGTCCAGTATGTTCCGTTTTTGTTTCAGAATGAAGCATCCGCAGTAAGTTGCATTTGTCGTTCATTTAGACATGTTTGAGATGGTGAATAAGTATGTTTATCTGCATTTGTAAATGCATGAAATTCTGTTGTGGATGAACTAGCTCCGAATATCCAAAATAGGAAGGTCCTTTTCTTCTCATTGCCTGTCGAAAATTCAGTGCTTGTTACTTAATGTGGAATTTATTTCAGTGGCTCATGAGAGACTAAACCTCATAATCCTCGAACATACGAGATGGGGGAACAAAAGTACTTTGTGCAAACATTCCTCACACAACATGAGAAGCACTTGATGTTTCTACCCGGTATGGCCCCGGGGACCTTTCGCATGTTAGGGGAATGTGCTAACCACTACACTACAGAAACCGCTGGCGGTGCAGTAATCAATGGACTTGTGCAATGTTCAACCTCGCTGTGTTGCTGCAGCTTCTCATGGTTCGTCTGAGAGGCCATGTCACTTATTACAAGAAGACAGCCGTTTCTTTAAAACCGATGTCTCAACTTATAAAACAATCAGGAATCGAACTTTACAGAACTGAAGATAAGTTATGTTTTGCTTGAAGGGAAGTTAAATTGAGAAGGCAGGGCTTTCGAAAATAACCACAACCAGACGGGTGCATGCATTTTGCTATTTCTCGTTGATGAAGACCAGTTACGAGATTGCGGCAATAGTCAGCAACAGACTAAACTGGAAATACGAGATGTTTCTGCCCGGTTTCGAACCGGGGACCTTTCGCGTGTTAAGCGAATGTGATAACCACTACACTACAGAAACAGCTGGCAATCAACGGACGTGGACAATGTGCAACCTCACTGTGTTGCTGCAGATTCGCATGGTAAGGCTGAGAGGCTAGGCCACTTATTACAAGTCGACTGCTGTTTCTTTCAAAAACAGATGTTTCAACATATAAAACCACGAGATGTAGAAATTAGATCGAACTTAACATGATCTGCGTTAACTTCACAGGGACGTGACCCATCTAATCTACAGAGCCAAAGTGGAGAATTGAACTGACTGGAGAGCTGCATCTTAACGCTGACCTTCCGGACCTCGGCCTCCTGAAATGTTCCAAAGAAGCTCAACAAACACTCGAGGAACAGCAGCGCATCTTTCCACTGGGCTCAATACAGCTTTCACACTCATAGTGTGTGCAACCGTCTCACACTGTAAATGCTGCCCCCATTCTGTGTGTACTACCATCGCAGATTTGGGTTTGAATCTTGTTTCCACTTCGTCTTTGTATCCGGGCGGTAGTTGCTGAGAGCTGGCACAGACACAGCGGCTGGAATGGCCTCATACTGTGGTGTAATTATTCTCTCATTCGATGCTCACCTCACTCTGTGGCCAGGGAACCCTAGGCCTTTTCTCATTTAATCTCTCCTGACTTGCACCCTGTCAGAGCGCTTTCCTGTTATTCTGTTTGCTCCCACCGGGATTTGACTTGGTTAAAACGTCCGACATTTCTAACCCGTCCCGGTTTTAATGAAAAGTGATGGTGAAAGACGAGCTGTGTTGTCCTGTCGACAAATGCCGCCTGACTCGCTGAGTTGTTCCAGTATCTTCCGCAGATGTCGGATCAACTTTCGATACGAGAATTGAAGACGTTCTGCTCACTTTGCTCTGCATCAAGAATCAGCTGTCCCACCCAGTGAGTTAAAGCGCACGCCAAAAGTTCGAATTTCGAGCCAGCCAGGAGTCGAACCTGGAATCTCCTGATTCGTAGTCAGACGCGTTATCCATTGCGCCACTAGCCCAGCCGGGTGCATGCATTTTGCTATTCCTTGTTGAGCCTCTGTGGCGCATTCGGCGGGATTCATTCACATTGGGTTTCCTTTGAGAAGCTGAGCTCACACAGCAGGGAACCAATACGTTCCCGAGACAATCAAGACATTTTCTAAAAGCTTGTCTATGTGTGGATATTCACTTACTTCTATTGACTTATTCCAGTAGATTCAGGCAGCTCTCTGTATGTTTCATTTTATTCAGTTCAACAACATCAGACTGTGTAACCTCTCTTCCCCCTCCACCATCTGCTTCTTCCCCCTCCACCATCTGTATCCATCATCTTATTTTAATTCCTTGCATTGATATGTTTTACCCTCAGCATTGCCCCCCTCCCCCAGCCCATACCATCCTACTTGAGCAATCTGATCCCTGTCGCCAATTGTTCGCTGACACACTGCTTACTTTCTGCGATTAACACATTCTGATCTCTTGAGGCGCCACTATCAGCACCTTGATTAGCCTCATTTACATTCCCTTTTTCTTTCTGTCCGAGACATTTTCGTCATTTTCCACCTATTGCTGACCACTCTATCGAGGCCCAATAGGGCACGCCAACCCCGCCCCATCCACATTAGTCTGAATCTGACCCCATTTCCAGTTCTCCAGCTTTGACAAAGAGTCACCCAGGCCCGGAACGACCGCTGCCATCTCGCTCCACAGAGGCTGTCAGTCCTGCTGAGATTGTCCAGTATGTTCCGTTTTTGTTTCAGAATGAAGCATCCGCAGTAAGTTGCATTTGTCGTTCATTTAGACATGTTTGAGATGGTGAATAAGTATGTTTATCTGCATTTGTAAATGCATGAAATTCTGTTGTGGATGAACTAGCTCCGAATATCCAAAATAGGAAGGTCCTTTTCTTCTCATTGCCTGTCGAAAATTCAGTGCTTGTTACTTAATGTGGAATTTATTTCAGTGGCTCATGAGAGACTAAACCTCATAATCCTCGAACATACGAGATGGGGGAACAAAAGTACTTTGTGCAAACATTCCTCACACAACATGAGAAGCACTTGATGTTTCTACCCGGTATGGCCCCGGGGACCTTTCGCATGTTAGGGGAATGTGCTAACCACTACACTACAGAAACCGCTGGCGGTGCAGTAATCAATGGACTTGTGCAATGTTCAACCTCACTGTGTTGCTGCAGCTTCTCATGGTTCGTCTGAGAGGCCATGTCACTTATTACAAGAAGACAGCCGTTTCTTTAAAACCGATGTCTCAACTTATAAAACAATCAGGAATCGAACTTTACAGAACTGAAGATAAGTTATGTTTTGCTTGAAGTGGAAGTTAAATTGAGAAGGCAGGGCTTTCGAAAATAACCACAACCAGACGGGTGCATGCATTTTGCTATTTCTCGTTGATGAAGACCAGTTACGAGATTGCGGCAATAGTCAGCAACAGACTAAACTGGAAATACGAGATGTTTCTGCCCGGTTTCGAACCGGGGACCTTTCGCGTGTTAGGCGAATGTGATAACCACTACACTACAGAAACAGCTGGCAATCAACGGACGTGTACACTGTGCAACCTCACTGTGTTGCTGCAGATTCGCATGGTGAGGCTGAGAGGCTAGGCCACTTATTACAAGTCGACTGCTGTTTCTTTCAAAAACAGATGTTTCAACATATAAAACCACGAGATGTAGAAATTAGATCGAACTTAACATGATCTGCGTTAACTTCACAGGGACGTGACCCATCTAATCTACAGAGCCAAAGTGGAGAATTGAACTGACTGGAGAGCTGCATCTTAACGCTGACCTTCCGGACCTCGGCCTCCTGAAATGTTCCAAAGAAGCTCAACAAACACTCGAGGAACAGCAGCGCATCTTTCCACTGGGCTCAATACAGCTTTCACACTCATAGTGTGTGCAACCGTCTCACACTGTAAATGCTGCCCCCATTCTGTGTGTACTACCATCGCAGATTTGGGTTTGAATCTTGTTTCCACTTCGTCTTTGTATCCGGGCGGTAGTTGCTGAGAGCTGGCACAGACACAGCGGCTGGAATGGCCTCATACTGTGGTGTAATTATTCTCTCATTCGATGCTCACCTCACTCTGTGGCCAGGGAACCCTAGGCCTTTTCTCATTTAATCTCTCCTGACTTGCACCCTGTCAGAGCGCTTTCCTGTTATTCTGTTTGCTCCCACCGGGATTTGACTTGGTTAAAACGTCCGACATTTCTAACCCGTCCCGGTTTTAATGAAAAGTGATGGTGAAAGACGAGCTGTGTTGTCCTGTCGACAAATGCCGCCTGACTCGCTGAGTTGTTCCAGTATCTTCCGCAGATGTCGGATCAACTTTCGATACGAGAATTGAAGACGTTCTGCTCACTTTGCTCTGCATCAAGAATCAGCTGTCCCACCCAGTGAGTTAAAGCGCACGCCAAAAGTTCGAATTTCTAGCCAGCCAGGAGTCGAACCTGGAATCTCCTGATTCGTAGTCAGACGCGTTATCCATTGCGCCACTGGCCCAGCCGGGTGAATGCATTTTGCTATTCCTTGTTGAGCCTCTGTGGCGCATTCGGCGGGATTCATTCACATTGGGTTTCCTTTGAGAAGCTGAGCTCACACAGCAGGGAACCAATACGTTCCCGAGACAATCAAGACATTTTCTAAAAGCTTGTCTATGTGTGGATATTCACTTACTTCTATTGACTTATTCCAGTAGATTCAGGCAGCTCTCTGTATGTTTCATTTTATTCAGTTCAACAACATCAGACTGTGTAACCTCTCTTCCCCCTCCACCATCTGCTTCTTCCCCCTCCACCATCTGTATCCATCATCTTATTTTAATTCCTTGCATTGATATGTTTTACCCTCAGCATTGCCCCCCTCCCCCAGCCCATACCATCCTACTTGAGCAATCTGATCCCTGTCGCCAATTGTTCGCTGACACACTGCTTACTTTCTGCGATTAACACATTCTGATCTCTTGAGGCGCCACTATCAGCACCTTGATTAGCCTCATTTACATTCCCTTTTTCTTTCTGTCCGAGACATTTTCGTCATTTTCCACCTATTGCTGACCACTCTATCGAGGCCCAATAGGGCACGCCAACCCCGCCCCATCCACATTAGTCTGAATCTGACCCCATTTCCAGTTCTCCAGCTTTGACAAAGAGTCACCCAGGCCCGGAACGACCGCTGCCATCTCGCTCCACAGAGGCTGTCAGTCCTGCTGAGATTGTCCAGTATGTTCCGTTTTTGTTTCAGAATGAAGCATCCGCAGTAAGTTGCATTTGTCGTTCATTTAGACATGTTTGAGATGGTGAATAAGTATGTTTATCTGCATTTGTAAATGCATGAAATTCTGTTGTGGATGAACTAGCTCCGAATATCCAAAATAGGAAGGTCCTTTTCTTCTCATTGCCTGTCGAAAATTCAGTGCTTGTTACTTAATGTGGAATTTATTTCAGTGGCTCATGAGAGACTAAACCTCATAATCCTCGAACATACGAGATGGGGGAACAAAAGTACTTTGTGCAAACATTCCTCACACAACATGAGAAGCACTTGATGTTTCTACCCGGTATGGCCCCGGGGACCTTTCGCATGTTAGGGGAATGTGCTAACCACTACACTACAGAAACCGCTGGCGGTGCAGTAATCAATGGCCTTGTGCAATGTTCAACCTCACTGTGTTGCTGCAGCTTCTCATGGTTCGTCTGAGAGGCCATGTCACTTATTACAAGAAGACAGCCGTTTCTTTAAAACCGATGTCTCAACTTATAAAACAATCAGGAATCGAACTTTACAGAACTGAAGATAAGTTATGTTTTGCTTGAAGTGGAAGTTAAATTGAGAAGGCAGGGCTTTCGAAAATAACCACAACCAGACGGGTGCATGCATTTTGCTATTTCTCGTTGATGAAGACCAGTTACGAGATTGCGGCAATAGTCAGCAACAGACTAAACTGGAAATACGAGATGTTTCTGCCCGGTTTCGAACAGGGGACTTTTCGCGTGTTAGGCGAATGTGATAACCACTACACTACAGAAACAGCTGGCAATCAACGGACGTGTACAATGTGCAACCTCACTGTGTTGCTGCAGATTCGCATGGTGAGGCTGAGAGGCTAGGCCACTTATTACAAGTCGACTGCTGTTTCTTTCAAAAACAGATGTTTCAACATATAAAACCACGAGATGTAGAAATTAGATCGAACTTAACATGATCTGCGTTAACTTCACAGGGACGTGACCCAACTAATCCACAGAGCCAAAGTGGAGAATTGAACTGACTGGAGAGCTGCATCTTAACGCTGACCTCCCGGACCTCGGCCTCCTGAAATGTTCCAAAGAAGCTCAACAAACACTCGAGGAACAGCAGCGCATCTTTCCACTGGGCTCAATACAGCTTTCACACTCATAGTGTGTGCAACCGTCTCACACTGTAAATGCTGCCCCCATTCTGTGTGTACTACCATCGCAGATTTGGGTTTGAATCTTGTTTCCACTTCGTCTTTGTATCCGGGCGGTAGTTGCTGAGAGCTGGCACAGACACAGCGGCTGGAATGGCCTCATACTGTGGTGTAATTATTCTCTCATTCGATGCTCACCTCACTCTGTGGCCAGGGAACCCTAGGCCTTTTCTCATTTAATCTCTCCTGACTTGCACCCTGTCAGAGCGCTTTCCTGTTATTCTGTTTGCTCCCACCGGGATTTGACTTGGTTAAAACGTCCGACATTTCTAACCCGTCCCGGTTTTAATGAAAAGTGATGGTGAAAGACGAGCTGTGTTGTCCTGTCGACAAATCCCGCCTGACTCGCTGAGTTGTTCCAGTATCTTCCGCAGATGTCGGATCAACTTTCGATACGAGAATTGAAGACGTTCTGCTCACTTTGCTCTGCATCAAGAATCAGCTGTCCCACCCAGTGAGTTAAAGCGCACGCCAAAAGTTCGAATTTCGAGCCAGCCAGGAGTCGAACCTGGAATCTCCTGATTCGTAGTCAGACGCGTTATCCATTGCGCCACTGGCCCAGCCGGGTGAATGCATTTTGCTATTCCTTGTTGAGCCTCTGTGGCGCATTCGGCGGGATTCATTCACATTGGGTTTCCTTTGAGAAGCTGAGCTCACACAGCAGGGAACCAATACGTTCCCGAGACAATCAAGACATTTTCTAAAAGCTTGTCTATGTGTGGATATTCACTTACTTCTATTGACTTATTCCAGTAGATTCAGGCAGCTCTCTGTATGTTTCATTTTATTCAGTTCAACAACATCAGACTGTGTAACCTCTCTTCCCCATCCACCATCTGCTTCTTCCCCCTCCACCATCTGTATCCATCATCTTATTTTAATTCCTTGCATTGATATGTTTTACCCTCAGCATTGCCCCCCTCCCCCAGCCCATACCATCCTACTTGAGCAATCTGATCCCTGTCGCCAATTGTTCGCTGACACACTGCTTACTTTCTGCGATTAACACATTCTGATCTCTTGAGGCGCCACTATCAGCACCTTGATTAGCCTCATTTACATTCCCTTTTTCTTTCTGTCCGAGACATTTTCGTCATTTTCCACCTATTGCTGACCACTCTATCGAGGCCCAATAGGGCACGCCAACCCCGCCCCATCCACATTAGTCTGAATCTGACCCCATTTCCAGTTCTCCAGCTTTGACAAAGAGTCACCCAGGCCCGGAACGACCGCTGCCATCTCGCTCCACAGAGGCTGTCAGTCCTGCTGAGATTGTCCAGTATGTTCCGTTTTTGTTTCAGAATGAAGCATCCGCAGTAAGTTGCATTTGTCGTTCATTTAGACATGTTTGAGATGGTGAATAAGTATGTTTATCTGCATTTGTAAATGCATGAAATTCTGTTGTGGATGAACTAGCTCCGAATATCCAAAATAGGAAGGTCCTTTTCTTCTCATTGCCTGTCGAAAATTCAGTGCTTGTTACTTAATGTGGAATTTATTTCAGTGGCTCATGAGAGACTAAACCTCATAATCCTCGAACATACGAGATGGGGGAACAAAAGTACTTTGTGCAAACATTCCTCACACAACATGAGAAGCACTTGATGTTTCTACCCGGTATGGCCCCGGGGACCTTTCGCATGTTAGGGGAATGTGCTAACCACTACACTACAGAAACCGCTGGCGGTGCAGTAATCAATGGCCTTGTGCAATGTTCAACCTCACTGTGTTGCTGCAGCTTCTCATGGTTCGTCTGAGAGGCCATGTCACTTATTACAAGAAGACAGCCGTTTCTTTAAAACCGATGTCTCAACTTATAAAACAATCAGGAATCGAACTTTACAGAACTGAAGATAAGTTATGTTTTGCTTGAAGTGGAAGTTAAATTGAGAAGGCAGGGCTTTCGAAAATAACCACAACCAGACGGGTGCATGCATTTTGCTATTTCTCGTTGATGAAGACCAGTTACGAGATTGCGGCAATAGTCAGCAACAGACTAAACTGGAAATACGAGATGTTTCTGCCCGGTTTCGAACAGGGGACTTTTCGCGTGTTAGGCGAATGTGATAACCACTACACTACAGAAACAGCTGGCAATCAACGGACGTGTACAATATGCAACCTCACTGTGTTGCTGCAGATTCGCATGGTGAGGCTGAGAGGCTAGGCCACTTATTACAAGTCGACTGCTGTTTCTTTCAAAAACAGATGTTTCAACATATAAAACCACGAGATGTAGAAATTAGATCGAACTTAACATGATCTGCGTTAACTTCACAGGGACGTGACCCAACTAATCCACAGAGCCAAAGTGGAGAATTGAACTGACTGGAGAGCTGCATCTTAACGCTGACCTCCCGGACCTCGGCCTCCTGAAATGTTCCAAAGAAGCTCAACAAACACTCGAGGAACAGCAGCGCATCTTTCCACTGGGCTCAATACAGCTTTCACACTCATAGTGTGTGCAACCGTCTCACACTGTAAATGCTGCCCCCATTCTGTGTGTACTACCATCGCAGATTTGGGTTTGAATCTTGTTTCCACTTCGTCTTTGTATCCGGGCGGTAGTTGCTGAGAGCTGGCACAGACACAGCGGCTGGAATGGCCTCATACTGTGGTGTAATTATTCTCTCATTCGATGCTCACCTCACTCTGTGGCCAGGGAACCCTAGGCCTTTTCTCATTTAATCTCTCCTGACTTGCACCCTGTCAGAGCGCTTTCCTGTTATTCTGTTTGCTCCCACCGGGATTTGACTTGGTTAAAACGTCCGACATTTCTAACCCGTCCCGGTTTTAATGAAAAGTGATGGTGAAAGACGAGCTGTGTTGTCCTGTCGACAAATCCCGCCTGACTCGCTGAGTTGTTCCAGTATCTTCCGCAGATGTCGGATCAACTTTCGATACGAGAATTGAAGACGTTCTGCTCACTTTGCTCTGCATCAAGAATCAGCTGTCCCACCCAGTGAGTTAAAGCGCACGCCAAAAGTTCGAATTTCGAGCCAGCCAGGAGTCGAACCTGGAATCTCCTGATTCGTAGTCAGACGCGTTATCCATTGCGCCACTGGCCCAGCCGGGTGAATGCATTTTGCTATTCCTTGTTGAGCCTCTGTGGCGCATTCGGCGGGATTCATTCACATTGGGTTTCCTTTGAGAAGCTGAGCTCACACAGCAGGGAACCAATACGTTCCCGAGACAATCAAGACATTTTCTAAAAGCTTGTCTATGTGTGGATATTCACTTACTTCTATTGACTTATTCCAGTAGATTCAGGCAGCTCTCTGTATGTTTCATTTTATTCAGTTCAACAACATCAGACTGTGTAACCTCTCTTCCCCCTCCACCATCTGCTTCTTCCCCCTCCACCATCTGTATCCATCATCTTATTTTAATTCCTTGCATTGATATGTTTTACCCTCAGCATTGCCCCCCTCCCCCAGCCCATACCATCCTACTTGAGCAATCTGATCCCTGTCGCCAATTGTTCGCTGACACACTGCTTACTTTCTGCGATTAACACATTCTGATCTCTTGAGGCGCCACTATCAGCACCTTGATTAGCCTCATTTACATTCCCTTTTTCTTTCTGTCCGAGACATTTTCGTCATTTTCCACCTATTGCTGACCACTCTATCGAGGCCCAATAGGGCACGCCAACCCCGCCCCATCCACATTAGTCTGAATCTGACCCCATTTCCAGTTCTCCAGCTTTGACAAAGAGTCACCCAGGCCCGGAACGACCGCTGCCATCTCGCTCCACAGAGGCTGTCAGTCCTGCTGAGATTGTCCAGTATGTTCCGTTTTTGTTTCAGAATGAAGCATCCGCAGTAAGTTGCATTTGTCGTTCATTTAGACATGTTTGAGATGGTGAATAAGTATGTTTATCTGCATTTGTAAATGCATGAAATTCTGTTGTGGATGAACTAGCTCCGAATATCCAAAATAGGAAGGTCCTTTTCTTCTCATTGCCTGTCGAAAATTCAGTGCTTGTTACTTAATGTGGAATTTATTTCAGTGGCTCATGAGAGACTAAACCTCATAATCCTCGAACATACGAGATGGGGGAACAAAAGTACTTTGTGCAAACATTCCTCACACAACATGAGAAGCACTTGATGTTTCTACCCGGTATGGCCCCGGGGACCTTTCGCATGTTAGGGGAATGTGCTAACCACTACACGACAGAAACCGCTGGCGGTGCAGTAATCAATGGCCTTGTGCAATGTTCAACCTCACTGTGTTGCTGCAGCTTCTCATGGTTCGTCTGAGAGGCCATGTCACTTATTACAAGAAGACAGCCGTTTCTTTAAAACCGATGTCTCAACTTATAAAACAATCAGGAATCGAACTTTACAGAACTGAAGATAAGTTATGTTTTGCTTGAAGTGGAAGTTAAATTGAGAAGGCAGGGCTTTCGAAAATAACCACAACCATACGGGTGCATGCATTTTGCTATTCCTCGTTGATGAAGACCAGTTACGAGATTGCGGCAATAGTCAGCAACAGACTAAACTGGAAATACGAGATGTTTCTGCCCGGTTTCGAACAGGGGACTTTTCGCGTGTTAGGCGAATGTGATAACCACTACACTACAGAAACAGCTGGCAACCAACGGACGTGTACAATGTGCAACCTCACTGTGTTGCTGCAGATTCGCATGGTGAGGCTGAGAGGCTAGGCCACTTATTACAAGTCGACTGCTGTTTCTTTCAAAAACAGATGTTTCAACATATAAAACCACGAGATGTAGAAATTAGATCGAACTTAACATGATCTGCGTTAACTTCACAGGGACGTGACCCAACTAATCCACAGAGCCAAAGTGGAGAATTGAACTGACTGGAGAGCTGCATCTTAACGCTGACCTCCCGGACCTCGGCCTCCTGAAATGTTCCAAAGAAGCTCAACAAACACTCGAGGAACAGCAGCGCATCTTTCCACTGGGCTCAATACAGCTTTCACACTCATAGTGTGTGCAACCGTCTCACACTGTAAATGCTGCCCCCATTCTGTGTGTACTACCATCGCAGATTTGGGTTTGAATCTTGTTTCCACTTCGTCTTTGTATCCGGGCGGTAGTTGCTGAGAGCTGGCACAGACACAGCGGCTGGAATGGCCTCATACTGTGGTGTAATTATTCTCTCATTCGATGCTCACCTCACTCTGTGGCCAGGGAACCCTAGGCCTTTTCTCATTTAATCTCTCCTGACTTGCACCCTGTCAGAGCGCTTTCCTGTTATTCTGTTTGCTCCCACCGGGATTTGACTTGGTTAAAACGTCCGACATTTCTAACCCGTCCCGGTTTTAATGAAAAGTGATGGTGAAAGACGAGCTGTGTTGTCCTGTCGACAAATCCCGCCTGACTCGCTGAGTTGTTCCAGTATCTTCCGCAGATGTCGGATCAACTTTCGATACGAGAATTGAAGACGTTCTGCTCACTTTGCTCTGCATCAAGAATCAGCTGTCCCACCCAGTGAGTTAAAGCGCACGCCAAAAGTTCGAATTTCGAGCCAGCCAGGAGTCGAACCTGGAATCTCCTGATTCGTAGTCAGACGCGTTATCCATTGCGCCACTGGCCCAGCCGGGTGAATGCATTTTGCTATTCCTTGTTGAGCCTCTGTGGCGCATTCGGCGGGATTCATTCACATTGGGTTTCCTTTGAGAAGCTGAGCTCACACAGCAGGGAACCAATACGTTCCCGAGACAATCAAGACATTTTCTAAAAGCTTGTCTATGTGTGGATATTCACTTACTTCTATTGACTTATTCCAGTAGATTCAGGCAGCTCTCTGTATGTTTCATTTTATTCAGTTCAACAACATCAGACTGTGTAACCTCTCTTCCCCCTCCACCATCTGCTTCTTCCCCCTCCACCATCTGTATCCATCATCTTATTTTAATTCCTTGCATTGATATGTTTTACCCTCAGCATTGCCCCCCTCCCCCAGCCCATACCATCCTACTTGAGCAATCTGATCCCTGTCGCCAATTGTTCGCTGACACACTGCTTACTTTCTGCGATTAACACATTCTGATCTCTTGAGGCGCCACTATCAGCACCTTGATTAGCCTCATTTACATTCCCTTTTTCTTTCTGTCCGAGACATTTTCGTCATTTTCCACCTATTGCTGACCACTCTATCGAGGCCCAATAGGGCACGCCAACCCCGCCCCATCCACATTAGTCTGAATCTGACCCCATTTCCAGTTCTCCAGCTTTGACAAAGAGTCACCCAGGCCCGGAACGACCGCTGCCATCTCGCTCCACAGAGGCTGTCAGTCCTGCTGAGATTGTCCAGTATGTTCCGTTTTTGTTTCAGAATGAAGCATCCGCAGTAAGTTGCATTTGTCGTTCATTTAGACATGTTTGAGATGGTGAATAAGTATGTTTATCTGCATTTGTAAATGCATGAAATTCTGTTGTGGATGAACTAGCTCCGAATATCCAAAATAGGAAGGTCCTTTTCTTCTCATTGCCTGTCGAAAATTCAGTGCTTGTTACTTAATGTGGAATTTATTTCAGTGGCTCATGAGAGACTAAACCTCATAATCCTCGAACATACGAGATGGGGGAACAAAAGTACTTTGTGCAAACATTCCTCACACAACATGAGAAGCACTTGATGTTTCTACCCGGTATGGCCCCGGGGACCTTTCGCATGTTAGGGGAATGTGCTAACCACTACACTACAGAAACCGCTGGCGGTGCAGTAATCAATGGACTTGTGCAATGTTCAACCTCGCTGTGTTGCTGCAGCTTCTCATGGTTCGTCTGAGAGGCCATGTCACTTATTACAAGAAGACAGCCGTTTCTTTAAAACCGATGTCTCAACTTATAAAACAATCAGGAATCGAACTTTACAGAACTGAAGATAAGTTATGTTTTGCTTGAAGTGGAAGTTAAATTGAGAAGGCAGGGCTTTCGAAAATAACCACAACCAGACGGGTGCATGCATTTTGCTATTTCTCGTTGATGAAGACCAGTTACGAGATTGCGGCAATAGTCAGCAACAGACTAAACTGGAAATACGAGATGTTTCTGCCCGGTTTCGAACCGGGGACCTTTCGCGTGTTAAGCGAATGTGATAACCACTACACTACAGAAACAGCTGGCAATCAACGGACGTGTACAATGTGCAACCTCACTGTGTTGCTGCAGATTCGCATGGTGAGGCTGAGAGGCTAGGCCACTTATTACAAGTCGACTGCTGTTTCTTTCAAAAACAGATGTTTCAACATATAAAACCACGAGATGTAGAAATTAGATCGAACTTAACATGATCTGCGTTAACTTCACAGGGACGTGACCCATCTAATCTACAGAGCCAAAGTGGAGAATTGAACTGACTGGAGAGCTGCATCTTAACGCTGACCTTCCGGACCTCGGCCTCCTGAAATGTTCCAAAGAAGCTCAACAAACACTCGAGGAACAGCAGCGCATCTTTCCACTGGGCTCAATACAGCTTTCACACTCATAGTGTGTGCAACCGTCTCACACTGTAAATGCTGCCCCCATTCTGTGTGTACTACCATCGCAGATTTGGGTTTGAATCTTGTTTCCACTTCGTCTTTGTATCCGGGCGGTAGTTGCTGAGAGCTGGCACAGACACAGCGGCTGGAATGGCCTCATACTGTGGTGTAATTATTCTCTCATTCGATGCTCACCTCACTCTGTGGCCAGGGAACCCTAGGCCTTTTCTCATTTAATCTCTCCTGACTTGCACCCTGTCAGAGCGCTTTCCTGTTATTCTGTTTGCTCCCACCGGGATTTGACTTGGTTAAAACGTCCGACATTTCTAACCCGTCCCGGTTTTAATGAAAAGTGATGGTGAAAGACGAGCTGTGTTGTCCTGTCGACAAATCCCGCCTGACTCGCTGAGTTGTTCCAGTATCTTCCGCAGATGTCGGATCAACTTTCGATACGAGAATTGAAGACGTTCTGCTCACTTTGCTCTGCATCAAGAATCAGCTGTCCCACCCAGTGAGTTAAAGCGCACGCCAAAAGTTCGAATTTCGAGCCAGCCAGGAGTCGAACCTGGAATCTCCTGATTCGTAGTCAGACGCGTTATCCATTGCGCCACTGGCCCAGCCGGGTGAATGCATTTTGCTATTCCTTGTTGAGCCTCTGTGGCGCATTCGGCGGGATTCATTCACATTGGGTTTCCTTTGAGAAGCTGAGCTCACACAGCAGGGAACCAATACGTTCCCGAGACAATCAAGACATTTTCTAAAAGCTTGTCTATGTGTGGATATTCACTTACTTCTATTGACTTATTCCAGTAGATTCAGGCAGCTCTCTGTATGTTTCATTTTATTCAGTTCAACAACATCAGACTGTGTAACCTCTCTTCCCCTCCACCATCTGCTTCTTCCCCCTCCACCATCTGTATCCATCATCTTATTTTAATTCCTTGCATTGATATGTTTTACCCTCAGCATTGCCCCCCTCCCCCAGCCCATACCATCCTACTTGAGCAATCTGATCCCTGTCGCCAATTGTTCGCTGACACACTGCTTACTTTCTGCGATTAACACATTCTGATCTCTTGAGGCGCCACTATCAGCACCTTGATTAGCCTCATTTACATTCCCTTTTTCTTTCTGTCCGAGACATTTTCGTCATTTTCCACCTATTGCTGACCACTCTATCGAGGCCCCATAGGGCACGCCAACCCCGCCCCATCCACATTAGTCTGAATCTGACCCCATTTCCAGTTCTCCAGCTTTGACAAAGAGTCACCCAGGCCCGGAACGACCGCTGCCATCTCGCTCCACAGAGGCTGTCAGTCCTGCTGAGATTGTCCAGTATGTTCTGTTTTTGTTTCAGAATGAAGCATCCGCAGTAAGTTGCATTTGTCGTTCATTTAGACATGTTTGAGATGGTGAATAAGTATGTTTATCTGCATTTGTAAATGCATGAAATTCTGTTGTGGATGAACTAGCTCCGAATATCCAAAATAGGAAGGTCCTTTTCTTCTCATTGCCTGTCGAAAATTCAGTGCTTGTTACTTAATGTGGAATTTATTTCAGTGGCTCATGAGAGACTAAACCTCATAATCCTCGAACATACGAGATGGGGGAACAAAAGTACTTTGTGCAAACATTCCTCACACAACATGAGAAGCACTTGATGTTTCTACCCGGTATGGCCCCGGGGACCTTTCGCATGTTAGGGGAATGTGCTAACCACTACACTACAGAAACCGCTGGCGGTGCAGTAATCAATGGACTTGTGCAATGTTCAACCTCACTGTGTTGCTGCAGCTTCTCATGGTTCGTCTGAGAGGCCATGTCACTTATTACAAGAAGACAGCCGTTTCTTTAAAACCGATGTCTCAACTTATAAAACAATCAGGAATCGAACTTTACAGAACTGAAGATAAGTTATGTTTTGCTTGAAGTGGAAGTTAAATTGAGAAGGCAGGGCTTTCGAAAATAACCACAACCAGACGGGTGCATGCATTTTGCTATTTCTCGTTGATGAAGACCAGTTACGAGATTGCGGCAATAGTCAGCAACAGACTAAACTGGAAATACGAGATGTTTCTGCCCGGTTTCGAACCGGGGACCTTTCGCGTGTTAGGCGAATGTGATAACCACTACACTACAGAAACAGCTGGCAATCAACGGACGTGTACAATGTGCAACCTCACTGTGTTGCTGCAGATTCGCATGGTGAGGCTGAGAGGCTAGGCCACTTATTACAAGTCGACTGCTGTTTCTTTCAAAAACAGATGTTTCAACATATAAAACCACGAGATGTAGAAATTAGATCGAACTTAACATGATCTGCGTTAACTTCACAGGGACGTGACCCATCTAATCTACAGAGCCAAAGTGGAGAATTGAACTGACTGGAGTGCTGCATCTTAACGCTGACCTTCCGGACCTCGGCCTCCTGAAATGTTCCAAAGAAGCTCAACAAACACTCGAGGAACAGCAGCGCATCTTTCCACTGGGCTCAATACAGCTTTCACACTCATAGTGTGTGCAACCGTCTCACACTGTAAATGCTGCCCCCATTCTGTGTGTACTACCATCGCAGATTTGGGTTTGAATCTTGTTTCCACTTCGTCTTTGTATCCGGGCGGTAGTTGCTGAGAGCTGGCACAGACACAGCGGCTGGAATGGCCTCATACTGTGGTGTAATTATTCTCTCATTCGATGCTCACCTCACTCTGTGGCCAGGGAACCCTAGGCCTTTTCTCATTTAATCTCTCCTGACTTGCACCCTGTCAGAGCGCTTTCCTGTTATTCTGTTTGCTCCCACCGGGATTTGACTTGGTTAAAACGTCCGACATTTCTAACCCGTCCCGGTTTTAATGAAAAGTGATGGTGAAAGACGAGCTGTGTTGTCCTGTCGACAAATGCCGCCTGACTCGCTGAGTTGTTCCAGTATCTTCCGCAGATGTCGGATCAACTTTCGATACGAGAATTGAAGACGTTCTGCTCACTTTGCTCTGCATCAAGAATCAGCTGTCCCACCCAGTGAGTTAAAGCGCACGCCAAAAGTTCGAATTTCGAGCCAGCCAGGAGTCGAACCTGGAATCTCCTGATTCGTAGTCAGACGCGTTATCCATTGCGCCCCTGGCCCAGCCGGGTGAATGCATTTTGCTATTCCTTGTTGAGCCTCTGTGGCGCATTCGGCGGGATTCATTCACATTGGGTTTCCTTTGAGAAGCTGAGCTCACACAGCAGGGAACCAATACGTTCCCGAGACAATCAAGACATTTTCTAAAAGCTTGTCTATGTGTGGATATTCACTTACTTCTATTGACTTATTCCAGTAGATTCAGGCAGCTCTCTGTATGTTTCATTTTATTCAGTTCAACAACATCAGACTGTGTAACCTCTCTTCCCCCTCCACCATCTGCTTCTTCCCCCTCCACCATCTGTATCCATCATCTTATTTTAATTCCTTGCATTGATATGTTTTACCCTCAGCATTGCCCCCCTCCCCCAGCCCATACCATCCTACTTGAGCAATCTGATCCCTGTCGCCAATTGTTCGCTGACACACTGCTTACTTTCTGCGATTAACACATTCTGATCTCTTGAGGCGCCACTATCAGCACCTTGATTAGCCTCATTTACATTCCCTTTTTCTTTCTGTCCGAGACATTTTCGTCATTTTCCACCTATTGCTGACCACTCTATCGAGGCCCAATCGGGCACGCCAACCCCGCCCCATCCACATTAGTCTGAATCTGACCCCATTTCCAGTTCTCCAGCTTTGACAAAGAGTCACCCAGGCCCGGAACGACCGCTGCCATCTCGCTCCACAGAGGCTGTCAGTCCTGCTGAGATTGTCCAGTATGTTCTGTTTTTGTTTCAGAATGAAGCATCCGCAGTAAGTTGCATTTGTCGTTCATTTAGACATGTTTGAGATGGTGAATAAGTATGTTTATCTGCATTTGTAAATGCATGAAATTCTGTTGTGGATGTACTAGCTCCGAATATCCAAAATAGGAAGGTCCTTTTCTTCTCATTGCCTGTCGAAAATTCAGTGCTTGTTACTTAATGTGGAATTTATTTCAGTGGCTCATGAGAGACTAAACCTCATAATCCTCGAACATACGAGATGGGGGAACAAAAGTACTTTGTGCAAACATTCCTCACACAACATGAGAAGCACTTGATGTTTCTACCCGGTATGGCCCCGGGGACCTTTCGCATGTTAGGGGAATGTGCTAACCACTACACTACAGAAACCGCTGGCGGTGCAGTAATCAATGGACTTGTGCAATGTTCAACCTCACTGTGTTGCTGCAGCTTCTCATGGTTCGTCTGAGAGGCCATGTCACTTATTACAAGAAGACAGCCGTTTCTTTAAAACCGATGTCTCAACTTATAAAACAATCAGGAATCGAACTTTACAGAACTGAAGATAAGTTATGTTTTGCTTGAAGTGGAAGTTAAATTGAGAAGGCAGGGCTTTCGAAAATAACCACAACCAGACGGGTGCATGCATTTTGCTATTTCTCGTTGATGAAGACCATTTACGAGATTGCGGCAATAGTCAGCAACAGACTAAACTGGAAATACGAGATGTTTCTGCCCGGTTTCGAACCGGGGACCTTTCGCGTGTTAGGCGAATGTGATAACCACTACACTACAGAAACAGCTGGCAATCAACGGACGTGTACAATGTGCAACCTCACTGTGTTCCTGCAGATTCGCATGGTGAGGCTGAGAGGCTAGGCCACTTATTACAAGTCGACTGCTGTTTCTTTCAAAAACAGATGTTTCAACATATAAAACCACGAGATGTAGAAATTAGATCGAACTTAACATGATCTGCGTTAACTTCACAGGGACGTGACCCATCTAATCTACAGAGCCAAAGTGGAGAATTGAACTGACTGGAGAGCTGCATCTTAACGCTGACCTTCCGGACCTCGGCCTCCTGAAATGTTCCAAAGAAGCTCAACAAACACTCGAGGAACAGCAGCGCATCTTTCCACTGGGCTCAATACAGCTTTCACACTCATAGTGTGTGCAACCGTCTCACACTGTAAATGCTGCCCCCATTCTGTGTGTACTACCATCGCAGATTTGGGTTTGAATCTTGTTTCCACTTCGTCTTTGTATCCGGGCGGTAGTTGCTGAGAGCTGGCCCAGACACAGCGGCTGGAATGGCCTCATACTGTGGTGTAATTATTCTCTCATTCGATGCTCACCTCACTCTGTGGCCAGGGAACCCTAGGCCTTTTCTCATTTAATCTCTCCTGACTTGCACCCTGTCAGAGCGCTTTCCTGTTATTCTGTTTGCTCCCACCGGGATTTGACTTGGTTAAAACGTCCGACATTTCTAACCCGTCCCGGTTTTAATGAAAAGTGATGGTGAAAGACGAGCTGTGTTGTCCTGTCGACAAATGCCGCCTGACTCGCTGAGTTGTTCCAGTATCTTCCGCAGATGTCGGATCAACTTTCGATACGAGAATTGAAGACGTTCTGCTCACTTTGCTCTGCATCAAGAATCAGCTGTCCCACCCAGTGAGTTAAAGCGCACGCCAAAAGTTCGAATTTCGAGCCAGCCAGGAGTCGAACCTGGAATCTCCTGATTCGTAGTCAGACGCGTTATCCATTGCGCCACTGGCCCAGCCGGGTGAATGCATTTTGCTATTCCTTGTTGAGCCTCTGTGGCGCATTCGGCGGGATTCATTCACATTGGGTTTCCTTTGAGAAGCTGAGCTCACACAGCAGGGAACCAATACGTTCCCGAGACAATCAAGACATTTTCTAAAAGCTTGTCTATGTGTGGATATTCACTTACTTCTATTGACTTATTCCAGTAGATTCAGGCAGCTCTCTGTATGTTTCATTTTATTCAGTTCAACAACATCAGACTGTGTAACCTCTCTTCCCCCTCCACCATCTGCTTCTTCCCCCTCCACCATCTGTATCCATCATCTTATTTTAATTCCTTGCATTGATATGTTTTACCCTCAGCATTGCCCCCCTCCCCCAGCCCATACCATCCTACTTGAGCAATCTGATCCCTGTCGCCAATTGTTCGCTGACACACTGCTTACTTTCTGCGATTAACACATTCTGATCTCTTGAGGCGCCACTATCAGCACCTTGATTAGCCTCATTTACATTCCCTTTTTCTTTCTGTCCGAGACATTTTCGTCATTTTCCACCTATTGCTGACCACTCTATCGAGGCCCAATAGGGCACGCCAACCCCGCCCCATCCACATTAGTCTGAATCTGACCCCATTTCCAGTTCTCCAGCTTTGACAAAGAGTCACCCAGGCCCGGAACGACCGCTGCCATCTCGCTCCACAGAGGCTGTCAGTCCTGCTGAGATTGTCCAGTATGTTCTGTTTTTGTTTCAGAATGAAGCATCCGCAGTAAGTTGCATTTGTCGTTCATTTAGACATGTTTGAGATGGTGAATAAGTATGTTTATCTGCATTTGTAAATGCATGAAATTCTGTTGTGGATGAACTAGCTCCGAATATCCAAAATAGGAAGGTCCTTTTCTTCTCATTGCCTGTCGAAAATTCAGTGCTTGTGACTTAATGTGGAATTTAGTTCAGTGGCTCATGAGAGTCTAAACCTCATAATCCTCGAACATACGAGATGGGGGAACAAAAGTACTTTGTGCAAACATTCCTCACACAACATGAGAAGCACTTGATGTTTCTACCTGGTATGGCCCCGGGGACCTTTCGCATGTTAGGGGAATGTGCTAACCACTACACTACAGAAACCGCTGGCGGTGCAGTAATCATTGGACTTGTGCAATGTTCAACCTCACTGTGTTGCTGCAGCTTCTCATGGTTCGTCTGAGAGGCCATGTCCCTTATTACAAGAAGACAGCCGTTTCTTTAAAACCGATGTCTCAACTTATAAAACAATCAGGAATCGAACTTTACAGACCTGAACATAAGTTATGTTTTGCTTGAAGTGGAAGTTAAATTGAGAATGCAGGGCTTTCGTAAATAACCACAACCAGACGGGTGCATGCATTTTGCTATTCCTCGTTGATGAAGACCAGTTACGAGATTGCGGCAATAGTCAGCAACAGACTAAACTGGAAGTTCGAGATGTTTCTGCCCGGTTTCGAACCGGGGACCTTTCGCGTGTAAGGCGAATGTGATAACCACTACACTACAGAAACAGCTGGCAATCAACGGACGTGTACAATGTGCAACCTCACTGTGTTGCTGCAGATTCGCATGGTGAGGCTGAGAGGCTAGGCCACTTATTACAAGACGACTGCTGTTTCTTTCAAAAACAGATGTTTCAACATATAAAACCACGAGATGTAGAAATTAGATCGAACTTAACATGATCTGCGTTAACTTCACAGGGACGTGACCCAACTAATCCACAGAGCCAAAGTGGAGAATTGAACTGACTGGAGAGCTGCATCTTAACGCTGACCTCCCGGACCTCGGCCTCCTGAAATGTTCCAAAGAAGCTCAACAAACACTCGAGGAACAGCAGCGCATCTTTCCACTGGGCTCAATACAGCTTTCACACTCATAGTGTGTGCAACCGTCTCACACTGTAAATGCTGCCCCCATTCTGTGTGTACTACCATCGCAGATTTGGGTTTGAATCTTGTTTCCACTTCGTCTTTGTATCCGGGCGGTAGTTGCTGAGAGCTGGCACAGACACAGCGGCTGGAATGGCCTCATACTGTGGTGTAATTATTCTCTCATTCGATGCTCACCTCACTCTGTGACCAGGGAACCCTAGGCCTTTTCTCATTTAATCTCTCCTGACTTGCACCCTGTCAGAGCGCTTTCCTGTTATTCTGTTTGCTCCCACCGGGATTTGACTTGGTTAAAACGTCCGACATTTCTAACCCGCCCCGGTTTTAATGAAAGGTGATGGTGAAAGACGTGCTTTGTTGTCCTGTCGACAAATGCCGCCTGACTCGCTGAGTTGTTCCAGTATCTTCCGCAGATGTCGGATCAACTTTCGATACGAGAATTGAAGACGTTCTGCTCACTTTGCTCTGCATCAAGAATCAGCTGTCCCACCCAGTGAGTTAAAGCGCACGCCAAAAGTTCGAATGCCGAGCCAGCCAGGAGTCGAACCTAGAATCTCCTGATTCGTAGTCAAACGCGTTATCCATTGCGCCACTGGCCCAGCCGGGTGCATGCATTTTGCTATTCCTTGTTGAGCCTCTGTGGCGCATTCGGCGGGATTCATTCACATTGGGTTTCCTTTGAGAAGCTGAGCTCACACAGCAGGGAACCAATACGTTCCCGAGACAATCAAGACATTTTCTAAAAGCTTGTCTATGTGTGGATATTCACTTACTTCTATTGACTTATTCCAGTAGATTCAGGCAGCTCTCTGTATGTTTCATTTTATTCAGTTCAACAACATCAGACTGTGTAACCTCTCTTCCCCCTCCACCATCTGCTTCTTCCCCCTCCACCATCTGTATCCATCATCTTATTTTAATTCCTTGCATTGATATGTTTTACCCTCAGCATTGCCCCCCTCCCCCAGCCCATACCATCCTACTTGAGCAATCTGATCCCTGTCGCCAATTGTTCGCTGACACACTGCTTACTTTCTGCGATTAACACATTCTGATCTCTTGAGGCGCCACTATCAGCACCTTGATTAGCCTCATTTACATTCCCTTTTTCTTTCTGTCCGAGACATTTTCGTCATTTTCCACCTATTGCTGACCACTCTATCGAGGCCCAATAGGGCACGCCAACCCCGCCCCATCCACATTAGTCTGAATCTGACCCCATTTCCAGTTCTCCAGCTTTGACAAAGAGTCACCCAGGCCCGGAACGACCGCTGCCATCTCGCTCCACAGAGGCTGTCAGTCCTGCTGAGATTGTCCAGTATGTTCTGTTTTTGTTTCAGAATGAAGCATCCGCAGTAAGTTGCATTTGTCGTTCATTTAGACATGTTTGAGATGGTGAATTAGTATGTTTATCTGCATTTGTAAATGCATGAAATTCTGTTGTGGATGAACTAGCTCCGAATATCCAAAATAAGAAGGTCCTTTTCTTCTCATTGCCTGTCGAAAATTCAGTGCTTGTGACTTAATGTGGAATTTATTTTAGTGGCTCATGAGAGACTAATCCGCATAATCCTCGAACATACGAGATGGGGAACACAAGTACTTTGTGCAAACATTCCTCACACAACATGAGAAGCACTCGATGTTTCTACCCGGTATGGCCCCGGGGACCTTTCGCATGTTAGGGGAATGTGCTAACCACTACACTACAGAAACCGCTGGCGGTGCAGTAATCAATGGACTTGTGCAATGTTCAACCTCACTGAGTTGCTGCAGATTCTCATGGTTCGTCTGAGAGGCCATGTCACTTATTACAAGAAGACAGCCGTTTCTTTAAAACCGATGTCTCAACTTATAAAACAATCAGGAATCGAACTTTACAGACCTGAAGATAAGTTATGTTTTGCTTGAAGTGGAAGTTAAATTGAGAATGCAGGGCTTTCGTAAATAACCACAACCAGACGGGTGCATGCATTTTGCTATTCCTCGTTGATGAAGACCAGTTACGAGATTGCGGCAATAGTCAGCAACAGACTAAACTGGAAGTTCGAGATGTTTCTGCCCGGTTTCGAACCGGGGACCTATCGCGTGTAAGTCGAATGTGATAACCACTACACTACAGAAACAGCTGGCAATCAACGGACGTGTACAATGTGCAACCTCACTGTGTTGCTGCAGATTCGCATGGTGAGGCTGAGAGGCTAGGCCACTTATTACAAGACGACTGCTGTTTCTTTCAAAAACAGATGTTTCAACATATAAAACCACGAGATGTAGAAATTAGATCGAACTTAACATGATCTGCGTTAACTTCACAGGGACGTGACCCAACTAATCCACAGAGCCAAAGTGGAGAATTGAACTGACTGGAGAGCTGCATCTTAACGCTGACCTCCCGGACCTCGGCCTCCTGAAATGTTCCAAAGAAGCTCAACAAACACTCGAGGAACAGCAGCGCATCTTTCCACTGGGCTCAATACAGCTTTCACACTCATAGTGTGTGCAACCGTCTCACACTGTAAATGCTGCCCCCATTCTGTGTGTACTACCATCGCAGATTTGGGTTTGAATCTTGTTTCCACTTCGTCTTTGTATCCGGGCGGTAGTTGCTGAGAGCTGGCACAGACACAGCGGCTGGAATGGCCTCATACTGTGGTGTAATTATTCTCCCATTCGATGCTCACCTCACTCTGTGGCCAGGGAACCCTAATCCTTGTCTCATTTAATCTCTCCTGACTTGCACCCTGTCAGAGCGCTTTCCTGTTATTCTGTTTGCTCCCACCGGGATTTGACTTGGTTAAAACGTCCGACATTTCTAACCCGTCCCGGTTTTAATGAAAAGTGATGGTGAAAGACGAGCTGTGTTGTCCTGTCGACAAATCCCGCCTGACTCGCTGAGTTGTTCCAGTATCTTCCGCAGATGTCGGATCAACTTTCGATACGAGAATTGAAGACGTTCTGCTCACTTTGCTCTGCATCAAGAATCAGCTGTCCCACCCAGTGAGTTAAAGCGCACGCCAAAAGTTCGAATTTCGAGCCAGCCAGGAGTCGAACCTGGAATCTCCTGATTCGTAGTCAGACGCGTTATCCATTGCGCCACTGGCCCAACCGGGTGAATGCATTTTGCTATTCCTTGTTGAGCCTCTGTGGCGCATTCGGCGGGATTCATTCACATTGGGTTTCCTTTGAGAAGCTGAGCTCACACAGCAGGGAACCAATACGTTCCCGAGACAATCAAGACATTTTCTAAAAGCTTGTCTATGTGTGGATATTCACTTACTTCTATTGACTTATTCCAGTAGATTCAGGCAGCTCTCTGTATGTTTCATTTTATTCAGTTCAACAACATCAGACTGTGTAACCTCTCTTCCCCCTCCACCATCTGCTTCTTCCCCCTCCACCATCTGTATCCATCATCTTATTTTAATTCCTTGCATTGATATGTTTTACCCTCAGCATTGCCCCCCTCCCCCAGCCCATACCATCCTACTTGAGCAATCTGATCCCTGTCGCCAATTGTTCGCTGACACACTGCTTACTTTCTGCGATTAACACATTCTGATCTCTTGAGGCGCCACTATCAGCACCTTGATTAGCCTCATTTACATTCCCTTTTTCTTTCTGTCCGAGACATTTTCGTCATTTTCCACCTATTGCTGACCACTCTATCGAGGCCCAATAGGGCACGCCAACCCCGCCCCATCCACATTAGTCTGAATCTGACCCCATTTCCAGTTCTCCAGCTTTGACAAAGAGTCACCCAGGCCCGGAACGACCGCTGCCATCTCGCTCCACAGAGGCTGTCAGTCCTGCTGAGATTGTCCAGTATGTTCTGTTTTTGTTTCAGAATGAAGCATCCGCAGTAAGTTGCATTTGTCGTTCATTTAGACATGTTTGAGATGGTGAATAAGTATGTTTATCTGCATTTGTAAATGCATGAAATTCTGTTGTGGATGAACTAGCTCCGAATATCCAAAATAGGAAGGTCCTTTTCTTCTCATTGCCTGTCGAAAATTCAGTGCTTGTGACGTAATGTGGAATTTATTTTAGTGGCTCATGAGAGTCTAAACCTCATAATCCTCGAACATACGAGATGGGGGAACAAAAGGACTTTGTGCAAACATTCCTCACACAACATGAGAAGCACTTGATGTTTCTACCCGGTATGGCCCCGGGGACCTTTCGCATGTTAGGGGAATGTGCTAACCACTACACTACAGAAACCGCTGGCGGTGCAGTAATCATTGGACTTGTGCAATGTTCAACCTCACTGTGTTGCTGCAGCTTCTCATGGTTCGTCTGAGAGGCCATGTCACTTATTACAAGAAGACAGCCGTTTCTTTAAAACCGATGTCTCAACTTATAAAACAATCAGGAATCGAACTTTACAGACCTGAAGATAAGTTATGTTTTGCTTGAAGTGGAAGTTAAATTGAGAATGCAGGGCTTTCGTAAATAACCACAACCTGACGGGTGCATGCATTTTGCTCTTCCTCGTTGATGAAGACCAGTTACGAGATTGCGGCAATAGTCAGCAACAGTCTAAACTGGAAGTTCGAGATGTTTCTGCCCGGTTTCGAACCGGCGACCTTTCGCGTGTAAGGCGAATGTGATAACCACTACACTACAGAAACAGCTGGCAATCAACGGACGTGTACAATGTGCAACCTCACTGTGTTGCTGCAGATTCGCATGGTGAGGCTGAGAGGCTAGGCCACTTATTACAAGACGACTGCTGTTTCTTTCAAAAACAGATGTTTCAACATATAAAACCACGAGATGTAGAAATTAGATCGAACTTAACATGATCTGCGTTAACTTCACAGGGACGTGACCCAACTAATCCACAGAGCCAAAGTGGAGAATTGAACTGACTGGAGAGCTGCATCTTAACGCTGACCTCCCGGACCTCGGCCTCCTGAAATGTTCCAAAGAAGCTCAACAAACACTCGAGGAACAGCAGCGCATCTTTCCACTGGGCTCAATACAGCTTTCACACTCATAGTGTGTGCAACCGTCTCACACTGTAAATGCTGCCCCCATTCTGTGTGTACTACCATCGCAGATTTGGGTTTGAATCTTGTTTCCACTTCGTCTTTGTATCCGGGCGGTAGTTGCTGAGAGCTGGCACAGACACAGCGGCTGGAATGGCCTCATACTGTGGTGTAATTATTCTCTCATTCGATGCTCACCTCACTCTGTGGCCAGGGAACCCTAGGCCTTTTCTCATTTAATCTCTCCTGACTTGCACCCTGTCAGAGCGCTTTCCTGTTATTCTGTTTGCTCCCACCGGGATTTGACTTGGTTAAAACGTCCGACATTTCTAACCCGCCCCGGTTTTAATGAAAGGTGATGGTGAAAGACGTGCTTTGTTGTCCTGTCGACAAATCCCGCCTGACTCGCTGAGTTGTTCCAGTATCTTCCGCAGATGTCGGATCAACTTTCGATACGAGAATTGAAGACGTTCTGCTCACTTTGCTCTGCATCAAGAATCAGCTGTCCCACCCAGTGAGTTAAAGCGCACGCCAAAAGTTCGAATTCCGAGCCAGCCAGGAGTCGAACCTAGAATCTCCTGATTCGTAGTCAGACGCGTTATCCATTGCGCCACTGGCCCAGCCGGGTGCATGCATTTTGCTATTCCTTGTTGAGCCTCTGTGGCGCATTCGGCGGGATTCATTCACATTGGGTTTCCTTTGAGAAGCTGAGCTCACACAGCAGGGAACCAATACGTTCCCGAGACAATCAAGACATTTTCTAAAAGCTTGTCTATGTGTGGATATTCACTTACTTCTATTGACTTATTCCAGTAGATTCAGGCAGCTCTCTGTATGTTTCATTTTATTCAGTTCAACAACATCAGACTGTGTAACCTCTCTTCCCCCTCCACCATCTACTTCTTCCCCCTCCACCATCTGTATCCATCATCTTATTTTAATTCCTTGCATTGATATGTTTTACCCTCAGCATTGCCCCCCTCCCCCAGCCCATACCATCCTACTTGAGCAATCTGATCCCTGTCGCCAATTGTTCGCTGACACACTGCTTACTTTCTGCGATTAACACATTCTGATCTCTTGAGGCGCCACTATCAGCACCTTGATTAGCCTCATTTACATTCCCTTTTTCTTTCTGTCCGAGACATTTTCGTCATTTTCCACCTATTGCTGACCACTCTATCGAGGCCCAATAGGGCACGCCAACCCCGCCCCATCCACATTAGTCTGAATCTGACCCCATTTCCAGTTCTCCAGCTTTGACAAAGAGTCACCCAGGCCCGGAACGACCGCTGCCATCTCGCTCCACAGAGGCTGTCAGTCCTGCTGAGATTGTCCAGTATGTTCTGTTTTTGTTTCAGAATGAAGCATCCGCAGTAAGTTGCATTTGTCGTTCATTTAGACATGTTTGAGATGGTGAATAAGTATGTTTATCTGCATTTGTAAATGCATGAAATTATGTTGTGGATGAACTAGCTCCGAATATCCAAAATAGGAAGGTCCTTTTCTTCTCATTGCCTGTCGAAAATTCAGTGCTTGTGACTTAATGTGGAATTTATTTTAGTGGCTCATGAGAGTCTAAACCTCATAATCCTCGAACATACGAGATGGGGGAACAAAAGGACTATGTGCAAACATTCCTCACACAACATGAGAAGCACTTGATGTTTCTACCTGGTATGGCCCCGAGGACCTTTCGCATGTTAGGGGAATGTGCTAACCACTACACTACAGAAACCGCTGGCGGTGCAGTAATCATTGGACTTGTGCAATGTTCAACCTCACTGTGTTGCTGCAGCTTCTCATGGTTCGTCTGAGAGGCCATGTCACTTATTACAAGAAGACAGCCGTTTCTTTAAAACCGATGTCTCAACTTATAAAACAATCAGGAATCGAACTTTACAGACCTGAAGATAAGTTATGTTTTGCTTGAAGTGGAAGTTAAATTGAGAATGCAGGGCTTTCGTAAATAACCACAACCAGACGGGTGCATGCATTTTGCTATTCCTCGTTGATGAAGACCAGTTACGAGATTGCGGTAATAGTCAGCAACAGACTAAACTGGAAGTTCGAGATGTTCCTGCCCGGTTTCGAACCGGGGACCTATCGCGTGTAAGTCGAATGTGATAACCACTACACTACAGAAACAGCTGGCAATCAACGGACGTGTACAATGTGCAACCTCACTGTGTTGCTGCAGATTCGCATGGTGAGGCTGAGAGGCTAGGCCACTTATTACAAGACGACTGCTGTTTCTTTCAAAAACAGATGTTTCAACATATAAAACCACGAGATGTAGAAATTAGATCGAACTTAACATGATCTGCGTTAACTTCACAGGGACGTGACCCAACTAATCCACAGAGCCAAAGTGGAGAATTGAACTGACTGGAGAGCTGCATCTTAACGCTGACCTCCCGGACCTCGGCCTCCTGAAATGTTCCAAAGAAGCTCAACAAACACTCGAGGAACAGCAGCGCATCTTTCCACTGGGCTCAATACAGCTTTCACACTCATAGTGTGTGCAACCGTCTCACACTGTAAATGCTGCCCCCATTCTGTGTGTACTACCATCGCAGATTTGGGTTTGAATCTTGTTTCCACTTCGTCTTTGTATCCGGGCGGTAGTTGCTGAGAGCTGGCACAGACACAGCGGCTGGAATGGCCTCATACTGTGGTGTAATTATTCTCTCATTCGATGCTCACCTCACTCTGTGGCCAGGGAACCCTAATCCTTGTCTCATTTAATCTCTCCTGACTTGCACCCTGTCAGAGCGCTTTCCTGTTATTCTGTTTGCTCCCACCGGGATTTGACTTGGTTAAAACGTCCGACATTTCTAACCCGTCCCGGTTTTAATGAAAAGTGATGATGAAAGACGAGCTGTGTTGTCCTGTCGACAAATCCCGCCTGACTCGCTGAGTTGTTCCAGTATCTTCCGCAGATGTCGGATCAACTTTCGATACGAGAATTGAAGACGTTCTGCTCACTTTGCTCTGCATCAAGAATCAGCTGTCCCACCCAGTGAGTTAAAGCGCACGCCAAAAGTTCGAATTCCGAGCCAGCCAGGAGTCGAACCTGGAATCTCCTGATTCGTAGTCAGACGCGTTATCCATTGCGCCACTGGCCCAGCCGGGTGAATGCATTTTGCTATTCCTTGTTGAGCCTCTGTGGCGCATTCGGCGGGATTCATTCACATTGGGTTTCCTTTGAGAAGCTGAGCTCACACAGCAGGGAACCAATACGTTCCCGAGACAATCAAGACATTTTCTAAAAGCTTGTCTATGTGTGGATATTCACTTACTTCTATTGACTTATTCCAGTAGATTCAGGCAGCTCTCTGTATGTTTCATTTTATTCAGTTCAACAACATCAGACTGTGTAACCTCTCTTCCCCCTCCACCATCTGCTTCTTCCCCCTCCACCATCTGTATCCATCATCTTATTTTAATTCCTTGCATTGATATGTTTTACCCTCAGCATTGCCCCCCTCCCCCAGCCCATACCATCCTACTTGAGCAATCTGATCCCTGTCGCCAATTGTTCGCTGACACACTGCTTACTTTCTGCGATTAACACATTCTGATCTCTTGAGGCGCCACTATCAGCACCTTGATTAGCCTCATTTACATTCCCTTTTTCTTTCTGTCCGAGACATTTTCGTCATTTTCCACCTATTGCTGACCACTCTATCGAGGCCCAATAGGGCACGCCAACCCCGCCCCATCCACATTAGTCTGAATCTGACCCCATTTCCAGTTCTCCAGCTTTGACAAAGAGTCACCCAGGCCCGGAACGACCGCTGCCATCTCGCTCCACAGAGGCTGTCAGTCCTGCTGAGATTGTCCAGTATGTTCTGTTTTTGTTTCAGAATGAAGCATCCGCAGTAAGTTGCATTTGTCGTTCATTTAGACATGTTTGAGATGGTGAATAAGTATGTTTATCTGCATTTGTAAATGCATGAAATTCTGTTGTGGATGAACTAGCTCCGAATATCCAAAATAGGAAGGTCCTTTTCTTCTCATTGCCTGTCGAAAATTCAGTGCTTGTGACTTAATGTGGAATTTATTTTAGTGGCTCATGAGAGTCTAAACCTCATAATCCTCGAACATACGAGATGGGGGAACAAAAGGACTTTGTGCAAACATTCCTCACACAACATGAGAAGCACTTGATGTTTCTACCTGGTATGGCCCCGGGGACCTTTCGCATGTTAGGGGAATGTGCTAACCACTACACTACAGAAACCGCTGGCGGTGCAGTAATTATTGGACTTGTGCAATGTCCAACCTCACTGTGTTGCTGCAGCTTCTCATGGTTCGTCTGAGAGGCCATGTCACTTATTACAAGAAGACAGCCGTTTCTTTAAAACCGATGTCTCAACTTATAAAACAATCAGGAATCGAACTTTACAGACCTGAAGATAAGTTATGTTTTGCTTGAAGTGGAAGTTAAATTGAGAATGCAGGGCTTTCGTAAATAACCACAACCAGACGGGTGCATGCATTTTGCTATTCCTCGTTGATGAAGACCAGTTACGAGATTGCGGCAATAGTCAGCAACAGTCTAAACTGGAAGTTCGAGATGTTTCTGCCCGGTTTCGAACCGGGGACTTTTCGCGTGTAAGGCGAATGTGATAACCACTACACTACAGAAACAGCTGGCAATCAACGGACGTGTACAATGTGCAACCTCACTGTGTTGCTGCAGATTCGCATGGTGAGGCTGAGAGGCTAGGCCACTTATTACAAGTCGACTGCTGTTTCTTTCAAAAACAGATGTTTCAACATATAAAACCACGAGATGTAGAAATTAGATCGAACTTAACATGATCTGCGTTAACTTCACAGGGACGTGACCCATCTAATCTACAGAGCCAAAGTGGAGAATTGAACTGACTGGAGAGCTGCATCTTAACGCTGACCTTCCGGACCTCGGCCTCCTGAAATGTTCCAAAGAAGCTCAACAAACACTCGAGGAACAGCAGCGCATCTTTCCACTGGGCTCAATACAGCTTTCACACTCATAGTGTGTGCAACCGTCTCACACTGTAAATGCTGCCCCCATTCTGTGTGTACTACCATCGCAGATTTGGGTTTGAATCTTGTTTCCACTTCGTCTTTGTATCCGGGCGGTAGTTGCTGAGAGCTGGCACAGACACAGCGGCTGGAATGGCCTCATACTGTGGTGTAATTATTCTCTCATTCGATTCTCACCTCACTCTGTGGCCAGGGAACCCTTGGCCTTTTCTCATTTAATCTCTCCTGGCTTGCACCCTGTCAGAGCGCTTTCCTGTTGTTCTGTTTGCTCCCACCAGGATTTGACTTGGTTAAAACGTCCGACATTTCTAACCCGCCCCGGTTTTAATGAAAGGTGATGGTGAAAGACGTGCTTTGTTGTCCTGTCGACAAATGCCGCCTGACTCGCTGAGTTGTTCCAGTATCTTCCGCAGATGTCGGATCAACTTTCGATACGAGAATTGAAGACGTTCTGCTCACTTTGCTCTGCATCAAGAATCAGCTGTCCCACCCAGTGAGTTAAAGCGCACGCCAAAAGTTCGAATGCCGAGCCAGCCAGGAGTCGAACCTAGAATCTCCTGATTCGTAGTCAAACGCGTTATCCATTGCGCCACTGGCCCAGCCGGGTGCATGCATTTTGCTATTCCTTGTTGAGCCTCTGTGGCGCATTCGGCGGGATTCATTCACATTGGGTTTCCTTTGAGAAGCTGAGCTCACACAGCAGGGAACCAATACGTTCCCGAGACAATCAAGACATTTTCTAAAAGCTTGTCTATGTGTGGATATTCACTTACTTCTATTGACTTATTCCAGTAGATTCAGGCAGCTCTCTGTATGTTTCATTTTATTCAGTTCAACAACATCAGACTGTGTAACCTCTCTTCCCCCTCCACCATCTGCTTCTTCCCCCTCCACCATCTGTATCCATCATCTTATTTTAATTCCTTGCATTGATATGTTTTACCCTCAGCATTGCCCCCCTCCCCCAGCCCATACCATCCTACTTGAGCAATCTGATCCCTGTCGCCAATTGTTCGCTGACACACTGCTTACTTTCTGCGATTAACACATTCTGATCTCTTGAGGCGCCACTATCAGCACCTTGATTAGCCTCATTTACATTCCCTTTTTCTTTCTGTCCGAGACATTTTCGTCATTTTCCACCTATTGCTGACCACTCTATCGAGGCCCAATAGGGCACGCCAACCCCGCCCCATCCACATTAGTCTGAATCTGACCCCATTTCCAGTTCTCCAGCTTTGACAAAGAGTCACCCAGACCCGGACCGACCGCTGCCATCTCGCTCCACAGAGGCTGTCAGTCCTGCTGAGATTGTCCAGTATGTTCTGTTTTTGTTTCAGAATGAAGCATCCGCAGTAAGTTGCATTTGTCGTTCATTTAGACATGTTTGAGATGGTGAATAAGTATGTTTATCTGCATTTGTAAATGCATGAAATTCTGTTGTGGATGAACTAGCTCCGAATATCCAAAATAAGAAGGTCCTTTTCTTCTCATTGCCTGTCGAAAATTCAGTGCTTGTGACTTAATGTGGAATTTATTTTAGTGGCTCATGAGAGACTAATCCGCATAATCCTCGAACATACGAGATGGGGAACACAAGTACTTTGTGCAAACATTCCTCACACAACATGAGAAGCACTTGATGTTTCTACCCGGTATGGCCCCGGGGACCTTTCGCATGTTAGGGGAATGTGCTAACCACTACACTACAGAAACCGCTGGCGGTGCAGTAATCAATGGACTTGTGCAATGTTCAACCTCACTGAGTTGCTGCAGATTCTCATGGTTCGTCTGAGAGGCCATGTCACTTATTACAAGAAGACAGCCGTTTCTTTAAAACCGATGTCTCAACTTATAAAACAATCAGGAATCGAACTTTACAGACCTGAAGATAAGTTATGTTTTGCTTGAAGTGGAAGTTAAATTGAGAATGCAGGGCTTTCGTAAATAACCACAACCAGACGGGTGCATGCATTTTGTTATTCCTCGTTGATGAAGACCAGTTACGAGATTGCGGCAATAGTCAGCAACAGACTAAACTGGAAATACGAGATGTTTCTGCCCGGTTTCGAACCGGGGACCTTTCGCGTGTAAGGCGAATGTGATAACCACTGCACTACAGAAACAGCTGGCAATCAGCGGACGTGTACAATGTGAAACCTCACTGTGTTGCTGCAGATTCGCATGGTGAGGCTGAGAGGCTAGGCCACTTATTACAAGACGACTGCTGTTTCTTACAGCTTTCACACTCATAGTGTGTGCAACAGTCTCACACTGTAAATGCTGCCCCCATTCTGTGTGTCCTTCCATCGCAGATTTGGGTTTGAATCTTGTTTCCACTTCTTCTTTGTATCCGGGCGGTAGTTGTTGAGAGCTGGCACAGACACAGCGGCTGGAATGGCCTCATACTGTGGTGTAATTATTCTCTCATTCGATGCTCACCTCACTCTGTGGCCAGGGAACCCTAGGCCTTTTCTCATTTAATCTCTCCTGACTTGCACCCTGTCAGAGCGCTTTCCTGTTGTTCTGTTTGCTCCCACCAGGATTTGACTTGGTTAAAACGTCCGACATTTCTAACCCGTCCCGGTTTTAATGAAAGGTGATGGTGAAAGACAAGCTTTGTTGTCCTGTCGACAAATTCCGCCTGACTCGCTGAGTTGTTCCAGTATTTTCCGCAGATGTTAGATCGACTTTCGATGGCAATAACAGCGTGCTTCTGTTACTTTCCCGGGGCTCGTTGGTCTAGGGGTATGACATTCACTTACCTCTATTGACTAATTCCAGTTGATTCAGGCAGCCCTCTGTATATTTCATTTTATTCAGTTCAACAACATCAGACTGTGTAATCTCTCTTCTCCCTCCACCATCTGTTTATTTCCATCAAGTTATTTTCATTCCTTCCATTGGTATGTTTTACCCTCAGCATTGCGCCCCTCCCCCCAGCCCATACCATCCTACTTGAGCAACCCTGTCGCCAATTGTTCGCTGACACACTGTTTTCTTTGTTCTGCTATTAACACATTCTGATCTCTTGAGGCGCCACTATCAGCAACTTTCTTAGCCTTGATTAGCCTCATTTACATTCCCTTTTTCTTTCTGTCCGAGACATTTTCGTCGTTTTCCACCTATTGCTGACCACTCTATCGAGGCCCAATAGGGCACGCCAACCCCGCCCCATCCACATTTGTCTGAATCTGACCCCATTTCCAGTTCTCCAGCTTTGACAAAGAGTCACCCAGGCCCGGAACGACCGCTGCCATCTCGCTCCACAGAGGCCGTCAGTCCTGCTGAGATTGTCCAGTATGTTCTGTTTTTGTTTCAGAATGAAGCATCCGCAGTAAGTTGCATTTGTCGTTCATTTAGACATGTTTGAGATGGTGAATAAGTAGGTGTATCTGCATTAGTAAATGCATGAAATTCTGTTGTGGATGAACTAGCTCCGCATATCCAAAATAAGAAGGTCCTTTTCTTCTCATTGCCTGTCGAAAATTCAGTGCTTGTGACTTAATGTGGAATTTATTTTAGTGGCTCATGAGAGTCTAAACCTCATAATCCTCGAACATACGAGATGGGGGAACAAAAGTACTTTGTGCAAACATTCCTCACACAACATGAGAAGCACTTGATGTTTCTACCTGGTATGGCCCCGGGGACCTTTCGCATGTTAGGGGAATGTGCTAACCACTACACTACAGAAACCGCTGGCGGTGCAGTAATCATTGGACTTGTGCAATGTTCAACCTCACTGTGTTGCTGCAGCTTCTCATGGTTCGTCTGAGAGGCCATGTCACTTATTACAAGAAGACAGCCGTTTCTTTAAAACCGATGTCTCAACTTATAAAACAATCAGGAATCGAACTTTACAGACCTGAAGATAAGTTATGTTTTGCTTGAAGTGGAAGTTAAATTGAGAATGCAGGGCTTTCGTAAATAACCACAACCAGACGGGTGCATGCATTTTGCTATTCCTCGTTGATGAAGACCAGTTACGAGATTGCGGCAATAGTCAGCAACAGACGAAACTGGAAGTTCGAGATGTTTCTGCCCGGTTTCGAACCGGGGACTTTTCGTGTGTAAGTCGAATGTGATAACCACTACACTACAGAAACAGCTGGCAATCAACGGACGTGTACAATGTGCAACCTCACTGTGTTGCTGCAGATTCGCATGGTGAGGCTGAGAGGCTAGGCCACTTATTACAAGTCGACTGCTGTTTCTTTCAAAAACAGATGTTTCAACATATAAAACCACGAGATGTAGAAATTAGATCGAACTTAACATGATCTGCGTTAACTTCACAGGGACGTGACCCATCTAATCTACAGAGCCAAAGTGGAGAATTGAACTGACTGGAGAGCTGCATCTTAACGCTGACCTTCCGGACCTCGGCCTCCTGAAATGTTCCAAAGAAGCTCAACAAACACTCGAGGAACAGCAGCGCATCTTTCCACTGGGCTCAATACAGCTTTCACACTCATAGTGTGTGCAACCGTCTCACACTGTAAATGCTGCCCCCATTCTGTGTGTACTACCATCGCAGATTTGGGTTTGAATCTTGTTTCCACTTCGTCTTTGTATCCGGGCGGTAGTTGCTGAGAGCTGGCACAGACACAGCGGCTGGAATGGCCTCATACTGTGGTGTAATTATTCTCTCATTCGATTCTCACCTCACTCTGTGGCCAGGGAACCCTTGGCCTTTTCTCATTTAATCTCTCCTGGCTTGCACCCTGTCAGAGCGCTTTCCTGTTGTTCTGTTTGCTCCCACCAGGATTTGACTTGGTTAAAACGTCCGACATTTCTAACCCGCCCCGGTTTTAATGAAAGGTGATGGTGAAAGACGTGCTTTGTTGTCCTGTCGACAAATGCCGCCTGACTCGCTGAGTTGTTCCAGTATCTTCCGCAGATGTCGGATCAACTTTCGATACGAGAATTGAAGACGTTCTGCTCACTTTGCTCTGCATCAAGAATCAGCTGTCCCACCCAGTGAGTTAAAGCGCACGCCAAAAGTTCGAATGCCGAGCCAGCCAGGAGTCGAACCTAGAATCTCCTGATTCGTAGTCAAACGCGTTATCCATTGCGCCACTGGCCCAGCCGGGTGCATGCATTTTGCTATTCCTTGTTGAGCCTCTGTGGCGCATTCGGCGGGATTCATTCACATTGGGTTTCCTTTGAGAAGCTGAGCTCACACAGCAGGGAACCAATACGTTCCCGAGACAATCAAGACATTTTCTAAAAGCTTGTCTATGTGTGGATATTCACTTACTTCTATTGACTTATTCCAGTAGATTCAGGCAGCTCTCTGTATGTTTCATTTTATTCAGTTCAACAACATCAGACTGTGTAACCTCTCTTCCCCCTCCACCATCTGCTTCTTCCCCCTCCACCATCTGTATCCATCATCTTATTTTAATTCCTTGCATTGATATGTTTTACCCTCAGCATTGCCCCCCTCCCCCAGCCCATACCATCCTACTTGAGCAATCTGATCCCTGTCGCCAATTGTTCGCTGACACACTGCTTACTTTCTGCGATTAACACATTCTGATCTCTTGAGGCGCCACTATCAGCACCTTGATTAGCCTCATTTACATTCCCTTTTTCTTTCTGTCCGAGACATTTTCGTCATTTTCCACCTATTGCTGACCACTCTATCGAGGCCCAATAGGGCACGCCAACCCCGCCCCATCCACATTAGTCTGAATCTGACCCCATTTCCAGTTCTCCAGCTTTGACAAAGAGTCACCCAGACCCGGACCGACCGCTGCCATCTCGCTCCACAGAGGCTGTCAGTCCTGCTGAGATTGTCCAGTATGTTCTGTTTTTGTTTCAGAATGAAGCATCCGCAGTAAGTTGCATTTGTCGTTCATTTAGACATGTTTGAGATGGTGAATAAGTATGTTTATCTGCATTTGTAAATGCATGAAATTCTGTTGTGGATGAACTAGCTCCGAATATCCAAAATAAGAAGGTCCTTTTCTTCTCATTGCCTGTCGAAAATTCAGTGCTTGTGACTTAATGTGGAATTTATTTTAGTGGCTCATGAGAGACTAATCCGCATAATCCTCGAACATACGAGATGGGGAACACAAGTACTTTGTGCAAACATTCCTCACACAACATGAGAAGCACTTGATGTTTCTACCCGGTACGGCCCCGGGGACCTTTCGCATGTTAGGGGAATGTGCTAACCACTACACTACAGAAACCGCTGGCGGTGCAGTAATCAATGGACTTGTGCAATGTTCAACCTCACTGAGTTGCTGCAGATTCTCATGGTTCGTCTGAGAGGCCATGTCACTTATTACAAGAAGACAGCCGTTTCTTTAAAACCGATGTCTCAACTTATAAAACAATCAGGAATCGAACTTTACAGACCTGAAGATAAGTTATGTTTTGCTTGAAGTGGAAGTTAAATTGAGAATGCAGGGCTTTCGTAAATAACCACAACCAGACGGGTGCATGCATTTTGCTATTCCTCGTTGATGAAGACCAGTTACGAGATTGCGGCAATAGTCAGCAACAGACTAAACTGGAAATACGAGATGTTTCTGCCCGGTTTCGAACCGGGGACCTTTCGCGTGTAAGGCGAATGTGATAACCACTGCACTACAGAAACAGCTGGCAATCAGCGGACGTGTACAATGTGAAACCTCACTGTGTTGCTGCAGATTCGCATGGTGAGGCTGAGAGGCTAGGCCACTTATTACAAGACGACTGCTGTTTCTTACAGCTTTCACACTCATAGTGTGTGCAACAGTCTCACACTGTAAATGCTGCCCCCATTCTGTGTGTCCTTCCATCGCAGATTTGGGTTTGAATCTTGTTTCCACTTCTTCTTTGTATCCGGGCGGTAGTTGTTGAGAGCTGGCACAGACACAGCGGCTGGAATGGCCTCATACTGTGGTGTAATTATTCTCTCATTCGATGCTCACCTCACTCTGTGGCCAGGGAACCCTAGGCCTTTTCTCATTTAATCTCTCCTGACTTGCACCCTGTCAGAGCGCTTTCCTGTTGTTCTGTTTGCTCCCACCAGGATTTGACTTGGTTAAAACGTCCGACATTTCTAACCCGTCCCGGTTTTAATGAAAGGTGATGGTGAAAGACAAGCTTTGTTGTCCTGTCGACAAATTCCGCCTGACTCGCTGAGTTGTTCCAGTATTTTCCGCAGATGTTAGATCGACTTTCGATGGCAATAACAGCGTGCTTCTGTTACTTTCCCGGGGCTCGTTGGTCTAGGGGTATGACATTCACTTACCTCTATTGACTAATTCCAGTTGATTCAGGCAGCCCTCTGTGTATTTCATTTTATTCAGTTCAACAACATCAGACTGTGTAATCTCTCTTCTCCCTCCACCATCTGTTTATTTCCATCAAGTTATTTTCATTCCTTCCATTGGTATGTTTTACCCTCAGCATTGCGCCCCTCCCCCCAGCCCATACCATCCTACTTGAGCAACCCTGTCGCCAATTGTTCGCTGACACACTGTTTTCTTTGTTCTGCTATTAACACATTCTGATCTCTTGAGGCGCCACTATCAGCAACTTTCTTAGCCTTGATTAGCCTCATTTACATTCCCTTTTTCTTTCTGTCCGAGACATTTTCGTCATTTTCCACCTATTGCTGACCACTCTATCGAGGCCCAATAGGGCACGCCAACCCCGCCCCATCCACATTTGTCTGAATCTGACCCCATTTCCAGTTCTCCAGCTTTGACAAAGAGTCACCCAGGCCCGGAACGACCGCTGCCATCTCGCTCCACAGAGGCCGTCAGTCCTGCTGAGATTGTCCAGTATGTTCTGTTTTTGTTTCAGAATGAAGCATCCGCAGTAAGTTGCATTTGTCGTTCATTTAGACATGTTTGAGATGGTGAATAAGTAGGTGTATCTGCATTAGTAAATGCATGAAATTCTGTTGTGGATGAACTAGCTCCGCATATCCAAAATAAGAAGGTCCTTTTCTTCTCATTGCCTGTCGAAAATTCAGTGCTTGTGACTTAATGTGGAATTTATTTTAGTGGCTCATGAGAGTCGAAACCTCATAATCCTCGAACATACGAGATGGGGGAACAAAAGTACTTTGTGCAAACATTCCTCACACAACATGAGAAGCACTTGATGTTTCTACCTGGTATGGCCCCGGGGACCTTTCGCATGTTAGGGGAATGTGCTAACCACTACACTACAGAAACCGCTGGCGGTGCAGTAATCATTGGACTTGTGCAATGTTCAACCTCACTGTGTTGCTGCAGCTTCTCATGGTTCGTCTGAGAGGCCATGTCACTTATTACAAGAAGACAGCCGTTTCTTTAAAACCGATGTCTCAACTTATAAAACAATCAGGAATCGAACTTTACAGACCTGAAGATAAGTTATGTTTTGCTTGAAGTGGAAGTTAAATTGAGAATGCAGGGCTTTCGTAAATAACCACAACCAGACGGGTGCATGCATTTTGCTATTCCTCGTTGATGAAGACCAGTTACGAGATTGCGGCAATAGTCAGCAACAGACTAAACTGGAAGTTCGAGATGTTTCTGCCCGGTTTCGAACCGGGGACTTTTCGTGTGTAAGTCGAATGTGATAACCACTACACTACAGAAACAGCTGGCAATCAACGGACGTGTACAATGTGCAACCTCACTGTGTTGCTGCAGATTCGCATGGTGAGGCTGAGAGGCTAGGCCACTTATTACAAGTCGACTGCTGTTTCTTTCAAAAACAGATGTTTCAACATATAAAACCACGAGATGTAGAAATTAGATCGAACTTAACATGATCTGCGTTAACTTCACAGGGACGTGACCCATCTAATCTACAGAGCCAAAGTGGAGAATTGAACTGACTGGAGAGCTGCATCTTAACGCTGACCTTCCGGACCTCGGCCTCCTGAAATGTTCCAAAGAAGCTCAACAAACACTCGAGGAACAGCAGCGCATCTTTCCACTGGGCTCAATACAGCTTTCACACTCATAGTGTGTGCAACCGTCTCACACTGTAAATGCTGCCCCCATTCTGTGTATACTACCATCGCAGATTTGGGTTTGAATCTTGTTTCCACTTCGTCTTTGTATCCGGGCGGTAGTTGCTGAGAGCTGGCACAGACACAGCGGCTGGAATGGCCTCATACTGTGGTGTAATTATTCTCTCATTCGATGCTCACCTCACTCTGTGGCCAGGGAACCCTAGGCCTTTTCTCATTTAATCTCTCCTGACTTGCACCCTGTCAGAGCGCTTTCCTGTTATTCTGTTTGCTCCCACCGGGATTTGACTTGGTTAAAACGTCCGACATTTCTAACCCGTCCCGGTTTTAATGAAAAGTGATGGTGAAAGACGAGCTGTGTTGTCCTGTCGACAAATCCCGCCTGACTCGCTGAGTTGTTCCAGTATCTTCCGCAGATGTCGGATCAACTTTCGATACGAGAATTGAAGACGTTCTGCTCACTTTGCTCTGCATCAAGAATCAGCTGTCCCACCCAGTGAGTTAAAGCGCACGCCAAAAGTTCGAATTTCGAGCCAGCCAGGAGTCGAACCTGGAATCTCCTGATTCGTAGTCAGACGCGTTATCCATTGCGCCACTGGCCCAGCCGGGTGAATGCATTTTGCTATTCCTTGTTGAGCCTCTGTGGCGCATTCGGCGGGATTCATTCACATTGGGTTTCCTTTGAGAAGCTGAGCTCACACAGCAGGGAACCAATACGTTCCCGAGACAATCAAGACATTTTCTAAAAGCTTGTCTATGTGTGGATATTCACTTACTTCTATTGACTTATTCCAGTAGATTCAGGCAGCTCTCTGTATGTTTCATTTTATTCAGTTCAACAACATCAGACTGTGTAACCTCTCTTCCCCCTCCACCATCTGCTTCTTCCCCCTCCACCATCTGTATCCATCATCTTATTTTAATTCCTTGCATTGATATGTTTTACCCTCAGCATTGCCCCCCTCCCCCAGCCCATACCATCCTACTTGAGCAATCTGATCCCTGTCGCCAATTGTTCGCTGACACACTGCTTACTTTCTGCGATTAACACATTCTGATCTCTTGAGGCGCCACTATCAGCACCTTGATTAGCCTCATTTACATTCCCTTTTTCTTTCTGTCCGAGACATTTTCGTCATTTTCCACCTATTGCTGACCACTCTATCAAGGCCCAATAGGGCACGCCACCCCCGCCCCATCCACATTAGTCTGAAACTGACCCCATTTCCAGTTCTCCAGCTTTGACAAAGAGTCACCCAGGCCCGGAACGACCGCTGCCATCTCGCTCCACAGAGGCTGTCAGTCCTGCTGAGATTGTCCAGTATGTTCTGTTTTTGTTTCAGAATGAAGCATCCGCAGTAAGTTGCATTTGTCGTTCATTTAGACATGTTTGAGATGGTGAATAAGTATGTTTATCTGCATTTGTAAATGCATGAAATTCTGTTGTGGATGAACTAGCTCCGAATATCCAAAATAGGAAGGTCCTTTTCTTCTCATTGCCTGTCGAAAATTCAGTGCTTGTTACTTAATGTGGAATTTATTTCAGTGGCTCATGAGAGACTAAACCTCATAATCCTCGAACATACGAGATGGGGGAACAAAAGTACTTTGTGCAAACATTCCTCACACAACATGAGAAGCACTTGATGTTTCTACCCGGTATGGCCCCGGGGACCTTTCGCATGTTAGGGGAATGTGCTAACCACTACACTACAGAAACCGCTGGCGGTGCAGTAATCAATGGACTTGTGCAATGTTCAACCTCACTGTGTTGCTGCAGCTTCTCATGGTTCGTCTGAGAGGCCATGTCACTTATTACAAGAAGACAGCCGTTTCTTTAAAACCGATGTCTCAACTTATAAAACAATCAGGAATCGAACTTTACAGACCTGAAGATAAGTTATGTTTTGCTTGAAGTGGAAGTTAAATTGAGAAGGCAGGGCTTTCGAAAATAACCACAACCAGACGGGTGCATGCATTTTGCTATTTCTCGTTGATGAAGACCAGTTACGAGATTGCGGCAATAGTCAGCAACAGACTAAACTGGAAATACGAGATGTTTCTGCCCGGTTTCGAACCGGGGACCTTTCGCGTGTTAGGCGAATGTGATAACCACTGCACTACAGAAACAACTGGCAATCAGCGGACGTGTACAATGTGAAACCTCACTGTGTTGCTGCAGATTCGCATGGTGAGGCTGAGAGGCTAGGCCACTTATTACAAGACGACTGCTGTTTCTTACAGCTTTCACACTCATAGTGTGTGCAACAGTCTCACACTGTAAATGCTGCCCCCATTCTGTGTGTCCTTCCATCGCAGATTTGGGTTTGAATCTTGTTTCCACTTCTTCTTTGTATCCGGGCGGTAGTTGTTGAGAGCTGGCACAGACACAGCGGCTGGAATGGCCTCATACTGTGGTGTAATTATTCTCTCATTCGATGCTCACCTCACTCTGTGGCCAGGGAACCCTAGGCCTTTTCTCATTTAATCTCTCCTGACTTGCACCCTGTCAGAGCGCTTTCCTGTTGTTCTGTTTGCTCCCACCAGGATTTGACTTGGTTAAAACGTCCGACATTTCTAATCCGTCCCGGTTTTAATGAAAGGTGATGGTGAAAGACAAGCTTTGTTGTCCTGTCGACAAATTCCGCCTGACTCGCTGAGTTGTTCCAGTATTTTCCGCAGATGTTAGATCGACTTTCGATGGCAATAACAGCGTGCTTCTGTTACTTTCCCGGGGCTCGTTGGTCTAGGGGTATGACATTCACTTACCTCTATTGACTAATTCCAGTTGATTCAGGCAGCCCTCTGTATATTTCATTTTATTCAGTTCAACAACATCAGACTGTGTAATCTCTCTTCTCCCTCCACCATCTGTTTATTTCCATCAAGTTATTTTCATTCCTTCCATTGGTATGTTTTACCCTCAGCATTGCGCCCCTCCCCCCAGCCCATACCATCCTACTTGAGCAACCCTGTCGCCAATTGTTCGCTGACACACTGTTTTCTTTGTTCTGCTATTAACACATTCTGATCTCTTGAGGCGCCACTATCAGCAACTTTCTTAGCCTTGATTAGCCTCATTTACATTCCCTTTTTCTTTCTGTCCGAGACATTTTCGTCATTTTCCACCTATTGCTGACCACTCTATCGAGGCCCAATAGGGCACGCCAACCCCGCCCCATCCACATTTGTCTGAATCTGACCCCATTTCCAGTTCTCCAGCTTTGACAAAGAGTCACCCAGGCCCGGAACGACCGCTGCCATCTCGCTCCACAGAGGCCGTCAGTCCTGCTGAGATTGTCCAGTATGTTCTGTTTTTGTTTCAGAATGAAGCATCCGCAGTAAGTTGCATTTGTCGTTCATTTAGACATGTTTGAGATGGTGAATAAGTAGGTGTATCTGCATTAGTAAATGCATGAAATTCTGTTGTGGATGAACTAGCTCCGCATATCCAAAATAAGAAGGTCCTTTTCTTCTCATTGCCTGTCGAAAATTCAGTGCTTGTGACTTAATGTGGAATTTATTTTAGTGGCTCATGAGAGTCTAAACCTCATAATCCTCGAACATACGAGATGGGGGAACAAAAGTACTTTGTGCAAACATTCCTCACACAACATGAGAAGCACTTGATGTTTCTACCTGGTATGGCCCCGGGGACCTTTCGCATGTTAGGGGAATGTGCTAACCACTACACTACAGAAACCGCTGGCGGTGCAGTAATCATTGGACTTGTGCAATGTTCAACCTCACTGTGTTGCTGCAGCTTCTCATGGTTCGTCTGAGAGGCCATGTCACTTATTACAAGAAGACAGCCGTTTCTTTAAAACCGATGTCTCAACTTATAAAACAATCAGGAATCGAACTTTACAGACCTGAAGATAAGTTATGTTTTGCTTGAAGTGGAAGTTAAATTGAGAATGCAGGGCTTTCGTAAATAACCACAACCAGACGGGTGCATGCATTTTGCTATTCCTCGTTGATGAAGACCAGTTACGAGATTGCGGCAATAGTCAGCAACAGACTAAACTGGAAGTTCGAGATGTTTCTGCCCGGTTTCGAACCGGGGACTTTTCGTGTGTAAGTCGAATGTGATAACCACTACACTACAGAAACAGCTGGCAATCAACGGACGTGTACAATGTGCAACCTCACTGTGTTGCTGCAGATTCGCATGGTGAGGCTGAGAGGCTAGGCCACTTATTACAAGTCGACTGCTGTTTCTTTCAAAAACAGATGTTTCAACATATAAAACCACGAGATGTAGAAATTAGATCGAACTTAACATGATCTGCGTTAACTTCACAGGGACGTGACCCATCTAATCTACAGAGCCAAAGTGGAGAATTGAACTGACTGGAGAGCTGCATCTTAACGCTGACCTTCCGGACCTCGGCCTCCTGAAATGTTCCAAAGAAGCTCAACAAACACTCGAGGAACAGCAGCGCATCTTTCCACTGGGCTCAATACAGCTTTCACACTCATAGTGTGTGCAACCGTCTCACACTGTAAATGCTGCCCCCATTCTGTGTATACTACCATCGCAGATTTGGGTTTGAATCTTGTTTCCACTTCGTCTTTGTATCCGGGCGGTAGTTGCTGAGAGCTGGCACAGACACAGCGGCTGGAATGGCCTCATACTGTGGTGTAATTATTCTCTCATTCGATGCTCACCTCACTCTGTGGCCAGGGAACCCTAGGCCTTTTCTCATTTAATCTCTCCTGACTTGCACCCTGTCAGAGCGCTTTCCTGTTATTCTGTTTGCTCCCACCGGGATTTGACTTGGTTAAAACGTCCGACATTTCTAACCCGTCCCGGTTTTAATGAAAAGTGATGGTGAAAGACGAGCTGTGTTGTCCTGTCGACAAATCCCGCCTGACTCGCTGAGTTGTTCCAGTATCTTCCGCAGATGTCGGATCAACTTTCGATACGAGAATTGAAGACGTTCTGCTCACTTTGCTCTGCATCAAGAATCAGCTGTCCCACCCAGTGAGTTAAAGCGCACGCCAAAAGTTCGAATTTCGAGCCAGCCAGGAGTCGAACCTGGAATCTCCTGATTCGTAGTCAGACGCGTTATCCATTGCGCCACTGGCCCAGCCGGGTGAATGCATTTTGCTATTCCTTGTTGAGCCTCTGTGGCGCATTCGGCGGGATTCATTCACATTGGGTTTCCTTTGAGAAGCTGAGCTCACACAGCAGGGAACCAATACGTTCCCGAGACAATCAAGACATTTTCTAAAAGCTTGTCTATGTGTGGATATTCACTTACTTCTATTGACTTATTCCAGTAGATTCAGGCAGCTCTCTGTATGTTTCATTTTATTCAGTTCAACAACATCAGACTGTGTAACCTCTCTTCCCCCTCCACCATCTGCTTCTTCCCCCTCCACCATCTGTATCCATCATCTTATTTTAATTCCTTGCATTGATATGTTTTACCCTCAGCATTGCCCCCCTCCCCCAGCCCATACCATCCTACTTGAGCAATCTGATCCCTGTCGCCAATTGTTCGCTGACACACTGCTTACTTTCTGCGATTAACACATTCTGATCTCTTGAGGCGCCACTATCAGCACCTTGATTAGCCTCATTTACATTCCCTTTTTCTTACTGTCCGAGACATTTTCGTCATTTTCCACCTATTGCTGACCACTCTATCGAGGCCCAATAGGGCACGCCACCCCCGCCCCATCCACATTAGTCTGAAACTGACCCCATTTCCAGTTCTCCAGTTTTGACAAAGAGTCACCCAGGCCCGGAACGACCGCTGCCATCTCGCTCCACAGAGGCTGTCAGTCCTGCTGAGATTGTCCAGTATGTTCTGTTTTTGTTTCAGAATGAAGCATCCGCAGTAAGTTGCATTTGTCGTTCATTTAGACATGTTTGAGATGGTGAATAAGTATGTTTATCTGCATTTGTAAATGCATGAAATTCTGTTGTGGATGAACTAGCTCCGAATATCCAAAATAGGAAGGTCCTTTTCTTCTCATTGCCTGTCGAAAATTCAGTGCTTGTTACTTAATGTGGAATTTATTTCAGTGGCTCATGAGAGACTAAACCTCATAATCCTCGAACATACGAGATGGGGGAACAAAAGTACTTTGTGCAAACATTCCTCACACAACATGAGAAGCACTTGATGTTTCTACCCGGTATGGCCCCGGGGACCTTTCGCATGTTAGGGGAATGTGCTAACCACTACACTACAGAAACCGCTGGCGGTGCAGTAATCAATGGACTTGTGCAATGTTCAACCTCACTGTGTTGCTGCAGCTTCTCATGGTTCGTCTGAGAGGCCATGTCACTTATTACAAGAAGACAGCCGTTTCTTTAAAACCGATGTCTCAACTTATAAAACAATCAGGAATCGAACTTTACAGACCTGAAGATAAGTTATGTTTTGCTTGAAGTGGAAGTTAAATTGAGAAGGCAGGGCTTTCGAAAATAACCACAACCAGACGGGTGCATGCATTTTGCTATTTCTCGTTGATGAAGACCAGTTACGAGATTGCGGCAATAGTCAGCAACAGACTAAACTGGAAATACGAGATGTTTCTGCCCGGTTTCGAACCGGGGACCTTTCGCGTGTTAGGCGAATGTGATAACCACTACACTACAGAAACAGCTGGCAATCAACGGACGTGTACAATGTGCAACCTCACTGTGTTGCTGCAGATTCGCATGGTGAGGCTGAGAGGCTAGGCCACTTATTACAAGTCGACTGCTGTTTCTTTCAAAAACAGATGTTTCAACATATAAAACCACGAGATGTAGAAATTAGATCGAACTTAACATGATCTGCGTTAACTTCACAGGGACGTGACCCATCTAATCTACAGAGCCAAAGTGGAGAATTGAACTGACTGGAGAGCTGCATCTTAACGCTGACCTTCCGGACCTCGGCCTCCTGAAATGTTCCAAAGAAGCTCAACAAACACTCGAGGAACAGCAGCGCATCTTTCCACTGGGCTCAATACAGCTTTCACACTCATAGTGTGTGCAACCGTCTCACACTGTAAATGCTGCCCCCATTCTGTGTGTACTACCATCGCAGATTTGGGTTTGAATCTTGTTTCCACTTCGTCTTTGTATCCCGGCGGTAGTTGCTGAGAGCTGGCACAGACACAGCGGCTGGAATGGCCTCATACTGTGGTGTAATTATTCTCTCATTCGATGCTCACCTCACTCTGTGGCCAGGGAACCCTAGGACTTTTCTCATTTAATCTCTCCTGACTTGCACCCTGTCAGAGCGCTTTCCTGTTATTCTGTTTGCTCCCACCGGGATTTGGCTTGGTTAAAACGTCCGACATTTCTAACCCGTCCCGGTTTTAATGAAAAGTGATGGTGAAATACGAGCTGTGTTGTCCTGTCGACAAATCCCGCCTGACTCGCTGAGTTGTTCCAGTATCTTCCGCAGATGTCGGATCAACTTTCGATACGAGAATTGAAGACGTTCTGCTCACTTTGCTCTGCATCAAGAATCAGCTGTCCCACCCAGTGAGTTAAAGCGCACGCCAAAAGTACGAATTCCGAGCCAGCCAGGAGTTGAACGTGGAATCTCCTGATTCATAGGCAGACGCGTTATCCCTTGCGCCACTGGCCCAGCCGGGTGCATGCATTTTGCTATTCCTTGTTGAGCCTCTGTGGCGCATTCGGCGGGATTCATTCACATTGGGTTTCCTTTGAGAAGCTGAGCTCACACAGCAGGGAACCAATACGTTCCCGAGACAATCAAGACATTTTCTAAAAGCTTGTCTATGTGTGGATATTCACTTACTTCTATTGACTTATTCCAGTAGATTCAGGCAGCTCTCTGTATGTTTCATTTTATTCAGTTCAACAACATCAGACTGTGTAACCTCTCTTCCTCCTCCACCATCTGCTTCTTCCCCCTCCACCATCTGTATCCATCATCTTATTTTAATTCCTTGCATTGATATGTTTTACCCTCAGCATTGCCCCCCTCCCCCAGCCCATACCATCCTACTTGAGCAATCTGATCCCTGTCGCCAATTGTTCGCTGACACACTGCTTACTTTCTGCGATTAACACATTCTGATCTCTTGAGGCGCCACTATCAGCACCTTGATTAGCCTCATTTACATTCCCTTTTTCTTTCTGTCCGAGACATTTTCGTCATTTTCCACCTATTGCTGACCACTCTATCGAGGCCCAATAGGGCACGCCAACCCCGCCCCATCCACATTAGTCTGAATCTGACCCCATTTCCAGTTCTCCAGCTTTGACAAAGAGTCACCCAGACCCGGACCGACCGCTGCCATCTCGCTCCACAGAGGCTGTCAGTCCTGCTGAGATTGTCCAGTATGTTCTGTTTTTGTTTCAGAATGAAGCATCCGCAGTAAGTTGCATTTGTCGTTCATTTAGACATGTTTGAGATGGTGAATAAGTATGTTTATCTGCATTTGTAAATGCATGAAATTCTGTTGTGGATGAACTAGCTCCGAATATCCAAGATAAGAAGGTCCTTTTCTTCTCATTGCCTGTCGAAAATTCAGTGCTTGTGACTTAATGTGGAATTTATTTTAGTGGCTCATGAGAGACTAATCCTCATAATCCTCGAACATACGAGATGGGGAACACAAGTACTTTGTGCAAACATTCCTCACACAACATGAGAAGCACTTGATGTTTCTACCCGGTATGGCCCCGGGGACCTTTCGCATGTTAGGGGAATGTGCTAACCACTACACTACAGAAACCGCTGGCGGTGCAGTAATCAATGGACTTGTGCAATGTTCAACCTCACTGTGTTGCTGCAGATTCTCATGGTTCATCTGAGAGGCCATGTCACTTATTACAAGAAGACAGCCGTTTCTTTAAAACCGATGTCTCAACTTATAAAACAATCAGGAATCGAACTTTACAGACGAAGATAAGTTATGTTTTGCTTGAAGTGGAAGTTAAATTGAGAATGCAGGGCTTTCGTAAATAACCACAACCAGACGGGTGCATGCATTTTGCTATTCCTCGTTGATGAAGACCAGTTACGAGATTGCGGCAATAGTCAGCAACAGACTAAACTGGAAATACGAGATGTTTCTGCCCGGTTTCGAACCGGGGACTTTTCGCGTGTAAGGCGAATGTGATAACCACTACACTACAGAAACAGCTGGCAATCAGCGGACGTGTACAATGTGAAACCTCACTGTGTTGCTGCAGATTCGCATGGTGAGGCTGAGAGGCTAGGCCACTTATTACAAGACGACTGCTGTTTCTTACAGCTTTCACACTCATAGTGTGTGCAACAGTCTCACACTGTAAATGCTGCCCCCATTCTGTGTGTCCTTCCATCGCAGATTTGGGTTTGAATCTTGTTTCCACTTCTTCTTTGTATCCGGGCGGTAGTTGTTGAGAGCTGGCACAGACACAGCGGCTGGAATGGCCTCATACTGTGGTGTAATTATTCTCTCATTCGATGCTCACCTCACTCTGTGGCCAGGGAACCCTAGGCCTTTTCTCATTTAATCTCTCCTGACTTGCACCCTGTCAGAGCGCTTTCCTGTTGTTCTGTTTGCTCCCACCAGGATTTGACTTGGTTAAAACGTCCGACATTTCTAACCCGTCCCGGTTTTAATGAAAGGTGATGGTGAAAGACAAGCTTTGTTGTCCTGTCGACAAATTCCGCCTGACTCGCTGAGTTGTTCCAGTATTTTCCGCAGATGTTAGATCGACTTTCGATGGCAATAACAGCGTGCTTCTGTTACTTTCCCGGGGCTCGTTGGTCTAGGGGTATGACATTCACTTACCTCTATTGACTAATTCCAGTTGATTCAGGCAGCCCTCTGTATATTTCATTTTATTCAGTTCAACAACATCAGACTGTGTAATCTCTCTTCTCCCTCCACCATCTGTTTATTTCCATCAAGTTATTTTCATTCCTTCCATTGGTATGTTTTACCCTCAGCATTGCGCCCCTCCCCCCAGCCCATACCATCCTACTTGAGCAACCCTGTCGCCAATTGTTCGCTGACACACTGTTTTCTTTGTTCTGCTATTAACACATTCTGATCTCTTGAGGCGCCACTATCAGCAACTTTCTTAGCCTTGATTAGCCTCATTTACATTCCCTTTTTCTTTCTGTCCGAGACATTTTCGTCATTTTCCACCTATTGCTGACCACTCTATCGAGGCCCAATAGGGCACGCCAACCCCGCCCCATCCACATTAGTCTGAATCTGACCCCATTTCCAGTTCTCCAGCTTTGACAAAGAGTCACCCAGGCCCGGAACGACCGCTGCCATCTCGCTCCACAGAGGCTGTCAGTCCTGCTGAGATTGTCCAGTATGTTCTGTTTTTGTTTCAGAATGAAGCATCCGCAGTAAGTTGCATTTGTCGTTCATTTAGACATGTTTGAGATGGTGAATAAGTATGTTTATCTGCATTTGTAAATGCATGAAATTCTGTTGTGGATGAACTAGCTCCGAATATCCAAAATAGGAAGGTCCTTTTCTTCTCATTGCCTGTCGAAAATTCAGTGCTTGTTACTTAATGTGGAATTTATTTCAGTGGCTCATGAGAGACTAAACCTCATAATCCTCGAACATACGAGATGGGGGAACAAAAGTACTTTGTGCAAACATTCCTCACACAACATGAGAAGCACTTGATGTTTCTACCCGGTATGGCCCCGGGGACCTTTCGCATGTTAGGGGAATGTGCTAACCACTACACTACAGAAACCGCTGGCGGTGCAGTAATCAATGGACTTGTGCAATGTTCAACCTCACTGTGTTGCTGCAGCTTCTCATGGTTCGTCTGAGAGGCCATGTCACTTATTACAAGAAGACAGCCGTTTCTTTAAAACCGATGTCTCAACTTATAAAACAATCAGGAATCGAACTTTACAGAACTGAAGATAAGTTATGTTTTGCTTGAAGTGGAAGTTAAATTGAGAAGGCAGGGCTTTCGAAAATAACCACAACCAGACGGGTGCATGCATTTTGCTATTTCTCGTTGATGAAGACCAGTTACGAGATTGCGGCAATAGTCAGCAACAGACTAAACTGGAAATACGAGATGTTTCCGCCCGGTTTCGAACCGGGGACCTTTCGCGTGTTAGGCGAATGTGATAACCACTACACTACAGAAACAGCTGGCAATCAACGGACGTGTACAATGTGCAACCTCACTGTGTTGCTGCAGATTCGCATGGTGAGGCTGAGAGGCTAGGCCACTTATTACAAGTCGACTGCTGTTTCTTTCAAAAACAGATGTTTCAACATATAAAACCACGAGATGTAGAAATTAGATCGAACTTAACATGATCTGCGTTAACTTCACAGGGACGTGACCCATCTAATCTACAGAGCCAAAGTGGAGAATTGAACTGACTGGAGAGCTGCATCTTAACGCTGACCTTCCGGACCTCGGCCTCCTGAAATGTTCCAAAGAAGCTCAACAAACACTCGAGGAACAGCAGCGCATCTTTCCACTGGGCTCAATACAGCTTTCACACTCATAGTGTGTGCAACCGTCTCACACTGTAAATGCTGCCCCCATTCTGTGTGTACTACCATCGCAGATTTGGGTTTGAATCTTGTTTCCACTTCGTCTTTGTATCCGGGCGGTAGTTGCTGAGAGCTGGCACAGACACAGCGGCTGGAATGGCCTCATACTGTGGTGTAATTATTCTCTCATTCGATGCTCACCTCACTCTGTGGCCAGGGAACCCTAGGCCTTTTCTCATTTAATCTCTCCTGACTTGCACCCTGTCAGAGCGCTTTCCTGTTATTCTGTTTGCTCCCACCGGGATTTGACTTGGTTAAAACGTCCGACATTTCTAACCCGCCCCGGTTTTAATGAAAGGTGATGGTGAAAGACGTGCTTTGTTGTCCTGTCGACAAATGCCGCCTGACTCGCTGAGTTGTTCCAGTATCTTCCGCAGATGTCGGATCAACTTTCGATACGAGAATTGAAGACGTTCTGCTCACTTTGCTCTGCATCAAGAATCAGCTGTCCCACCCAGTGAGTTAAAGCGCACGCCAAAAGTTCGAATTCCGAGCCAGCCAGGAGTCGAACCTAGAATCTCCTGATTCGTAGTCAGACGCGTTATCCATTGCGCCACTGGCCCAGCCGGGTGCATGCATTTTGCTATTCCTTGTTGAGCCTCTGTGGCGCATTCGGCGGGATTCATTCACATTGGGTTTCCTTTGAGAAGCTGAGCTCACACAGCAGGGAACCAATACGTTCCCGAGACAATCAAGACATTTTCTAAAAGCTTGTCTATGTGTGGATATTCACTTACTTCTATTGACTTATTCCAGTAGATTCAGGCAGCTCTCTGTATGTTTCATTTTATTCAGTTCAACAACATCAGACTGTGTAACCTCTCTTCCCCCTCCACCATCTACTTCTTCCCCCTCCACCATCTGTATCCATCATCTTATTTTAATTCCTTGCATTGATATGTTTTACCCTCAGCATTGCCCCCCTCCCCCAGCCCATACCATCCTACTTGAGCAATCTGATCCCTGTCGCCAATTGTTCGCTGACACACTGCTTACTTTCTGCGATTAACACATTCTGATCTCTTGAGGCGCCACTATCAGCACCTTGATTAGCCTCATTTACATTCCCTTTTTCTTTCTGTCCGAGACATTTTCGTCATTTTCCACCTATTGCTGACCACTCTATCGAGGCCCAATAGGGCACGCCAACCCCGCCCCATCCACATTAGTCTGAATCTGACCCCATTTCCAGTTCTCCAGCTTTGACAAAGAGTCACCCAGGCCCGGAACGACCGCTGCCATCTCGCTCCACAGAGGCTGTCAGTCCTGCTGAGATTGTCCAGTATGTTCTGTTTTTGTTTCAGAATGAAGCATCCGCAGTAAGTTGCATTTGTCGTTCATTTAGACATGTTTGAGATGGTGAATAAGTAGGTGTATCTGCATTAGTAAATGCATGAAATTCAGTTGTGGATGAACTAGCTCCGCATATCCAAAATAAGAAGGTCCTTTTCTTCTCATTGCCTGTCGAAAATTCAGTGCTTGTGACTTAATGTGGAATTTATTTTAGTGGCTCATGAGAGTCTAAACCTCATAATCCTCGAACATACGAGATGGGGGAACAAAAGTACTTTGTGCAAACATTCCTCACACAACATGAGAAGCACTTGATGTTTCTACCCGGTATGGCCCCGGGGACCTTTCGCATGTTAGGGGAATGTGCTAACCACTACACTACAGAAACCGCTGGCGGTGCAGTAATCAATGGACTTGTGCAATGTTCAACCTCACTGTGTTGCTGCAGATTCTCATGGTTCGTCTGAGAGGCCATGTCACTTATTACAAGAAGACAGCCGTTTCTTTAAAACCGATGTCTCAACTTATAAAACAATCAGGAATCGAACTTTACAGACCTGAAGATAAGTTATGCTTGAAGTGGAAGTTAAATTGAGAAGGCAGGGCTTTCGAAAATAACCACAACCATACGGGTGCATGCATTTTGCTATTCCTCGTTGATGAAGACCAGTTACGAGATTGCGGCAATAGTCAGCAACAGACTAAACTGGAAGTACGAGATGTTTCTGCTCGGTTTCGAACTTTTCGCGTGTTAGGCGAATGTGATAACCACTACACTACAGAAACAGCTGGCAATCAACGGACGTGTACAATGTGCAACCTCACTGTGTTGCTGCAGATTCGCATGGTGAGGCTGAGAGGCTAGGCCACTTATTACAAGACGACTGCTGTTTCTTTAAAAAACAGATGTTTCAACATATAAAACCACGAGATGTAGAAATTAGATCGAACTTAACATGATCTGCGTTAACTTCACAGGGACGTGACCCATCTAATCCACAGAGCCAAAGTGGAGAATTGAACTGACTGGAGAGCTGCATCTTAACGCTGACCTCCAGGACCTCGGCCTCCTGAAATGTTCCAAAGAAGCTCAACAAACACTCGAGGAACAGCAGCGCATCTTTCCACTGGGCTCAATACAGCTTTCACACTCATAGTGTGTGCAACAGTCTCACACTGTAAATGCTGCCCCCACTCTGTGTGTACTTCCATCGCAGATTTGGGTTTAAATCTTGTTTCCACTTGTTCTTTGTATCCGGGCGGTAGTTGTTGAGAGCTGGCACAGACACAGCGGCTGGAATGGCCTTATACTGTGGTGTAATTATTCTCTCATTCGATTCTCACCTCACTCTGTGGCCAGGGAACCCTTGGCCTTTTCTCATTTAATCTCTCCTGGCTTGCACCCTGTCAGAGCGCTTTCCTGTTGTTCTGTTTGCTCCCACCAGGATTTGACTTGGTTAAAACGTCCGACATTTCTAACCCGCCCCGGTTTTAATGAAAGGTGATGGTGAAAGACGTGCTTTGTTGTCCTGTCGACAAATGCCGCCTGACTCGCTGAGTTGTTCCAGTATCTTCCGCAGATGTCGGATCAACTTTCGATCCGAGAATTGAAGACGTTCTGCTCACTTTGCTCTGCATCAAGAATCAGCTGTCCCACCCAGTGAGTTAAAGCGCACGCCAAAAGTTCGAATTCCGAGCCAGCCAGGAGTCGAACCTAGAATCTCCTGATTCGTAGTCAGACGCGTTATCCATTGCGCCACTGGCCCAGCAGGGTGCAAGCATTTTGCTATTCCTTGTTGAGCCTCTGTGGCGCATTCGGCGGGATTCATTCACATTGGGTTTCCTTTGAGAAGCTGAGCTCACACAGCAGGGAACCAATACGTTCCCGAGACAATCAAGACATTTTCTAAAAGCTTGTCTATGTGTGGATATTCACTTACTTCTATTGACTTATTCCAGTAGATTCAGGCAGCTCTCTGCATGTTTCATTTTATTCAGTTCAACAACATCAGACTGTGTAACCTCTCTTCCCCCTCCACCATCTGCTTCTTCCCCCTCCACCATCTGTATCCATCATCTTATTTTAATTCCTTGCATTGATATGTTTTACCCTCAGCATTGCCCCCCTCCCCCAGCCCATACCATCCTACTTGAGCAATCTGATCCCTGTCGCCAATTGTTCGCTGACACACTGCTTACTTTCTGCGATTAACACATTCTGATCTCTTGAGGCGCCACTATCAGCACCTTGATTAGCCTCATTTACATTCCCTTTTTCTTTCTGTCCGAGACATTTTCGTCATTTTCCACCTATTGCTGACCACTCTATCGAGGCCCAATAGGGCACGCCAACCCCGCCCCATCCACATTAGTCTGAATCTGACCCCATTTCCAGTTCTCCAGCTTTGACAAAGAGTCACCCAGGCCCGGAACGACCGCTGCCATCTCGCTCCACAGAGGCTGTCAGTCCTGCTGAGATTGTCCAGTATGTTCTGTTTTTGTTTCAGAATGAAGCATCCGCAGTAAGTTGCATTTGTCGTTCATTTAGACATGTTTGAGATGGTGAATAAGTATGTTTATCTGCATTTGTAAATGCATGAAATTCTGTTGTGGATGAACTAGCTCCGAATATCCAAAATAAGAACGTCCTTTTCTTCTCATTGCCTGTCGAAAATTCAGTGCTTGTGACTTAATGTGGAATTTATTTTGGTGGCTCATGAGAGACTAATCCTCATAATCCTCGAACATACGAGATGGGGAACACAAGTACTTTGAGCAAACATTCCTCACACAACATGAGAAGCACTTGATGTTTCTACCCGGTATGGCCCCGGGGACCTTTCGCATGTTAGGGGAATGTGCTAACCACTACACTACAGAAACCGCTGGCGGTGCAGTAATCAATGGACTTGTGCAATGTTCAACCTCACTGTGTTGCTGCAGATTCTCATGGTTCGTCTGAGAGGCCATGTCACTTATTACAAGAAGACAGCCGTTTCTTTAAAACCGATGTCTCAACTTATAAAACAATCAGGAATCGAACTTTACAGACCTGAAGATAAGTTATGTTTTGCTTGAAGTGGAAGTTAAATTGAGAATGCAGGGCTTTCGTAAATAACCACAACCAGACGGGTGCATGCATTTTGCTATTCCTCGTTGATGAAGACCAGTTACGAGATTGCGGCAATAGTCAGCAACAGACTAAACTGGAAATACGAAATGTTTCTGCCCGGTTTCGAACCGGGGACCTTTCGCGTGTAAGGCGAATGTGATAACCACTACACTACAGAAACAGCTGGCAACCAGCGGACGTGTACAATGTGAAACCTCACTGTGTTGCTGCAGATTCGCATGGTGAGGCTGAGAGGCTAGGCCACTTATTACAAGACGACTGCTGTTTCTTACAGCTTTCACACTCATAGTGTGTGCAACAGTCTCACACTGTAAATGCTGCCCCCATTCTGTGTGTCCTTCCATCGCAGATTTGGGTTTGAATCTTGTTTCCACTTCTTCTTTGTATCCGGGCGGTAGTTTTTGAGAGCTGGCACAGACACAGCGGCTGGAATGGCCTCATACTGTGGTGTAATTATTCTCTCATTCGATGCTCACCTCACTCTGTGGCCAGGGAACCCTAGGCCTTTTCTCATTTAATCTCTCCTGACTTGCACCCTGTCAGAGCGCTTTCCTGTTGTTCTGTTTGCTCCCACCAGGATTTGACTTGGTTAAAACGTCCGACATTTCTAACCCGTCCCGGTTTTAATGAAAGGTGATGGTGAAAGACAAGCTTTGTTGTCCTGTCGACAAATTCCGCCTGACTCGCTGAGTTGTTCCAGTATTTTCCGCAGATGTTAGATCGACTTTCGATGGCAATAACAGCGTGCTTCTGTTACTTTCCCGGGGCTCGTTGGTCTAGGGGTATGACATTCACTTACCTCTATTGACTAATTCCAGTTGATTCAGGCAGCCCTCTGTATATTTCATTTTATTCAGTTCAACAACATCAGACTGTGTAATCTCTCTTCTCCCTCCACCATCTGTTTATTTCCATCAAGTTATTTTCATTCCTTCCATTGGTATGTTTTACCCTCAGCATTGCGCCCCTCCCCCCAGCCCATACCATCCTACTTGAGCAACCCTGTCGCCAATTGTTCGCTGACACACTGTTTTCTTTGTTCTGCTATTAACACATTCTGATCTCTTGAGGCGCCACTATCAGCAACTTTCTTAGCCTTGATTAGCCTCATTTACATTCCCTTTTTCTTTCTGTCCGAGACATTTTCGTCATTTTCCACCTATTGCTGACCACTCTATCGAGGCCCAATAGGGCACGCCAACCCCGCCCCATCCACATTTGTCTGAATCTGACCCCATTTCCAGTTCTCCAGCTTTGACAAAGAGTCACCCAGGCCCGGAACGACCGCTGCCATCTCGCTCCACAGAGGCCGTCAGTCCTGCTGAGATTGTCCAGTATGTTCTGTTTTTGTTTCAGAATGAAGCATCCGCAGTAAGTTGCATTTGTCGTTCATTTAGACATGTTTGAGATGGTGAATAAGTAGGTGTATCTGCATTAGTAAATGCATGAAATTCTGTTGTGGATGAACTAGCTCCGCATATCCAAAATAAGAAGGTCCTTTTCTTCTCATTGCCTGTCGAAAATTCAGTGCTTGTGACTTAATGTGGAATTTATTTTAGTGGCTCATGAGAGTCTAAACCTCATAATCCTCGAACATACGAGATGGGGGAACAAAAGTACTTTGTGCAAACATTCCTCACACAACATGAGAAGCACTTGATGTTTCTACCTGGTATGGCCCCGGGGACCTTTCGCATGTTAGGGGAATGTGCTAACCACTACACTACAGAAACCGCTGGCGGTGCAGTAATCATTGGACTTGTGCAATGTTCAACCTCACTGTGTTGCTGCAGCTTCTCATGGTTCGTCTGAGAGGCCATGTCACTTATTACAAGAAGACAGCCGTTTCTTTAAAACCGATGTCTCAACTTATAAAACAATCAGGAATCGAACTTTACAGACCTGAAGATAAGTTATGTTTTGCTTGAAGTGGAAGTTAAATTGAGAATGCAGGGCTTTCGTAAATAACCACAACCAGACGGGTGCATGCATTTTGCTATTCCTCGTTGATGAAGACCAGTTACGAGATTGCGACAATAGTCAGCAACAGACTAAACTGGAAGTTCGAGATGTTTCTGCCCGGTTTCGAACCGGGGACCTTTCGCGTGTAAGGCGAATGTGATAACCACTACACTACAGAAACAGCTGGCAATCAACGGACGTGTACAATGTGCAACCTCACTGTGTTGCTGCAGATTCGCATGGTGAGGCTGAGAGGCTAGGCCACTTATTACAAGACGACTGCTGTTTCTTTCAAAAACAGATGTTTCAACATATAAAACCACGAGATGTAGAAATTAGATCGAACTTAACATGATCTGCGTTAACTTCACAGGGACGTGACCCAACTAATCCACAGAGCCAAAGTGGAGAATTGAACTGACTGGAGAGCTGCATCTTAACGCTGACCTCCCGGACCTCGGCCTCCTGAAATGTTCCAAAGAAGCTCAACAAACACTCGAGGAACAGCAGCGCATCTTTCCACTGGGCTCAATACAGCTTTCACACTCATAGTGTGTGCAACCGTCTCACACTGTAAATGCTGCCCCCATTCTGTGTGTACTACCATCGCAGATTTGGGTTTGAATCTTGTTTCCACTTCGTCTTTGTATCCGGGCGGTAGTTGCTGAGAGCTGGCACAGACACAGCGGCTGGAATGGCCTCATACTGTGGTGTAATTATTCTCTCATTCGATGCTCACCTCACTCTGTGGCCAGGGAACCCTAGGCCTTTTCTCATTTAATCTCTCCTGACTTGCACCCTGTCAGAGCGCTTTCCTGTTATTCTGTTTGCTCCCACCGGGATTTGGCTTGGTTAAAACGTCCGACATTTCTAACCCGTCCCGGTTTTAATGAAAAGTGATGGTGAAATACGAGCTGTGTTGTCCTGTCGACAAATCCCGCCTGACTCGCTGAGTTGTTCCAGTATCTTCCGCAGATGTCGGATCAACTTTCGATACGAGAATTGAAGACGTTCTGCTCACTTTGCTCTGCATCAAGAATCAGCTGTCCCACCCAGTGAGTTAAAGCGCACGCCAAAAGTACGAATTCCGAGCCAGCCAGGAGTTGAACGTGGAATCTCCTGATTCATAGGCAGACGCGTTATCCCTTGCGCCACTGGCCCAGCCGGGTGCATGCATTTTGCTATTCCTTGTTGAGCCTCTGTGGCGCATTCGGCGGGATTCATTCACATTGGGTTTCCTTTGAGAAGCTGAGCTCACACAGCAGGGAACCAATACGTTCCCGAGACAATCAAGACATTTTCTAAAAGCTTGTCTATGTGTGGATATTCACTTACTTCTATTGACTTATTCCAGTAGATTCAGGCAGCTCTCTGTATGTTTCATTTTATTCAGTTCAACAACATCAGACTGTGTAACCTCTCTTCCCCCTCCACCATCTGCTTCTTCCCCCTCCACCATCTGTATCCATCATCTTATTTTAATTCCTTGCATTGATATGTTTTACCCTCAGCATTGCCCCCCTCCCCCAGCCCATACCATCCTACTTGAGCAATCTGATCCCTGTCGCCAATTGTTCGCTGACACACTGCTTACTTTCTGCGATTAACACATTCTGATCTCTTGAGGCGCCACTATCAGCACCTTGATTAGCCTCATTTACATTCCCTTTTTCTTTCTGTCCGAGACATTTTCGTCATTTTCCACCTATTGCTGACCACTCTATCGAGGCCCAATAGGGCACGCCAACCCCGCCCCATCCACATTAGTCTGAATCTGACCCCATTTCCAGTTCTCCAGCTTTGACAAAGAGTCACCCAGACCCGGACCGACCGCTGCCATCTCGCTCCACAGAGGCTGTCAGTCCTGCTGAGATTGTCCAGTATGTTCTGTTTTTGTTTCAGAATGAAGCATCCGCAGTAAGTTGCATTTGTCGTTCATTTAGACATGTTTGAGATGGTGAATAAGTATGTTTATCTGCATTTGTAAATGCATGAAATTCTGTTGTGGATGAACTAGCTCCGAATATCCAAGATAAGAAGGTCCTTTTCTTCTCATTGCCTGTCGAAAATTCAGTGCTTGTGACTTAATGTGGAATTTATTTTAGTGGCTCATGAGAGACTAATCCTCATAATCCTCGAACATACGAGATGGGGAACACAAGTACTTTGTGCAAACATTCCTCACACAACATGAGAAGCACTTGATGTTTCTACCCGGTATGGCCCCGGGGACCTTTCGCATGTTAGGGGAATGTGCTAACCACTACACTACAGAAACCGCTGGCGGTGCAGTAATCAATGGACTTGTGCAATGTTCAACCTCACTGTGTTGCTGCAGATTCTCATGGTTCATCTGAGAGGCCATGTCACTTATTACAAGAAGACAGCCGTTTCTTTAAAACCGATGTCTCAACTTATAAAACAATCAGGAATCGAACTTTACAGACGAAGATAAGTTATGTTTTGCTTGAAGTGGAAGTTAAATTGAGAATGCAGGGCTTTCGTAAATAACCACAACCAGACGGGTGCATGCATTTTGCTATTCCTCGTTGATGAAGACCAGTTACGAGATTGCGGCAATAGTCAGCAACAGACTAAACTGGAAATACGAGATGTTTCTGCCCGGTTTCGAACCGGGGACTTTTCGCGTGTAAGGCGAATGTGATAACCACTACACTACAGAAACAGCTGGCAATCAGCGGACGTGTACAATGTGCAACCTCACTGTGTTGCTGCAGATTCGCATGGTGAGGCTGAGAGGCTAGGCCACTTATTACAAGACGACTGCTGTTTCTTACAGCTTTCACACTCATAGTGTGTGCAACAGTCTCACACTGTAAATGCTGCCCCCATTCTGTGTGTCCTTCCATCGCAGATTTGGGTTTGAATCTTGTTTCCACTTCTTCTTTGTATCCGGGCGGTAGTTGTTGAGAGCTGGCACAGACACAGCGGCTGGAATGGCCTCATACTGTGGTGTAATTATTCTCTCATTCGATGCTCACCTCACTCTGTGGCCAGGGAACCCTAGGCCTTTTCTCATTTAATCTCTCCTGACTTGCACCCTGTCAGAGCGCTTTCCTGTTGTTCTGTTTGCTCCCACCAGGATTTGACTTGGTTAAAACGTCCGACATTTCTAACCCGTCCCGGTTTTAATGAAAGGTGATGGTGAAAGACAAGCTTTGTTGTCCTGTCGACAAATTCCGCCTGACTCGCTGAGTTGTTCCAGTATTTTCCGCAGATGTTAGATCGACTTTCGATGGCAATAACAGCGTGCTTCTGTTACTTTCCCGGGGCTCGTTGGTCTAGGGGTATGACATTCACTTACCTCTATTGACTAATTCCAGTTGATTCAGGCAGCCCTCTGTATATTTCATTTTATTCAGTTCAACAACATCAGACTGTGTAATCTCTCTTCTCCCTCCACCATCTGTTTATTTCCATCAAGTTATTTTCATTCCTTCCATTGGTATGTTTTACCCTCAGCATTGCGCCCCTCCCCCCAGCCCATACCATCCTACTTGAGCAACCCTGTCGCCAATTGTTCGCTGACACACTGTTTTCTTTGTTCTGCTATTAACACATTCTGATCTCTTGAGGCGCCACTATCAGCAACTTTCTTAGCCTTGATTAGCCTCATTTACATTCCCTTTTTCTTTCTGTCCGAGACATTTTCGTCATTTTCCACCTATTGCTGACCACTCTATCGAGGCCCAATAGGGCACGCCAACCCCGCCCCATCCACATTAGTCTGAATCTGACCCCATTTCCAGTTCTCCAGCTTTGACAAAGAGTCACCCAGGCCCGGAACGACCGCTGCCATCTCGCTCCACAGAGGCTGTCAGTCCTGCTGAGATTGTCCAGTATGTTCTGTTTTTGTTTCAGAATGAAGCATCCGCAGTAAGTTGCATTTGTCGTTCATTTAGACATGTTTGAGATGGTGAATAAGTATGTTTATCTGCATTTGTAAATGCATGAAATTCTGTTGTGGATGAACTAGCTCCGAATATCCAAAATAGGAAGGTCCTTTTCTTCTCATTGCCTGTCGAAAATTCAGTGCTTGTTACTTAATGTGGAATTTATTTCAGTGGCTCATGAGAGACTAAACCTCATAATCCTCGAACATACGAGATGGGGGAACAAAAGTACTTTGTGCAAACATTCCTCACACAACATGAGAAGCACTTGATGTTTCTACCCGGTATGGCCCCGGGGACCTTTCGCATGTTAGGGGAATGTGCTAACCACTACACTACAGAAACCGCTGGCGGTGCAGTAATCAATGGACTTGTGCAATGTTCAACCTCACTGTGTTGCTGCAGCTTCTCATGGTTCGTCTGAGAGGCCATGTCACTTATTACAAGAAGACAGCCGTTTCTTTAAAACCGATGTCTCAACTTATAAAACAATCAGGAATCGAACTTTACAGAACTGAAGATAAGTTATGTTTTGCTTGAAGTGGAAGTTAAATTGAGAAGGCAGGGCTTTCGAAAACAACCACAACCAGACGGGTGCATGCATTTTGCTATTTCTCGTTGATGAAGACCAGTTACGAGATTGCGGCAATAGTCAGCAACAGACTAAACTGGAAATACGAGATGTTTCCGCCCGGTTTCGAACCGGGGACCTTTCGCGTGTTAGGCGAATGTGATAACCACTACACTACAGAAACAGCTGGCAATCAACGGACGTGTACAATGTGCAACCTCACTGTGTTGCTGCAGATTCGCATGGTGAGGCTGAGAGGCTAGGCCACTTATTACAAGTCGACTGCTGTTTCTTTCAAAAACAGATGTTTCAACATATAAAACCACGAGATGTAGAAATTAGATCGAACTTAACATGATCTGCGTTAACTTCACAGGGACGTGACCCATCTAATCTACAGAGCCAAAGTGGAGAATTGAACTGACTGGAGAGCTGCATCTTAACGCTGACCTTCCGGACCTCGGCCTCCTGAAATGTTCCAAAGAAGCTCAACAAACACTCGAGGAACAGCAGCGCATCTTTCCACTGGGCTCAATACAGCTTTCACACTCATAGTGTGTGCAACCGTCTCACACTGTAAATGCTGCCCCCATTCTGTGTGTACTACCATCGCAGATTTGGGTTTGAATCTTGTTTCCACTTCGTCTTTGTATCCGGGCGGTAGTTGCTGAGAGCTGGCACAGACACAGCGGCTGGAATGGCCTCATACTGTGGTGTAATTATTCTCTCATTCGATGCTCACCTCACTCTGTGGCCAGGGAACCCTAGGCCTTTTCTCATTTAATCTCTCCTGACTTGCACCCTGTCAGAGCGCTTTCCTGTTATTCTGTTTGCTCCCACCGGGATTTGACTTGGTTAAAACGTCCGACATTTCTAACCCGCCCCGGTTTTAATGAAAGGTGATGGTGAAAGACGTGCTTTGTTGTCCTGTCGACAAATGCCGCCTGACTCGCTGAGTTGTTCCAGTATCTTCCGCAGATGTCGGATCAACTTTCGATACGAGAATTGAAGACGTTCTGCTCACTTTGCTCTGCATCAAGAATCAGCTGTCCCACCCAGTGAGTTAAAGCGCACGCCAAAAGTTCGAATTCCGAGCCAGCCAGGAGTCGAACCTAGAATCTCCTGATTCGTAGTCAGACGCGTTATCCATTGCGCCACTGGCCCAGCCGGGTGCATGCATTTTGCTATTCCTTGTTGAGCCTCTGTGGCGCATTCGGCGGGATTCATTCACATTGGGTTTCCTTTGAGAAGCTGAGCTCACACAGCAGGGAACCAATACGTTCCCGAGACAATCAAGACATTTTCTAAAAGCTTGTCTATGTGTGGATATTCACTTACTTCTATTGACTTATTCCAGTAGATTCAGGCAGCTCTCTGTATGTTTCATTTTATTCAGTTCAACAACATCAGACTGTGTAACCTCTCTTCCCCCTCCACCATCTACTTCTTCCCCCTCCACCATCTGTATCCATCATCTTATTTTAATTCCTTGCATTGATATGTTTTACCCTCAGCATTGCCCCCCTCCCCCAGCCCATACCATCCTACTTGAGCAATCTGATCCCTGTCGCCAATTGTTCGCTGACACACTGCTTACTTTCTGCGATTAACACATTCTGATCTCTTGAGGCGCCACTATCAGCACCTTGATTAGCCTCATTTACATTCCCTTTTTCTTTCTGTCCGAGACATTTTCGTCATTTTCCACCTATTGCTGACCACTCTATCGAGGCCCAATAGGGCACGCCAACCCCGCCCCATCCACATTAGTCTGAATCTGACCCCATTTCCAGTTCTCCAGCTTTGACAAAGAGTCACCCAGGCCCGGAACGACCGCTGCCATCTCGCTCCACAGAGGCTGTCAGTCCTGCTGAGATTGTCCAGTATGTTCTGTTTTTGTTTCAGAATGAAGCATCCGCAGTAAGTTGCATTTGTCGTTCATTTAGACATGTTTGAGATGGTGAATAAGTAGGTGTATCTGCATTAGTAAATGCATGAAATTCAGTTGTGGATGAACTAGCTCCGCATATCCAAAATAAGAAGGTCCTTTTCTTCTCATTGCCTGTCGAAAATTCAGTGCTTGTGACTTAATGTGGAATTTATTTTAGTGGCTCATGAGAGTCTAAACCTCATAATCCTCGAACATACGAGATGGGGGAACAAAAGTACTTTGTGCAAACATTCCTCACACAACATGAGAAGCACTTGATGTTTCTACCCGGTATGGCCCCGGGGACCTTTCGCATGTTAGGGGAATGTGCTAACCACTACACTACAGAAACCGCTGGCGGTGCAGTAATCAATGGACTTGTGCAATGTTCAACCTCACTGTGTTGCTGCAGATTCTCATGGTTCGTCTGAGAGGCCATGTCACTTATTACAAGAAGACAGCCGTTTCTTTAAAACCGATGTCTCAACTTATAAAACAATCAGGAATCGAACTTTACAGACCTGAAGATAAGTTATGCTTGAAGTGGAAGTTAAATTGAGAAGGCAGGGCTTTCGAAAATAACCACAACCATACGGGTGCATGCATTTTGCTATTCCTCGTTGATGAAGACCAGTTACGAGATTGCGGCAATAGTCAGCAACAGACTAAACTGGAAGTACGAGATGTTTCTGCTCGGTTTCGAACTTTTCGCGTGTTAGGCGAATGTGATAACCACTACACTACAGAAACAGCTGGCAATCAACGGACGTGTACAATGTGCAACCTCACTGTGTTGCTGCAGATTCGCATGGTGAGGCTGAGAGGCTAGGCCACTTATTACAAGACGACTGCTGTTTCTTTAAAAAACAGATGTTTCAACATATAAAACCACGAGATGTAGAAATTAGATCGAACTTAACATGATCTGCGTTAACTTCACAGGGACGTGACCCATCTAATCCACAGAGCCAAAGTGGAGAATTGAACTGACTGGAGAGCTGCATCTTAACGCTGACCTCCAGGACCTCGGCCTCCTGAAATGTTCCAAAGAAGCTCAACAAACACTCGAGGAACAGCAGCGCATCTTTCCACTGGGCTCAATACAGCTTTCACACTCATAGTGTGTGCAACAGTCTCACACTGTAAATGCTGCCCCCACTCTGTGTGTACTTCCATCGCAGATTTGGGTTTAAATCTTGTTTCCACTTGTTCTTTGTATCCGGGCGGTAGTTGTTGAGAGCTGGCACAGACACAGCGGCTGGAATGGCCTTATACTGTGGTGTAATTATTCTCTCATTCGATTCTCACCTCACTCTGTGGCCAGGGAACCCTTGGCCTTTTCTCATTTAATCTCTCCTGGCTTGCACCCTGTCAGAGCGCTTTCCTGTTGTTCTGTTTGCTCCCACCAGGATTTGACTTGGTTAAAACGTCCGACATTTCTAACCCGCCCCGGTTTTAATGAAAGGTGATGGTGAAAGACGTGCTTTGTTGTCCTGTCGACAAATGCCGCCTGACTCGCTGAGTTGTTCCAGTATCTTCCGCAGATGTCGGATCAACTTTCGATCCGAGAATTGAAGACGTTCTGCTCACTTTGCTCTGCATCAAGAATCAGCTGTCCCACCCAGTGAGTTAAAGCGCACGCCAAAAGTTCGAATTCCGAGCCAGCCAGGAGTCGAACCTAGAATCTCCTGATTCGTAGTCAGACGCGTTATCCATTGCGCCACTGGCCCAGCCGGGTGCATGCATTTTGCTATTCCTTGTTGAGCCTCTGTGGCGCATTCGGCGGGATTCATTCACATTGGGTTTCCTTTGAGAAGCTGAGCTCACACAGCAGGGAACCAATACGTTCCCGAGACAATCAAGACATTTTCTAAAAGCTTGTCTATGTGTGGATATTCACTTACTTCTATTGACTTATTCCAGTAGATTCAGGCAGCTCTCTGCATGTTTCATTTTATTCAGTTCAACAACATCAGACTGTGTAACCTCTCTTCCCCCTCCACCATCTGCTTCTTCCCCCTCCACCATCTGTATCCATCATCTTATTTTAATTCCTTGCATTGATATGTTTTACCCTCAGCATTGCCCCCCTCCCCCAGCCCATACCATCCTACTTGAGCAATCTGATCCCTGTCGCCAATTGTTCGCTGACACACTGCTTACTTTCTGCGATTAACACATTCTGATCTCTTGAGGCGCCACTATCAGCACCTTGATTAGCCTCATTTACATTCCCTTTTTCTTTCTGTCCGAGACATTTTCGTCATTTTCCACCTATTGCTGACCACTCTATCGAGGCCCAATAGGGCACGCCAACCCCGCCCCATCCACATTAGTCTGAATCTGACCCCATTTCCAGTTCTCCAGCTTTGACAAAGAGTCACCCAGGCCCGGAACGACCGCTGCCATCTCGCTCCACAGAGGCTGTCAGTCCTGCTGAGATTGTCCAGTATGTTCTGTTTTTGTTTCAGAATGAAGCATCCGCAGTAAGTTGCATTTGTCGTTCATTTAGACATGTTTGAGATGGTGAATAAGTATGTTTATCTGCATTTGTAAATGCATGAAATTCTGTTGTGGATGAACTAGCTCCGAATATCCAAAATAAGAAGGTCCTTTTCTTCTCATTGCCTGTCGAAAATTCAGTGCTTGTGACTTAATGTGGAATTTATTTTGGTGGCTCATGAGAGACTAATCCTCATAATCCTCGAACATACGAGATGGGGAACACAAGTACTTTGAGCAAACATTCCTCACACAACATGAGAAGCACTTGATGTTTCTACCCGGTATGGCCCCGGGGACCTTTCGCATGTTAGGGGAATGTGCTAACCACTACACTACAGAAACCGCTGGCGGTGCAGTAATCAATGGACTTGTGCAATGTTCAACCTCACTGTGTTGCTGCAGATTCTCATGGTTCGTCTGAGAGGCCATGTCACTTATTACAAGAAGACAGCCGTTTCTTTAAAACCGATGTCTCAACTTATAAAACAATCAGGAATCGAACTTTACAGACCTGAAGATAAGTTATGTTTTGCTTGAAGTGGAAGTTAAATTGAGAATGCAGGGCTTTCGTAAATAACCACAACCAGACGGGTGCATGCATTTTGCTATTCCTCGTTGATGAAGACCAGTTACGAGATTGCGGCAATAGTCAGCAACAGACTAAACTGGAAATACGAAATGTTTCTGCCCGGTTTCGAACCGGGGACCTTTCGCGTGTAAGGCGAATATGATAACCACTACACTACAGAAACAGCTGGCAACCAGCGGACGTGTACAATGTGAAACCTCACTGTGTTGCTGCAGATTCGCATGGTGAGGCTGAGAGTCTAGGCCACTTATTACAAGACGACTGCTGTTTCTTACAGCTTTCACACTCATAGTGTGTGCAACAGTCTCACACTGTAAATGCTGCCCCCATTCTGTGTGTCCTTCCATCGCAGATTTGGGTTTGAATCTTGTTTCCACTTCTTCTTTGTATCCGGGCGGTAGTTTTTGAGAGCTGGCACAGACACAGCGGCTGGAATGGCCTCATACTGTGGTGTAATTATTCTCTCATTCGATGCTCACCTCACTCTGTGGCCAGGGAACCCTAGGCCTTTTCTCATTTAATCTCTCCTGACTTGCACCCTGTCAGAGCGCTTTCCTGTTGTTCTGTTTGCTCCCACCAGGATTTGACTTGGTTAAAACGTCCGACATTTCTAACCCGTCCCGGTTTTAATGAAAGGCGATGGTGAAAGACAAGCTTTGTTGTCCTGTCGACAAATTCCGCCTGACTCGCTGAGTTGTTCCAGTATTTTCCGCAGATGTTAGATCGACTTTCGATGGCAATAACAGCGTGCTTCTGTTACTTTCCCGGGGCTCGTTGGTCTAGGGGTATGACATTCACTTACCTCTATTGACTAATTCCAGTTGATTCAGGCAGCCCTCTGTATATTTCATTTTATTCAGTTCAACAACATCAGACTGTGGAATCTCTCTTCTCCCTCCACCATCTGTTTATTTCCATCAAGTTATTTTCATTCCTTCCATTGGTATGTTTTACCCTCAGCATTGCGCCCCTCCCCCCAGCCCATACCATCCTACTTGAGCAACCCTGTCGCCAATTGTTCGCTGACACACTGTTTTCTTTGTTCTGCTATTAACACATTCTGATCTCTTGAGGCGCCACTATCAGCAACTTTCTTAGCCTTGATTAGCCTCATTTACATTCCCTTTTTCTTTCTGTCCGAGACATTTTCGTCATTTTCCACCTATTGCTGACCACTCTATCGAGGCCCAATAGGGCACGCCAACCCCGCCCCATCCACATTTGTCTGAATCTGACCCCATTTCCAGTTCTCCAGCTTTGACAAAGAGTCACCCAGGCCCGGAACGACCGCTGCCATCTCGCTCCACAGAGGCCGTCAGTCCTGCTGAGATTGTCCAGTATGTTCTGTTTTTGTTTCAGAATGAAGCATCCGCAGTAAGTTGCATTTGTCGTTCATTTAGACATGTTTGAGATGGTGAATAAGTAGGTGTATCTGCATTAGTAAATGCATGAAATTCTGTTGTGGATGAACTAGCTCCGCATATCCAAAATAAGAAGGTCCTTTTCTTCTCATTGCCTGTCGAAAATTCAGTGCTTGTGACTTAATGTGGAATTTATTTTAGTGGCTCATGAGAGTCTAAACCTCATAATCCTCGAACATACGAGATGGGGGAACAAAAGTACTTTGTGCAAACATTCCTCACACAACATGAGAAGCACTTGATGTTTCTACCTGGTATGGCCCCGGGGACCTTTCGCATGTTAGGGGAATGTGCTAACCACTACACTACAGAAACCGCTGGCGGTGCAGTAATCATTGGACTTGTGCAATGTTCAACCTCACTGTGTTGCTGCAGCTTCTCATGGTTCGTCTGAGAGGCCATGTCACTTATTACAAGAAGACAGCCGTTTCTTTAAAACCGATGTCTCAACTTATAAAACAATCAGGAATCGAACTTTACAGACCTGTAGATAAGTTATGTTTTGCTTGAAGTGGAAGTTAAATTGAGAATGCAGGGCTTTCGTAAATAACCACAACCAGACGGGTGCATGCATTTTGCTATTCCTCGTTGATGAAGACCAGTTACGAGATTGCGACAATAGTCAGCAACAGACTAAACTGGAAGTTCGAGATGTTTCTGCCCGGTTTCGAACCGGGGACCTTTCGCGTGTAAGGCGAATGTGATAACCACTACACTACAGAAACAGCTGGCAATCAACGGACGTGTACAATGTGCAACCTCACTGTGTTGCTGCAGATTCGCATGGTGAGGCTGAGAGGCTAGGCCACTTATTACAAGACGACTGCTGTTTCTTTCAAAAACAGATGTTTCAACATATAAAACCACGAGATGTAGAAATTAGATCGAACTTAACATGATCTGCGTTAACTTCACAGGGACGTGACCCAACTAATCCACAGAGCCAAAGTGGAGAATTGAACTGACTGGAGAGCTGCATCTTAACGCTGACCTCCCGGACCTCGGCCTCCTGAAATGTTCCAAAGAAGCTCAACAAACACTCGAGGAACAGCAGCGCATCTTTCCACTGGGCTCAATACAGCTTTCACACTCATAGTGTGTGCAACCGTCTCACACTGTAAATGCTGCCCCCATTCTGTGTGTACTACCATCGCAGATTTGGGTTTGAATCTTGTTTCCACTTCGTCTTTGTATCCGGGCGGTAGTTGCTGAGAGCTGGCACAGACACAGCGGCTGGAATGGCCTCATACTGTGGTGTAATTATTCTCTCATTCGATGCTCACCTCACTCTGTGGCCAGGGAACCCTAGGCCTTTTCTCATTTAATCTCTCCTGACTTGCACCCTGTCAGAGCGCTTTCCTGTTATTCTGTTTGCTCCCACCGGGATTTGACTTGGTTAAAACGTCCGACATTTCTAACCCGTCCCGGTTTTAATGAAAAGTGATGGTGAAAGACGAGCTGTGTTGTCCTGTCGACAAATGCCGCCTGACTCGCTGAGTTGTTCCAGTATCTTCCGCAGATGTCGGATCAACTTTCGATACGAGAATTGAAGACGTTCTGCTCACTTTGCTCTGCATCAAGAATCAGCTGTCCCACCCAGTGAGTTAAAGCGCACGCCAAAAGTTCGAATTCCGAGCCAGCCAGGAGTCGAACCTGGAAACTCCTGATTCGTAGTCAGACGCGTTATCCATTGCGCCACTGGCCCAGCCGGGTGCATGCATTTTGCTATTCCTTGTTGAGCCTCTGTGGCGCATTCGGCGGGATTCATTCACATTGGGTTTCCTTTGAGAAGCTGAGCTCACACAGCAGGGAACCAATACGTTCCCGAGACAATCAAGACATTTTCTAAAAGCTTGTCTATGTGTGGATATTCACTTACTTCTATTGACTTATTCCAGTATATTCAGGCAGCTCTCTGTATGTTTCATTTTATTCAGTTCAACAACATCAGACTGTGTAACCTCTCTTCCCCCTCCACCATCTGCTTCTTCCCCCTCCACCATCTGTATCCATCATCTTATTTTAATTCCTTGCATTGATATGTTTTACCCTCAGCATTGCCCCCCTCCCCCAGCCCATACCATCCTACTTGAGCAATCTGATCCCTGTCGCCAATTGTTCGCTGACACACTGCTTACTTTCTGCGATTAACACATTCTGATCTCTTGAGGCGCCACTATCAGCACCTTGATTAGCCTCATTTACATTCCCTTTTTCTTTCTGTCCGAGACATTTTCGTCATTTTCCACCTATTGCTGACCACTCTATCGAGGCCCAATAGGGCACGCCAACCCCGCCCCATCCACATTAGTCTGAATCTGACCCCATTTCCAGTTCTCCAGCTTTGACAAAGAGTCACCCAGACCCGGACCGACCGCTGCCATCTCGCTCCACAGAGGCTGTCAGTCCTGCTGAGATTGTCCAGTATGTTCTGTTTTTGTTTCAGAATGAAGCATCCGCAGTAAGTTGCATTTGTCGTTCATTTAGACATGTTTGAGATGGTGAATAAGTATGTTTATCTGCATTTGTAAATGCATGAAATTCTGTTGTGGATGAACTAGCTCCGAATATCCAAAATAAGAAGGTCCTTTTCTTCTCATTGCCTGTCGAAAATTCAGTGCTTGTGACTTAATGTGGAATTTATTTTAGTGGCTCATGAGAGACTAATCCTCATAATCCTCGAACATACGAGATGGGGAACACAAGTACTTTGTGAAAACATTCCTCACACAACATGAGAAGCACTTGATGTTTCTACCCGGTATGGCCCCGGGGACCTTTCGCATGTTAGGGGAATGTGCTAACCACTACACTACAGAAACCGCTGGCGGTGCAGTAATCAATGGACTTGTGCAATGTTCAACCTCACTGTGTTGCTGCAGATTCTCATGGTTCGTCTGAGAGGCCATGTCACTTATTACAAGAAGACAGCCGTTTCTTTAAAACCGATGTCTCAACTTATAAAACAATCAGGAATCGAACTTTACAGACCTGAAGATAAGTTATGTTTTGCTTGAAGTGGAAGTTAAATTGAGAATGCAGGGCTTTCGTAAATAACCACAACCAGACGGGTGCATGCATTTTGCTATTCCTCGTTGATGAAGACCAGTTACGAGATTGCGGCAATAGTCAGCAACAGACTAAACTGGAAATACGAAATGTTTCTGCCCGGTTTCGAACCGGGGACCTTTCGCGTGTAAGGCGAATATGATAACCACTACACTACAGAAACAGCTGGCAACCAGCGGACGTGTACAATGTGAAACCTCACTGTGTTGCTGCAGATTCGCATGGTGAGGCTGAGAGTCTAGGCCACTTATTACAAGACGACTGCTGTTTCTTACAGCTTTCACACTCATAGTGTGTGCAACAGTCTCACACTGTAAATGCTGCCCCCATTCTGTGTGTCCTTCCATCGCAGATTTGGGTTTGAATCTTGTTTCCACTTCTTCTTTGTATCCGGGCGGTAGTTTTTGAGAGCTGGCACAGACACAGCGGCTGGAATGGCCTCATACTGTGGTGTAATTATTCTCTCATTCGATGCTCACCTCACTCTGTGGCCAGGGAACCCTAGGCCTTTTCTCATTTAATCTCTCCTGACTTGCACCCTGTCAGAGCGCTTTCCTGTTGTTCTGTTTGCTCCCACCAGGATTTGACTTGGTTAAAACGTCCGACATTTCTAACCCGTCCCGGTTTTAATGAAAGGTGATGGTGAAAGACAAGCTTTGTTGTCCTGTCGACAAATTCCGCCTGACTCGCTGAGTTGTTCCAGTATTTTCCGCAGATGTTAGATCGACTTTCGATGGCAATAACAGCGTGCTTCTGTTACTTTCCCGGGGCTCGTTGGTCTAGGGGTATGACATTCACTTACCTCTATTGACTAATTCCAGTTGATTCAGGCAGCCCTCTGTATATTTCATTTTATTCAGTTCAACAACATCAGACTGTGGAATCTCTCTTCTCCCTCCACCATCTGTTTATTTCCATCAAGTTATTTTCATTCCTTCCATTGGTATGTTTTACCCTCAGCATTGCGCCCCTCCCCCCAGCCCATACCATCCTACTTGAGCAACCCTGTCGCCAATTGTTCGCTGACACACTGTTTTCTTTGTTCTGCTATTAACACATTCTGATCTCTTGAGGCGCCACTATCAGCAACTTTCTTAGCCTTGATGAGCCTCATTTACATTCCCTTTTTCTTTCTGTCCGAGACATTTTCGTCATTTTCCACCTATTGCTGACCACTCTATCGAGGCCCAATAGGGCACGCCAACCCCGCCCCATCCACATTTGTCTGAATCTGACCCCATTTCCAGTTCTCCAGCTTTGACAAAGAGTCACCCAGGCCCGGAACGACCGCTGCCATCTCGCTCCACAGAGGCCGTCAGTCCTGCTGAGATTGTCCAGTATGTTCTGTTTTTGTTTCAGAATGAAGCATCCGCAGTAAGTTGCATTTGTCGTTCATTTAGACATGTTTGAGATGGTGAATAAGTAGGTGTATCTGCATTAGTAAATGCATGAAATTCTGTTGTGGATGAACTAGCTCCGCATATCCAAAATAAGAAGGTCCTTTTCTTCTCATTGCCTGTCGAAAATTCAGTGCTTGTGACTTAATGTGGAATTTATTTTAGTGGCTCATGAGAGTCTAAACCTCATAATCCTCGAACATACGAGATGGGGGAACAAAAGTACTTTGTGCAAACATTCCTCACACAACATGAGAAGCACTTGATGTTTCTACCTGGTATGGCCCCGGGGACCTTTCGCATGTTAGGGGAATGTGCTAACCACTACACTACAGAAACCGCTGGCGGTGCAGTAATCATTGGACTTGTGCAATGTTCAACCTCACTGTGTTGCTGCAGCTTCTCATGGTTCGTCTGAGAGGCCATGTCACTTATTACAAGAAGACAGCCGTTTCTTTAAAACCGATGTCTCAACTTATAAAACAATCAGGAATCGAACTTTACAGACCTGTAGATAAGTTATGTTTTGCTTGAAGTGGAAGTTAAATTGAGAATGCAGGGCTTTCGTAAATAACCACAACCAGACGGGTGCATGCATTTTGCTATTCCTCGTTGATGAAGACCAGTTACGAGATTGCGACAATAGTCAGCAACAGACTAAACTGGAAGTTCGAGATGTTTCTGCCCGGTTTCGAACCGGGGACCTTTCGCGTGTAAGGCGAATGTGATAACCACTACACTACAGAAACAGCTGGCAATCAACAGACGTGTACAATGTGCAACCTCACTGTGTTGCTGCAGATTCGCATGGTGAGGCTGAGAGGCTAGGCCACTTATTACAAGACGACTGCTGTTTCTTTCAAAAACAGATGTTTCAACATATAAAACCACGAGATGTAGAAATTAGATCGAACTTAACATGATCTGCGTTAACTTCACAGGGACGTGACCCAACTAATCCACAGAGCCAAAGTGGAGAATTGAACTGACTGGAGAGCTGCATCTTAACGCTGACCTCCCGGACCTCGGCCTCCTGAAATGTTCCAAAGAAGCTCAACAAACACTCGAGGAACAGCAGCGCATCTTTCCACTGGGCTCAATACAGCTTTCACACTCATAGTGTGTGCAACCGTCTCACACTGTAAATGCTGCCCCCATTCTGTGTGTACTACCATCGCAGATTTGGGTTTGAATCTTGTTTCCACTTCGTCTTTGTATCCGGGCGGTAGTTGCTGAGAGCTGGCACAGACACAGCGGCTGGAATGGCCTCATACTGTGGTGTAATTATTCTCTCATTCGATGCTCACCTCACTCTGTGGCCAGGGAACCCTAGGCCTTTTCTCATTTAATCTCTCCTGACTTGCACCCTGTCAGAGCGCTTTCCTGTTATTCTGTTTGCTCCCACCGGGATTTGACTTGGTTAAAACGTCCGACATTTCTAACCCGTCCCGGTTTTAATGAAAAGTGATGGTGAAAGACGAGCTGTGTTGTCCTGTCGACAAATGCCGCCTGACTCGCTGAGTTGTTCCAGTATCTTCCGCAGATGTCGGATCAACTTTCGATACGAGAATTGAAGACGTTCTGCTCACTTTGCTCTGCATCAAGAATCAGCTGTCCCACCCAGTGAGTTAAAGCGCACGCCAAAAGTTCGAATTCCGAGCCAGCCAGGAGTCGAACCTGGAAACTCCTGATTCGTAGTCAGACGCGTTATCCATTGCGCCACTGGCCCAGCCGGGCGCATGCATTTTGCTATTCCTTGTTGAGCCTCTGTGGCGCATTCGGCGGGATTCATTCACATTGGGTTTCCTTTGAGAAGCTGAGCTCACACAGCAGGGAACCAATACGTTCCCGAGACAATCAAGACATTTTCTAAAAGCTTGTCTATGTGTGGATATTCACTTACTTCTATTGACTTATTCCAGTATATTCAGGCAGCTCTCTGTATGTTTCATTTTATTCAGTTCAACAACATCAGACTGTGTAACCTCTCTTCCCCCTCCACCATCTGCTTCTTCCCCCTCCACCATCTGTATCCATCATCTTATTTTAATTCCTTGCATTGATATGTTTTACCCTCAGCATTGCCCCCCTCCCCCAGCCCATACCATCCTACTTGAGCAATCTGATCCCTGTCGCCAATTGTTCGCTGACACACTGCTTACTTTCTGCGATTAACACATTCTGATCTCTTGAGGCGCCACTATCAGCACCTTGATTAGCCTCATTTACATTCCCTTTTTCTTTCTGTCCGAGACATTTTCGTCATTTTCCACCTATTGCTGACCACGCTATCGAGGCCCAATAGGGCACGCCAACCCCGCCCCATCCACATTAGTCTGAATCTGACCCCATTTCCAGTTCTCCAGCTTTGACAAAGAGTCACCCAGACCCGGACCGACCGCTGCCATCTCGCTCCACAGAGGCTGTCAGTCCTGCTGAGATTGTCCAGTATGTTCTGTTTTTGTTTCAGAATGAAGCATCCGCAGTAAGTTGCATTTGTCGTTCATTTAGACATGTTTGAGATGGTGAATAAGTATGTTTATCTGCATTTGTAAATGCATGAAATTCTGTTGTGGATGAACTAGCTCCGAATATCCAAAATAAGAAGGTCCTTTTCTTCTCATTGCCTGTCGAAAATTCAGTGATTGTGACTTAATGTGGAATTTATTTTAGTGGCTCATGAGAGACTAATCCTCATAATCCTCGAACATACGAGATGGGGAACACAAGTACTTTGTGAAAACATTCCTCACACAACATGAGAAGCACTTGATGTTTCTACCCGGTATGGCCCCGGGGACCTTTCGCATGTTAGGGGAATGTGCTAACCACTACACTACAGAAACCGCTGGCGGTGCAGTAATCAATGGACTTGTGCAATGTTCAACCTCACTGTGTTGCTGCAGATTCTCATGGTTCGTCTGAGAGGCCATGTCACTTATTACAAGAAGACAGCCGTTTCTTTAAAACCGATGTCTCAACTTATAAAACAATCAGGAATCGAACTTTACAGACCTGAAGATAAGTTATGCTTGAAGTGGAAGTTAAATTGAGAAGGCAGGGCTTTCGAAAATAACCACAACCATACGGGTGCATGCATTTTGCTATTCCTCGTTGATGAAGACCAGTTACGAGATTGCGGCAATAGTCAGCAACAGACTAAACTGGAAGTACGAGATGTTTCTGCTCGGTTTCGAACTTTTCGCGTGTTAGGCGAATGTGATAACCACTACACTACAGAAACAGCTGGCAATCAACGGACGTGTACAATGTGCAACCTCACTGTGTTGCTGCAGATTCGCATGGTGAGGCTGAGAGGCTAGGCCACTTATTACAAGACGACTGCTGTTTCTTTAAAAAACAGATGTTTCAACATATAAAACCACGAGATGTAGAAATTAGATCGAACTTAACATGATCTGCGTTAACTTCACAGGGACGTGACCCATCTAATCCACAGAGCCAAAGTGGAGAATTGAACTGACTGGAGAGCTGCATCTTAACGCTGACCTCCAGGACCTCGGCCTCCTGAAATGTTCCAAAGAAGCTCAACAAACACTCGAGGAACAGCAGCGCATCTTTCCACTGGGCTCAATACAGCTTTCACACTCATAGTGTGTGCAACAGTCTCACACTGTAAATGCTGCCCCCACTCTGTGTGTACTTCCATCGCAGATTTGGGTTTGAATCTTGTTTCCACTTGTTCTTTGTATCCGGGCGGTAGTTGTTGAGAGCTGGCACAGACACAGCGGCTGGAATGGCCTTATACTGTGGTGTAATTATTCTCTCATTCGATTCTCACCTCACTCTGTGGCCAGGGAACCCTTGGCCTTTTCTCATTTAATCTCTCCTGGCTTGCACCCTGTCAGAGCGCTTTCCTGTTGTTCTGTTTGCTCCCACCAGGATTTGACTTGGTTAAAACGTCCGACATTTCTAACCCGCCCCGGTTTTAATGAAAGGTGATGGTGAAAGACGTGCTTTGTTGTCCTGTCGACAAATGCCGCCTGACTCGCTGAGTTGTTCCAGTATCTTCCGCAGATGTCGGATCAACTTTCGATCCGAGAATTGAAGACGTTCTGCTCACTTTGCTCTGCATCAAGAATCAGCTGTCCCACCCAGTGAGTTAAAGCGCACGCCAAAAGTTCGAATTCCGAGCCAGCCAGGAGTCGAACCTAGAATCTCCTGATTCGTAGTCAGACGCGTTATCCATTGCGCCACTGGCCCAGCCGGTTGCATGCATTTTGCTATTCCTTGTTGAGCCTCTGTGGCGCATTCGGCGGGATTCATTCACATTGGGTTTCCTTTGAGAAGCTGAGCTCACACAGCAGGGAACCAATACGTTCCCGAGACAATCAAGACATTTTCTAAAAGCTTGTCTATGTGTGGATATTCACTTACTTCTATTGACTTATTCCAGTAGATTCAGGCAGCTCTCTGCATGTTTCATTTTATTCAGTTCAACAACATCAGACTGTGTAACCTCTCTTCCCCCTCCACCATCTGCTTCTTCCCCCTCCACCATCTGTATCCATCATCTTATTTTAATTCCTTGCATTGATATGTTTTACCCTCAGCATTGCCCCCCTCCCCCAGCCCATACCATCCTACTTGAGCAATCTGATCCCTGTCGCCAATTGTTCGCTGACACACTGCTTACTTTCTGCGATTAACACATTCTGATCTCTTGAGGCGCCACTATCAGCACCTTGATTAGCCTCATTTACATTCCCTTTTTCTTTCTGTCCGAGACATTTTCGTCATTTTCCACCTATTGCTGACCACTCTATCGAGGCCCAATAGGGCACGCCAACCCCGCCCCATCCACATTAGTCTGAATCTGACCCCATTTCCAGTTCGCCAGCTTTGACAAAGAGTCACCCAGGCCCGGAACGACCGCTGCCATCTCGCTCCACAGAGGCTGTCAGTCCTGCTGAGATTGTCCAGTATGTTCTGTTTTTGTTTCAGAATGAAGCATCCGCAGTAAGTTGCATTTGTCGTTCATTTAGACATGTTTGAGATGGTGAATAAGTAGGTGTATCTGCATTAGTAAATGCATGAAATTCTGTTGTGGATGAACTAGCTCCGCATATCCAAAATAAGAAGGTCCTTTTCTTCTCATTGCCTGTCGAAAATTCAGTGCTTGTGACTTAATGTGGAATTTATTTTAGTGGCTCATGAGAGTCTAAACCTCATAATCCTCGAACATACGAGATGGGGGAACAAAAGTACTTTGTGCAAATATTCCTCACACAACATGAGAAGCACTTGATGTTTCTACCCGGTATGGCCCCGGGGACCTTTCGCATGTTAGGGGAATGTGCTAACCACTACACTACAGAAACCGCTGGCGGTGCAGTAATCAATGGACTTGTGCAATGTTCAACCTCACTGTGTTGCTGCAGATTCTCATGGTTCGTCTGAGAGGCCATGTCACTTATTACAAGAAGACAGCCGTTTCTTTAAAACCGATGTCTCAACTTATAAAACAATCAGGAATCGAACTTTACAGACCTGAAGATAAGTTATGCTTGAAGTGGAAGTTAAATTGAGAAGGCAGGGCTTTCGAAAATAACCACAACCATACGGGTGCATGCATTTTGCTATTCCTCGTTGATGAAGACCAGTTACGAGATTGCGGCAATAGTCAGCAACAGACTAAACTGGAAGTACGAGATGTTTCTGCTCGGTTTCGAACTTTTCGCGTGTTAGGCGAATGTGATAACCACTACACTACAGAAACAGCTGGCAATCAACGGACGTGTACAATGTGCAACCTCACTGTGTTGCTGCAGATTCGCATGGTGAGGCTGAGAGGCTAGGCCACTTATTACAAGACGACTGCTGTTTCTTTAAAAAACAGATGTTTCAACATATAAAACCACGAGATGTAGAAATTAGATCGAACTTAACATGATCTGCGTTAACTTCACAGGGACGTGACCCATCTAATCCACAGAGCCAAAGTGGAGAATTGAACTGACTGGAGAGCTGCATCTTAACGCTGACCTCCAGGACCTCGGCCTCCTGAAATGTTCCAAAGAAGCTCAACAAACACTCGAGGAACAGCAGCGCATCTTTCCACTGGGCTCAATACAGCTTTCACACTCATAGTGTGTGCAACAGTCTCACACTGTAAATGCTGCCCCCACTCTGTGTGTACTTCCATCGCAGATTTGGGTTTGAATCTTGTTTCCACTTGTTCTTTGTATCCGGGCGGTAGTTGTTGAGAGCTGGCACAGACACAGCGGCTGGAATGGCCTTATACTGTGGTGTAATTATTCTCTCATTCGATTCTCACCTCACTCTGTGGCCAGGGAACCCTTGGCCTTTTCTCATTTAATCTCTCCTGGCTTGCACCCTGTCAGAGCGCTTTCCTGTTGTTCTGTTTGCTCCCACCAGGATTTGACTTGGTTAAAACGTCCGACATTTCTAACCCGCCCCGGTTTTAATGAAAGGTGATGGTGAAAGACGTGCTTTGTTGTCCTGTCGACAAATGCCGCCTGACTCGCTGAGTTGTTCCAGTATCTTCCGCAGATGTCGGATCAACTTTCGATCCGAGAATTGAAGACGTTCTGCTCACTTTGCTCTGCATCAAGAATCAGCTGTCCCACCCAGTGAGTTAAAGCGCACGCCAAAAGTTCGAATTCCGAGCCAGCCAGGAGTCGAACCTAGAATCTCCTGATTCGTAGTCAGACGCGTTATCCATTGCGCCACTGGCCCAGCCGGGTGCATGCATTTTGCTATTCCTTGTTGAGCCTCTGTGGCGCATTCGGCGGGATTCATTCACATTGGGTTTCCTTTGAGAAGCTGAGCTCACACAGCAGGGAACCAATACGTTCCCGAGACAATCAAGACATTTTCTAAAAGCTTGTCTATGTGTGGATATTCACTTACTTCTATTGACTTATTCCAGTAGATTCAGGCAGCTCTCTGCATGTTTCATTTTATTCAGTTCAACAACATCAGACTGTGTAACCTCTCTTCCCCCTCCACCATCTGCTTCTTCCCCCTCCACCATCTGTATCCATCATCTTATTTTAATTCCTTGCATTGATATGTTTTACCCTCAGCATTGCCCCCCTCCCCCAGCCCATACCATCCTACTTGAGCAATCTGATCCCTGTCGCCAATTGTTCGCTGACACACTGCTTACTTTCTGCGATTAACACATTCTGATCTCTTGAGGCGCCACTATCAGCACCTTGATTAGCCTCATTTACATTCCCTTTTTCTTTCTGTCCGAGACATTTTCGTCATTTTCCACCTATTGCTGACCACTCTATCGAGGCCCAATAGGGCACGCCAACCCCGCCCCATCCACATTAGTCTGAATCTGACCCCATTTCCAGTTCTCCAGCTTTGACAAAGAGTCACCCAGGCCCGGAACGACCGCTGCCATCTCGCTCCACAGAGGCTGTCAGTCCTGCTGAGATTGTCCAGTATGTTCTGTTTTTGTTTCAGAATGAAGCATCCGCAGTAAGTTGCATTTGTCGTTCATTTAGACATGTTTGAGATGGTGAATAAGTATGTTTATCTGCATTTGTAAATGCATGAAATTCTGTTGTGGATGAACTAGCTCCGAATATCCAAAATAAGAAGGTCCTTTTCTTCTCATTGCCTGTCGAAAATTCAGTGCTTGTGACTTAATGTGGAATTTATTTTGGTGGCTCATGAGAGACTAATCCTCATAATCCTCGAACATACGAGATGGGGAACACAAGTACTTTGAGCAAACATTCCTCACACAACATGAGAAGCACTTGATGTTTCTACCCGGTATGGCCCCGGGGACCTTTCGCATGTTAGGGGAATGTGCTAACCACTACACTACAGAAAACGCTGGCGGTGCAGTAATCACTGGACTTGTGCAATGTTCAACCTCACTGTGTTGCTGCAGATTCTCATGGTTCGTCTGAGAGGCCATGTCACTTATTACAAGAAGACAGCCGTTTCTTTAAAACCGATGTCTCAACTTATAAAACAATCAGGAATCGAACTTTACAGACCTGAAGATAAGTTATGTTTTGCTTGAAGTGGAAGTTAAATTGAGAATGCAGGGCTTTCGTAAATAACCACAACCAGACGGGTGCATGCATTTTGCTATTCCTCGTTGATGAAGACCAGTTACGAGATTGCGGCAATAGTCAGCAACAGACTAAACTGGAAATACGAAATGTTTCTGCCCGGTTTCGAACCGGGGACCTTTCGCGTGTAAGGCGAATGTGATAACCACTACACTACAGAAACAGCTGGCAACCAGCGGACGTGTACAATGTGAAACCTCACTGTGTTGCTGCAGATTCGCATGGTGAGGCTGAGAGGCTAGGCCACTTATTACAAGACGACTGCTGTTTCTTACAGCTTTCACACTCATAGTGTGTGCAACAGTCTCACACTGTAAATGCTGCCCCCATTCTGTGTGTCCTTCCATCGCAGATTTGGGTTTGAATCTTGTTTCCACTTCTTCTTTGTATCCGGGCGGTAGTTTTTGAGAGCTGGCACAGACACAGCGGCTGGAATGGCCTCATACTGTGGTGTAATTATTCTCTCATTCGATGCTCACCTCACTCTGTGGCCAGGGAACCCTAGGCCTTTTCTCATTTAATCTCTCCTGACTTGCACCCTGTCAGAGCGCTTTCCTGTTGTTCTGTTTGCTCCCACCAGGATTTGACTTGGTTAAAACGTCCGACATTTCTAACCCGTCCCGGTTTTAATGAAAGGTGATGGTGAAAGACAAGCTTTGTTGTCCTGTCGACAAATTCCGCCTGACTCGCTGAGTTGTTCCAGTATTTTCCGCAGATGTTAGATCGACTTTCGATGGCAATAACAGCGTGCTTCTGTTACTTTCCCGGGGCTCGTTGGTCTAGGGGTATGACATTCACTTACCTCTATTGACTAATTCCAGTTGATTCAGGCAGCCCTCTGTATATTTCATTTTATTCAGTTCAACAACATCAGACTGTGTAATCTCTCTTCTCCCTCCACCATCTGTTTATTTCCATCAAGTTATTTTCATTCCTTCCATTGGTATGTTTTACCCTCAGCATTGCGCCCCTCCCCCCAGCCCATACCATCCTACTTGAGCAACCCTGTCGCCAATTGTTCGCTGACACACTGTTTTCTTTGTTCTGCTATTAACACATTCTGATCTCTTGAGGCGCCACTATCAGCAACTTTCTTAGCCTTGATTAGCCTCATTTACATTCCCTTTTTCTTTCTGTCCGAGACATTTTCGTCATTTTCCACCTATTGCTGACCACTCTATCGAGGCCCAATAGGGCACGCCAACCCCGCCCCATCCACATTTGTCTGAATCTGACCCCATTTCCAGTTCTCCAGCTTTGACAAAGAGTCACCCAGGCCCGGAACGACCGCTGCCATCTCGCTCCACAGAGGCCGTCAGTCCTGCTGAGATTGTCCAGTATGTTCTGTTTTTGTTTCAGAATGAAGCATCCGCAGTAAGTTGCATTTGTCGTTCATTTAGACATGTTTGAGATGGTGAATAAGTAGGTGTATCTGCATTAGTAAATGCATGAAATTCTGTTGTGGATGAACTAGCTCCGCATATCCAAAATAAGAAGGTCCTTTTCTTCTCATTGCCTGTCGAAAATTCAGTGCTTGTGACTTAATGTGGAATTTATTTTAGTGGCTCATGAGAGTCTAAACCTCATAATCCTCGAACATACGAGATGGGGGAACAAAAGTACTTTGTGCAAACATTCCTCACACAACATGAGAAGCACTTGATGTTTCTACCTGGTATGGCCCCGGGGACCTTTCGCATGTTAGGGGAATGTGCTAACCACTACACTACAGAAACCGCTGGCGGTGCAGTAATCATTGGACTTGTGCAATGTTCAACCTCACTGTGTTGCTGCAGCTTCTCATGGTTCGTCTGAGAGGCCATGTCACTTATTACAAGAAGACAGCCGTTTCTTTAAAACCGATGTCTCAACTTATAAAACAATCAGGAATCGAACTTTACAGACCTGAAGATAAGTTATGTTTTGCTTGAAGTGGAAGTTAAATTGAGAATGCAGGGCTTTCGTAAATAACCACAACCAGACGGGTGCATGCATTTTGCTATTCCTCGTTGATGAAGACCAGTTACGAGATTGCGACAATAGTCAGCAACAGACTAAACTGGAAGTTCGAGATGTTTCTGCCCGGTTTCGAACCGGGGACCTTTCGCGTGTAAGGCGAATGTGATAACCACTACACTACAGAAACAGCTGGCAATCAACGGACGTGTACAATGTGCAACCTCACTGTGTTGCTGCAGATTCGCATGGTGAGGCTGAGAGGCTAGGCCACTTATTACAAGACGACTGCTGTTTCTTTCAAAAACAGATGTTTCAACATATAAAACCACGAGATGTAGAAATTAGATCGAACTTAACATGATCTGCGTTAACTTCACAGGGACGTGACCCAACTAATCCACAGAGCCAAAGTGGAGAATTGAACTGACTGGAGAGCTGCATCTTAACGCTGACCTCCCGGACCTCGGCCTCCTGAAATGTTCCAAAGAAGCTCAACAAACACTCGAGGAACAGCAGCGCATCTTTCCACTGGGCTCAATACAGCTTTCACACTCATAGTGTGTGCAACCGTCTCACACTGTAAATGCTGCCCCCATTCTGTGTGTACTACCATCGCAGATTTGGGTTTGAATCTTGTTTCCACTTCGTCTTTGTATCCGGGCGGTAGTTGCTGAGAGCTGGCACAGACACAGCGGCTGGAATGGCCTCATACTGTGGTGTAATTATTCTCTCATTCGATGCTCACCTCACTCTGTGGCCAGGGAACCCTAGGCCTTTTCTCATTTAATCTCTCCTGACTTGCACCCTGTCAGAGCGCTTTCCTGTTATTCTGTTTGCTCCCACCGGGATTTGACTTGGTTAAAACGTCCGACATTTCTAACCCGTCCCGGTTTTAATGAAAAGTGATGGTGAAAGACGAGCTGTGTTGTCCTGTCGACAAATGCCGCCTGACTCGCTGAGTTGTTCCAGTATCTTCCGCAGATGTCGGATCAACTTTCGATACGAGAATTGAAGACGTTCTGCTCACTTTGCTCTGCATCAAGAATCAGCTGTCCCACCCAGTGAGTTAAAGCGCACGCCAAAAGTTCGAATTCCGAGCCAGCCAGGAGTCGAACCTGGAAACTCCTAATTCGTAGTCAGACGCGTTATCCATTGCGCCACTGGCCCAGCCGGGTGCATGCATTTTGCTATTCCTTGTTGAGCCTCTGTGGCGCATTCGGCGGGATTCATTCACATTGGGTTTCCTTTGAGAAGCTGAGCTCACACAGCAGGGAACCAATACGTTCCCGAGACAATCAAGACATTTTCTAAAAGCTTGTCTATGTGTGGATATTCACTTACTTCTATTGACTTATTCCAGTAGATTCAGGCAGCTCTCTGTATGTTTCATTTTATTCAGTTCAACAACATCAGACTGTGTAACCTCTCTTCCCCCTCCACCATCTGCTTCTTCCCCCTCCACCATCTGTATCCATCATCTTATTTTAATTCCTTGCATTGATATGTTTTACCCTCAGCATTGCCCCCCTCCCCCAGCCCATACCATCCTACTTGAGCAATCTGATCCCTGTCGCCAATTGTTCGCTGACACACTGCTTACTTTCTGCGATTAACACATTCTGATCTCTTGAGGCGCCACTATCAGCACCTTGATTAGCCTCATTTACATTCCCTTTTTCTTTCTGTCCGAGACATTTTCGTCATTTTCCACCTATTGCTGACCACTCTATCGAGGCCCAATAGGGCACGCCAACCCCGCCCCATCCACATTAGTCTGAATCTGACCCCATTTCCAGTTCTCCAGCTTTGACAAAGAGTCACCCAGACCCGGACCGACCGCTGCCATCTCGCTCCACAGAGGCTGTCAGTCCTGCTGAGATTGTCCAGTATGTTCTGTTTTTGTTTCAGAATGAAGCATCCGCAGTAAGTTGCATTTGTCGTTCATTTAGACATGTTTGAGATGGTGAATAAGTATGTTTATCTGCATTTGTAAATGCATGAAATTCTGTTGTGGATGAACTAGCTCCGAATATCCAAAATAAGAAGGTCCTTTTCTTCTCATTGCCTGTCGAAAATTCAGTGCTTGTGACTTAATGTGGAATTTATTTTAGTGGTTCATGAGAGACTAATCCTCATAATCCTCGAACATACGAGATGGGGAACACAAGTACTTTGTGAAAACATTCCTCACACAACATGAGAAGCACTTGATGTTTCTACCCGGTATGGCCCCGGGGACCTTTCGCATGTTAGGGGAATGTGCTAACCACTACACTACAGAAACCGCTGGCGGTGCAGTAATCAATGGACTTGTGCAATGTTCAACCTCACTGTGTTGCTGCAGATTCTCATGGTTCGTCTGAGAGGCCATGTCACTTATTACAAGAAGACAGCCGTTTCTTTAAAACCGATGTCTCAACTTATAAAACAATCAGGAATCGAACTTTACAGACCTGAAGATAAGTTATGCTTGAAGTGGAAGTTAAATTGAGAAGGCAGGGCTTTCGAAAATAACCACAACCATACGGGTGCATGCATTTTGCTATTCCTCGTTGATGAAGACCAGTTACGAGATTGCGGCAATAGTCAGCAACAGACTAAACTGGAAGTACGAGATGTTTCTGCTCGGTTTCGAACTTTTCGCGTGTTAGGCGAATGTGATAACCACTACACTACAGAAACAGCTGGCAATCAACGGACGTGTACAATGTGCAACCTCACTGTGTTGCTGCAGATTCGCATGGTGAGGCTGAGAGGCTAGGCCACTTATTACAAGACGACTGCTGTTTCTTTAAAAAACAGATGTTTCAACATATAAAACCACGAGATGTAGAAATTAGATCGAACTTAACATGATCTGCGTTAACTTCACAGGGACGTGACCCATCTAATCCAAAGAGCCAAAGTGGAGAATTGAACTGACTGGAGAGCTGCATCTTAACGCTGACCTCCAGGACCTCGGCCTCCTGAAATGTTCCAAAGAAGCTCAACAAACACTCGAGGAACAGCAGCGCATCTTTCCACTGGGCTCAATACAGCTTTCACACTCATAGTGTGTGCAACAGTCTCACACTGTAAATGCTGCCCCCGCTCTGTGTGTACTTCCATCGCAGATTTGGGTTTGAATCTTGTTTCCACTTGTTCTTTGTATCCGGGCGGTAGTTGTTGAGAGCTGGCACAGACACAGCGGCTGGAATGGCCTTATACTGTGGTGTAATTATTCTCTCATTCGATTCTCACCTCACTCTGTGGCCAGGGAACCCTTGGCCTTTTCTCATTTAATCTCTCCTGGCTTGCACCCTGTCAGAGCGCTTTCCTGTTGTTCTGTTTGCTCCCACCAGGATTTGACTTGGTTAAAACGTCCGACATTTCTAACCCGCCCCGGTTTTAATGAAAGGTGATGGTGAAAGACGTGCTTTGTTGTCCTGTCGACAAATGCCGCCTGACTCGCTGAGTTGTTCCAGTATCATCCGCAGATGTCGGATCAACTTTCGATCCGAGAATTGAAGACGTTCTGCTCACTTTGCTCTGCATCAAGAATCAGCTGTCCCACCCAGTGAGTTAAAGCGCACGCCAAAAGTTCGAATTCCGAGCCAGCCAGGAGTCGAACCTAGAATCTCCTGATTCGTAGTCAGACGCGTTATCCATTGCGCCACTGGCCCAGCCGGGTGCATGCATTTTGCTATTCCTTGTTGAGCCTCTGTGGCGCATTCGGCGGGATTCATTCACATTGGGTTTCCTTTGAGAAGCTGAGCTCACACAGCAGGGAACCAATACGTTCCCGAGACAATCAAGACATTTTCTAAAAGCTTGTCTATGTGTGGATATTCACTTACTTCTATTGACTTATTCCAGTAGATTCAGGCAGCTCTCTGCATGTTTCATTTTATTCAGTTCAACAACATCAGACTGTGTAACCTCTCTTCCCCCTCCACCATCTGCTTCTTCCCCCTCCACCATCTGTATCCATCATCTTATTTTAATTCCTTGCATTGATATGTTTTACCCTCAGCATTGCCCCCCTCCCCCAGCCCATACCATCCTACTTGAGCAATCTGATCCCTGTCGCCAATTGTTCGCTGACACACTGCTTACTTTCTGCGATTAACACATTCTGATCTCTTGAGGCGCCACTATCAGCACCTTGATTAGCCTCATTTACATTCCCTTTTTCTTTCTGTCCGAGACATTTTCGTCATTTTCCACCTATTGCTGACCACTCTATCGAGGCCCAATAGGGCACGCCAACCCCGCCCCATCCACATTAGTCTGAATCTGACCCCATTTCCAGTTCGCCAGCTTTGACAAAGAGTCACCCAGGCCCGGAACGACCGCTGCCATCTCGCTCCACAGAGGCTGTCAGTCCTGCTGAGATTGTCCAGTATGTTCTGTTTTTGTTTCAGAATGAAGCATCCGCAGTAAGTTGCATTTGTCGTTCATTTAGACATGTTTGAGATGGTGAATAAGTATGTTTATCTGCATTTGTAAATGCATGAAATTCTGTTGTGGATGAACTAGCTCCGAATATCCAAAATAAGAAGGTCCTTTTCTTCTCATTGCCTGTCGAAAATTCAGTGCTTGTGACTTAATGTGGAATTTATTTTAGTGGCTCATGAGAGACTAATCCTCATAATCCTCGAACATACGAGATGGGGAACACAAGTACTTTGAGCAAACATTCCTCACACAACATGAGAAGCACTTGATGTTTCTACCCGGTATGGCCCCGGGGACCTTTCGCATGTTAGGGGAATGTGCTAACCACTACACTACAGAAACCGCTGGCGGTGCAGTAATCAATGGACTTGTGCAATGTTCAACCTCACTGTGTTGCTGCAGATTCTCATGGTTCGTCTGAGAGGCCATGTCACTTATTACAAGAAGACAGCCGTTTCTTTAAAACCGATGTCTCAACTTATAAAACAATCAGGAATCGAACTTTACAGACCTGAAGATAAGTTATGCTTGAAGTGGAAGTTAAATTGAGAAGGCAGGGCTTTCGAAAATAACCACAACCATACGGGTGCATGCATTTTGCTATTCCTCGTTGATGAAGACCAGTTACGAGATTGCGGCAATAGTCAGCAACAGACTAAACTGGAAGTACGAGATGTTTCTGCTCGGTTTCGAACTTTTCGCGTGTTAGGCGAATGTGATAACCACTACACTACAGAAACAGCTGGCAATCAACGGACGTGTACAATGTGCAACCTCACTGTGTTGCTGCAGATTCGCATGGTGAGGCTGAGAGGCTAGGCCACTTATTACAAGACGACTGCTGTTTCTTTAAAAAACAGATGTTTCAACATATAAAACCACGAGATGTAGAAATTAGATCGAACTTAACATGATCTGCGTTAACTTCACAGGGACGTGACCCATCTAATCCACAGAGCCAAAGTGGAGAATTGAACTGACTGGAGAGCTGCATCTTAACGCTGACCTCCAGGACCTCGGCCTCCTGAAATGTTCCAAAGAAGCTCAACAAACACTCGAGGAACAGCAGCGCATCTTTCCACTGGGCTCAATACAGCTTTCACACTCATAGTGTGTGCAACAGTCTCACACTGTAAATGCTGCCCCCACTCTGTGTGTACTTCCATCGCAGATTTGGGTTTGAATCTTGTTTCCACTTGTTCTTTGTATCCGGGCGGTAGTTGTTGAGAGCTGGCACAGACACAGCGGCTGGAATGGCCTTATACTGTGGTGTAATTATTCTCTCATTCGATTCTCACCTCACTCTGTGGCCAGGGAACCCTTGGCCTTTTCTCATTTAATCTCTCCTGGCTTGCACCCTGTCAGAGCGCTTTCCTGTTGTTCTGTTTGCTCCCACCAGGATTTGACTTGGTTAAAACGTCCGACATTTCTAACCCGCCCCGGTTTTAATGAAAGGTGATGGTGAAAGACGTGCTTTGTTGTCCTGTCGACAAATGCCGCCTGACTCGCTGAGTTGTTCCAGTATCTTCCGCAGATGTCGGATCAACTTTCGATCCGAGAATTGAAGACGTTCTGCTCACTTTGCTCTGCATCAAGAATCAGCTGTCCCACCCAGTGAGTTAAAGCGCACGCCAAAAGTTCGAATTCCGAGCCAGCCAGGAGTCGAACCTAGAAACTCCTGATTCGTAGTCAGACGCGTTATCCATTGCGCCACTGGCCCAGCCGGGTGCATGCATTTTGCTATTCCTTGTTGAGCCTCTGTGGCGCATTCGGCGGGATTCATTCACATTGGGTTTCCTTTGAGAAGCTGAGCTCACACAGCAGGGAACCAATACGTTCCCGAGACAATCAAGACATTTTCTAAAAGCTTGTCTCTGTGTGGATATTCACTTACTTCTATTGACTTATTCCAGTAGATTCAGGCAGCTCTCTGCATGTTTCATTTTATTCAGTTCAACAACATCAGACTGTGTAACCTCTCTTCCCCCTCCACCATCTGCTTCTTCCCCCTCCACCATCTGTATCCATCATCTTATTTTAATTCCTTGCATTGATATGTTTTACCCTCAGCATTGCCCCCCTCCCCCAGCCCATACCATCCTACTTGAGCAATCTGATCCCTGTCGCCAATTGTTCGCTGACACACTGCTTACTTTCTGCGATTAACACATTCTGATCTCTTGAGGCGCCACTATCAGCACCTTGATTAGCCTCATTTACATTCCCTTTTTCTTTCTGTCCGAGACATTTTCGTCATTTTCCACCTATTGCTGACCACTCTATCGAGGCCCAATAGGGCACGCCAACCCCGCCCCATCCACATTAGTCTGAATCTGACCCCATTTCCAGTTCGCCAGCTTTGACAAAGAGTCACCCAGGCCCGGAACGACCGCTGCCATCTCGCTCCACAGAGGCTGTCAGTCCTGCTGAGATTGTCCAGTATGTTCTGTTTTTGTTTCAGAATGAAGCATCCGCAGTAAGTTGCATTTGTCGTTCATTTAGACATGTTTGAGATGGTGAATAAGTATGTTTATCTGCATTTGTAAATGCATGAAATTCTGTTGTGGATGAACTAGCTCCGAATATCCAAAATAAGAAGGTCCTTTTCTTCTCATTGCCTGTCGAAAATTCAGTGCTTGTGACTTAATGTGGAATTTATTTTAGTGGCTCATGAGAGACTAATCCTCATAATCCTCGAACATACGAGATGGGGAACACAAGTACTTTGAGCAAACATTCCTCACACAACATGAGAAGCACTTGATGTTTCTACCCGGTATGGCCCCGGGGACCTTTCGCATGTTAGGGGAATGTGCTAACCACTACACTACAGAAACCGCTGGCGGTGCAGTAATCAATGGACTTGTGCAATGTTCAACCTCACTGTGTTGCTGCAGCTTCTCATGGTTCGTCTGAGAGGCCATGTCACTTATTACAAGAAGACAGCCGTTTCTTTAAAACCGATGTCTCAACTTATAAAACAATCAGGAATCGAACTTTACAGACCTGAAGATAAGTTATGTTTTGCTTGAAGTGGAAGTTAAATTGAGAATGCAGGGCTTTCGTAAATAACCACAACCAGACGGGTGCATGCATTTTGCTATTGCTCGTTGATGAAGACCAGTTACGAGATTGCGGCAATAGTCAGCAACAGACTAAACTGGAAATACGAGATGTTTCTGCCCGGTTTCGAACCGGGGACCTTTCGCGTGTAAGGCGAATGTGATAACCACTACACTACAGAAACAGCTGGCAACCAGCGGACGTGTACAATGTGAAACCTCACTGTGTTGCTGCAGATTCGCATGGTGAGGCTGAGAGGCGAGGCCACTTATTACAAGACGACTGCTGTTTCTTACAGCTTTCACACTCATAGTGTGTGCAACAGTCGCACACTGTAAATGCTGCCCCCATTCTGTGTGTCCTTCCATCGCAGATTTGGGTTTGAATCTTGTTTCCACTTCTTCTTTGTATCCGGGCGGTAGTTGTTGAGAGCTGGCACAGACACAGCGGCTGGAATGGCCTCATACTGTGGTGTAATTATTCTCTCATTCGATGCTCACCTCACTCTGTGGCCAGGGAACCCTTGGCCTTTTCTCATTTAATCTCTCCTGACTTGCACCCTGTCAGAGCGCTTTCCTGTTGTTCTGTTTGCTCCCACCAGGATTTGACTTGGTTAAAACGTCCGACATTTCTAACCCGTCCCGGTTTTAATGAAAGGTGATGGTGAAAGACAAGCTTTGTTGTCCTGTCGACAAATTCCGCCTGACTCGCTGAGTTGTTCCAGTATTTTCCGCAGATGTTAGATCGACTTTCGATGGCAATAACAGCGTGCTTCTGTTACTTTCCCGGGGCTCGTTGGTCTCGGGGTATGACATTCACTTACCTCTATTGACTAATTCCAGTTGATTCAGGCAGCCCTCTGTATATTTCATTTTATTCAGTTCAACAACATCAGACTGTGGAATCTCTCTTCTCCCTCCACCATCTGTTTATTTCCATCAAGTTATTTTCATTCCTTTCATTGGTATGTTTTACCCTCAGCATTGCGCCCCTCCCCCCAGCCCATACCATCCTACTTGAGCAACCCTGTCGCCAATTGTTCGCTGACACACTGTTTTCTTTGTTCTGCTATTAACACATTCTGATCTCTTGAGGCGCCACTATCAGCAACTTTCTTAGCCTTGATTAGCCTCATTTACATTCCCTTTTTCTTTCTGTCCGAGACATTTTCGTCATTTTCCACCTATTGCTGACCACTCTATCGAGGCCCAATAGGGCACGCCAACCCCGCCCCATCCACATTTGTCTGAATCTGACCCCATTTCCAGTTCTCCAGCTTTGACAAAGAGTCACCCAGGCCCGGAACGACCGCTGCCATCTCGCTCCACAGAGGCCGTCAGTCCTGCTGAGATTGTCCAGTATGTTCTGTTTTTGTTTCAGAATGAAGCATCCGCAGTAAGTTGCATTTGTCGTTCATTGAGACATGTTTGAGATGGTGAATAAGTAGGTGTATCTGCATTAGTAAATGCATGAAATTCTGTTGTGGATGAACTAGCTCCGCATATCCAAAATAAGAAGGTCCTTTTCTTCTCATTGCCTGTCGAAAATTCAGTGCTTGTGACTTAATGTGGAATTTATTTTAGTGGCTCATGAGAGTCTAAACCTCATAATCCTCGAACATACGAGATGGGGGAACAAAAGTACTTTGTGCAAACATTCCTCACACAACATGAGAAGCACTTGATGTTTCTACCTGGTATGGCCCCGGGGACCTTTCGCATGTTAGGGGAATGTGCTAACCACTACACTACAGAAACCGCTGGCGGTGCAGTAATCATTGGACTTGTGCAATGTTCAACCTCACTGTGTTGCTGCAGCTTCTCATGGTTCGTCTGAGAGGCCATGTCACTTATTACAAGAAGACAGCCGTTTCTTTAAAACCGATGTCTCAACTTATAAAACAATCAGGAATCGAACTTTACAGACCTGAAGATAAGTTATGTTTTGCTTGAAGTGGAAGTTAAATTGAGAATGCAGGGCTTTCGTAAATAACCACAACCAGACGGGTGCATGCATTTTGCTATTCCTCGTTGATGAAGACCAGTTACGAGATTGCGGCAATAGTCAGCAACAGACTAAACTGGAAGTTCGAGATGTTTCTGCCCGGTTTCGAACCGGGGACCTTTCGCGTGTAAGGCGAATGTGATAACCACTACACTACAAAAACAGCTGGCAATCAACGGACGTGTACAATGTGCAACCTCACTGTGTTGCTGCAGATTCGCATGGTGAGGCTGAGAGGCTAGGCCACTTATTACAAGACGACTGCTGTTTCTTTCAAAAACAGATGTTTCAACATATAAAACCACGAGATGTAGAAATTAGATCGAACTTAACATGATCTGCGTTAACTTCACAGGGACGTGACCAAACTAATCCACAGAGCCAAAGTGGAGAATTGAACTGACTGGAGAGCTGCATCTTAACGCTGACCTCCCGGACCTCGGCCTCCTGAAATGTTCCAAAGAAGCTCAACAAACACTCGAGGAACAGCAGCGCATCTTTCCACTGGGCTCAATACAGCTTTCACACTCATAGTGTGTGCAACCGTCTCACACTGTAAATGCTGCCCCCATTCTGTGTGTACTACCATCGCAGATTTGGGTTTGAATCTTGTTTCCACTTCGTCTTTGTATCCGGGCGGTAGTTGCTGAGAGCTGGCACAGACACAGCGGCTGGAATGGCCTCATACTGTGGTGTAATTATTCTCTCATTCGATGCTCACCTCACTCTGTGGCCAGGGAACCCTAATCCTTGTCTCATTTAATCTCTCCTGACTTGCACCCTGTCAGAGCGCTTTCCTGTTATTCTGTTTGCTCCCACCGGGATTTGACTTGGTTAAAACGTCCGACATTTCTAACCCGTCCCGGTTTTAATGAAAAGTGATGGTGAAAGACGAGCTGTGTTGTCCTGTCGACAAATCCCGCCTGACTCTCTGAGTTGTTCCAGTATCTTCCGCAGATGTCGGATCAACTTTCGATACGAGAATTGAAGACGTTCTGCTCACTTTGCTCTGCATCAAGAATCGGCTGTCCCACCCAGTGAGTTAAAGCGCACGCCAAAAGTTCGAATTTCGAGCCAGCCAGGAGTCGAACCTGGAATCTCCTGATTCGTAGTCAGACGCGTTATCCATTGCGCCACTGGCCCAGCCGGGTGAATGCATTTTGCTATTCCTTGTTGAGCCTCTGTGGCGCATTCGGCGGGATTCATTCACATTGGGTTTCCTTTGAGAAGCTGAGCTCACACAGCAGGGAACCAATACGTTCCCGAGACAATCAAGACATTTTCTAAAAGCTTGTCTATGTGTGGATATTCACTTACTTCTATTGACTTATTCCAGTAGATTCAGGCAGCTCTCTGTATGTTTCATTTTATTCAGTTCAACAACATCAGACTGTGTAACCTCTCTTCCCCCTCCACCATCTGCTTCTTCCCCCTCCACCATCTGTATCCATCATCTTATTTTAATTCCTTGCATTGATATGTTTTACCCTCAGCATTGCCCCCCTCCCCCAGCCCATACCATCCTACTTGAGCAATCTGATCCCTGTCGCCAATTGTTCGCTGACACACTGCTTACTTTCTGCGATTAACACATTCTGATCTCTTGAGGCGCCACTATCAGCACCTTGATTAGCCTCATTTACATTCCCTTTTTCTTTCTGTCCGAGACATTTTCGTCATTTTCCACCTATTGCTGACCACTCTATCGAGGCCCAATAGGGCACGCCAACCCCGCCCCATCCACATTAGTCTGAATCTGACCCCATTTCCAGTTCTCCAGCTTTGACAAAGAGTCACCCAGGCCCGGAACGACCGCTGCCATCTCGCTCCACAGAGGCTGTCAGTCCTGCTGAGATTGTCCAGTATGTTCTGTTTTTGTTTCAGAATGAAGCATCCGCAGTAAGTTGCATTTGTCGTTCATTTAGACATGTTTGAGATGGTGAATAAGTATGTTTATCTGCATTTGTAAATCCATGAAATTCTGTTGTGGATGAACTAGCTCCGAATATCCAAAATAAGAAGGTCCTTTTCTTCTCATTGCCTGTCGAAAATTCAGTGCTTGTGACTTAATGTGGAATTTATTTTAGTGGCTCATGAGAGACTAATCCTCATAATCCTCGAACATACGAGATGGGGAACACAAGTACTTTGAGCAAACATTCCTCACACAACATGAGAAGCACTTGATGTTTCTACCCGGTATGGCCCCGGGGACCTTTCGCATGTTAGGGGAATGTGCTAACCACTACACTACAGAAACCGCTGGCGGTGCAGTAATCAATGGACTTGTGCAATGTTCAACCTCACTGTGTTGCTGCAGATTCTCATGGTTCGTCTGAGAGGCCATGTCACTTATTACAAGAAGACAGCCGTTTCTTTAAAACCGATGTCTCAACTTATAAAACAATCAGGAATCGAACTTTACAGACCTGAAGATAAGTTATGCTTGAAGTGGAAGTTAAATTGAGAAGGCAGGGCTTTCGAAAATAACCACAACCATACGGGTGCATGCATTTTGCTATTCCTCGTTGATGAAGACCAGTTACGAGATTGCGGCAATAGTCAGCAACAGACTAAACTGGAAGTACGAGATGTTTCTGCTCGGTTTCGAACTTTTCGCGTGTTAGGCGAATGTGATAACCACTACACTACAGAAACAGCTGGCAATCAACGGACGTGTACAATGTGCAACCTCACTGTGTTGCTGCAGATTCGCATGGTGAGGCTGAGAGGCTAGGCCACTTATTACAAGACGACTGCTGTTTCTTTAAAAAACAGATGTTTCAACATATAAAACCACGAGATGTAGAAATTAGATCGAACTTAACATGATCTGCGTTAACTTCACAGGGACGTGACCCATCTAATCCACAGAGCCAAAGTGGAGAATTGAACTGACTGGAGAGCTGCATCTTAACGCTGACCTCCAGGACCTCGGCCTCCTGAAATGTTCCAAAGAAGCTCAACAAACACTCGAGGAACAGCAGCGCATCTTTCCACTGGGCTCAATACAGCTTTCACACTCATAGTGTGTGCAACAGTCTCACACTGTAAATGCTGCCCCCATTCTGTGTGTACTACCATCGCAGATTTGGGTTTGAATCTTGTTTCCACTTCGTCTTTGTATCCGGGCGGTAGTTGCTGAGAGCTGGCACAGACACAGCGGCTGGAATGGCCTCATACTGTGGTGTAATTATTCTCTCATTCGATGCTCACCTCACTCTGTGGCCAGGGAACCCTAATCCTTGTCTCATTTAATCTCTCCTGACTTGCACCCTGTCAGAGCGCTTTCCTGTTATTCTGTTTGCTCCCACCGGGATTTGACTTGGTTAAAACGTCCGACATTTCTAACCCGTCCCGGTTTTAATGAAAAGTGATGGTGAAAGACGAGCTGTGTTGTCCTGTCGACAAATCCCGCCTGACTCTCTGAGTTGTTCCAGTATCTTCCGCAGATGTCGGATCAACTTTCGATACGAGAATTGAAGACGTTCTGCTCACTTTGCTCTGCATCAAGAATCGGCTGTCCCACCCAGTGAGTTAAAGCGCACGCCAAAAGTTCGAATTTCGAGCCAGCCAGGAGTCGAACCTGGAATCTCCTGATTCGTAGTCAGACGCGTTATCCATTGCGCCACTGGCCCAGCCGGGTGAATGCATTTTGCTATTCCTTGTTGAGCCTCTGTGGCGCATTCGGCGGGATTCATTCACATTGGGTTTCCTTTGAGAAGCTGAGCTCACACAGCAGGGAACCAATACGTTCCCGAGACAATCAAGACATTTTCTAAAAGCTTGTCTATGTGTGGATATTCACTTACTTCTATTGACTTATTCCAGTAGATTCAGGCAGCTCTCTGTATGTTTCATTTTATTCAGTTCAACAACATCAGACTGTGTAACCTCTCTTCCCCCTCCACCATCTGCTTCTTCCCCCTCCACCATCTGTATCCATCATCTTATTTTAATTCCTTGCATTGATATGTTTTACCCTCAGCATTGCCCCCCTCCCCCAGCCCATACCATCCTACTTGAGCAATCTGATCCCTGTCGCCAATTGTTCGCTGACACACTGCTTACTTTCTGCGATTAACACATTCTGATCTCTTGAGGCGCCACTATCAGCACCTTGATTAGCCTCATTTACATTCCCTTTTTCTTTCTGTCCGAGACATTTTCGTCATTTTCCACCTATTGCTGACCACTCTATCGAGGCCCAATAGGGCACGCCAACCCCGCCCCATCCACATTAGTCTGAATCTGACCCCATTTCCAGTTCGCCAGCTTTGACAAAGAGTCACCCAGGCCCGGAACGACCGCTGCCATCTCGCTCCACAGAGGCTGTCAGTCCTGCTGAGATTGTCCAGTATGTTCTGTTTTTGTTTCAGAATGAAGCATCCGCAGTAAGTTGCATTTGTCGTTCATTTAGACATGTTTGAGATGGTGAATAAGTATGTTTATCTGCATTTGTAAATGCATGAAATTCTGTTGTGGATGAACTAGCTCCGAATATCCAAAATAAGAAGGTCCTTTTCTTCTCATTGCCTGTCGAAAATTCAGTGCTTGTGACTTAATGTGGAATTTATTTTAGTGGCTCATGAGAGACTAATCCTCATAATCCTCGAACATACGAGATGGGGAACACAAGTACTTTGAGCAAACATTCCTCACACAACATGAGAAGCACTTGATGTTTCTACCCGGTATGGCCCCGGGGACCTTTCGCATGTTAGGGGAATGTGCTAACCACTACACTACAGAAACCGCTGGCGGTGCAGTAATCAATGGACTTGTGCAATGTTCAACCTCACTGTGTTGCTGCAGATTCTCATGGTTCGTCTGAGAGGCCATGTCACTTATTACAAGAAGACAGCCGTTTCTTTAAAACCGATGTCTCAACTTATAAAACAATCAGGAATCGAACTTTACAGACCTGAAGATAAGTTATGTTTTGCTTGAAGTGGAAGTTAAATTGAGAATGCAGGGCTTTCGTAAATAACCACAACCAGACGGGTGCATGCATTTTGCTATTGCTCGTTGATGAAGACCAGTTACGAGATTGCGGCAATAGTCAGCAACAGACTAAACTGGAAATACGAGATGTTTCTGCCCGGTTTCGAACCGGGGACCTTTCGCGTGTAAGGCGAATGTGATAACCACTACACTACAGAAACAGCTGGCAACCAGCGGACGTGTACAATGTGAAACCTCACTGTGTTGCTGCAGATTCGCATGGTGAGGCTGAGAGGCGAGGCCACTTATTACAAGACGACTGCTGTTTCTTACAGCTTTCACACTCATAGTGTGTGCAACAGTCGCACACTGTAAATGCTGCCCCCATTCTGTGTGTCCTTCCATCGCAGATTTGGGTTTGAATCTTGTTTCCACTTCTTCTTTGTATCCGGGCGGTAGTTGTTGAGAGCTGGCACAGACACAGCGGCTGGAATGGCCTCATACTGTGGTGTAATTATTCTCTCATTCGATGCTCACCTCACTCTGTGGCCAGGGAACCCTAGGCCTTTTCTCATTTAATCTCTCCTGACTTGCACCCTGTCAGAGCGCTTTCCTGTTGTTCTGTTTGCTCCCACCAGGATTTGACTTGGTTAAAACGTCCGACATTTCTAACCCGTCCCGGTTTTAATGAAAGGTGATGGTGAAAGACAAGCTTTGTTGTCCTGTCGACAAATTCCGCCTGACTCGCTGAGTTGTTCCAGTATTTTCCGCAGATGTTAGATCGACTTTCGATGGCAATAACAGCGTGCTTCTGTTACTTTCCCGGGGCTCGTTGGTCTAGGGGTATGACATTCACTTACCTCTATTGACTAATTCCAGTTGATTCAGGCAGCCCTCTGTATATTTCATTTTATTCAGTTCAACAACATCAGACTGTGGAATCTCTCTTCTCCCTCCACCATCTGTTTATTTCCATCAAGTTATTTTCATTCCTTTCATTGGTATGTTTTACCCTCAGCATTGCGCCCCTCCCCCCAGCCCATACCATCCTACTTGAGCAACCCTGTCGCCAATTGTTCGCTGACACACTGTTTTCTTTGTTCTGCTATTAACACATTCTGATCTCTTGAGGCGCCACTATCAGCAACTTTCTTAGCCTTGATTAGCCTCATTTACATTCCCTTTTTCTTTCTGTCCGAGACATTTTCGTCATTTTCCACCTATTGCTGACCACTCTATCGAGGCCCAATAGGGCACGCCAACCCCGCCCCATCCACATTTGTCTGAATCTGACCCCATTTCCAGTTCTCCAGCTTTGACAAAGAGTCACCCAGGCCCGGAACGACCGCTGCCATCTCGCTCCACAGAGGCCGTCAGTCCTGCTGAGATTGTCCAGTATGTTCTGTTTTTGTTTCAGAATGAAGCATCCGCAGTAAGTTGCATTTGTCGTTCATTTAGACATGTTTGAGATGGTGAATAAGTAGGTGTATCTGCATTAGTAAATGCATGAAATTCTGTTGTGGATGAACTAGCTCCGCATATCCAAAATAAGAAGGTCCTTTTCTTCTCATTGCCTGTCGAAAATTCAGTGCTTGTGACTTAATGTGGAATTTATTTTAGTGGCTCATGAGAGTCTAAACCTCATAATCCTCGAACATACGAGATGGGGGAACAAAAGTACTTTGTGCAAACATTCCTCACACAACATGAGAAGCACTTGATGTTTCTACCTGGTATGGCCCCGGGGACCTTTCGCATGTTAGGGGAATGTGCTAACCACTACACTACAGAAACCGCTGGCGGTGCAGTAATCATTGGACTTGTGCAATGTTCAACCTCACTGTGTTGCTGCAGCTTCTCATGGTTCGTCTGAGAGGCCATGTCACTTATTACAAGAAGACAGCCGTTTCTTTAAAACCGATGTCTCAACTTATAAAACAATCAGGAATCGAACTTTACAGACCTGAAGATAAGTTATGTTTTGCTTGAAGTGGAAGTTAAATTGAGAATGCAGGGCTTTCGTAAATAACCACAACCAGACGGGTGCATGCATTTTGCTATTCCTCGTTGATGAAGACCAGTTACGAGATTGCGGCAATAGTCAGCAACAGACTAAACTGGAAGTTCGAGATGTTTCTGCCCGGTTTCGAACCGGGGACCTTTCGCGTGTAAGGCGAATGTGATAACCACTACACTACAGAAACAGCTGGCAATCAACGGACGTGTACAATGTGCAACCTCACTGTGTTGCTGCAGATTCGCATGGTGAGGCTGAGAGGCTAGGCCACTTATTACAAGACGACTGCTGTTTCTTTCAAAAACAGATGTTTCAACATATAAAACCACGAGATGTAGAAATTAGATCGAACTTAACATGATCTGCGTTAACTTCACAGGGACGTGACCAAACTAATCCACAGAGCCAAAGTGGAGAATTGAACTGACTGGAGAGCTGCATCTTAACGCTGACCTCCCGGACCTCGGCCTCCTGAAATGTTCCAAAGAAGCTCAACAAACACTCGAGGAACAGCAGCGCATCTTTCCACTGGGCTCAATACAGCTTTCACACTCATAGTGTGTGCAACCGTCTCACACTGTAAATGCTGCCCCCATTCTGTGTGTACTACCATCGCAGATTTGGGTTTGAATCTTGTTTCCACTTCGTCTTTGTATCCGGGCGGTAGTTGCTGAGAGCTGGCACAGACACAGCGGCTGGAATGGCCTCATACTGTGGTGTAATTATTCTCTCATTCGATGCTCACCTCACTCTGTGGCCAGGGAACCCTAGGCCTTTTCTCATTTAATCTCTCCTGACTTGCACCCTGTCAGAGCGCTTTCCTGTTATTCTGTTTGCTCCCACCGGGATTTGACTTGGTTAAAACGTCCGACATTTCTAACCCGTCCCGGTTTTAATGAAAAGTGATGGTGAAAGACGTGCTTTCTTGTCCTGTCGACAAATGCCGCCTGACTCGCTGAGTTGTTCCAGTATCTTCCGCAGATGTCGGATCAACTTTCGATACGAGAATTGAAGACGTTCTGCTCACTTTGCTCTGCATCAAGAATCAGCTGTCCCACCCAGTGAGTTAAAGCGCACGCCAAAAGTTCGAAATCCGAGCCAGCCAGGAGTCGAACCTAGAATCTCCTGATTCGTAGTCAGACGCGTTATCCATTGCGCCACTGGCCCAGCCGGGTGCATGCATTTTGCTATTCCTTGTTGAGCCTCTGTGGCGCATTCGGCGGGATTCATTCACATTGGGTTTCCTTTGAGAAGCTGAGCTCACACAGCAGGGAACCAATACGTTCCCGAGACAATCAAGACATTTTCTAAAAGCTTGTCTATGTGTGGATATTCACTTACTTCTATTGACTTATTCCAGTAGATTCAGGCAGCTCTCTGTATGTTTCATTTTATTCAGTTCAACAACATCAGACTGTGTAACCTCTCTTCCCCCTCCACCATCTGCTTCTTCCCCCTCCACCATCTGTATCCATCATCTTATTTTAATTCCTTGCATTGATATGTTTTACCCTCAGCATTGCCCCCCTCCCCCAGCCCATACCATCCTACTTGAGCAATCTGATCCCTGTCGCCAATTGTTCGCTGACACACTGCTTACTTTCTGCGATTAACACATTCTGATCCTTGAGGCGCCACTATCAGCACCTTGATTAGCCTCATTTACATTCCCTTTTTCTTTCTGTCCGAGACATTTTCGTCATTTTCCACCTATTGCTGACCACTCTATCGAGGCCCAATAGGGCACGCCAACCCCGCCCCATCCACATTAGTCTGAATCTGACCCCATTTCCAGTTCTCCAGCTTTGACAAAGAGTCACCCAGGCCCGGAACGACCGCTGCCATCTCGCTCCTCAGAGGCTGTCAGTCCTGCTGAGATTGTCCAGTATGTTCTGTTTTTGTTTCAGAATGAAGCATCCGCAGTAAGTTGCATTTGTCGTTCATTTAGACATGTTTGAGATGGTGAATAAGTATGTTTATCTGCATTTGTAAATGCATGAAATTCTGTTGTGGATGAACTAGCTCCGAATATCCAAAATAAGAAGGTCCTTTTCTTCTCATTGCCTGTCGAAAATTCAGTGCTTGTGACTTAATGTGGAATTTATTTTGGTGGCTCATGAGAGACTAATCCTCATAATCCTCGAACATACGAGATGGGGAACACAAGTACTTTGAGCAAACATTCCTCACACAACATGAGAAGCACTTGATGTTTCTACCCGGTATGGCCCCGGGGACCTTTCGCATGTTAGGGGAATGTGCTAACCACTACACTACAGAAACCGCTGGCGGTGCAGTAATCAATCGACTTGTGCAATGTTCAACCTCACTGTGTTGCTGCAGCTTCTCATGGTTCGTCTGAGAGGCCATGTCACTTATTACAAGAAGACAGCCGTTTCTTTAAAACCGATGTCTCAACTTATAAAACAATCAGGAATCGAACTTTACAGACCTGAAGATAAGTTATGTTTTGCTTGAAGTGGAAGTTAAATTGAGAATGCAGGGCTTTCGTAAATAACCACAACCAGACGGGTGCATGCATTTTGCTATTCCTCGTTGATGAAGACCAGTTACGAGATTGCGGCAATAGTCAGCAACAGACTAAACTGAAAATACGAGATGTTTCTGCCCGGTTTCGAACCGGGGACCTTTCGCGTGTAAGGCGAATGTGATAACCACTACACTACAGAAACAGCTGGCAATCAGCGGACGTGTACAATGTGCAACCTCTCTGTGTTGCTGCAGATTCGCATGGTGAGGCTGAGAGGCTAGGCCACTTATTACAAGACGACTGCTGTTTCTTTCAAAAACAGATGTTTCAACATATAAAACCACGAGATGTAGAAATTAGATCGAACTTAACATGATCTGCGTTAACTTCACAGGGACGTGACCCAACTAATCCACAGAGCCAAAGTGGAGAATTGAACTGACTGGAGAGCTGCATCTTAACGCTGACCTCCCGGACCTCGGCCTCCTGAAATGTTCCAAAGAAGCTCAACAAACACTCGAGGAACAGCAGCGCATCTTTCCACTGGGCTCAATACAGCTTTCACACTCATAGTGTGTGCAACCGTCTCACACTGTAAATGCTGCCCCCATTCTGTGTGTACTACCATCGCAGATTTGGGTTTGAATCTTGTTTCCACTTCGTCTTTGTATCCGGGCGGTAGTTGTTGAGAGCTGGCACAGACACAGCGGCTGGAATGGCCTCATACTGTGGTGTAATTATTCTCTCATTCGATGCTCACCTCACTCTGTGGCCAGGGAACCCTAGGCCTTTTCTCATTTAATCTCTCCTGACTTGCACCCTGTCAGAGCGCTTTCCTGTTATTCTGCTTGCTCCCACCGGGATTTGACTTGGTTAAAACGTCCGACATTTCTAACCCGTCCCGGTTTTAATGAAAAGTGATGGTGAAAGACGAGCTGTGTTGTCCTGTCGACAAATGCCGCCTGACTCGCTGAGTTGTTCCAGTATCTTCCGCAGATGTCGGATCAACTTTCGATACGAGAATTGAAGACGTTCTGCTCACTTTGCTCTGCATCAAGAATCAGCTGTCCCACCCAGTGAGTTAAAGCGCACGCCAAAAGTTCGAATTCCGAGCCAGCCAGGAGTCGAACTTAGAATCTCCTGATTCGTAGTCAGACGCGTTATCCATTGCGCCACTGGCCCAGCCGGGTGCATGCATTTTGCTATTCCTTGTTGAGCCTCTGTGGCGCATTCGGCGGGATTCATTCACATTGGGTTTCCTTTGAGAAGCTGAGCTCACACAGCAGGGAACCAATACGTTCCCGAGACAATCAAGACATTTTCTAAAAGCTTGTTTATGTGTGGATATTCACTTACTTCTATTGACTTATTCCAGTAGATTCAGGCAGCTCTCTGTATGTTTCATTTTATTCAGTTCAACAACATCAGACTGTGTAACCTCTCTTCCCCCTCCACCATCTGCTTCTTCCCCCTCCACCATCTGTATCCATCATCTTATTTTAATTCCTTGCATTGATATGTTTTACCCTCAGCATTGCCCCCCTCCCCCAGCCCATACCATCCTACTTGAGCAATCTGATCCCTGTCGCCAATTGTTCGCTGACACACTGCTTACTTTCTGCGATTAACACATTCTGATCTCTTGAGGCGCCACTATCAGCACCTTGATTAGCCTCATTTACATTCCCTTTTTCTTTCTGTCCGAGACATTTTCGTCATTTTCCACCTATTGCTGACCACTCTATCGAGGCCCAATAGGGCACGCCAACCCCGCCCCATCCACATTAGTCTGAATCTGACCCCATTTCCAGTTCTCCAGCTTTGACAAAGAGTCACCCAGGCCCGGAACGACCGCTGCCATCTCGCTCCACAGAGGCTGTCAGTCCTGCTGAGATTGTCCAGTATGTTCTGTTTTTGTTTCAGAATGAAGCATCCGCAGTAAGTTGCATTTGTCGTTCATTTAGACATGTTTGAGATGGTGAATAAGTATGTTTATCTGCATTTGTAAATGCATGAAATTCTGTTGTGGATGAACTAGCTCCGAATATCCAAAATAGGAAGGTCCTTTTCTTCTCATTGCCTGTCGAAAATTCAGTGCTTGTTACTTAATGTGGAATTTATTTCAGTGGCTCATGAGAGACTAAACCTCATAATCCTCGAACATACGAGATGGGGGAACAAAAGTACTTTGTGCAAACATTCCTCACACAACATGAGAAGCACTTGATGTTTCTACCCGGTATGGCCCCGGGGACCTTTCGCATGTTAGGGGAATGTGCTAACCACTACACTACAGAAACCGCTGGCGGTGCAGTAATCAATGGACTTGTGCAATGTTCAACCTCACTGTGTTGCTGCAGCTTCTCATGGTTCGTCTGAGAGGCCATGTCACTTATTACAAGAAGACAGCCGTTTCTTTAAAACCGATGTCTCAACTTATAAAACAATCAGGAATCGAACTTTACAGAACTGAAGATAAGTTATGTTTTGCTTGAAGTGGAAGTTAAATTGAGAAGGCAGGGCTTTCGAAAATAACCACAACCAGACGGGTGCATGCATTTTGCTATTTCTCGTTGATGAAGACCAGTTACGAGATTGCGGCAATAGTCAGCAACAGACTAAACTGGAAATACGAGATGTTTCTGCCCGCTTTCGAACCGGGGACCTTTCGCGTGTTAGGCGAATGTGATAACCACTACACTACAGAAACAGCTGGCAATCAACGGACGTGTACAATGTGCAACCTCACTGTGTTGCTGCAGATTCGCATGGTGAGGCTGAGAGGCTAGGCCACTTATTACAAGTCGACTGCTGTTTCTTCCAAAAACAGATGTTTCAACATATAAAACCACGAGATGTAGAAATTAGATCGAACTTAACATGATCTGCGTTAACTTCACAGGGACGTGACCCATCTAATCTACAGAGCCAAAGTGGAGAATTGAACTGACTGGAGAGCTGCATCTTAACGCTGACCTTCCGGACCTCGGCCTCCTGAAATGTTCCAAAGAAGCTCAACAAACACTCGAGGAACAGCAGCGCATCTTTCCACTGGGCTCAATACAGCTTTCACACTCATAGTGTGTGCAACCGTCTCACACTGTAAATGCTGCCCCCATTCTGTGTGTACTACCATCGCAGATTTGGGTTTGAATCTTGTTTCCACTTCGTCTTTGTATCCGGGCGGTAGTTGCTGAGAGCTGGCACAGACACAGCGGCTGGAATGGCCTCATACTGTGGTGTAATTATTCTCTCATTCGATGCTCACCTCACTCTGTGGCCAGGGAACCCTAGGCCTTTTCTCATTTAATCTCTCCTGACTTGCACCCTGTCAGAGCGCTTTCCTGTTATTCTGTTTGCTCCCACCGGGATTTGACTTGGTTAAAACGTCCGACATTTCTAACCCGTCCCGGTTTTAATGAAAAGTGATGGTGAAAGACGAGCTGTGTTGTCCTGTCGACAAATCCCGCCTGACTCGCTGAGTTGTTCCAGTATCTTCCGCAGATGTCGGATCAACTTTCGATACGAGAATTGAAGACGTTCTGCTCACTTTGCTCTGCATCAAGAATCAGCTGTCCCACCCAGTGAGTTAAAGCGCACGCCAAAAGTTCGAATTTCGAGCCAGCCAGGAGTCGAACCTGGAATCTCCTGATTCGTAGTCAGACGCGTTATCCATTGCGCCACTGGCCCAGCCGGGTGAATGCATTTTGCTATTCCTTGTTGAGCCTCTGTGGCGCATTCGGCGGGATTCATTCACATTGGGTTTCCTTTGAGAAGCTGAGCTCACACAGCAGGGAACCAATACGTTCCCGAGACAATCAAGACATTTTCTAAAAGCTTGTCTATGTGTGGATATTCACTTACTTCTATTGACTTATTCCAGTAGATTCAGGCAGCTCTCTGTATGTTTCATTTTATTCAGTTCAACAACATCAGACTGTGTAACCTCTCTTCCCCCTCCACCATCTGCTTCTTCCCCCTCCACCATCTGTATCCATCATCTTATTTTAATTCCTTGCATTGATATGTTTTACCCTCAGCATTGCCCCCCTCCCCCAGCCCATACCATCCTACTTGAGCAATCTGATCCCTGTCGCCAATTGTTCGCTGACACACTGCTTACTTTCTGCGATTAACACATTCTGATCTCTTGAGGCGCCACTATCAGCACCTTGATTAGCCTCATTTACATTCCCTTTTTCTTTCTGTCCGAGACATTTTCGTCATTTTCCACCTATTGCTGACCACTCTATCGAGGCCCAATAGGGCACGCCAACCCCGCCCCATCCACATTAGTCTGAATCTGACCCCATTTCCAGTTCTCCAGCTTTGACAAAGAGTCACCCAGGCCCGGAACGACCGCTGCCATCTCGCTCCACAGAGGCTGTCAGTCCTGCTGAGATTGTCCAGTATGTTCTGTTTTTGTTTCAGAATGAAGCATCCGCAGTAAGTTGCATTTGTCGTTCATTTAGACATGTTTGAGATGGTGAATAAGTATGTTTATCTGCATTTGTAAATGCATGAAATTCTGTTGTGGATGAACTAGCTCCGAATATCCAAAATAGGAAGGTCCTTTTCTTCTCATTGCCTGTCGAAAATTCAGTGCTTGTGACTTAATGTGGAATTTATTTTAGTGGCTCATGAGAGTCTAAACCTCATAATCCTCGAACATACGAGATGGGGGAACAAAAGTACTTTGTGCAAACATTCCTCACACAACATGAGAAGCACTTGATGTTTCTACCCGGTATGGCCCCGGGGACCTTTCGCATGTTAGGGGAATGTGCTAACCACTACACTACAGAAACCGCTGGCGGTGCAGTAATCAATGGACTTGTGCAATGTTCAACCTCACTGTGTTGCTGCAGCTTCTCATGGTTCGTCTGAGAGGCCATGTCACTTATTACAAGAAGACAGCCGTTTCTTTAAAACCGATGTCTCAACTTATAAAACAATCAGGAATCGAACTTTACAGAACTGAAGATAAGTTATGTTTTGCTTGAAGTGGAAGTTAAATTGAGAAGGCAGGGCTTTCGAAAATAACCACAACCAGACGGGTGCATGCATTTTGCTATTTCTCGTTGATGAAGACCAGTTACGAGATTGCGGCAATAGTCAGCAACAGACTAAACTGGAAGTTCGAGATGTTTCGGCCCGGTTTCGAACCGGGGACCTTTCGCGTGTAAGGCGAATGTGATAACCACTACACTACAGAAACAGCTGGCAACCAACGGACGTGTACAATGTGCAACCTCACTGTGTTGCTGCAGATTCGCATGGTGAGGCTGAGAGGCTAGGCCACTTATTACAAGACGACTGCTGTTTCTTTCAAAAACAGATGTTTCAACATATAAAACCACGAGATGTAGAAATTAGATCGAACTTAACATGATCTGCGTTAACTTCACAGGGACGTGACCCAACTAATCCACAGAGCCAAAGTGGAGAATTGAACTGACTGGAGAGCTGCATCTTAACGCTGACCTCCCGGACCTCGGCCTCCTGAAATGTTCCAAAGAAGCTCAACAAACACTCGAGGAACAGCAGCGCATCTTTCCACTGGGCTCAATACAGCTTTCACACTCATAGTGTGTGCAACCGTCTCACACCGTAAATGCTGCCCCCATTCTGTGTGTACTACCATCGCAGATTTGGGTTTGAATCTTGTTTCCACTTCGTCTTTGTATCCGGGCGGTAGTTGCTGAGAGCTGGCACAGACACAGCGGCTGGAATGGCCTCATACTGTGGTGTAATTATTCTCTCATTCGATGCTCACCTCACTCTGTGGCCAGGGAACCCTAGGCCTTTTCTCATTTAATCTCTCCTGACTTGCACCCTGTCAGAGCGCTTTCCTGTTATTCTGCTTGCTCCCACCGGGATTTGACTTGGTTAAAACGTCCGACATTTCTAACCCGTCCCGGTTTTAATGAAAAGTGATGGTGAAAGACGAGCTGTGTTGTCCTGTCGACAAATGCCGCCTGACTCGCTGAGTTGTTCCAGTATCTTCCGCAGATGTCGGATCAACTTTCGATACGAGAATTGAAGACGTTCTGCTCACTTTGCTCTGCATCAAGAATCAGCTGTCCCACCCAGTGAGTTAAAGCGCACGCCAAAAGTTCGAATTCCGAGCCAGCTAGGAGTCGAACTTAGAATCTCCTGATTCGTAGTCAGACGCGTTATCCATTGCGCCACTGGCCAAGCCGGGTGCATGCATTTTGCTATTCCTTGTTGAGCCTCTGTGGCGCATTCGGCGGGATTCATTCACATTGGGTTTCCTTTGAGAAGCTGAGCTCACACAGCAGGGAACCAATACGTTCCCGAGACAATCAAGACATTTTCTAAAAGCTTGTCTATGTGTGGATATTCACTTACTTCTATTGACTTATTCCAGTAGATTCAGGCAGCTCTCTGTATGTTTCATTTTATTCAGTTCAACAACATCAGACTGTGTAACCTCTCTTCCCCCTCCACCATCTGCTTCTTCCCCCTCCACCATCTGTATCCATCATCTTATTTTAATTCCTTGCATTGATATGTTTTACCCTCAGCATTGCCCCCCTCCCCCAGCCCATACCATCCTACTTGAGCAATCTGATCCCTGTCGCCAATTGTTCGCTGACACACTGCTTACTTTCTGCGATTAACACATTCTGATCTCTTGAGGCGCCACTATCAGCACCTTGATTAGCCTCATTTACATTCCCTTTTTCTTTCTGTCCGAGACATTTTCGTCATTTTCCACCTATTGCTGACCACTCTATCGAGGCCCAATAGGGCACGCCAACCCCGCCCCATCCACATTAGTCTGAATCTGACCCCATTTCCAGTTCTCCAGCTTTGACAAAGAGTCACCCAGGCCCGGAACGACCGCTGCCATCTCGCTCCACAGAGGCTGTCAGTCCTGCTGAGATTGTCCAGTATGTTCTGTTTTTGTTTCAGAATGAAGCATCCGCAGTAAGTTGCATTTGTCGTTCATTTAGACATGTTTGAGATGGTGAATAAGTATGTTTATCTGCATTTGTAAATGCATGAAATTCTGTTGTGGATGAACTAGCTCCGAATATCCAAAATAGGAAGGTCCTTTTCTTCTCATTGCCTGTCGAAAATTCAGTGCTTGTTACTTAATGTGGAATTTATTTCAGTGGCTCATGAGAGACTAAACCTCATAATCCTCGAACATACGAGATGGGGGAACAAAAGTACTTTGTGCAAACATTCCTCACACAACATGAGAAGCACTTGATGTTTCTACCCGGTATGGCCCCGGGGACCTTTCGCATGTTAGGGGAATGTGCTAACCACTACACTACAGAAACCGCTGGCGGTGCAGTAATCAATGGACTTGTGCAATGTTCAACCTCACTGTGTTGCTGCAGCTTCTCATGGTTCGTCTGAGAGGCCATGTCACTTATTACAAGAAGACAGCCGTTTCTTTAAAACCGATGTCTCAACTTATAAAACAATCAGGAATCGAACTTTACAGAACTGAAGATAAGTTATGTTTTGCTTGAAGTGGAAGTTAAATTGAGAAGGCAGGGCTTTCGAAAATAACCACAACCAGACGGGTGCATGCATTTTGCTATTTCTCGTTGATGAAGACCAGTTACGAGATTGCGGCAATAGTCAGCAACAGACTAAACTGGAAATACGAGATGTTTCTGCCCGCTTTCGAACCGGGGACCTTTCGCGTGTTAGGCGAATGTGATAACCACTACACTACAGAAACAGCTGGCAATCAACGGACGTGTACAATGTGCAACCTCACTGTGTTGCTGCAGATTCGCATGGTGAGGCTGAGAGGCTAGGCCACTTATTACAAGTCGACTGCTGTTTCTTCCAAAAACAGATGTTTCAACATATAAAACCACGAGATGTAGAAATTAGATCGAACTTAACATGATCTGCGTTAACTTCACAGGGACGTGACCCATCTAATCTACAGAGCCAAAGTGGAGAATTGAACTGACTGGAGAGCTGCATCTTAACGCTGACCTTCCGGACCTCGGCCTCCTGAAATGTTCCAAAGAAGCTCAACAAACACTCGAGGAACAGCAGCGCATCTTTCCACTGGGCTCAATACAGCTTTCACACTCATAGTGTGTGCAACCGTCTCACACTGTAAATGCTGCCCCCATTCTGTGTGTACTACCATCGCAGATTTGGGTTTGAATCTTGTTTCCACTTCGTCTTTGTATCCGGGCGGTAGTTGCTGAGAGCTGGCACAGACACAGCGGCTGGAATGGCCTCATACTGTGGTGTAATTATTCTCTCATTCGATGCTCACCTCACTCTGTGGCCAGGGAACCCTAGGCCTTTTCTCATTTAATCTCTCCTGACTTGCACCCTGTCAGAGCGCTTTCCTGTTATTCTGTTTGCTCCCACCGGGATTTGACTTGGTTAAAACGTCCGACATTTCTAACCCGTCCCGGTTTTAATGAAAAGTGATGGTGAAAGACGAGCTGTGTTGTCCTGTCGACAAATCCCGCCTGACTCGCTGAGTTGTTCCAGTATCTTCCGCAGATGTCGGATCAACTTTCGATACGAGAATTGAAGACGTTCTGCTCACTTTGCTCTGCATCAAGAATCAGCTGTCCCACCCAGTGAGTTAAAGCGCACGCCAAAAGTTCGAATTTCGAGCCAGCCAGGAGTCGAACCTGGAATCTCCTGATTCGTAGTCAGACGCGTTATGCATTGCGCCACTGGCCCAGCCGGGTGAATGCATTTTGCTATTCCTTGTTGAGCCTCTGTGGCGCATTCGGCGGGATTCATTCACATTGGGTTTCCTTTGAGAAGCTGAGCTCACACAGCAGGGAACCAATACGTTCCCGAGACAATCAAGACATTTTCTAAAAGCTTGTCTATGTGTGGATATTCACTTACTTCTATTGACTTATTCCAGTAGATTCAGGCAGCTCTCTGTATGTTTCATTTTATTCAGTTCAACAACATCAGACTGTGTAACCTCTCTTCCCCCTCCACCATCTGCTTCTTCCCCCTCCACCATCTGTATCCATCATCTTATTTTAATTCCTTGCATTGATATGTTTTACCCTCAGCATTGCCCCCCTCCCCCAGCCCATACCATCCTACTTGAGCAATCTGATCCCTGTCGCCAATTGTTCGCTGACACACTGCTTACTTTCTGCGATTAACACATTCTGATCTCTTGAGGCGCCACTATCAGCACCTTGATTAGCCTCATTTACATTCCCTTTTTCTTTCTGTCCGAGACATTTTCGTCATTTTCCACCTATTGCTGACCACTCTATCGAGGCCCAATAGGGCACGCCAACCCCGCCCCATCCACATTAGTCTGAATCTGACCCCATTTCCAGTTCTCCAGCTTTGACAAAGAGTCACCCAGGCCCGGAACGACCGCTGCCATCTCGCTCCACAGAGGCTGTCAGTCCTGCTGAGATTGTCCAGTATGTTCTGTTTTTGTTTCAGAATGAAGCATCCGCAGTAAGTTGCATTTGTCGTTCATTTAGACATGTTTGAGATGGTGAATAAGTATGTTTATCTGCATTTGTAAATGCATGAAATTCTGTTGTGGATGAACTAGCTCCGAATATCCAAAATAGGAAGGTCCTTTTCTTCTCATTGCCTGTCGAAAATTCAGTGCTTGTGACTTAATGTGGAATTTATTTTAGTGGCTCATGAGAGTCTAAACCTCATAATCCTCGAACATACGAGATGGGGGAACAAAAGTACTTTGTGCAAACATTCCTCACACAACATGAGAAGCACTTGATGTTTCTACCCGGTATGGCCCCGGGGACCTTTCGCATGTTAGGGGAATGTGCTAACCACTACACTACAGAAACCGCTGGCGGTGCAGTAATCAATGGACTTGTGCAATGTTCAACCTCACTGTGTTGCTGCAGCTTCTCATGGTTCGTCTGAGAGGCCATGTCACTTATTACAAGAAGACAGCCGTTTCTTTAAAACCGATGTCTCAACTTATAAAACAATCAGGAATCGAACTTTACAGAACTGAAGATAAGTTATGTTTTGCTTGAAGTGGAAGTTAAATTGAGAAGGCAGGGCTTTCGAAAATAACCACAACCAGACGGGTGCATGCATTTTGCTATTTCTCGTTGATGAAGACCAGTTACGAGATTGCGGCAATAGTCAGCAACAGACTAAACTGGAAGTTCGAGATGTTTCGGCCCGGTTTCGAACCGGGGACCTTTCGCGTGTAAGGCGAATGTGATAACCACTACACTACAGAAACAGCTGGCAACCAACGGACGTGTACAATGTGCAACCTCACTGTGTTGCTGCAGATTCGCATGGTGAGGCTGAGAGGCTAGGCCACTTATTACAAGACGACTGCTGTTTCTTTCAAAAACAGATGTTTCAACATATAAAACCACGAGATGTAGAAATTAGATCGAACTTAACATGATCTGCGTTAACTTCACAGGGACGTGACCCAACTAATCCACAGAGCCAAAGTGGAGAATTGAACTGACTGGAGAGCTGCATCTTAACGCTGACCTCCCGGACCTCGGCCTCCTGAAATGTTCCAAAGAAGCTCAACAAACACTCGAGGAACAGCAGCGCATCTTTCCACTGGGCTCAATACAGCTTTCACACTCATAGTGTGTGCAACCGTCTCACACCGTAAATGCTGCCCCCATTCTGTGTGTACTACCATCGCAGATTTGGGTTTGAATCTTGTTTCCACTTCGTCTTTGTATCCGGGCGGTAGTTGCTGAGAGCTGGCACAGACACAGCGGCTGGAATGGCCTCATACTGTGGTGTAATTATTCTCTCATTCGATGCTCACCTCACTCTGTGGCCAGGGAACCCTAGGCCTTTTCTCATTTAATCTCTCCTGACTTGCACCCTGTCAGAGCGCTTTCCTGTTATTCTGCTTGCTCCCACCGGGATTTGACTTGGTTAAAACGTCCGACATTTCTAACCCGTCCCGGTTTTAATGAAAAGTGATGGTGAAAGACGAGCTGTGTTGTCCTGTCGACAAATGCCGCCTGACTCGCTGAGTTGTTCCAGTATCTTCCGCAGATGTCGGATCAACTTTCGATACGAGAATTGAAGACGTTCTGCTCACTTTGCTCTGCATCAAGAATCAGCTGTCCCACCCAGTGAGTTAAAGCGCACGCCAAAAGTTCGAATTCCGAGCCAGCTAGGAGTCGAACTTAGAATCTCCTGATTCGTAGTCAGACGCGTTATCCATTGCGCCACTGGCCAAGCCGGGTGCATGCATTTTGCTATTCCTTGTTGAGCCTCTGTGGCGCATTCGGCGGGATTCATTCACATTGGGTTTCCTTTGAGAAGCTGAGCTCACACAGCAGGGAACCAATACGTTCCCGAGACAATCAAGACATTTTCTAAAAGCTTGTCTATGTGTGGATATTCACTTACTTCTATTGACTTATTCCAGTAGATTCAGGCAGCTCTCTGTATGTTTCATTTTATTCAGTTCAACAACATCAGACTGTGTAACCTCTCTTCCCCCTCCACCATCTGCTTCTTCCCCCTCCACCATCTGTATCCATCATCTTATTTTAATTCCTTGCATTGATATGTTTTACCCTCAGCATTGCCCCCCTCCCCCAGCCCATACCATCCTACTTGAGCAATCTGATCCCTGTCGCCAATTGTTCGCTGACACACTGCTTACTTTCTGCGATTAACACATTCTGATCTCTTGAGGCGCCACTATCAGCACCTTGATTAGCCTCATTTACATTCCCTTTTTCTTTCTGTCCGAGACATTTTCGTCATTTTCCACCTATTGCTGACCACTCTATCGAGGCCCAATAGGGCACGCCAACCCCGCCCCATCCACATTAGTCTGAATCTGACCCCATTTCCAGTTCTCCAGCTTTGACAAAGAGTCACCCAGGCCCGGAACGACCGCTGCCATCTCGCTCCACAGAGGCTGTCAGTCCTGCTGAGATTGTCCAGTATGTTCTGTTTTTGTTTCAGAATGAAGCATCCGCAGTAAGTTGCATTTGTCGTTCATTTAGACATGTTTGAGATGGTGAATAAGTATGTTTATCTGCATTTGTAAATGCATGAAATTCTGTTGTGGATGAACTAGCTCCGAATATCCAAAATAGGAAGGTCCTTTTCTTCTCATTGCCTGTCGAAAATTCAGTGCTTGTTACTTAATGTGGAATTTATTTCAGTGGCTCATGAGAGTCTAAACCTCATAATCCTCGAACATACGAGATGGGGGAACAAAAGTACTTTGTGCAAACATTCCTCACACAACATGAGAAGCACTTGATGTTTCTACCCGGTATGGCCCCGGGGACCTTTCGCATGTTAGGGGAATGTGCTAACCACTACACTACAGAAACCGCTGGCGGTGCAGTAATCAATGGACTTGTGCAATGTTCAACCTCACTGTGTTGCTGCAGCTTCTCATGGTTCGTCTGAGAGGCCATGTCACTTATTACAAGAAGACAGCCGTTTCTTTAAAACCGATGTCTCAACTTATAAAACAATCAGGAATCGAACTTTACAGAACTGAAGATAAGTTATGTTTTGCTTGAAGTGGAAGTTAAATTGAGAAGGCAGGGCTTTCGAAGATAACCACAACCAGACGGGTGCATGCATTTTGCTATTTCTCGTTGATGAAGACCAGTTACGAGATTGCGGCAATAGTCAGCAACAGACTAAACTGGAAATACGAGATGTTTCTGCCCGGTTTCGAACCGGGGACCTTTCGCGTGTTAGGCGAATGTGATAACCACTACACTACAGAAACAGCTGGCAATCAACGGACGTGTACAATGTGCAACCTCACTGTGTTGCTGCAGATTCGCATGGTGAGGCTGAGAGGCTAGGCCACTTGTTACAAGTCGACTGCTGTTTCTTTCAAAAACAGATGTTTCAACATATAAAACCACGAGATGTAGAAATTAGATCGAACTTAACATGATCTGCGTTAACTTCACAGGGACGTGACCCATCTAATCTACAGAGCCAAAGTGGAGAATTGAACTGACTGGAGAGCTGCATCTTAACGCTGACCTTCCGGACCTCGGCCTCCTGAAATGTTCCAAAGAAGCTCAACAAACACTCGAGGAACAGCAGCGCATCTTTCCACTGGGCTCAATACAGCTTTCACACTCATAGTGTGTGCAACCGTCTCACACTGTAAATGCTGCCCCCATTCTGTGTGTACTACCATCGCAGATTTGGGTTTGAATCTTGTTTCCACTTCGTCTTTGTATCCGGGCGGTAGTTGCTGAGAGCTGGCACAGACACAGCGGCTGGAATGGCCTCATACTGTGGTGTAATTATTCTCTCATTCGATGCTCACCTCACTCTGTGGCCAGGGAACCCTAGGCCTTTTCTCATTTAATCTCTCCTGACTTGCACCCTGTCAGAGCGCTTTCCTGTTATTCTGTTTGCTCCCACCGGGATTTGACTTGGTTAAAACGTCCGACATTTCTAACCCGTCCCGGTTTTAATGAAAAGTGATGGTGAAAGACGAGCTGTGTTGTCCTGTCGACAAATCCCGCCTGACTCGCTGAGTTGTTCCAGTATCTTCCGCAGATGTCGGATCAACTTTCGATACGAGAATTGAAGACGTTCTGCTCACTTTGCTCTGCATCAAGAATCAGCTGTCCCACCCAGTGAGTTAAAGCGCACGCCAAAAGTTCGAATTTCGAGCCAGCCAGGAGTCGAACCTGGAATCTCCTGATTCGTAGTCAGACGCGTTATCCATTGCGCCACTGGCCCAGCCGGGTGAATGCATTTTGCTATTCCTTGTTGAGCCTCTGTGGCGCATTCGGCGGGATTCATTCACATTGGGTTTCCTTTGAGAAGCTGAGCTCACACAGCAGGGAACCAATACGTTCCCGAGACAATCAAGACATTTTCTAAAAGCTTGTCTATGTGTGGATATTCACTTACTTCTATTGACTTATTCCAGTAGATTCAGGCAGCTCTCTGTATGTTTCATTTTATTCAGTTCAACAACATCAGACTGTGTAACCTCTCTTCCCCCTCCACCATCTGCTTCTTCCCCCTCCACCATCTGTATCCATCATCTTATTTTAATTCCTTGCATTGATATGTTTTACCCTCAGCATTGCCCCCCTCCCCCAGCCCATACCATCCTACTTGAGCAATCTGATCCCTGTCGCCAATTGTTCGCTGACACACTGCTTACTTTCTGCGATTAACACATTCTGATCTCTTGAGGCGCCACTATCAGCACCTTGATTAGCCTCATTTACATTCCCTTTTTCTTTCTGTCCGAGACATTTTCGTCATTTTCCACCTATTGCTGACCACTCTATCGAGGCCCAATAGGGCACGCCAACCCCGCCCCATCCACATTAGTCTGAATCTGACCCCATTTCCAGTTCTCCAGCTTTGACAAAGAGTCACCCAGGCCCGGAACGACCGCTGCCATCTCGCTCCACAGAGGCTGTCAGTCCTGCTGAGATTGTCCAGTATGTTCTGTTTTTGTTTCAGAATGAAGCATCCGCAGTAAGTTGCATTTGTCGTTCATTTAGACATGTTTGAGATGGTGAATAAGTATGTTTATCTGCATTTGTAAATGCATGAAATTCTGTTGTGGATGAACTAGCTCCGAATATCCAAAATAGGAAGGTCCTTTTCTTCTCATTGCCTGTCGAAAATTCAGTGCTTGTGACTTAATGTGGAATTTATTTTAGTGGCTCATGAGAGTCTAAAGCTCATAATCCTCGAACATACGAGATGGGGGAACAAAAGTACTTTGTGCAAACACTCCTCACACAACATGAGAAGCACTTGATGTTTCTACCTGGTATGGCCCCGGGGACCTTTCGCATGTTAGGGGAATGTGCTAACCACTACACTACAGAAACCGCTGGCGGTGCAGTAATCATTGGACTTGTGCAATGTTCAACCTCACTGTGTTGCTGCAGCTTCTCATGGTTCGTCTGAGAGGCCATGTCACTTATTACAAGAAGACAGCCGTTTCTTTAAAACCGATGTCTCAACTTATAAAACAATCAGGAATCGAACTTTACAGACCTGAAGATAAGTTAAGTTTTGCTTGAAGTGGAAGTTAAATTGAGAATGCAGGGCTTTCGTAAATAACCACAACCAGACGGGTGCATGCATTTTGCTATTCCTCGTTGATGAAGACCAGTTACGAGATTGCGGCAATAGTCAGCAACAGACTAAACTGGAAGTTCGAGATGTTTCTGCCCGGTTTCGAACCGGGGACCTTTCGCGTGTAAGGCGAATGTGATAACCACTACACTACAGAAACAGCTGGCAACCAACGGACGTGTACAATGTGCAACCTCACTGTGTTGCTGCAGATTCGCATGGTGAGGCTGAGAGGCTAGGCCACTTATTACAAGACGACTGCTGTTTCTTTCAAAAACAGATGTTTCAACATATAAAACCACGAGATGTAGAAATTAGATCGAACTTAACATGATCTGCGTTAACTTCACAGGGACGTGACCCAACTAATCCACAGAGCCAAAGTGGAGAATTGAACTGACTGGAGAGCTGCATCTTAACGCTGACCTCCCGGACCTCGGCCTCCTGAAATGTTCCAAAGAAGCTCAACAAACACTCGAGGAACAGCAGCGCATCTTTCCACTGGGCTCAATACAGCTTTCACACTCATAGTGTGTGCAACCGTCTCACACCGTAAATGCTGCCCCCATTCTGTGTGTACTACCATCGCAGATTTGGGTTTGAATCTTGTTTCCACTTCGTCTTTGTATCCGGGCGGTAGTTGCTGAGAGCTGGCACAGACACAGCGGCTGGAATGGCCTCATACTGTGGTGTAATTATTCTCTCATTCGATGCTCACCTCACTCTGTGGCCAGGGAACCCTAGGCCTTTTCTCATTTAATCTCTCCTGACTTGCACCCTGTCAGAGCGCTTTCCTGTTATTCTGCTTGCTCCCACCGGGATTTGACTTGGTTAAAACGTCCGACATTTCTAACCCGTCCCGGTTTTAATGAAAAGTGATGGTGAAAGACGAGCTGTGTTGTCCTGTCGACAAATGCCGCCTGACTCGCTGAGTTGTTCCAGTATCTTCCGCAGATGTCGGATCAACTTTCGATACGAGAATTGAAGACGTTCTGCTCACTTTGCTCTGCATCAAGAATCAGCTGTCCCACCCAGTGAGTTAAAGCGCACGCCAAAAGTTCGAATTCCGAGCCAGCCAGGAGTCGAACTTAGAATCTCCTGATTCGTAGTCAGACGCGTTATCCATTGCGCCACTGGCCAAGCCGGGTGCATGCATTTTGCTATTCCTTGTTGAGCCTCTGTGGCGCATTCGGCGGGATTCATTCACATTGGGTTTCCTTTGAGAAGCTGAGCTCACACAGCAGGGAACCAATACGTTCCCGAGACAATCAAGACATTTTCTAAAAGCTTGTCTATGTGTGGATATTCACTTACTTCTATTGACTTATTCCAGTAGATTCAGGCAGCTCTCTGTATGTTTCATTTTATTCAGTTCAACAACATCAGACTGTGTAACCTCTCTTCCCCCTCCACCATCTGCTTCTTCCCCCTCCACCATCTGTATCCATCATCTTATTTTAATTCCTTGCATTGATATGTTTTACCCTCAGCATTGCCCCCCTCCCCCAGCCCATACCATCCTACTTGAGCAATCTGATCCCTGTCGCCAATTGTTCGCTGACACACTGCTTACTTTCTGCGATTAACACATTCTGATCTCTTGAGGCGCCACTATCAGCACCTTGATTAGCCTCATTTACATTCCCTTTTTCTTTCTGTCCGAGACATTTTCGTCATTTTCCACCTATTGCTGACCACTCTATCGAGGCCCAATAGGGCACGCCAACCCCGCCCCATCCACATTAGTCTGAATCTGACCCCATTTCCAGTTCTCCAGCTTTGACAAAGAGTCACCCAGGCCCGGAACGACCGCTGCCATCTCGCTCCACAGAGGCTGTCAGTCCTGCTGAGATTGTCCAGTATGTTCTGTTTTTGTTTCAGAATGAAGCATCCGCAGTAAGTTGCATTTGTCGTTCATTTAGACATGTTTGAGATGGTGAATAAGTATGTTTATCTGCATTTGTAAATGCATGAAATTCTGTTGTGGATGAACTAGCTCCGAATATCCAAAATAGGAAGGTCCTTTTCTTCTCATTGCCTGTCGAAAATTCAGTGCTTGTTACTTAATGTGGAATTTATTTCAGTGGCTCATGAGAGTCTAAACCTCATAATCCTCGAACATACGAGATGGGGGAACAAAAGTACTTTGTGCAAACATTCCTCACACAACATGAGAAGCACTTGATGTTTCTACCCGGTATGGCCCCGGGGACCTTTCGCATGTTAGGGGAATGTGCTAACCACTACACTACAGAAACCGCTGGCGGTGCAGTAATCAATGGACTTGTGCAATGTTCAACCTCACTGTGTTGCTGCAGCTTCTCATGGTTCGTCTGAGAGGCCATGTCACTTATTACAAGAAGACAGCCGTTTCTTTAAAACCGATGTCTCAACTTATAAAACAATCAGGAATCGAACTTTACAGAACTGAAGATAAGTTATGTTTTGCTTGAAGTGGAAGTTAAATTGAGAAGGCAGGGCTTTCGAAAATAACCACAACCAGACGGGTGCATGCATTTTGCTATTTCTCGTTGATGAAGACCAGTTACGAGATTGCGGCAATAGTCAGCAACAGACTAAACTGGAAATACGAGATGTTTCTGCCCGGTTTCGAACCGGGGACCTTTCGCGTGTTAGGCGAATGTGATAACCACTACACTACAGAAACAGCTGGCAATCAACGGACGTGTACAATGTGCAACCTCACTGTGTTGCTGCAGATTCGCATGGTGAGGCTGAGAGGCTAGGCCACTTATTACAAGTCGACTGCTGTTTCTTTCAAAAACAGATGTTTCAACATATAAAACCACGAGATGTAGAAATTAGATCGAACTTAACATGATCTGCGTTAACTTCACAGGGACGTGACCCAACTAATCCACAGAGCCAAAGTGGAGAATTGAACTGACTGGAGAGCTGCATCTTAACGCTGACCTCCCGGACCTCGGCCTCCTGAAATGTTCCAAAGAAGCTCAACAAACACTCGAGGAACAGCAGCGCATCTTTCCACTGGGCTCAATACAGCTTTCACACTCATAGTGTGTGCAACCGTCTCACACCGTAAATGCTGCCCCCATTCTGTGTGTACTACCATCGCAGATTTGGGTTTGAATCTTGTTTCCACTTCGTCTTTGTATCCGGGCGGTAGTTGCTGAGAGCTGGCACAGACACAGCGGCTGGAATGGCCTCATACTGTGGTGTAATTATTCTCTCATTCGATGCTCACCTCACTCTGTGGCCAGGGAACCCTAGGCCTTTTCTCATTTAATCTCTCCTGACTTGCACCCTGTCAGAGCGCTTTCCTGTTATTCTGCTTGCTCCCACCGGGATTTGACTTGGTTAAAACGTCCGACATTTCTAACCCGTCCCGGTTTTAATGAAAAGTGATGGTGAAAGACGAGCTGTGTTGTCCTGTCGACAAATGCCGCCTGACTCGCTGAGTTGTTCCAGTATCTTCCGCAGATGTCGGATCAACTTTCGATACGAGAATTGAAGACGTTCTGCTCACTTTGCTCTGCATCAAGAATCAGCTGTCCCACCCAGTGAGTTAAAGCGCACGCCAAAAGTTCGAATTCCGAGCCAGCCAGGAGTCGAACTTAGAATCTCCTGATTCGTAGTCAGACGCGTTATCCATTGCGCCACTGGCCAAGCCGGGTGCATGCATTTTGCTATTCCTTGTTGAGCCTCTGTGGCGCATTCGGCGGGATTCATTCACATTGGGTTTCCTTTGAGAAGCTGAGCTCACACAGCAGGGAACCAATACGTTCCCGAGACAATCAAGACATTTTCTAAAAGCTTGTCTATGTGTGGATATTCACTTACTTCTATTGACTTATTCCAGTAGATTCAGGCAGCTCTCTGTATGTTTCATTTTATTCAGTTCAACAACATCAGACTGTGTAACCTCTCTTCCCCCTCCACCATCTGCTTCTTCCCCCTCCACCATCTGTATCCATCATCTTATTTTAATTCCTTGCATTGATATGTTTTACCCTCAGCATTGCCCCCCTCCCCCAGCCCATACCATCCTACTTGAGCAATCTGATCCCTGTCGCCAATTGTTCGCTGACACACTGCTTACTTTCTGCGATTAACACATTCTGATCTCTTGAGGCGCCACTATCAGCACCTTGATTAGCCTCATTTACATTCCCTTTTTCTTTCTGTCCGAGACATTTTCGTCATTTTCCACCTATTGCTGACCACTCTATCGAGGCCCAATAGGGCACGCCAACCCCGCCCCATCCACATTAGTCTGAATCTGACCCCATTTCCAGTTCTCCAGCTTTGACAAAGAGTCACCCAGGCCCGGAACGACCGCTGCCATCTCGCTCCACAGAGGCTGTCAGTCCTGCTGAGATTGTCCAGTATGTTCTGTTTTTGTTTCAGAATGAAGCATCCGCAGTAAGTTGCATTTGTCGTTCATTTAGACATGTTTGAGATGGTGAATAAGTATGTTTATCTGCATTTGTAAATGCATGAAATTCTGTTGTGGATGAACTAGCTCCGAATATCCAAAATAGGAAGGTCCTTTTCTTCTCATTGCCTGTCGAAAATTCAGTGCTTGTGACTTAATGTGGAATTTATTTTAGTGGCTCATGAGAGTCTAAACCTCATAATCCTCGAACATACGAGATGGGGGAACAAAAGTACTTTGTGCAAACATTCCTCACACAACATGAGAAGCACTTGATGTTTCTACCTGGTATGGCCCCGGGGACCTTTCGCATGTTAGGGGAATGTGCTAACCACTACACTACAGAAACCGCTGGCGGTGCAGTAATCATTGGACTTGTGCAATGTTCAACCTCACTGTGTTGCTGCAGCTTCTCATGGTTCGTCTGAGAGGCCATGTCACTTATTACAAGAAGACAGCCGTTTCTTTAAAACCGATGTCTCAACTTATAAAACAATCAGGAATCGAACTTTACAGACCTGAAGATAAGTTATGTTTTGCTTGAAGTGGAAGTTAAATTGAGAATGCAGGGCTTTCGTAAATAACCACAACCAGACGGGTGCATGCATTTTGCTATTCCTCGTTGATGAAGACCAGTTACGAGATTGCGGCAATAGTCAGCAACAGACTAAACTGGAAGTTCGAGATGTTTCTGCCCGGTTTCGAACTGGGGACCTTTCGCGTGTAAGGCGAATGTGATAACCACTACACTACAGAAACAGCTGGCAATCAACGGACGTGTACAATGTGCAACCTCACTGTGTTGCTGCAGATTCGCATGGTGAGGCTGAGAGGCTAGGCCACTTATTACAAGACGACTGCTGTTTCTTTCAAAAACAGATGTTTCAACATATAAAACCACGAGATGTAGAAATTAGATCGAACTTAACATGATCTGCGTTAACTTCACAGGGACGTGACCCAACTAATCCACAGAGCCAAAGTGGAGAATTGAACTGACTGGAGAGCTGCATCTTAACGCTGACCTCCCGGACCTCGGCCTCCTGAAATGTTCCAAAGAAGCTCAACAAACACTCGAGGAACAGCAGCGCATCTTTCCACTGGGCTCAATACAGCTTTCACACTCATAGTGTGTGCAACCGTCTCACACCGTAAATGCTGCCCCCATTCTGTGTGTACTACCATCGCAGATTTGGGTTTGAATCTTGTTTCCACTTCGTCTTTGTATCCGGGCGGTAGTTGCTGAGAGCTGGCACAGACACAGCGGCTGGAATGGCCTCATACTGTGGTGTAATTATTCTCTCATTCGATGCTCACCTCACTCTGTGGCCAGGGAACCCTAGGCCTTTTCTCATTTAATCTCTCCTGACTTGCACCCTGTCAGAGCGCTTTCCTGTTATTCTGCTTGCTCCCACCGGGATTTGACTTGGTTAAAACGTCCGACATTTCTAACCCGTCCCGGTTTTAATGAAAAGTGATGGTGAAAGACGAGCTGTGTTGTCCTGTCGACAAATGCCGCCTGACTCGCTGAGTTGTTCCAGTATCTTCCGCAGATGTCGGATCAACTTTCGATACGAGAATTGAAGACGTTTTGCTCACTTTGCTCTGCATCAAGAATCAGCTGTCCCACCCAGTGAGTTAAAGCGCACGCCAAAATTTCGAATTCCGAGCCAGCCAGGAGTCGAACTTAGAATCTCCTGATTCGTAGTCAGACGCGTTATCCATTGCGCCACTGGCCAAGCCGGGTGCATGCATTTTGCTATTCCTTGTTGAGCCTCTGTGGCGCATTCGGCGGGATTCATTCACATTGGGTTTCCTTTGAGAAGCTGAGCTCACACAGCAGGGAACCAATACGTTCCCGAGACAATCAAGACATTTTCTAAAAGCTTGTCTATGTGTGGATATTCACTTACTTCTATTGACTTATTCCAGTAGATTCAGGCAGCTCTCTGTATGTTTCATTTTATTCAGTTCAACAACATCAGACTGTGTAACCTCTCTTCCCCCTCCACCATCTGCTTCTTCCCCCTCCACCATCTGTATCCATCATCTTATTTTAATTCCTTGCATTGATATGTTTTACCCTCAGCATTGCCCCCCTCCCCCAGCCCATACCATCCTACTTGAGGAATCTGATCCCTGTCGCCAATTGTTCGCTGACACACTGCTTACTTTCTGCGATTAACACATTCTGATCTCTTGAGGCGCCACTATCAGCACCTTGATTAGCCTCATTTACATTCCCTTTTTCTTTCTGTCCGAGACATTTTCGTCATTTTCCACCTATTGCTGACCACTCTATCGAGGCCCAATAGGGCACGCCAACCCCGCCCCATCCACATTAGTCTGAATCTGACCCCATTTCCAGTTCTCCAGCTTTGACAAAGAGTCACCCAGGCCCGGAACGACCGCTGCCATCTCGCTCCACAGAGGCTGTCAGTCCTGCTGAGATTGTCCAGTATGTTCTGTTTTTGTTTCAGAATGAAGCATCCGCAGTAAGTTGCATTTGTCGTTCATTTAGACATGTTTGAGATGGTGAATAAGTATGTTTATCTGCATTTGTAAATGCATGAAATTCTGTTGTGGATGAACTAGCTCCGAATATCCAAAATAGGAAGGTCCTTTTCTTCTCATTGCCTGTCGAAAATTCAGTGCTTGTGACTTAATGTGGAATTTATTTTAGTGGCTCATGAGAGTCTAAACCTCATAATCCTCGAACATACGAGATGGGGGAACAAAAGTACTTTGTGCAAACATTCCTCACACAACATGAGAAGCACTTGATGTTTCTACCCGGTATGGCCCCGGGGACCTTTCGCATGTTAGGGGAATGTGCTAACCACTACACTACAGAAACCGCTGGCGGTGCAGTAATCAATGGACTTGTGCAATGTTCAACCTCACTGTGTTGCTGCAGCTTCTCATGGTTCGTCTGAGAGGCCATGTCACTTATTACAAGAAGACAGCCGTTTCTTTAAAACCGATGTCTCAACTTATAAAACAATCAGGAATCGAACTTTACAGAACTGAAGATAAGTTATGTTTTGCTTGAAGTGGAAGTTAAATTGAGAAGGCAGGGCTTTCGAAAATAACCACAACCAGACGGGTGCATGCATTTTGCTATTTCTCGTTGATGAAGACCAGTTACGAGATTGCGGCAATAGTCAGCAACAGACTAAACTGGAAATACGAGATGTTTCTGCCCGGTTTCGAACCGGGGACCTTTCGCGTGTTAGGCGAATGTGATAACCACTACACTACAGAAACAGCTGGCAATCAACGGACGTGTACAATGTGCAACCTCACTGTGTTGCTGCAGATTCGCATGGTGAGGCTGAGAGGCTAGGCCACTTATTACAAGTCGACTGCTGTTTCTTTCAAAAACAGATGTTTCAACATATAAAACCACGAGATGTAGAAATTAGATCGAACTTAACATGATCTGCGTTAACTTCACAGGGACGTGACCCATCTAATCTACAGAGCCAAAGTGGAGAATTGAACTGACTGGAGAGCTGCATCTTAACGCTGACCTTCCGGACCTCGGCCTCCTGAAATGTTCCAAAGAAGCTCAACAAACACTCGAGGAACAGCAGCGCATCTTTCCACTGGGCTCAATACAGCTTTCACACTCATAGTGTGTGCAACCGTCTCACACTGTAAATGCTGCCCCCATTCTGTGTGTACTACCATCGCAGATTTGGGTTTGAATCTTGTTTCCACTTCGTCTTTGTATCCGGGCGGTAGTTGCTGAGAGCTGGCACAGACACAGCGGCTGGAATGGCCTCATACTGTGGTGTAATTATTCTCTCATTCGATGCTCACCTCACTCTGTGGCCAGGGAACCCTAGGCCTTTTCTCATTTAATCTCTCCTGACTTGCACCCTGTCAGAGCGCTTTCCTGTTATTCTGTTTGCTCCCACCGGGATTTGACTTGGTTAAAACGTCCGACATTTCTAACCCGTCCCGGTTTTAATGAAAAGTGATGGTGAAAGACGAGCTGTGTTGTCCTGTCGACAAATCCCGCCTGACTCGCTGAGTCGTTCCAGTATCTTCCGCAGATGTCGGATCAACTTTCGATACGAGAATTGAAGACGTTCTGCTCACTTTGCTCTGCATCAAGAATCAGCTGTCCCACCCAGTGAGTTAAAGCGCACGCCAAAAGTTCGAATTTCGAGCCAGCCAGGAGTCGAACCTGGAATCTCCTGATTCGTAGTCAGACGCGTTATCCATTGCGCCACTGGCCCAGCCGGGTGAATGCATTTTGCTATTCCTTGTTGAGCCTCTGTGGCGCATTCGGCGGGATTCATTCACATTGGGTTTCCTTTGAGAAGCTGAGCTCACACAGCAGGGAACCAATACGTTCCCGAGACAATCAAGACATTTTCTAAAAGCTTGTCTATGTGTGGATATTCACTTACTTCTATTGACTTATTCCAGTAGATTCAGGCAGCTCTCTGTATGTTTCATTTTATTCAGTTCAACAACATCAGACTGTGTAACCTCTCTTCCCCCTCCACCATCTGCTTCTTCCCCCTCCACCATCTGTATCCATCATCTTATTTTAATTCCTTGCATTGATATGTTTTACCCTCAGCATTGCCCCCCTCCCCCAGCCCATACCATCCTACTTGAGCAATCTGATCCCTGTCGCCAATTGTTCGCTGACACACTGCTTACTTTCTGCGATTAACACATTCTGATCTCTTGAGGCGCCACTATCAGCACCTTGATTAGCCTCATTTACATTCCCTTTTTCTTTCTGTCCGAGACATTTTCGTCATTTTCCACCTATTGCTGACCACTCTATCGAGGCCCAATAGGGCACGCCAACCCCGCCCCATCCACATTAGTCTGAATCTGACCCCATTTCCAGTTCTCCAGCTTTGACAAAGAGTCACCCAGGCCCGGAACGACCGCTGCCATCTCGCTCCACAGAGGCTGTCAGTCCTGCTGAGATTGTCCAGTATGTTCTGTTTTTGTTTCAGAATGAAGCATCCGCAGTAAGTTGCATTTGTCGTTCATTTAGACATGTTTGAGATGGTGAATAAGTATGTTTATCTGCATTTGTAAATGCATGAAATTCTGTTGTGGATGAACTAGCTCCGAATATCCAAAATAGGAAGGTCCTTTTCTTCTCATTGCCTGTCGAAAATTCAGTGCTTGTGACTTAATGTGGAATTTATTTTAGTGGCTCATGAGAGTCTAAACCTCATAATCCTCGAACATACGAGATGGGGGAACAAAAGTACTTTGTGCAAACATTCCTCACACAACATGAGAAGCACTTGATGTTTCTACCTGGTATGGCCCCGGGGACCTTTCGCATGTTAGGGGAATGTGCTAACCACTACACTACAGAAACCGCTGGCGGTGCAGTAATCATTGGACTTGTGCAATGTTCAACCTCACTGTGTTGCTGCAGCTTCTCATGGTTCGTCTGAGAGGCCATGTCACTTATTACAAGAAGACAGCCGTTTCTTTAAAACCGATGTCTCAACTTATAAAACAATCAGGAATCGAACTTTACAGACCTGAAGATAAGTTATGTTTTGCTTGAAGTGGAAGTTAAATTGAGAATGCAGGGCTTTCGTAAATAACCACAACCAGACGGGTGCATGCATTTTGCTATTCCTCGTTGATGAAGACCAGTTACGAGATTGCGGCAATAGTCTTCAACAGACTAAACTGGAAGTTCGAGATGTTTCTGCCCGGTTTCGAACCGGGGACCTTTCGCGTGTAAGGCGAATGTGATAACCACTACACTACAGAAACAGCTGGCAATCAACGGACGTGTACAAGGTGCAACCTCACTGTGTTGCTGCAGATTCGCATGGTGAGGCTGAGAGGCTAGGCCACTTATTACAAGACGACTGCTGTTTCTTTCAAAAACAGATGTTTCAACATATAAAACCACGAGATGTAGAAATTAGATCGAACTTAACATGATCTGCGTTAACTTCACAGGGACGTGACCCAACTAATCCACAGAGCCAAAGTGGAGAATTGAACTGACTGGAGAGCTGCATCTTAACGCTGACCTCCCGGACCTCGGCCTCCTGAAATGTTCCAAAGAAGCTCAACAAACACTCGAGGAACAGCAGCGCATCTTTCCACTGGGCTCAATACAGCTTTCACACTCATAGTGTGTGCAACCGTCTCACACCGTAAATGCTGCCCCCATTCTGTGTGTACTACCATCGCAGATTTGGGTTTGAATCTTGTTTCCACTTCGTCTTTGTATCCGGGCGGTAGTTGCTGAGAGCTGGCACAGACACAGCGGCTGGAATGGCCTCATACTGTGGTGTAATTATTCTCTCATTCGATGCTCACCTCACTCTGTGGCCAGGGAACCCTAGGCCTTTTCTCATTTAATCTCTCCTGACTTGCACCCTGTCAGAGCGCTTTCCTGTTATTCTGCTTGCTCCCACCGGGATTTGACTTGGTTAAAACGTCCGACATTTCTAACCCGTCCCGGTTTTAATGAAAAGTGATGGTGAAAGACGAGCTGTGTTGTCCTGTCGACAAATGCCGCCTGACTCGCTGAGTTGTTCCAGTATCTTCCGCAGATGTCGGATCAACTTTCGATACGAGAATTGAAGACGTTTTGCTCACTTTGCTCTGCATCAAGAATCAGCTGTCCCACCCAGTGAGTTAAAGCGCACGCCAAAATTTCGAATTCCGAGCCAGCCAGGAGTCGAACTTAGAATCTCCTGATTCGTAGTCAGACGCGTTATCCATTGCGCCACTGGCCAAGCCGGGTGCATGCATTTTGCTATTCCTTGTTGAGCCTCTGTGGCGCATTCGGCGGGATTCATTCACATTGGGTTTCCTTTGAGAAGCTGAGCTCACACAGCAGGGAACCAATACGTTCCCGAGACAATCAAGACATTTTCTAAAAGCTTGTCTATGTGTGGATATTCACTTACTTCTATTGACTTATTCCAGTAGATTCAGGCAGCTCTCTGTATGTTTCATTTTATTCAGTTCAACAACATCAGACTGTGTAACCTCTCTTCCCCCTCCACCATCTGCTTCTTCCCCCTCCACCATCTGTATCCATCATCTTATTTTAATTCCTTGCATTGATATGTTTTACCCTCAGCATTGCCCCCCTCCCCCAGCCCATACCATCCTACTTGAGCAATCTGATCCCTGTCGCCAATTGTTCGCTGACACACTGCTTACTTTCTGCGATTAACACATTCTGATCTCTTGAGGCGCCACTATCAGCACCTTGATTAGCCTCATTTACATTCCCTTTTTCTTTCTGTCCGAGACATTTTCGTCATTTTCCACCTATTGCTGACCACTCTATCGAGGCCCAATAGGGCACGCCAACCCCGCCCCATCCACATTAGTCTGAATCTGACCCCATTTCCAGTTCTCCAGCTTTGACAAAGAGTCACCCAGGCCCGGAACGACCGCTGCCATCTCGCTCCACAGAGGCTGTCAGTCCTGCTGAGATTGTCCAGTATGTTCTGTTTTTGTTTCAGAATGAAGCATCCGCAGTAAGTTGCATTTGTCGTTCATTTAGACATGTTTGAGATGGTGAATAAGTATGTTTATCTGCATTTGTAAATGCATGAAATTCTGTTGTGGATGAACTAGCTCCGAATATCCAAAATAGGAAGGTCCTTTTCTTCTCATTGCCTGTCGAAAATTCAGTGCTTGTTACTTAATGTGGAATTTATTTCAGTGGCTCATGAGAGTCTAAACCTCATAATCCTCGAACATACGAGATGGGGGAACAAAAGTACTTTGTGCAAACATTCCTCACACAACATGAGAAGCACTTGATGTTTCTACCCGGTATGGCCCCGGGGACCTTTCGCATGTTAGGGGAATGTGCTAACCACTACACTACAGAAACCGCTGGCGGTGCAGTAATCAATGGACTTGTGCAATGTTCAACCTCACTGTGTTGCTGCAGCTTCTCATGGTTCGTCTGAGAGGCCATGTCACTTATTACAAGAAGACAGCCGTTTCTTTAAAACCGATGTCTCAACTTATAAAACAATCAGGAATCGAACTTTACAGAACTGAAGATAAGTTATGTTTTGCTTGAAGTGGAAGTTAAATTGAGAAGGCAGGGCTTTCGAAAATAACCACAACCAGACGGGTGCATGCATTTTGCTATTTCTCGTTGATGAAGACCAGTTACGAGATTGCGGCAATAGTCAGCAACAGACTAAACTGGAAATACGAGATGTTTCTGCCCGGTTTCGAACCGGGGACCTTTCGCGTGTTAGGCGAATGTGATAACCACTACACTACAGAAACAGCTGGCAATCAACGGACGTGTACAATGTGCAACCTCACTGTGTTGCTGCAGATTCGCATGGTGAGGCTGAGAGGCTAGGCCACTTATTACAAGTCGACTGCTGTTTCTTTCAAAAACAGATGTTTCAACATATAAAACCACGAGATGTAGAAATTAGATCGAACTTAACATGATCTGCGTTAACTTCACAGGGACGTGACCCATCTAATCTACAGAGCCAAAGTGGAGAATTGAACTGACTGGAGAGCTGCATCTTAACGCTGACCTTCCGGACCTCGGCCTCCTGAAATGTTCCAAAGAAGCTCAACAAACACTCGAGGAACAGCAGCGCATCTTTCCACTGGGCTCAATACAGCTTTCACACTCATAGTGTGTGCAACCGTCTCACACTGTAAATGCTGCCCCCATTCTGTGTGTACTACCATCGCAGATTTGGGTTTGAATCTTGTTTCCACTTCGTCTTTGTATCCGGGCGGTAGTTGCTGAGAGCTGGCACAGACACAGCGGCTGGAATGGCCTCATACTGTGGTGTAATTATTCTCTCATTCGATGCTCACCTCACTCTGTGGCCAGGGAACCCTAGGCCTTTTCTCATTTAATCTCTCCTGACTTGCACCCTGTCAGAGCGCTTTCCTGTTATTCTGTTTGCTCCCACCGGGATTTGACTTGGTTAAAACGTCCGACATTTCTAACCCGTCCCGGTTTTAATGAAAAGTGATGGTGAAAGACGAGCTGTGTTGTCCTGTCGACAAATCCCGCCTGACTCGCTGAGTCGTTCCAGTATCTTCCGCAGATGTCGGATCAACTTTCGATACGAGAATTGAAGACGTTCTGCTCACTTTGCTCTGCATCAAGAATCAGCTGTCCCACCCAGTGAGTTAAAGCGCACGCCAAAAGTTCGAATTTCGAGCCAGCCAGGAGTCGAACCTGGAATCTCCTGATTCGTAGTCAGACGCGTTATCCATTGCGCCACTGGCCCAGCCGGGTGAATGCATTTTGCTATTCCTTGTTGAGCCTCTGTGGCGCATTCGGCGGGATTCATTCACATTGGGTTTCCTTTGAGAAGCTGAGCTCACACAGCAGGGAACCAATACGTTCCCGAGACAATCAAGACATTTTCTAAAAGCTTGTCTATGTGTGGATATTCACTTACTTCTATTGACTTATTCCAGTAGATTCAGGCAGCTCTCTGTATGTTTCATTTTATTCAGTTCAACAACATCAGACTGTGTAACCTCTCTTCCCCCTCCACCATCTGCTTCTTCCCCCTCCACCATCTGTATCCATCATCTTATTTTAATTCCTTGCATTGATATGTTTTACCCTCAGCATTGCCCCCCTCCCCCAGCCCATACCATCCTACTTGAGCAATCTGATCCCTGTCGCCAATTGTTCGCTGACACACTGCTTACTTTCTGCGATTAACACATTCTGATCTCTTGAGGCGCCACTATCAGCACCTTGATTAGCCTCATTTACATTCCCTTTTTCTTTCTGTCCGAGACATTTTCGTCATTTTCCACCTATTGCTGACCACTCTATCGAGGCCCAATAGGGCACGCCAACCCCGCCCCATCCACATTAGTCTGAATCTGACCCCATTTCCAGTTCTCCAGCTTTGACAAAGAGTCACCCAGGCCCGGAACGACCGCTGCCATCTCGCTCCACAGAGGCTGTCAGTCCTGCTGAGATTGTCCAGTATGTTCTGTTTTTGTTTCAGAATGAAGCATCCGCAGTAAGTTGCATTTGTCGTTCATTTAGACATGTTTGAGATGGTGAATAAGTATGTTTATCTGCATTTGTAAATGCATGAAATTCTGTTGTGGATGAACTAGCTCCGAATATCCAAAATAGGAAGGTCCTTTTCTTCTCATTGCCTGTCGAAAATTCAGTGCTTGTGACTTAATGTGGAATTTATTTTAGTGGCTCATGAGAGTCTAAACCTCATAATCCTCGAACATACGAGATGGGGGAACAAAAGTACTTTGTGCAAACATTCCTCACACAACATGAGAAGCACTTGATGTTTCTACCTGGTATGGCCCCGGGGACCTTTCGCATGTTAGGGGAATGTGCTAACCACTACACTACAGAAACCGCTGGCGGTGCAGTAATCATTGGACTTGTGCAATGTTCAACCTCACTGTGTTGCTGCAGCTTCTCATGGTTCGTCTGAGAGGCCATGTCACTTATTACAAGAAGACAGCCGTTTCTTTAAAACCGATGTCTCAACTTATAAAACAATCAGGAATCGAACTTTACAGACCTGAAGATAAGTTATGTTTTGCTTGAAGTGGAAGTTAAATTGAGAATGCAGGGCTTTCGTAAATAACCACAACCAGACGGGTGCATGCATTTTGCTATTCCTCGTTGATGAAGACCAGTTACGAGATTGCGGCAATAGTCAGCAACAGACTAAACTGGAAGTTCGAGATGTTTCTGCCCGGTTTCGAACCGGGGACCTTTCGCGTGTAAGGCGAATGTGATAACCACTACACTACAGAAACAGCTGGCAATCAACGGACGTGTACAAGGTGCAACCTCACTGTGTTGCTGCAGATTCGCATGGTGAGGCTGAGAGGCTAGGCCACTTATTACAAGACGACTGCTGTTTCTTTCAAAAACAGATGTTTCAACATATAAAACCACGAGATGTAGAAATTAGATCGAACTTAACATGATCTGCGTTAACTTCACAGGGACGTGACCCAACTAATCCACAGAGCCAAAGTGGAGAATTGAACTGACTGGAGAGCTGCATCTTAACGCTGACCTCCCGGACCTCGGCCTCCTGAAATGTTCCAAAGAAGCTCAACAAACACTCGAGGAACAGCAGCGCATCTTTCCACTGGGCTCAATACAGCTTTCACACTCATAGTGTGTGCAACCGTCTCACACCGTAAATGCTGCCCCCATTCTGTGTGTACTACCATCGCAGATTTGGGTTTGAATCTTGTTTCCACTTCGTCTTTGTATCCGGGCGGTAGTTGCTGAGAGCTGGCACAGACACAGCGGCTGGAATGGCCTCATACTGTGGTGTAATTATTCTCTCATTCGATGCTCACCTCACTCTGTGGCCAGGGAACCCTAGGCCTTTTCTCATTTAATCTCTCCTGACTTGCACCCTGTCAGAGCGCTTTCCTGTTATTCTGCTTGCTCCCACCGGGATTTGACTTGGTTAAAACGTCCGACATTTCTAACCCGTCCCGGTTTTAATGAAAAGTGATGGTGAAAGACGAGCTGTGTTGTCCTGTCGACAAATGCCGCCTGACTCGCTGAGTTGTTCCAGTATCTTCCGCAGATGTCGGATCAACTTTCGATACGAGAATTGAAGACGTTTTGCTCACTTTGCTCTGCATCAAGAATCAGCTGTCCCACCCAGTGAGTTAAAGCGCACGCCAAAATTTCGAATTCCGAGCCAGCCAGGAGTCGAACTTAGAATCTCCTGATTCGTAGTCAGACGCGTTATCCATTGCGCCACTGGCCAAGCCGGGTGCATGCATTTTGCTATTCCTTGTTGAGCCTCTGTGGCGCATTCGGCGGGATTCATTCACATTGGGTTTCCTTTGAGAAGCTGAGCTCACACAGCAGGGAACCAATACGTTCCCGAGACAATCAAGACATTTTCTAAAAGCTTGTCTATGTGTGGATATTCACTTACTTCTATTGACTTATTCCAGTAGATTCAGGCAGCTCTCTGTATGTTTCATTTTATTCAGTTCAACAACATCAGACTGTGTAACCTCTCTTCCCCCTCCACCATCTGCTTCTTCCCCCTCCACCATCTGTATCCATCATCTTATTTTAATTCCTTGCATTGATATGTTTTACCCTCAGCATTGCCCCCCTCCCCCAGCCCATACCATCCTACTTGAGCAATCTGATCCCTGTCGCCAATTGTTCGCTGACACACTGCTTACTTTCTGCGATTAACACATTCTGATCTCTTGAGGCGCCACTATCAGCACCTTGATTAGCCTCATTTACATTCCCTTTTTCTTTCTGTCCGAGACATTTTCGTCATTTTCCACCTATTGCTGACCACTCTATCGAGGCCCAATAGGGCACGCCAACCCCGCCCCATCCACATTAGTCTGAATCTGACCCCATTTCCAGTTCTCCAGCTTTGACAAAGAGTCACCCAGGCCCGGAACGACCGCTGCCATCTCGCTCCACAGAGGCTGTCAGTCCTGCTGAGATTGTCCAGTATGTTCTGTTTTTGTTTCAGAATGAAGCATCCGCAGTAAGTTGCATTTGTCGTTCATTTAGACATGTTTGAGATGGTGAATAAGTATGTTTATCTGCATTTGTAAATGCATGAAATTCTGTTGTGGATGAACTAGCTCCGAATATCCAAAATAGGAAGGTCCTTTTCTTCTCATTGCCTGTCGAAAATTCAGTGCTTGTTACTTAATGTGGAATTTATTTCAGTGGCTCATGAGAGTCTAAACCTCATAATCCTCGAACATACGAGATGGGGGAACAAAAGTACTTTGTGCAAACATTCCTCACACAACATGAGAAGCACTTGATGTTTCTACCCGGTATGGCCCCGGGGACCTTTCGCATGTTAGGGGAATGTGCTAACCACTACACTACAGAAACCGCTGGCGGTGCAGTAATCAATGGACTTGTGCAATGTTCAACCTCACTGTGTTGCTGCAGCTTCTCATGGTTCGTCTGAGAGGCCATGTCACTTATTACAAGAAGACAGCCGTTTCTTTAAAACCGATGTCTCAACTTATAAAACAATCAGGAATCGAACTTTACAGAACTGAAGATAAGTTATGTTTTGCTTGAAGTGGAAGTTAAATTGAGAAGGCAGGGCTTTCGAAAATAACCACAACCAGACGGGTGCATGCATTTTGCTATTTCTCGTTGATGAAGACCAGTTACGAGATTGCGGCAATAGTCAGCAACAGACTAAACTGGAAATACGAGATGTTTCTGCCCGGTTTCGAACCGGGGACCTTTCGCGTGTTAGGCGAATGTGATAACCACTACACTACAGAAACAGCTGGCAATCAACGGACGTGTACAATGTGCAACCTCACTGTGTTGCTGCAGATTCGCATGGTGAGGCTGAGAGGCGAGGCCACTTATTACAAGTCGACTGCTGTTTCTTTCAAAAACAGATGTTTCAACATATAAAACCACGAGATGTAGAAATTAGATCGAACTTAACATGATCTGCGTTAACTTCACAGGGACGTGACCCATCTAATCTACAGAGCCAAAGTGGAGAATTGAACTGACTGGAGAGCTGCATCTTAACGCTGACCTTCCGGACCTCGGCCTCCTGAAATGTTCCAAAGAAGCTCAACAAACACTCGAGGAACAGCAGCGCATCTTTCCACTGGGCTCAATACAGCTTTCACACTCATAGTGTGTGCAACCGTCTCACACTGTAAATGCTGCCCCCATTCTGTGTGTACTACCATCGCAGATTTGGGTTTGAATCTTGTTTCCACTTCGTCTTTGTATCCGGGCGGTAGTTGCTGAGAGCTGGCACAGACACAGCGGCTGGAATGGCCTCATACTGTGGTGTAATTATTCTCTCATTCGATGCTCACCTCACTCTGTGGCCAGGGAACCCTAGGCCTTTTCTCATTTAATCTCTCCTGACTTGCACCCTGTCAGAGCGCTTTCCTGTTATTCTGTTTGCTCCCACCGGGATTTGACTTGGTTAAAACGTCCGACATTTCTAACCCGTCCCGGTTTTAATGAAAAGTGATGGTGAAAGACGAGCTGTGTTGTCCTGTCGACAAATCCCGCCTGACTCGCTGAGTCGTTCCAGTATCTTCCGCAGATGTCGGATCAACTTTCGATACGAGAATTGAAGACGTTCTGCTCACTTTGCTCTGCATCAAGAATCAGCTGTCCCACCCAGTGAGTTAAAGCGCACGCCAAAAGTTCGAATTTCGAGCCAGCCAGGAGTCGAACCTGGAATCTCCTGATTCGTAGTCAGACGCGTTATCCATTGCGCCACTGGCCCAGCCGGGTGAATGCATTTTGCTATTCCTTGTTGAGCCTCTGTGGCGCATTCGGCGGGATTCATTCACATTGGGTTTCCTTTGAGAAGCTGAGCTCACACAGCAGGGAACCAATACGTTCCCGAGACAATCAAGACATTTTCTAAAAGCTTGTCTATGTGTGGATATTCACTTACTTCTATTGACTTATTCCAGTAGATTCAGGCAGCTCTCTGTATGTTTCATTTTATTCAGTTCAACAACATCAGACTGTGTAACCTCTCTTCCCCCTCCACCATCTGCTTCTTCCCCCTCCACCATCTGTATCCATCATCTTATTTTAATTCCTTGCATTGATATGTTTTACCCTCAGCATTGCCCCCCTCCCCCAGCCCATACCATCCTACTTGAGCAATCTGATCCCTGTCGCCAATTGTTCGCTGACACACTGCTTACTTTCTGCGATTAACACATTCTGATCTCTTGAGGCGCCACTATCAGCACCTTGATTAGCCTCATTTACATTCCCTTTTTCTTTCTGTCCGAGACATTTTCGTCATTTTCCACCTATTGCTGACCACTCTATCGAGGCCCAATAGGGCACGCCAACCCCGCCCCATCCACATTAGTCTGAATCTGACCCCATTTCCAGTTCTCCAGCTTTGACAAAGAGTCACCCAGGCCCGGAACGACCGCTGCCATCTCGCTCCACAGAGGCTGTCAGTCCTGCTGAGATTGTCCAGTATGTTCTGTTTTTGTTTCAGAATGAAGCATCCGCAGTAAGTTGCATTTGTCGTTCATTTAGACATGTTTGAGATGGTGAATAAGTATGTTTATCTGCATTTGTAAATGCATGAAATTCTGTTGTGGATGAACTAGCTCCGAATATCCAAAATAGGAAGGTCCTTTTCTTCTCATTGCCTGTCGAAAATTCAGTGCTTGTGACTTAATGTGGAATTTATTTTAGTGGCTCATGAGAGTCTAAACCTCATAATCCTCGAACATACGAGATGGGGGAACAAAAGTACTTTGTGCAAACATTCCTCACACAACATGAGAAGCACTTGATGTTTCTACCCGGTATGGCCCCGGGGACCTTTCGCATGTTAGGGGAATGTGCTAACCACTACACTACAGAAACCGCTGGCGGTGCAGTAATCAATGGACTTGTGCAATGTTCAACCTCACTGTGTTGCTGCAGCTTCTCATGGTTCGTCTGAGAGGCCATGTCACTTATTACAAGAAGACAGCCGTTTCTTTAAAACCGATGTCTCAACTTATAAAACAATCAGGAATCGAACTTTACAGAACTGAAGATAAGTTATGTTTTGCTTGAAGTGGAAGTTAAATTGAGAAGGCAGGGCTTTCGAAAATAACCACAACCAGACGGGTGCATGCATTTTGCTATTTCTCGTTGATGAAGACCAGTTACGAGATTGCGGCAATAGTCAGCAACAGACTAAACTGGAAATACGAGATGTTTCTGCCCGGTTTCGAACCGGGGACCTTTCGCGTGTTAGGCGAATGTGATAACCACTACACTACAGAAACAGCTGGCAATCAACGGACGTGTACAATGTGCAACCTCACTGTGTTGCTGCAGATTCGCATGGTGAGGCTGAGAGGCGAGGCCACTTATTACAAGTCGACTGCTGTTTCTTTCAAAAACAGATGTTTCAACATATAAAACCACGAGATGTAGAAATTAGATCGAACTTAACATGATCTGCGTTAACTTCACAGGGACGTGACCCATCTAATCTACAGAGCCAAAGTGGAGAATTGAACTGACTGGAGAGCTGCATCTTAACGCTGACCTTCCGGACCTCGGCCTCCTGAAATGTTCCAAAGAAGCTCAACAAACACTCGAGGAACAGCAGCGCATCTTTCCACTGGGCTCAATACAGCTTTCACACTCATAGTGTGTGCAACCGTCTCACACTGTAAATGCTGCCCCCATTCTGTGTGTACTACCATCGCAGATTTGGGTTTGAATCTTGTTTCCACTTCGTCTTTGTATCCGGGCGGTAGTTGCTGAGAGCTGGCACAGACACAGCGGCTGGAATGGCCTCATACTGTGGTGTAATTATTCTCTCATTCGATGCTCACCTCACTCTGTGGCCAGGGAACCCTAGGCCTTTTCTCATTTAATCTCTCCTGACTTGCACCCTGTCAGAGCGCTTTCCTGTTATTCTGTTTGCTCCCACCGGGATTTGACTTGGTTAAAACGTCCGACATTTCTAACCCGTCCCGGTTTTAATGAAAAGTGATGGTGAAAGACGAGCTGTGTTGTCCTGTCGACAAATCCCGCCTGACTCGCTGAGTCGTTCCAGTATCTTCCGCAGATGTCGGATCAACTTTCGATACGAGAATTGAAGACGTTCTGCTCACTTTGCTCTGCATCAAGAATCAGCTGTCCCACCCAGTGAGTTAAAGCGCACGCCAAAAGTTCGAATTTCGAGCCAGCCAGGAGTCGAACCTGGAATCTCCTGATTCGTAGTCAGACGCGTTATCCATTGCGCCACTGGCCCAGCCGGGTGAATGCATTTTGCTATTCCTTGTTGAGCCTCTGTGGCGCATTCGGCGGGATTCATTCACATTGGGTTTCCTTTGAGAAGCTGAGCTCACACAGCAGGGAACCAATACGTTCCCGAGACAATCAAGACATTTTCTAAAAGCTTGTCTATGTGTGGATATTCACTTACTTCTATTGACTTATTCCAGTAGATTCAGGCAGCTCTCTGTATGTTTCATTTTATTCAGTTCAACAACATCAGACTGTGTAACCTCTCTTCCCCCTCCACCATCTGCTTCTTCCCCCTCCACCATCTGTATCCATCATCTTATTTTAATTCCTTGCATTGATATGTTTTACCCTCAGCATTGCCCCCCTCCCCCAGCCCATACCATCCTACTTGAGCAATCTGATCCCTGTCGCCAATTGTTCGCTGACACACTGCTTACTTTCTGCGATTAACACATTCTGATCTCTTGAGGCGCCACTATCAGCACCTTGATTAGCCTCATTTACATTCCCTTTTTCTTTCTGTCCGAGACATTTTCGTCATTTTCCACCTATTGCTGACCACTCTATCGAGGCCCAATAGGGCACGCCAACCCCGCCCCATCCACATTAGTCTGAATCTGACCCCATTTCCAGTTCTCCAGCTTTGACAAAGAGTCACCCAGGCCCGGAACGACCGCTGCCATCTCGCTCCACAGAGGCTGTCAGTCCTGCTGAGATTGTCCAGTATGTTCTGTTTTTGTTTCAGAATGAAGCATCCGCAGTAAGTTGCATTTGTCGTTCATTTAGACATGTTTGAGATGGTGAATAAGTATGTTTATCTGCATTTGTAAATGCATGAAATTCTGTTGTGGATGAACTAGCTCCGAATATCCAAAATAGGAAGGTCCTTTTCTTCTCATTGCCTGTCGAAAATTCAGTGCTTGTTACTTAATGTGGAATTTATTTCAGTGGCTCATGAGAGTCTAAACCTCATAATCCTCGAACATACGAGATGGGGGAACAAAAGTACTTTGTGCAAACATTCCTCACACAACATGAGAAGCACTTGATGTTTCTACCCGGTATGGCCCCGGGGACCTTTCGCATGTTAGGGGAATGTGCTAACCACTACACTACAGAAACCGCTGGCGGTGCAGTAATCAATGGACTTGTGCAATGTTCAACCTCACTGTGTTGCTGCAGCTTCTCATGGTTCGTCTGAGAGGCCATGTCACTTATTACAAGAAGACAGCCGTTTCTTTAAAACCGATGTCTCAACTTATAAAACAATCAGGAATCGAACTTTACAGAACTGAAGATAAGTTATGTTTTGCTTGAAGTGGAAGTTAAATTGAGAAGGCAGGGCTTTCGAAAATAACCACAACCAGACGGGTGCATGCATTTTGCTATTTCTCGTTGATGAAGACCAGTTACGAGATTGCGGCAATAGTCAGCAACAGACTAAACTGGAAATACGAGATGTTTCTGCCCGGTTTCGAACCGGGGACCTTTCGCGTGTTAGGCGAATGTGATAACCACTACACTACAGAAACAGCTGGCAATCAACGGACGTGTACAATGTGCAACCTCACTGTGTTGCTGCAGATTCGCATGGTGAGGCTGAGAGGCGAGGCCACTTATTACAAGTCGACTGCTGTTTCTTTCAAAAACAGATGTTTCAACATATAAAACCACGAGATGTAGAAATTAGATCGAACTTAACATGATCTGCGTTAACTTCACAGGGACGTGACCCATCTAATCTACAGAGCCAAAGTGGAGAATTGAACTGACTGGAGAGCTGCATCTTAACGCTGACCTTCCGGACCTCGGCCTCCTGAAATGTTCCAAAGAAGCTCAACAAACACTCGAGGAACAGCAGCGCATCTTTCCACTGGGCTCAATACAGCTTTCACACTCATAGTGTGTGCAACCGTCTCACACTGTAAATGCTGCCCCCATTCTGTGTGTACTACCATCGCAGATTTGGGTTTGAATCTTGTTTCCACTTCGTCTTTGTATCCGGGCGGTAGTTGCTGAGAGCTGGCACAGACACAGCGGCTGAAATGGCCTCATACTGTGGTGTAATTATTCTCTCATTCGATGCTCACCTCACTCTGTGGCCAGGGAACCCTAGGCCTTTTCTCATTTAATCTCTCCTGACTTGCACCCTGTCAGAGCGCTTTCCTGTTATTCTGTTTGCTCCCACCGGGATTTGACTTGGTTAAAACGTCCGACATTTCTAACCCGTCCCGGTTTTAATGAAAAGTGATGGTGAAAGACGAGCTGTGTTGTCCTGTCGACAAATCCCGCCTGACTCGCTGAGTCGTTCCAGTATCTTCCGCAGATGTCGGATCAACTTTCGATACGAGAATTGAAGACGTTCTGCTCACTTTGCTCTGCATCAAGAATCAGCTGTCCCACCCAGTGAGTTAAAGCGCACGCCAAAAGTTCGAATTTCGAGCCAGCCAGGAGTCGAACCTGGAATCTCCTGATTCGTAGTCAGACGCGTTATCCATTGCGCCACTGGCCCAGCCGGGTGAATGCATTTTGCTATTCCTTGTTGAGCCTCTGTGGCGCATTCGGCGGGATTCATTCACATTGGGTTTCCTTTGAGAAGCTGAGCTCACACAGCAGGGAACCAATACGTTCCCGAGACAATCAAGACATTTTCTAAAAGCTTGTCTATGTGTGGATATTCACTTACTTCTATTGACTTATTCCAGTAGATTCAGGCAGCTCTCTGTATGTTTCATTTTATTCAGTTCAACAACATCAGACTGTGTAACCTCTCTTCCCCCTCCACCATCTGCTTCTTCCCCCTCCACCATCTGTATCCATCATCTTATTTTAATTCCTTGCATTGATATGTTTTACCCTCAGCATTGCCCCCCTCCCCCAGCCCATACCATCCTACTTGAGCAATCTGATCCCTGTCGCCAATTGTTCGCTGACACACTGCTTACTTTCTGCGATTAACACATTCTGATCTCTTGAGGCGCCACTATCAGCACCTTGATTAGCCTCATTTACATTCCCTTTTTCTTTCTGTCCGAGACATTTTCGTCATTTTCCACCTATTGCTGACCACTCTATCGAGGCCCAATAGGGCACGCCAACCCCGCCCCATCCACATTAGTCTGAATCTGACCCCATTTCCAGTTCTCCAGCTTTGACAAAGAGTCACCCAGGCCCGGAACGACCGCTGCCATCTCGCTCCACAGAGGCTGTCAGTCCTGCTGAGATTGTCCAGTATGTTCTGTTTTTGTTTCAGAATGAAGCATCCGCAGTAAGTTGCATTTGTCGTTCATTTAGACATGTTTGAGATGGTGAATAAGTATGTTTATCTGCATTTGTAAATGCATGAAATTCTGTTGTGGATGAACTAGCTCCGAATATCCAAAATAGGAAGGTCCTTTTCTTCTCATTGCCTGTCGAAAATTCAGTGCTTGTGACTTAATGTGGAATTTATTTTAGTGGCTCATGAGAGTCTAAACCTCATAATCCTCGAACATACGAGATGGGGGAACAAAAGTACTTTGTGCAAACATTCCTCACACAACATGAGAAGCACTTGATGTTTCTACCTGGTATGGCCCCGGGGACCTTTCGCATGTTAGGGGAATGTGCTAACCACTACACTACAGAAACCGCTGGCGGTGCAGTAATCAATGGACTTGTGCAATGTTCAACCTCACTGTGTTGCTGCAGCTTCTCATGGTTCGTCTGAGAGGCCATGTCACTTATTACAAGAAGACAGCCGTTTCTTTAAAACCGATGTCTCAACTTATAAAACAATCAGGAATCGAACTTTACAGAACTGAAGATAAGTTATGTTTTGCTTGAAGTGGAAGTTAAATTGAGAAGGCAGGGCTTTCGAAAATAACCACAACCAGACGGGTGCATGCATTTTGCTATTTCTCGTTGATGAAGACCAGTTACGAGATTGCGGCAATAGTCAGCAACAGACTAAACTGGAAATACGAGATGTTTCTGCCCGGTTTCGAACCGGGGACCTTTCGCGTGTTAGGCGAATGTGATAACCACTACACTACAGAAACAGCTGGCAATCAACGGACGTGTACAATGTGCAACCTCACTGTGTTGCTGCAGATTCGCATGGTGAGGCTGAGAGGCTAGGCCACTTATTACAAGTCGACTGCTGTTTCTTTCAAAAACAGATGTTTCAACATATAAAACCACGAGATGTAGAAATTAGATCGAACTTAACATGATCTGCGTTAACTTCACAGGGACGTGACCCATCTAATCTACAGAGCCAAAGTGGAGAATTGAACTGACTGGAGAGCTGCATCTTAACGCTGACCTTCCGGACCTCGGCCTCCTGAAATGTTCCAAAGAAGCTCAACAAACACTCGAGGAACAGCAGCGCATCTTTCCACTGGGCTCAATACAGCTTTCACACTCATAGTGTGTGCAACCGTCTCACACTGTAAATGCTGCCCCCATTCTGTGTGTACTACCATCGCAGATTTGGGTTTGAATCTTGTTTCCACTTCGTCTTTGTATCCGGGCGGTAGTTGCTGAGAGCTGGCACAGACACAGCGGCTGGAATGGCCTCATACTGTGGTGTAATTATTCTCTCATTCGATGCTCACCTCACTCTGTGGCCAGGGAACCCTAGGCCTTTTCTCATTTAATCTCTCCTGACTTGCACCCTGTCAGAGCGCTTTCCTGTTATTCTGTTTGCTCCCACCGGGATTTGACTTGGTTAAAACGTCCGACATTTCTAACCCGTCCCGGTTTTAATGAAAAGTGATGGTGAAAGACGAGCTGTGTTGTCCTGTCGACAAATCCCGCCTGACTCGCTGAGTCGTTCCAGTATCTTCCGCAGATGTCGGATCAACTTTCGATACGAGAATTGAAGACGTTCTGCTCACTTTGCTCTGCATCAAGAATCAGCTGTCCCACCCAGTGAGTTAAAGCGCACGCCAAAAGTTCGAATTTCGAGCCAGCCAGGAGTCGAACCTGGAATCTCCTGATTCGTAGTCAGACGCGTTATCCATTGCGCCACTGGCCCAGCCGGGTGAATGCATTTTGCTATTCCTTGTTGAGCCTCTGTGGCGCATTCGGCGGGATTCATTCACATTGGGTTTCCTTTGAGAAGCTGAGCTCACACAGCAGGGAACCAATACGTTCCCGAGACAATCAAGACATTTTCTAAAAGCTTGTCTATGTGTGGATATTCACTTACTTCTATTGACTTATTCCAGTAGATTCAGGCAGCTCTCTGTATGTTTCATTTTATTCAGTTCAACAACATCAGACTGTGTAACCTCTCTTCCCCCTCCACCATCTGCTTCTTCCCCCTCCACCATCTGTATCCATCATCTTATTTTAATTCCTTGCATTGATATGTTTTACCCTCAGCATTGCCCCCCTCCCCCAGCCCATACCATCCTACTTGAGCAATCTGATCCCTGTCGCCAATTGTTCGCTGACACACTGCTTACTTTCTGCGATTAACACATTCTGATCTCTTGAGGCGCCACTATCAGCACCTTGATTAGCCTCATTTACATTCCCTTTTTCTTTCTGTCCGAGACATTTTCGTCATTTTCCACCTATTGCTGACCACTCTATCGAGGCCCAATAGGGCACGCCAACCCCGCCCCATCCACATTAGTCTGAATCTGACCCCATTTCCAGTTCTCCAGCTTTGACAAAGAGTCACCCAGGCCCGGAACGACCGCTGCCATCTCGCTCCACAGAGGCTGTCAGTCCTGCTGAGATTGTCCAGTATGTTCTGTTTTTGTTTCAGAATGAAGCATCCGCAGTAAGTTGCATTTGTCGTTCATTTAGACATGTTTGAGATGGTGAATAAGTATGTTTATCTGCATTTGTAAATGCATGAAATTCTGTTGTGGATGAACTAGCTCCGAATATCCAAAATAGGAAGGTCCTTTTCTTCTCATTGCCTGTCGAAAATTCAGTGCTTGTTACTTAATGTGGAATTTATTTCAGTGGCTCATGAGAGTCTAAACCTCATAATCCTCGAACATACGAGATGGGGGAACAAAAGTACTTTGTGCAAACATTCCTCACACAACATGAGAAGCACTTGATGTTTCTACCCGGTATGGCCCCGGGGACCTTTCGCATGTTAGGGGAATGTGCTAACCACTACACTACAGAAACCGCTGGCGGTGCAGTAATCAATGGACTTGTGCAATGTTCAACCTCACTGTGTTGCTGCAGCTTCTCATGGTTCGTCTGAGAGGCCATGTCACTTATTACAAGAAGACAGCCGTTTCTTTAAAACCGATGTCTCAACTTATAAAACAATCAGGAATCGAACTTTACAGAACTGAAGATAAGTTATGTTTTGCTTGAAGTGGAAGTTAAATTGAGAAGGCAGGGCTTTCGAAAATAACCACAACCAGACGGGTGCATGCATTTTGCTATTTCTCGTTGATGAAGACCAGTTACGAGATTGCGGCAATAGTCAGCAACAGACTAAACTGGAAATACGAGATGTTTCTGCCCGGTTTCGAACCGGGGACCTTTCGCGTGTTAGGCGAATGTGATAACCACTACACTACAGAAACAGCTGGCAATCAACGGACGTGTACAATGTGCAACCTCACTGTGTTGCTGCAGATTCGCATGGTGAGGCTGAGAGGCGAGGCCACTTATTACAAGTCGACTGCTGTTTCTTTCAAAAACAGATGTTTCAACATATAAAACCACGAGATGTAGAAATTAGATCGAACTTAACATGATCTGCGTTAACTTCACAGGGACGTGACCCATCTAATCTACAGAGCCAAAGTGGAGAATTGAACTGACTGGAGAGCTGCATCTTAACGCTGACCTTCCGGACCTCGGCCTCCTGAAATGTTCCAAAGAAGCTCAACAAACACTCGAGGAACAGCAGCGCATCTTTCCACTGGGCTCAATACAGCTTTCACACTCATAGTGTGTGCAACCGTCTCACACTGTAAATGCTGCCCCCATTCTGTGTGTACTACCATCGCAGATTTGGGTTTGAATCTTGTTTCCACTTCGTCTTTGTATCCGGGCGGTAGTTGCTGAGAGCTGGCACAGACACAGCGGCTGGAATGGCCTCATACTGTGGTGTAATTATTCTCTCATTCGATGCTCACCTCACTCTGTGGCCAGGGAACCCTAGGCCTTTTCTCATTTAATCTCTCCTGACTTGCACCCTGTCAGAGCGCTTTCCTGTTATTCTGTTTGCTCCCACCGGGATTTGACTTGGTTAAAACGTCCGACATTTCTAACCCGTCCCGGTTTTAATGAAAAGTGATGGTGAAAGACGAGCTGTGTTGTCCTGTCGACAAATCCCGCCTGACTCGCTGAGTTGTTCCAGTATCTTCCGCAGATGTCGGATCAACTTTCGATACGAGAATTGAAGACGTTCTGCTCACTTTGCTCTGCATCAAGAATCAGCTGTCCCACCCAGTGAGTTAAAGCGCACGCCAAAAGTTCGAATTTCGAGCCAGCCAGGAGTCGAACCTGGAATCTCCTGATTCGTAGTCAGACGCGTTATCCATTGCGCCACTGGCCCAGCCGGGTGAATGCATTTTGCTATTCCTTGTTGAGCCTCTGTGGCGCATTCGGCGGGATTCATTCACATTGGGTTTCCTTTGAGAAGCTGAGCTCACACAGCAGGGAACCAATACGTTCCCGAGACAATCAAGACATTTTCTAAAAGCTTGTCTATGTGTGGATATTCACTTACTTCTATTGACTTATTCCAGTAGATTCAGGCAGCTCTCTGTATGTTTCATTTTATTCAGTTCAACAACATCAGACTGTGTAACCTCTCTTCCCCCTCCACCATCTGCTTCTTCCCCCTCCACCATCTGTATCCATCATCTTATTTTAATTCCTTGCATTGATATGTTTTACCCTCAGCATTGCCCCCCTCCCCCAGCCCATACCATCCTACTTGAGCAATCTGATCCCTGTCGCCAATTGTTCGCTGACACACTGCTTACTTTCTGCGATTAACACATTCTGATCTCTTGAGGCGCCACTATCAGCACCTTGATTAGCCTCATTTACATTCCCTTTTTCTTTCTGTCCGAGACATTTTCGTCATTTTCCACCTATTGCTGACCACTCTATCGAGGCCCAATAGGGCACGCCAACCCCGCCCCATCCACATTAGTCTGAATCTGACCCCATTTCCAGTTCTCCAGCTTTGACAAAGAGTCACCCAGGCCCGGAACGACCGCTGCCATCTCGCTCCACAGAGGCTGTCAGTCCTGCTGAGATTGTCCAGTATGTTCTGTTTTTGTTTCAGAATGAAGCATCCGCAGTAAGTTGCATTTGTCGTTCATTTAGACATGTTTGAGATGGTGAATAAGTATGTTTATCTGCATTTGTAAATGCATGAAATTCTGTTGTGGATGAACTAGCTCCGAATATCCAAAATAAGAAGGTCCTTTTCTTCTCATTGCCTGTCGAAAATTCAGTGCTTGTGACTTAATGTGGAATTTATTTTAGTGGCTCATGAGAGACTAATCCTCATAATCCTCGAACATACGAGATGGGGAACACAAGTACTTTGTGCAAACATTCCTCACACAACATGAGAAGCACTTGATGTTTCTACCCGGTATGGCCCCGGGGACCTTTCGCATGTTAGGGGAATGTGCTAACCACTACACTACAGAAACCGCTGGCGGTGCAGTAATCAATGGACTTGTGCAATGTTTAACCTCACTGTGTTGCTGCAGATTCTCATGGTTCGTCTGAGAGGCCATGTCACTTATTACAAGAAGACAGCCGTTTCTTTAAAACCGATGTCTCAACTTATAAAACAATCAGGAATCGAACTTTACAGACCTGAAGATAAGTTATGCTTGAAGTGGAAGTTAAATTGAGAAGGCAGGGCTTTCGAAAATAACCACAACCAGACGGATGCATACATTTTGCTATTCCTCGTTGATGAAGACCAGTTACGAGATTGCGGCAATAGTCAGCAACAGACTAAACTGGAAGTACGAGATGTTTCTGCTCGGTTTCGAACTTTTCGCGTGTTAGGCGAATGTGATAACCACTACACTCCAGAAACAGCTGGCAATCAACGGACGTGTACAATGTGCAACCTCACTGTGTTGCTGCAGATTCGCATGGTGAGGCTGAGAGGCTAGGCCACTTATTACAAGACGACTGCTGTTTCTTTCAAAAACAGATGTTTCAACATATAAAACCACGAGATGTAGAAATTAGATCGAACTTAACATGATCTGCGTTAACTTCACAGGGACGTGACCCAACTAATCCACAGAGCCAAAGTGGAGAATTGAACTGACTGGAGAGCTGCATCTTAACGCTGACCTCCCGGACCTCGGCCTCCTGAAATGTTCCAAAGAAGCTCAACAAACACTCGAGGAACAGCAGCGCATCTTTCCACTGGGCTCAATACAGCTTTCACACTCATAGTGTGTGCAACCGTCTCACACTGTAAATGCTGCCCCCATTCTGTGTGTACTACCATCGCAGATTTGGGTTTGAATCTTGTTTCCACTTCGTCTTTGTATCCGGGCGGTAGTTGCTGAGAGCTGGCACAGACACAGCGGCTGGAATGGCCTCATACTGTGGTGTAATTATTCTCTCATTCGATGCTCACCTCACTCTGTGGCCAGGGAACCCTAGGCCTTTTCTCATTTAATCTCTCCTGACTTGCACCCTGTCAGAGCGCTTTCCTGTTATTCTGCTTGCTCCCACCGGGATTTGACTTGGTTAAAACGTCCGACATTTCTAACCCGTCCCGGTTTTAATGAAAAGTGATGGTGAAAGACGAGCTGTGTTGTCCTGTCGGCAAATGCCGCCTGACTCGCTGAGTTGTTCCAGTATCTTCCGCAGATGTCGGATCAACTTTCGATATGAGAATTGAAGACGTTCTGCTCACTTTGCTCTGCATCAAGAATCAGCTGTCCCACCCAGTGAGTTAAAGCGCACGCCAAAAGTTCGAATTCCGAGCCAGCCAGGAGTCGAACTTAGAATCTCCTGATTCGTAGTCAGACGCGTTATCCATTGCGCCACTGGCCCAGCCGGGTGCATGCATTTTGCTATTCCTTGTTGAGCCTCTGTGGCGCATTCGGCGGGATTCATTCACATTGGGTTTCCTTTGAGAAGCTGAGCTCACACAGCAGGGAACCAATACGTTCCCGAGACAATCAAGACATTTTCTAAAAGCTTGTCTATGTGTGGATATTCACTTAATTCTATTGACTTATTCCAGTAGATTCAGGCAGCTCTCTGTATGTTTCATTTTATTCAGTTCAACAACATCAGACTGTGTAACCTCTCTTCCTCCTCCACCATCTGCTTCTTCCCCCTCCACCATCTGTATCCATCATCTTATTTTAATTCCTTGCATTGATATGTTTTACCCTCAGCATTGCCCCCCTCCCCCAGCCCATACCATCCTACTTGAGCAATCTGATCCCTGTCGCCAATTGTTCGCTGACACACTGCTTACTTTCTGCGATTAACACATTCTGATCTCTTGAGGCGCCACTATCAGCACCTTGATTAGCCTCATTTACATTCCCTTTTTCTTTCTGTCCGAGACATTTTCGTCATTTTCCACCTATTGCTGACCACTCTATCGAGGCCCAATAGGGCACGCCAACCCCGCCCCATCCACATTAGTCTGAATCTGACCCCATTTCCAGTTCTCCAGCTTTGACAAAGAGTCACCCAGGCCCGGAACGACCGCTGCCATCTCGCTCCACAGAGGCTGTCAGTCCTGCTGAGATTGTCCAGTATGTTCTGTTTTTGTTTCAGAATGAAGCATCCGCAGTAAGTTGCATTTGTCGTTCATTTAGACATGTTTGAGATGGTGAATAAGTATGTTTATCTGCATTTGTAAATGCATGAAATTCTGTTGTGGATGAACTAGCTCCGAATATCCAAAATAGGAAGGTCCTTTTCTTCTCATTGCCTGTCGAAAATTCAGTGCTTGTTACTTAATGTGGAATTTATTTCAGTGGCTCATGAGAGACTAAACCTCATAATCCTCGAACATACGAGATGGGGGAACAAAAGTACTTTGTGCAAACATTCCTCACACAACATGAGAAGCACTTGATGTTTCTACCCGGTATGGCCCCGGGGACCTTTCGCATGTTAGGGGAATGTGCTAACCACTACACTACAGAAACCGCTGGCGGTGCAGTAATCAATGGACTTGTGCAATGTTCAACCTCACTGTGTTGCTGCAGCTTCTCATGGTTCGTCTGAGAGGCCATGTCACTTATTACAAGAAGACAGCCGTTTCTTTAAAACCGATGTCTCAACTTATAAAACAATCAGGAATCGAACTTTACAGAACTGAAGATAAGTTATGTTTTGCTTGAAGTGGAAGTTAAATTGAGAAGGCAGGGCTTTCGAAAATAACCACAACCAGACGGGTGCATGCATTTTGCTATTTCTCGTTGATGAAGACCAGTTACGAGATTGCGGCAATAGTCAGCAACAGACTAAACTGGAAATACGAGATGTTTCTGCCCGGTTTCGAACCGGGGACCTTTCGCGTGTTAGGCGAATGTGATAACCACTACACTACAGAAACAGCTGGCAATCAACGGACGTGTACAATGTGCAACCTCACTGTGTTGCTGCAGATTCGCATGGTGAGGCTGAGAGGCTAGGCCACTTATTACAAGTCGACTGCTGTTTCTTTCAAAAACAGATGTTTCAACATATAAAACCACGAGATGTAGAAATTAGATCGAACTTAACATGATCTGCGTTAACTTCACAGGGACGTGACCCATCTAATCTACAGAGCCAAAGTGGAGAATTGAACTGACTGGAGAGCTGCATCTTAACGCTGACCTTCCGGACCTCGGCCTCCTGAAATGTTCCAAAGAAGCTCAACAAACACTCGAGGAACAGCAGCGCATCTTTCCACTGGGCTCAATACAGCTTTCACACTCATAGTGTGTGCAACCGTCTCACACTGTAAATGCTGCCCCCATTCTGTGTGTACTACCATCGCAGATTTGGGTTTGAATCTTGTTTCCACTTCGTCTTTGTATCCGGGCGGTAGTTGCTGAGAGCTGGCACAGACACAGCGGCTGGAATGGCCTCATACTGTGGTGTAATTATTCTCTCATTCGATGCTCACCTCACTCTGTGGCCAGGGAACCCTAGGCCTTTTCTCATTTAATCTCTCCTGACTTGCACCCTGTCAGAGCGCTTTCCTGTTATTCTGTTTGCTCCCACCGGGATTTGACTTGGTTAAAACGTCCGACATTTCTAACCCGTCCCGGTTTTAATGAAAAGTGATGGTGAAAGACGAGCTGTGTTGTCCTGTCGACAAATCCCGCCTGACTCGCTGAGTTGTTCCAGTATCTTCCGCAGATGTCGGATCAACTTTCGATACGAGAATTGAAGACGTTCTGCTCACTTTGCTCTGCATCAAGAATCAGCTGTCCCACCCAGTGAGTTAAAGCGCACGCCAAAAGTTCGAATTTCGAGCCAGCCAGGAGTCGAACCTGGAATCTCCTGATTTGTAGTCAGACGCGTTATCCATTGCGCCACTGGCCCAGCCGGGTGAATGCATTTTGCTATTCCTTGTTGAGCCTCTGTGGCGCATTCGGCGGGATTCATTCACATTGGGTTTCCTTTGAGAAGCTGAGCTCACACAGCAGGGAACCAATACGTTCCCGAGACAATCAAGACATTTTCTAAAAGCTTGTCTATGTGTGGATATTCACTTACTTCTATTGACTTATTCCAGTAGATTCAGGCAGCTCTCTGTATGTTTCATTTTATTCAGTTCAACAACATCAGACTGTGTAACCTCTCTTCCCCCTCCACCATCTGCTTCTTCCCCCTCCACCATCTGTATCCATCATCTTATTTTAATTCCTTGCATTGATATGTTTTACCCTCAGCATTGCCCCCCTCCCCCAGCCCATACCATCCTACTTGAGCAATCTGATCCCTGTCGCCAATTGTTCGCTGACACACTGCTTACTTTCTGCGATTAACACATTCTGATCTCTTGAGGCGCCACTATCAGCACCTTGATTAGCCTCATTTACATTCCCTTTTTCTTTCTGTCCGAGACATTTTCGTCATTTTCCACCTATTGCTGACCACTCTATCGAGGCCCAATAGGGCACGCCAACCCCGCCCCATCCACATTAGTCTGAATCTGACCCCATTTCCAGTTCTCCAGCTTTGACAAAGAGTCACCCAGGCCCGGAACGACCGCTGCCATCTCGCTCCACAGAGGCTGTCAGTCCTGCTGAGATTGTCCAGTATGTTCTGTTTTTGTTTCAGAATGAAGCATCCGCAGTAAGTTGCATTTGTCGTTCATTTAGACATGTTTGAGATGGTGAATAAGTATGTTTATCTGCATTTGTAAATGCATGAAATTCTGTTGTGGATGAACTAGCTCCGAATATCCAAAATAGGAAGGTCCTTTTCTTCTCATTGCCTGTCGAAAATTCAGTGCTTGTTACTTAATGTGGAATTTATTTCAGTGGCTCATGAGAGACTAAACCTCATAATCCTCGAACATACGAGATGGGGGAACAAAAGTACTTTGTGCAAACATTCCTCACACAACATGAGAAGCACTTGATGTTTCTACCCGGTATGGCCCCGGGGACCTTTCGCATGTTAGGGGAATGTGCTAACCACTACACTACAGAAACCGCTGGCGGTGCAGTAATCATTGGACTTGTGCAATGTTCAACCTCACTGTGTTGCTGCAGCTTCTCATGGTTCGTCTGAGAGGCCATGTCACTTATTACAAGAAGACAGCCGTTTCTTTAAAACCGATGTCTCAACTTATAAAACAATCAGGAATCGAACTTTACAGAACTGAAGATAAGTTATGTTTTGCTTGAAGTGGAAGTTAAATTGAGAAGGCAGGGCTTTCGAAAATAACCACAACCAGACGGGTGCATGCATTTTGCTATTTCTCGTTGATGAAGACCAGTTACGAGATTGCGGCAATAGTCAGCAACAGACTAAACTGGAAATACGAGATGTTTCTGCCCGGTTTCGAGCCGGGGACCTTTCGCGTGTTAGGCGAATGTGATAACCACTACACTACAGAAACAGCTGGCAATCAACGGACGTGTACAATGTGCAACCTCACTGTGTTGCTGCAGATTCGCATGGTGAGGCTGAGAGGCTAGGCCACTTATTACAAGTCGACTGCTGTTTCTTTCAAAAACAGATGTTTCAACATATAAAACCACGAGATGTAGAAATTAGATCGAACTTAACATGATCTGCGTTAACTTCACAGGGACGTGACCCATCTAATCTACAGAGCCAAAGTGGAGAATTGAACTGACTGGAGAGCTGCATCTTAACGCTGACCTTCCGGACCTCGGCCTCCTGAAATGTTCCAAAGAAGCTCAACAAACACTCGAGGAACAGCAGCGCATCTTTCCACTGGGCTCAATACAGCTTTCACACTCATAGTGTGTGCAACCGTCTCACACTGTAAATGCTGCCCCCATTCTGTGTGTACTACCATCGCAGATTTGGGTTTGAATCTTGTTTCCACTTCGTCTTTGTATCCGGGCGGTAGTTGCTGAGAGCTGGCACAGACACAGCGGCTGGAATGGCCTCATACTGTGGTGTAATTATTCTCTCATTCGATGCTCACCTCACTCTGTGGCCAGGGAACCCTAGGCCTTTTCTCATTTAATCTCTCCTGACTTGCACCCTGTCAGAGCGCTTTCCTGTTATTCTGTTTGCTCCCACCGGGATTTGACTTGGTTAAAACGTCCGACATTTCTAACCCGCCCCGGTTTTAATGAAAGGTGATGGTGAAAGACGTGCTTTGTTGTCCTGTCGACAAATGCCGCCTGACTCGCTGAGTTGTTCCAGTATCTTCCGCAGATGTCGGATCAACTTTCGATACGAGAATTGAAGACGTTCTGCTCACTTTGCTCTGCATCAAGAATCAGCTGTCCCACCCAGTGAGTTACAGCGCACGCCAAAAGTTCGAATTCCGAGCCAGCCAGGAGTCGAACCTAGAATCTCCTGATTCGTAGTCAGACGCGTTATCCATTGCGCCACTGGCCCAGCCGGGTGCATGCATTTTGCTATTCCTTGTTGAGCCTCTGTGGCGCATTCGGCGGGATTCATTCACATTGGGTTTCCTTTGAGAAGCTGAGCTCACACAGCAGGGAACCAATACGTTCCCGAGACAATCAAGACATTTTCTAAAAGCTTGTCTATGTGTGGATATTCACTTACTTCTATTGACTTATTCCAGTAGATTCAGGCAGCTCTCTGTATGTTTCATTTTATTCAGTTCAACAACATCAGACTGTGTAACCTCTCTTCCCCCTCCACCATCTGCTTCTTCCCCCTCCACCATCTGTATCCATCATCTTATTTTAATTCCTTGCATTGATATGTTTTACCCTCAGCATTGCCCCCCTCCCCCAGCCCATACCATCCTACTTGAGCAATCTGATCCCTGTCGCCAATTGTTCGCTGACACACTGCTTACTTTCTGCGATTAACACATTCTGATCTCTTGAGGCGCCACTATCAGCACCTTGATTAGCCTCATTTACATTCCCTTTTTCTTTCTGTCCGAGACATTTTCGTCATTTTCCACCTATTGCTGACCACTCTATCGAGGCCCAATAGGGCACGCCAACCCCGCCCCATCCACATTAGTCTGAATCTGACCCCATTTCCAGTTCTCCAGCTTTGACAAAGAGTCACCCAGGCCCGGAACGACCGCTGCCATCTCGCTCCACAGAGGCTGTCAGTCCTGCTGAGATTGTCCAGTATGTTCCGTTTTTGTTTCAGAATGAAGCATCCGCAGTAAGTTGCATTTGTCGTTCATTTAGACATGTTTGAGATGGTGAATAAGTATGTTTATCTGCATTTGTAAATGCATGAAATTCTGTTGTGGATGAACTAGCTCCGAATATCCAAGATAAGAAGGTCCTTTTCTTCTCATTGCCTGTCGAAAATTCAGTGCTTGTGACTTAATGTGGAATTTATTTTAGTGGCTCATGAGAGACTAATCCTCATAATCCTCGAACATACGAGATGGGGAACACAAGTACTTTGTGCAAACATTCCTCACACAACATGAGAAGCACTTGATGTTTCTACCCGGTATGGCCCCGGGGACCTATCGGATGTTAGGGGAATGTGCTAACCACTACACTACAGAAACCGCTGGCGGTGCAGTAATCAATGGACTTGTGCAATGTTCAACCTCACTGTGTTGCTGCAGATTCTCATGGTTCATCTGAGAGGCCATGTCACTTATTACAAGAAGACAGCCGTTTCTTTAAAACCGATGTCTCAACTTATAAAACAATCAGGAATCGAACTTTACAGACGAAGATAAGTTATGTTTTGCTTGAAGTGGAAGTTAAATTGAGAATGCAGGGCTTTCGTAAATAACCACAACCAGACGGGTGCATGCATTTTGCTATTCCTCGTTGATGAAGACCAGTTACGAGATTGCGGCAATAGTCAGCAACAGACTAAACTGGAAATACGAGATGTTTCTGCCCGGTTTCGAACCGGGGACTTTTCGCGTGTAAGGCGAATGTGATAACCACTACACTACAGAAACAGCTGGCAATCAGCGGACGTGTACAATGTGAAACCTCACTGTTTGCTGCAGATTCGCATGGTGAGGCTGAGAGGCTAGGCCATTTATTACAAGACGACTGCTGTTTCTTACAGCTTTCACACTCATAGTGTGTGCAACAGTCTCACACTGTAAATGCTGCCCCCATTCTGTGTGTCCTTCCATCGCAGATTTGGGTTTGAATCTTGTTTCCACTTCTTCTTTGTATCCGGGCGGTAGTTGTTGAGAGCTGGCACAGACACAGCGGCTGGAATGGCCTCATACTGTGGTGTAATTATTCTCTCATTCGATGCTCACCTCACTCTGTGGCCAGGGAACCCTAGGCCTTTTCTCATTTAATCTCTCCTGACTTGCACCCTGTCAGAGCGCTTTCCTGTTGTTCTGTTTGCTCCCACCAGGATTTGACTTGGTTAAAACGTCCGACATTTCTAACCCGTCCCGGTTTTAATGAAAGGTGATGGTGAAAGACAAGCTTTGTTGTCCTGTCGACAAATTCCGCCTGACTCGCTGAGTTGTTCCAGTATTTTCCGCAGATGTTAGATCGACTTTCGATGGCAATAACAGCGTGCTTCTGTTACTTTCCCGGGGCTCGTTGGTCTAGGGGTATGACATTCACTTACCTCTATTGACTAATTCCAGTTGATTCAGGCAGCCCTCTGTATATTTCATTTTATTCAGTTCAACAACATCAGACTGTGTAATCTCTCTTCTCCCTCCACCATCTGTTTATTTCCATCAAGTTATTTTCATTCCTTCCATTGGTATGTTTTACCCTCAGCATTGCGCCCCTCCCCCCAGCCCATACCATCCTACTTGAGCAACCCTGTCGCCAATTGTTCGCTGACACACTGTTTTCTTTGTTCTGCTATTAACACATTCTGATCTCTTGAGGCGCCACTATCAGCAACTTTCTTAGCCTTGATTAGCCTCATTTACATTCCCTTTTTCTTTCTGTCCGAGACATTTTCGTCATTTTCCACCTATTGCTGACCACTCTATCGAGGCCCAATAGGGCACGCCAACCCCGCCCCATCCACATTTGTCTGAATCTGACCCCATTTCCAGTTCTCCAGCTTTGACAAAGAGTCACCCAGGCCCGGAACGACCGCTGCCATCTCGCTCCACAGAGGCCGTCAGTCCTGCTGAGATTGTCCAGTATGTTCTGTTTTTGTTTCAGAATGAAGCATCCGCAGTAAGTTGCATTTGTCGTTCATTTAGACATGTTTGAGATGGTGAATAAGTAGGTGTATCTGCATTAGTAAATGCATGAAATTCTGTTGTGGATGAACTAGCTCCGCATATCCAAAATAAGAAGGTCCTTTTCTTCTCATTGCCTGTCGAAAATTCAGTGCTTGTGACTTAATGTGGAATTTATTTTAGTGGCTCATGAGAGTCTAAACCTCATAAACCTCGAACATACGAGATGGGGGAACAAAAGTACTTTGTGCAAACATTCCTCACACAACATGAGAAGCACTTGATGTTTCTACCTGGTATGGCCCCGGGGACCTTTCGCATGTTAGGGGAATGTGCTAACCACTACACTACAGAAACCGCTGGCGGTGCAGTAATCATTGGACTTGTGCAATGTTCAACCTCACTGTGTTGCTGCAGCTTCTCATGGTTCGTCTGAGAGGCCATGTCACTTATTACAAGAAGACAGCCGTTTCTTTAAAACCGATGTCTCAACTTATAAAACAATCAGGAATCGAACTTTACAGAACTGAAGATAAGTTATGTTTTGCTTGAAGTGGAAGTTAAATTGAGAAGGCAGGGCTTTCGAAAATAACCACAACCAGACGGGTGTATGCATTTTGCTATTTCTCGTTGATGAAGACCAGTTACGAGATTGCGGCAATAGTCAGCAACAGACTAAACTGGAAATACGAGATGTTTCTGCCCGGTTTCGAACCGGGAACCTTTCGCGTGTTAGGCGACTGTGATAACCACTACACTACAGAAACAGCTGGCAATCAACGGACCTGTACAATGTGCAACCTCACTGTGTTGCTGCAGATTCGCATGGTGAGGCTGAGAGGCTAGGCCACTTATTACAAGTCGACTGCTGTTTCTTTCAAAAACAGATGTTTCAACATATAAAACCACGAGATGTAGAAATTAGATCGAACTTAACATGATCTGCGTTAACTTCACAGGGACGTGACCCATCTAATCTACAGAGCCAAAGTGGAGAATTGAACTGACTGGAGAGCTGCATCTTAACGCTGACCTTCCGGACCTCGGCCTCCTGAAATGTTCCAAAGAAGCTCAACAAACACTCGAGGAACAGCAGCGCATCTTTCCACTGGGCTCAATACAGCTTTCACACTCATAGTGTGTGCAACCGTCTCACACTGTAAATGCTGCCCCCATTCTGTGTGTACTACCATCGCAGATTTGGGTTTGAATCTTGTTTCCACTTCGTCTTTGTATCCGGGCGGTAGTTGCTGAGAGCTGGCACAGACACAGCGGCTGGAATGGCCTCATACTGTGGTGTAATTATTCTCTCATTCGATGCTCACCTCACTCTGTGGCCAGGGAACCCTAGGCCTTTTCTCATTTAATCTCTCCTGACTTGCACCCTGTCAGAGCGCTTTCCTGTTATTCTGTTTGCTCCCACCGGGATTTGACTTGGTTAAAACGTCCGACATTTCTAACCCGTCCCGGTTTTAATGAAAAGTGATGGTGAAAGACGAGCTGTGTTGTCCTGTCGACAAATGCCGCCTGACTCGCTGAGTTGTTCCAGTATCTTCCGCAGATGTCGGATCAACTTTCGATACGAGAATTGAAGACGTTCTGCTCACTTTGCTCTGCATCAAGAATCAGCTGTCCCACCCAGTGAGTTACAGCGCACGCCAAAAGTTCGAATTCCGAGCCAGCCAGGAGTCGAACCTAGAATCTCCTGATTCGTAGTCAGACGCGTTATCCATTGCGCCACTGGCCCAGCCGGGTGCATGCATTTTGCTATTCCTTGTTGAGCCTCTGTGGCGCATTCGGCGGGATTCATTCACATTGGGTTTCCTTTGAGAAGCTGAGCTCACACAGCAGGGAACCAATACGTTCCCGAGACAATCAAGACATTTTCTAAAAGCTTGTCTATGTGTGGATATTCACTTACTTCTATTGACTTATTCCAGTAGATTCAGGCAGCTCTCTGTATGTTTCATTTTATTCAGTTCAACAACATCAGACTGTGTAACCTCTCTTCCCCCTCCACCATCTGCTTCTTCCCCCTCCACCATCTGTATCCATCATCTTATTTTAATTCCTTGCATTGATATGTTTTACCCTCAGCATTGCCCCCCTCCCCCAGCCCATACCATCCTACTTGAGCAATCTGATCCCTGTCGCCAATTGTTCGCTGACACACTGCTTACTTTCTGCGATTAACACATTCTGATCTCTTGAGGCGCCACTATCAGCACCTTGATTAGCCTCATTTACATTCCCTTTTTCTTTCTGTCCGAGACATTTTCGTCATTTTCCACCTATTGCTGACCACTCTATCGAGGCCCAATAGGGCACGCCAACCCCGCCCCATCCACATTAGTCTGAATCTGACCCCATTTCCAGTTCTCCAGCTTTGACAAAGAGTCACCCAGGCCCGGAACGACCGCTGCCATCTCGCTCCACAGAGGCTGTCAGTCCTGCTGAGATTGTCCAGTATGTTCCGTTTTTGTTTCAGAATGAAGCATCCGCAGTAAGTTGCATTTGTCGTTCATTTAGACATGTTTGAGATGGTGAATAAGTATGTTTATCTGCATTTGTAAATGCATGAAATTCTGTTGTGGATGAACTAGCTCCGAATATCCAAGATAAGAAGGTCCTTTTCTTCTCATTGCCTGTCGAAAATTCAGTGCTTGTGACTTAATGTGGAATTTATTTTAGTGGCTCATGAGAGACTAATCCTCATAATCCTCGAACATACGAGATGGGGAACACAAGTACTTTGTGCAAACATTCCTCACACAACATGAGAAGCACTTGATGTTTCTACCCGGTATGGCCCCGGGGACCTATCGGATGTTAGGGGAATGTGCTAACCACTACACTACAGAAACCGCTGGCGGTGCAGTAATCAATGGACTTGTGCAATGTTCAACCTCACTGTGTTGCTGCAGATTCTCATGGTTCATCTGAGAGGCCATGTCACTTATTACAAGAAGACAGCCGTTTCTTTAAAACCGATGTCTCAACTTATAAAACAATCAGGAATCGAACTTTACAGACGAAGATAAGTTATGTTTTGCTTGAAGTGGAAGTTAAATTGAGAATGCAGGGCTTTCGTAAATAACCACAACCAGACGGGTGCATGCATTTTGCTATTCCTCGTTGATGAAGACCAGTTACGAGATTGCGGCAATAGTCAGCAACAGACTAAACTGGAAATACGAGATGTTTCTGCCCGGTTTCGAACCGGGGACCTTTCGCGTGTTAGGCGAATGTGATAACCACTACACTACAGAAACAGCTGGCAATCAACGGACGTGTACAATGTGCAACCTCACTGTGTTGCTGCAGATTCGCATGGTGAGGCTGAGAGGCTAGGCCACTTATTACAAGTCGACTGCTGTTTCTTTCAAAAACAGATGTTTCAACATATAAAACCACGAGATGTAGAAATTAGATCGAACTTAACATGATCTGCGTTAACTTCACAGGGACGTGACCCATCTAATCTACAGAGCCAAAGTGGAGAATTGAACTGACTGGAGAGCTGCATCTTAACGCTGACCTTCCGGACCTCGGCCTCCTGAAATGTTCCAAAGAAGCTCAACAAACACTCGAGGAACAGCAGCGCATCTTTCCACTGGGCTCAATACAGCTTTCACACTCATAGTGTGTGCAACCGTCTCACACTGTAAATGCTGCCCCCATTCTGTGTGTACTACCATCGCAGATTTGGGTTTGAATCTTGTTTCCACTTCGTCTTTGTATCCGGGCGGTAGTTGCTGAGAGCTGGCACAGACACAGCGGCTGGAATGGCCTCATACTGTGGTGTAATTATTCTCTCATTCGATGCTCACCTCACTCTGTGGCCAGGGAACCCTAGGCCTTTTCTCATTTAATCTCTCCTGACTTGCACCCTGTCAGAGCGCTTTCCTGTTATTCTGTTTGCTCCCACCGTTATTTGACTTGGTTAAAACGTCCGACATTTCTAACCCGCCCCGGTTTTAATGAAAGGTGATGGTGAAAGACGTGCTTTGTTGTCCTGTCGACAAATGCCGCCTGACTCGCTGAGTTGTTCCAGTATCTTCCGCAGATGTCGGATCAACTTTCGATACGAGAATTGAAGACGTTCTGCTCACTTTGCTCTGCATCAAGAATCAGCTGTCCCACCCAGTGAGTTATAGCGCACGCCAAAAGTTCGAATTCCGAGCCAGCCAGGAGTCGAACCTAGAATCTCCTGATTCGTAGTCAGACGCGTTATCCATTGCGCCACTGGCCCAGCCGGGTGAATGCATTTTGCTATTCCTTGTTGAGCCTCTGTGGCGCATTCGGCGGGATTCATTCACATTGGGTTTCCTTTGAGAAGCTGAGCTCACACAGCAGGGAACCAATACGTTCCCGAGACAATCAAGACATTTTCTAAAAGCTTGTCTATGTGTGGATATTCACTTACTTCTATTGACTTATTCCAGTAGATTCAGGCAGCTCTCTGTATGTTTCATTTTATTCAGTTCAACAACATCAGACTGTGTAACCTCTCTTCCCCCTCCACCATCTGCTTCTTCCCCCTCCACCATCTGTATCCATCATCTTATTTTAATTCCTTGCATTGATATGTTTTACCCTCAGCATTGCCCCCCTCCCCCAGCCCATACCATCCTACTTGAGCAATCTGATCCCTGTCGCCAATTGTTCGCTGACACACTGCTTACTTTCTGCGATTAACACATTCTGATCTCTTGAGGCGCCACTATCAGCACCTTGATTAGCCTCATTTACATTCCCTTTTTCTTTCTGTCCGAGACATTTTCGTCATTTTCCACCTATTGCTGACCACTCTATCGAGGCCCAATAGGGCACGCCAACCCCGCCCCATCCACATTAGTCTGAATCTGACCCCATTTCCAGTTCTCCAGCTTTGACAAAGAGTCACCCAGGCCCGGAACGACCGCTGCCATCTCGCTCCACAGAGGCTGTCAGTCCTGCTGAGATTGTCCAGTATGTTCCGTTTTTGTTTCAGAATGAAGCATCCGCAGTAAGTTGCATTTGTCGTTCATTTAGACATGTTTGAGATGGTGAATAAGTATGTTTATCTGCATTTGTAAATGCATGAAATTCTGTTGTGGATGAACTAGCTCCGAATATCCAAAATAGGAAGGTCCTTTTCTTCTCATTGCCTGTCGAAAATTCAGTGCTTGTTACTTAATGTGGAATTTATTTCAGTGGCTCATGAGAGACTAAACCTCATAATCCTCGAACATACGAGATGGGGGAACAAAAGTACTTTGTGCAAACATTCCTCACACAACATGAGAAGCACTTGATGTTTCTACCCGGTATGGCCCCGGGGACCTTTCGCATGTTAGGGGAATGTGCTAACCACTACACTACAGAAACCGCTGGCGGTGCAGTAATCAATGGACTTGTGCAATGTTCAACCTCACTGTGTTGCTGCAGCTTCTCATGGTTCGTCTGAGAGGCCATGTCACTTATTACAAGAAGACAGCCGTTTCTTTAAAACCGATGTCTCAACTTATAAAACAATCAGGAATCGAACTTTACAGAACTGAAGATAAGTTATGTTTTGCTTGAAGTGGAAGTTAAATTGAGAAGGCAGGGCTTTCGAAAATAACCACAACCAGACGGGTGCATGCATTTTGCTATTTCTCGTTGATGAAGACCAGTTACGAGATTGCGGCAATAGTCAGCAACAGACTAAACTGGAAATACGAGATGTTTCTGCCCGGTTTCGAACCGGGGACTTTTCGCGTGTTAGGCGAATGTGATAACCACTACACTACAGAAACAGCTGGCAATCAACGGACGTGTACAATGTGCAACCTCACTGTGTTGCTGCAGATTCGCATGGTGAGGCTGAGAGGCTAGGCCACTTATTACAAGTCGACTGCTGTTTCTTTCAAAAACAGATGTTTCAACATATAAAACCACGAGATGTAGAAATTAGATCGAACTTAACATGATCTGCGTTAAGTTCACAGGGACGTGACCCAACTAATCCACAGAGCCAAAGTGGAGAATTGAACTGACTGGAGAGCTGCATCTTAACGCTGACCTCCCGGACCTCGGCCTCCTGAAATGTTCCAAAGAAGCTCAACAAACACTCGAGGAACAGCAGCGCATCTTTCCACTGGGCTCAATACAGCTTTCACACTCATAGTGTGTGCAACCGTCTCACACTGTAAATGCTGCCCCCATTCTGTGTGTACTACCATCGCAGATTTGGGTTTGAATCTTGTTTCCACTTCGTCTTTGTATCCGGGCGGTAGTTGCTGAGAGCTGGCACAGACACAGCGGCTGGAATGGCCTCATACTGTGGTGTAATTATTCTCTCATTCGATGCTCACCTCACTCTGTGGCCAGGGAACCCTAGGCCTTTTCTCATTTAATCTCTCCTGACTTGCACCCTGTCAGAGCGCTTTCCTGTTATTCTGTTTCCTCCCACCGGGATTTGACTTGGTTAAAACGTCCGACATTTCTAACCCGTCCCGGTTTTAATGAAAAGTGATGGTGAAAGACGAGCTGTGTTGTCCTGTCGACAAATCCCGCCTGACTCGCTGAGTTGTTCCAGTATCTTCCGCAGATGTCGGATCAACTTTCGATACGAGAATTGAAGACGTTCTGCTCACTTTGCTCTGCATCAAGAATCAGCTGTCCCACCCAGTGAGTTAAAGCGCACGCCAAAAGTTCGAATTTCGAGCCAGCCAGGAGTCGAACCTGGAATCTCCTGATTCGTAGTCAGACGCGTTATCCATTGCGCCACTGGCCCAGCCGGGTGAATGCATTTTGCTATTCCTTGTTGAGCCTCTGTGGCGCATTCGGCGGGATTCATTCACATTGGGTTTCCTTTGAGAAGCTGAGCTCACACAGCAGGGAACCAATACGTTCCCGAGACAATCAAGACATTTTCTAAAAGCTTGTCTATGTGTGGATATTCACTTACTTCTATTGACTTATTCCAGTAGATTCAGGCAGCTCTCTGTATGTTTCATTTTATTCAGTTCAACAACATCAGACTGTGTAACCTCTCTTCCCCCTCCACCATCTGCTTCTTCCCCCTCCACCATCTGTATCCATCATCTTATTTTAATTCCTTGCATTGATATGTTTTACCCTCAGCATTGCCCCCCTCCCCCAGCCCATACCATCCTACTTGAGCAATCTGATCCCTGTCGCCAATTGTTCGCTGACACACTGCTTACTTTCTGCGATTAACACATTCTGATCTCTTGAGGCGCCACTATCAGCACCTTTGTTAGCCTCATTTACATTCCCTTTTTCTTTCTGTCCGAGACATTTTCGTCATTTTCCACCTATTGCTGACCACTCTATCGAGGCCCAATAGGGCACGCCAACCCCGCCCCATCCACATTAGTCTGAATCTGACCCCATTTCCAGTTCTCCAGCTTTGACAAAGAGTCACCCAGGCCCGGAACGACCGCTGCCATTTCGCTCCACAGAGGCTGTCAGTCCTGCTGAGATTGTCCAGTATGTTCTGTTTTTGTTTCAGAATGAAGCATCCGCAGTAAGTTGCATTTGTCGTTCAATTAGACATGTTTGAGATGGTGAATAAGTATGTTTATCTGCATTTGTAAATGCATGAAATTCTGTTGTGGATGAACTAGCTCCGAATATCCAAAATAGGAAGGTCCTTTTCTTCTCATTGCCTGTCGAAAATTCAGTGCTTGTTACTTAATGTGGAATTTATTTCAGTGGCTCATGAGAGACTAAACCTCATAATCCTCGAACATACGAGATGGGGGAACAAAAGTACTTTGTGCAAACATTCCTCACACAACATGAGAAGCACTTGATGTTTCTACCCGGTATGGCCCCGGGTACCTTTCGCATGTTAGGGGAATGTGCTAACCACTACACTACAGAAACCGCTGGCGGTGCAGTAATCAATGGACTTGTGCAATGTTCAACCTCGCTGTGTTGCTGCAGCTTCTCATGGTTCGTCTGAGAGGCCATGTCACTTATTACAAGAAGACAGCCGTTTCTTTAAAACCGATGTCTCAACTTATAAAACAATCAGGAATCGAACTTTACAGAACTGAAGATAAGTTATGTTTTGCTTGAAGGGAAGTTAAATTGAGAAGGCAGGGCTTTCGAAAATAACCACAACCAGACGGGTGCATGCATTTTGCTATTTCTCGTTGATGAAGACCAGTTACGAGATTGCGGCAACAGTCAGCAACAGACTAAACTGGAAATACGAGATGTTTCTGCCCGGTTTCGAACCGGGGACCTTTCGCGTGTTAAGCGAATGTGATAACCACTACACTACAGAAACAGCTGGCAGTCAACGGACCTGTACAATGTGCAACCTCACTGTGTTGCTGCAGATTCGCATGGTAAGGCTGAGAGGCTAGGCCACTTATTACAAGTCGACTGCTGTTTCTTTCAAAAACAGATGTTTCAACATATAAAACCACGAGATGTAGAAATTAGATCGAACTTAACATGATCTGCGTTAACTTCACAGGGACGTGACCCATCTAATCTACAGAGCCAAAGTGGAGAATTGAACTGACTGGAGAGCTGCATCTTAACGCTGACCTTCCGGACCTCGGCCTCCTGAAATATTCCAAAGAAGCTCAACAAACACTCGAGGAACAGCAGCGCATCTTTCCACTGGGCTCAATACAGCTTTCACACTCATAGTGTGTGCAACCGTCTCACACTGTAAATGCTGCCCCCATTCTGTGTGTACTACCATCGCAGATTTGGGTTTGAATCTTGTTTCCACTTCGTCTTTGTATCCGGGCGGTAGTTGCTGAGAGCTGGCACAGACACAGCGGCTGGAATGGCCTCATACTGTGGTGTAATTATTCTCTCATTCGATGCTCACCTCACTCTGTGGCCAGGGAACCCTAGGCCTTTTCTCATTTAATCTCTCCTGACTTGCACCCTGTCAGAGCGCTTTCCTGTTATTCTGTTTGCTCCCACCAGGATTTGACTTGGTTAAAACGTCCGACATTTCTAACCCGTCCCGGTTTTAATGAAAAGTGATGGTGAAAGACGAGCTGTGTTGTCCTGTCGACGAATGCCGCCTGACTCGCTGAGTTGTTCCAGTATCTTCCGCAGATGTCGGATCAACTTTCGATACGAGAATTGAAGACGTTCTGCTCACTTTGCTCTGCATCAAGAATCAGCTGTACCACCCAGTGAGTTAAAGCGCACGCCAAAAGTTCGAATTTCGAGCCAGCCAGGAGTCGAACCTGGAATCTCCTGATTCGTAGTCAGACGCGTTATCCATTGCGCCACTAGCCCAGCCGGGTGAATGCATTTTGCTATTCCTTGTTGAGCCTCTGTGGCGCATTCGGCGGGATTCATTCACATTGGGTTTCCTTTGAGAAGCTGAGCTCACACAGCAGGGAACCAATACGTTCCCGAGACAATCAAGACATTTTCTAAAAGCTTGTCTATGTGTGGATATTCACTTACTTCTATTGACTTATTCCAGTAGATTCAGGCAGCTCTCTGTATGTTTCATTTTATTCAGTTCAACAACATCAGACTGTGTAACCTCTCTTCCCCCTCCACCATCTGCTTCTTCCCCCTCCACCATCTGTATCCATCAGCTTATTTTAATTCCTTGCATTGATATGTTTTACCCTCAGCATTGCCCCCCTCCCCCAGCCCATACCATCCTACTTGAGCAATCTGATCCCTGTCGCCAATTGTTCGCTGACACACTGCTTACTTTCTGCGATTAACACATTCTGATCTCTTGAGGCGCCACTATCAGCACCTTGATTAGCCTCATTTACATTCCCTTTTTCTTTCTGTCCGAGACATTTTCGTCATTTTCCACCTATTGCTGACCACTCTATCGAGGCCCAATAGGGCACGCCAACCCCGCCCCATCCACATTAGTCTGAATCTGACCCCATTTCCAGTTCTCCAGCTTTGACAAAGAGTCACCCAGGCCCGGAACGACCGCTGCCATCTCGCTCCACAGAGGCTGTCAGTCCTGCTGAGATTGTCCAGTATGTTCCGTTTTTGTTTCAGAATGAAGCATCCGCAGTAAGTTGCATTTGTCGTTCATTTAGACATGTTTGAGATGGTGAATAAGTATGTTTATCTGCATTTGTAAATGCATGAAATTCTGTTGTGGATGAACTAGCTCCGAATATCCAAAATAGGAAGGTCCTTTTCTTCTCATTGCCTGTCGAAAATTCAGTGCTTGTTACTTAATGTGGAATTTATTTCAGTGGCTCATGAGAGACTAAACCTCATAATCCTCGAACATACGAGATGGGGGAACAAAAGTACTTTGTGCAAACATTCCTCACACAACATGAGAAGCACTTGATGTTTCTACCCGGTATGGCCCCGGGGACCTTTCGCATGTTAGGGGAATGTGCTAACCACTACACTACAGAAACCGCTGGCGGTGCAGTAATCAATGGACTTGTGCAATGTTCAACCTCGCTGTGTTGCTGCAGCTTCTCATGGTTCGTCGGAGAGGCCATGTCACTTATTACAAGAAGACAGCCGTTTCTTTAAAACCGATGTCTCAACTTATAAAACAATCAGGAATCGAACTTTACAGAACTGAAGATAAGTTATGTTTTGCTTGAAGGGAAGTTAAATTGAGAAGGCAGGGCTTTCGAAAATAACCACAACCAGACGGGTGCATGCATTTTGCTATTTCTCGTTGATGAAGACCAGTTACGAGATTGCGGCAATAGTCAGCAACAGACTAAACTGGAAATACGAGATGTTTCTGCCCGGTTTCGAACCGGGGACCTTTCGCGTGTTAAGCGAATGTGATAACCACTACACTACAGAAACAGCTGGCAATCAACGGACGTGTACAATGTGCAACCTCACTGTGTTGCTGCAGATTCGCATGGTAAGGCTGAGAGGCTAGGCCACTTATTACAAGTCGACTGCTGTTTCTTTCAAAAACAGATGTTTCAACATATAAAACCACGAGATGTAGAAATTAGATCGAACTTAACATGATCTGCGTTAACTTCACAGGGACGTGACCCATCTAATCTACAGAGCCAAAGTGGAGAATTGAACTGACTGGAGAGCTGCATCTTAACGCTGACCTTCCGGACCTCGGCCTCCTGAAATGTTCCAAAGAAGCTCAACAAACACTCGAGGAACAGCAGCGCATCTTTCCACTGGGCTCAATACAGCTTTCACACTCATAGTGTGTGCAACCGTCTCACACTGTAAATGCTGCCCCCATTCTGTGTGTACTACCATCGCAGATTTGGGTTTGAATCTTGTTTCCACTTCGTCTTTGTATCCGGGCGGTAGTTGCTGAGAGCTGGCACAGACACAGCGGCTGGAATGGCCTCATACTGTGGTGTAATTATTCTCTCATTCGATGCTCACCTCACTCTGTGGCCAGGGAACCCTAGGCCTTTTCTCATTTAATCTCTCCTGACTTGCACCCTGTCAGAGCGCTTTCCTGTTATTCTGTTTGCTCCCACCGGGATTTGACTTGGTTAAAACGTCCGACATTTCTAACCCGTCCCGGTTTTAATGAAAAGTGATGGTGAAAGACGAGCTGTGTTGTCCTGTCGACAAATGCCGCCTGACTCGCTGAGTTGTTCCAGTATCTTCCGCAGATGTCGGATCAACTTTCGATACGAGAATTGAAGACGTTCTGCTCACTTTGCTCTGCATCAAGAATCAGCTGTCCCACCCAGTGAGTTAAAGCGCACGCCAAAAGTTCGAATTTCGAGCCAGCCAGGAGTCGAACCTGGAATCTCCTGATTCGTAGTCAGACGCGTTATCCATTGCGCCACTAGCCCAGCCGGGTGCATGCATTTTGCTATTCCTTGTTGAGCCTCTGTGGCGCATTCGGCGGGATTCATTCACATTGGGTTTCCTTTGAGAAGCTGAGCTCACACAGCAGGGAACCAATACGTTCCCGAGACAATCAAGACATTTTCTAAAAGCTTGTCTATGTGTGGATATTCACTTACTTCTATTGACTTATTCCAGTAGATTCAGGCAGCTCTCTGTATGTTTCATTTTATTCAGTTCAACAACATCAGACTGTGTAACCTCTCTTCCCCCTCCACCATCTGCTTCTTCCCCCTCCACCATCTGTATCCATCATCTTATTTTAATTCCTTGCATTGATATGTTTTACCCTCAGCATTGCCCCCCTCCCCCAGCCCATACCATCCTACTTGAGCAATCTGATCCCTGTCGCCAATTGTTCGCTGACACACTGCTTACTTTCTGCGATTAACACATTCTGATCTCTTGAGGCGCCACTATCAGCACCTTGATTAGCCTCATTTACATTCCCTTTTTCTTTCTGTCCGAGACATTTTCGTCATTTTCCACCTATTGCTGACCACTCTATCGAGGCCCAATAGGGCACGCCAACCCCGCCCCATCCACATTAGTCTGAATCTGACCCCATTTCCAGTTCTCCAGCTTTGACAAAGAGTCACCCAGGCCCGGAACGACCGCTGCCATCTCGCTCCACAGAGGCTGTCAGTCCTGCTGAGATTGTCCAGTATGTTCCGTTTTTGTTTCAGAATGAAGCATCCGCAGTAAGTTGCATTTGTCGTTCATTTAGACATGTTTGAGATGGTGAATAAGTATGTTTATCTGCATTTGTAAATGCATGAAATTCTGTTGTGGATGAACTAGCTCCGAATATCCAAAATAGGAAGGTCCTTTTCTTCTCATTGCCTGTCGAAAATTCAGTGCTTGTTACTTAATGTGGAATTTATTTCAGTGGCTCATGAGAGACTAAACCTCATAATCCTCGAACATACGAGATGGGGGAACAAAAGTACTTTGTGCAAACATTCCTCACACAACATGAGAAGCACTTGATGTTTCTACCTGGTATGGCCCCGGGGACCTTTCGCATGTTAGGGGAATGTGCTAACCACTACACTACAGAAACCGCTGGCGGTGCAGTAATCATTGGACTTGTGCAATGTTCAACCTCACTGTGTTGCTGCAGCTTCTCATGGTTCGTCTGAGAGGCCATGTCCCTTATTACAAGAAGACAGCCGTTTCTTTAAAACCGATGTCTCAACTTATAAAACAATCAGGAATCGAACTTTACAGACCTGAACATAAGTTATGTTTTGCTTGAAGTGGAAGTTAAATTGAGAATGCAGGGCTTTCGTAAATAACCACAACCAGACGGGTGCATGCATTTTGCTATTCCTCGTTGATGAAGACCAGTTACGAGATTGCGGCAATAGTCAGCAACAGACTAAACTGGAAGTTCGAGATGTTTCTGCCCGGTTTCGAACCGGGGACCTTTCGCGTGTAAGGCGAATGTGATAACCACTACACTACAGAAACAGCTGGCAATCAACGGACGTGTACAATGTGCAACCTCACTGTGTTGCTGCAGATTCGCATGGTGAGGCTGAGAGGCTAGGCCACTTATTACAAGACGACTGCTGTTTCTTTCAAAAACAGATGTTTAAACATATAAAACCACGAGATGTAGAAATTAGATCGAACTTAACATGATCTGCGTTAACTTCACAGGGACGTGACCCAACTAATCCACAGAGCCAAAGTGGAGAATTGAACTGACTGGAGAGCTGCATCTTAACGCTGACCTCCCGGACCTCGGCCTCCTGAAATGTTCCAAAGAAGCTCAACAAACACTCGAGGAACAGCAGCGCATCTTTCCACTGGGCTCAATACAGCTTTCACACTCATAGTGTGTGCAACCGTCTCACACTGTAAATGCTGCCCCCATTCTGTGTGTACTACCATCGCAGATTTGGGTTTGAATCTTGTTTCCACTTCGTCTTTGTATCCGGGCGGTAGTTGCTGAGAGCTGGCACAGACACAGCGGCTGGAATGGCCTCATACTGTGGTGTAATTATTCTCTCATTCGATGCTCACCTCACTCTGTGACCAGGGAACCCTAGGCCTTTTCTCATTTAATCTCTCCTGACTTGCACCCTGTCAGAGCGCTTTCCTGTTATTCTGTTTGCTCCCACCGGGATTTGACTTGGTTAAAACGTCCGACATTTCTAACCCGCCCCGGTTTTAATGAAAGGTGATGGTGAAAGACGTGCTTTGTTGTCCTGTCGACAAATGCCGCCTGACTCGCTGAGTTGTTCCAGTATCTTCCGCAGATGTCGGATCAACTTTCGATACGAGAATTGAAGACGTTCTGCTCACTTTGCTCTGCATCAAGAATCAGCTGTCCCACCCAGTGAGTTAAAGCGCACGCCAAAAGTTCGAATGCCGAGCCAGCCAGGAGTCGAACCTAGAATCTCCTGATTCGTAGTCAAACGCGTTATCCATTGCGCCACTGGCCCAGCCGGGTGCATGCATTTTGCTATTCCTTGTTGAGCCTCTGTGGCGCATTCGGCGGGATTCATTCACATTGGGTTTCCTTTGAGAAGCTGAGCTCACACAGCAGGGAACCAATACGTTCCCGAGACAATCAAGACATTTTCTAAAAGCTTGTCTATGTGTGGATATTCACTTACTTCTATTGACTTATTCCAGTAGATTCAGGCAGCTCTCTGTATGTTTCATTTTGTTCAGTTCAACAACATCAGACTGTGTAACCTCTCTTCCCCCTCCACCATCTGCTTCTTCCCCCTCCACCATCTGTATCCATCATCTTATTTTAATTCCTTGCATTGATATGTTTTACCCTCAGCATTGCCCCCCTCCCCCAGCCCATACCATCCTACTTGAGCAATCTGATCCCTGTCGCCAATTGTTCGCTGACACACTGCTTACTTTCTGCGATTAACACATTCTGATCTCTTGAGGCGCCACTATCAGCACCTTGATTAGCCTCATTTACATTCCCTTTTTCTTTCTGTCCGAGACATTTTCGTCATTTTCCACCTATTGCTGACCACTCTATCGAGGCCCAATAGGGCACGCCAACCCCGCCCCATCCACATTAGTCTGAATCTGACCCCATTTCCAGTTCTCCAGCTTTGACAAAGAGTCACCCAGGCCCGGAACGACCGCTGCCATCTCGCTCCACAGAGGCTGTCAGTCCTGCTGAGATTGTCCAGTATGTTCTGTTTTTGTTTCAGAATGAAGCATCCGCAGTAAGTTACATATGTCGTTTATTTAGACATGTTTGAGATGGTGAATAAGTATGTTTATCTGCATTTGTAAATGCATGAAATTCTGTTGTGGATGAACTAGCTCCGAATATCCAAAATAGGAAGGTCCTTTCCTTCTCTTTGCCTGTCGATAATTCAGTGCTTGTGACTTAATGTGGAATTTATTTTAGTGGCTCATGAGAGACTAAACCTCATAATCCTCGAACATACGAGATGGGGGAACAAAAGTACTTTGTGCAAACATTCCTCACACAACATGAGAAGCACTTGATGTTTCTACCCGGTATGGCCCCGGGGACCTTTCGCATGTTCGGGGAATGTGCTAACCACTACACTACAGAAACCGCTGGCGGTGCAGTAATCAATGGACTTATGCAATGTTCAACCTCACTGTGTTGCTGCAGCTTCTCATGGTTCGTCTGAGAGGCCATGTCACTTATGACAAGAAGACAGCCGTTTCTTTAAAACCGATGTCTCAACTTAGAAAACAATCAGGAATCGAAATTTACAGACCTGAAGATAAGTTATGTTTTGCTTGAAGTGGAAGTTAAATTGAGGAGGCAGGGCTTTCGAAAATAACCACAACCATACGGGTGCATGCATTTTGCTATTTTTCGGTGGTGAAGACCAGTTATGAGATTGCGGCAAAAGTCAGCAACAGAACAACCTGGTAGCCCGAGATGTTTCTGCCCGGTTTCGAACCGGGGACCTTTCGCGTGTGAGGCGAATGCGATAACCACTACACTACAGAAACAGCTGGCAATCCACGGACGTGTACAATGTGCAACCTCACTGTGCTGCTGCAGATTCGCATGGTGAGGCTGAGAGGCTAGGCCACTTATTACAAGACGACTGCCTTTTCTCATTTAATCACTCCTGACTTGCACCCTGTCAGAGCGCTTTCCTGTTGTTCTGTTTGCTCCCACCGGGATTTGACTTGGTTAAAACGTCCGACATTTCTAACCCGTCCCGATTTTAATGAAAGGTGATGGTGAAAGACGAGCTTTGTTGTCCTGTCGACAAATCCCGCCTGACTCGCTGAGTTGTTCCAGTATCTTCCGCAGATGTTGGATCAACTTTCGATGGCTATAACAGCGTGCTTCTGTGCCAGTTCCGCGGCTCGTTGGTCTAGGAGTATGATTCTCGCTTTGGGTGTCTCGATTGCGAAACTTGCGGGAGGTCCCGGGTTCAAATCCCGGACGAGCCCTTTGATAACGTTTTCTGTTGGTCAGGCGATATGTTTTCTTCATTTCTATGCCGCTCATTCGGCGGGATTCATTCACATTGGGTTTGCTTTGAGAAGCTGAGCTCACACAGCAGGGAACCAATAGGTTCGCGAGACAATCGCGACATTGTCTAAAAGCTTGTCTATGTGTGGACATTCACTTACCTCTATTGACTTATTCCAGTAGATTCAGGCAGCTCTCTGTATGTTTCATTTTATTCAGTTCAACAACATCAGACTGTGTAATCTCTCTTCTCCCTCCACCATCTGTTTATTTCCATCAAGTTATTTTCATTCCTTCCATTGGTATGTTTTACCCTCAGCATTGCCCCCCTCCCCCCAGCCCATACCATCCTACTTGAGCAATCTGATCCCTGTGGCCAATTGTTCGCTGACACACTGCTTACTTTGTTCTGCTATTAACACATTCTGATCTCTTGAGGCGCCACTATCAGCACCTTTGTTAGCCTTGATTAGCCTCATTTACATTCCCTTTTTCTTTCTGTCCGAGACATTTTCGTCATTTTCCACCTATTGCTGACCACTCTATCGAGGCCCAATCGGGCACGCCAACCCCGCCCCATCCACATTAGTCTGAATCTGACCCCATTTCCAGTTCTCCAGCTTTGACAAAGAGTCACCCAGGCCCGGAACGACCGCTGCCATCTCGCTCCACAGAGGCTGTCAGTCCTGCTGAGATTGTCCAGTATGTTCTGTTTTTGTTTCAGAATGAAGCATCCGCAGTAAGTTGCATTTGTCGTTCATTTAGACATGTTTGAGATGGTGAATAAGTATGTTGATCTGCATTTGTAAATGCATGAAATTCTGTTGTGGATGAACTAGCTCCGAATATCCAAAATAAGAAGGTCCTTTTCTTCTCATTGCCTGTCGAAAATTCAGTGCTTGTGACTTAATGTGGAATTTATTTTAGTGGCTCATGAGAGACTAAACCTCATAATCCTCGAACATACGAGATGGGGGAACAAAAGTACTTTGTGCAAACATTCCTCACACAACATGAGAAGCACTTGATGTTTCTACCTGGTATGGCCCCGGGGACCTTTCGCATGTTAGGGGAATGTGCTAACCACTACACTACAGAAACCGCTGGCGGTGCAGTAATCAATGGACTTGTGCAATGTTCAACCTCACTGTGTTGCTGCAGATTCTCATGGTTCGTCTGAGAGGCCATGTCACTTATTACAAGAAGACAGCCGTTTCTTTAAAACCGATGTCTCAACTTATAAAACAATCAGGAATCGAACTTTACAGACCTGAAGATAAGTTATGTTTTGCTTGAAGTGGAAGTTAAATTGAGAAGGCAGGGCTTTCGTAAATAACCACAACCAGACGGGTGCATGCATTTTGCTATTTCTCGTTGATGAAGACCAGTTACGAGATTGCGGCAATAGTCAGCAACAGACTAAACTGGAAGTTCGAGATGTTTCTGCCCGGTTTCGAACCGGGGACCTATCGCGTGTAAGTCGAATGTGATAACCACTACACTACAGAAACAGCTGGCAATCAACGGACGTGTACAATGTGCAACCTCACTGTGTTGCTGCAGATTCGCATGGTGAGGCTGAGAGGCTAGGCCACTTATTACAAGTCGACTGCTGTTTCTTTCAAAAACAGATGTTTCAACATATAAAACCACGAGATGTAGAAATTAGATCGAACTTAACATGATCTGCGTTAACTTCACAGGGACGTGACCCATCTAATCTACAGAGCCAAAGTGGAGAATTGAACTGACTGGAGAGCTGCATCTTAACGCTGACCTTCCGGACCTCGGCCTCCTGAAATGTTCCAAAGAAGCTCAACAAACACTCGAGGAACAGCAGCGCATCTTTCCACTGGGCTCAATACAGCTTTCACACTCATAGTGTGTGCAACCGTCTCACACTGTAAATGCTGCCCCCATTCTGTGTGTACTACCATCGCAGATTTGGGTTTGAATCTTGTTTCCACTTCGTCTTTGTATCCGGGCGGTAGTTGCTGAGAGCTGGCACAGACACAGCGGCTGGAATGGCCTCATACTGTGGTGTAATTATTCTCTCATTCGATGCTCACCTCACTCTGTGGCCAGGGAACCCTAGGACTTTTCTCATTTAATCTCTCCTGACTTGCACCCTGTCAGAGCGCTTTCCTGTTATTCTGTTTGCTCCCACCGGGATTTGGCTTGGTTAAAACGTCCGACATTTCTAACCCGTCCCGGTTTTAATGAAAAGTGATGGTGAAATACGAGCTGTGTTGTCCTGTCGACAAATCCCGCCTGACTCGCTGAGTTGTTCCAGTATCTTCCGCAGATGTCGGATCAACTTTCGATACGAGAATTGAAGACGTTCTGCTCACTTTGCTCTGCATCAAGAATCAGCTGTCCCACCCAGTGAGTTAAAGCGCACGCCAAAAGTTCGAATTCCGAGCCAGCCAGGTGTTGAACGTCGAATCTCCTGATTCGTAGGCAGACGCGTTATCCCTTGCGCCACTGGCCCAGCCGGGTGCATGCATTTTGCTATTCCTTGTTGAGCCTCTGTGGCGCATTCGGCGGGATTCATTCACATTGGGTTTCCTTTGAGAAGCTGAGCTCACACAGCAGGGAACCAATACGTTCCCGAGACAATCAAGACATTTTCTAAAAGCTTGTCTATGTGTGGATATTCACTTACTTCTATTGACTTATTCCAGTAGATTCAGGCAGCTCTCTGTATGTTTCATTTTATTCAGTTCAACAACATCAGACTGTGTAACCTCTCTTCCCCCTCCACCATCTGCTTCTTCCCCCTCCACCATCTGTATCCATCATCTTATTTTAATTCCTTGCATTGATATGTTTTACCCTCAGCATTGCCCCCCTCCCCCAGCCCATACCATCCTACTTGAGCAATCTGATCCCTGTCGCCAATTGTTCGCTGACACACTGCTTACTTTCTGCGATTAACACATTCTGATCTCTTGAGGCGCCACTATCAGCACCTTGATTAGCCTCATTTACATTCCCTTTTTCTTTCTGTCCGAGACATTTTCGTCATTTCCCACCTATTGCTGACCACTCTATCGAGGCCCAATAGGGCACGCCAACCCCGCCCCATCCACATTAGTCTGAATCTGACCCCATTTCCAGTTCTCCAGCTTTGACTAAGAGTCACCCAGACCCGGACCGACCGCTGCCATCTCGCTCCACAGAGGCTGTCAGTCCTGCTGAGATTGTCCAGTATGTTCTGTTTTTGTTTCAGAATGAAGCATCCGCAGTAAGTTGCATTTGTCGTTCATTTAGACATGTTTGAGATGGTGAATAAGTATGTTTATCTGCATTTGTAAATGCATGAAATTCTGTTGTGGATGAACTAGCTCCGAATATCCAAGATAAGAAGGTCCTTTTCTTCTCATTGCCTGTCGAAAATTCAGTGCTTGTGACTTAATGTGGAATTTATTTTAGTGGCTCATGAGAGACTAATCCTCATAATCCTCGAACATACGAGATGGGGAACACAAGTACTTTGTGCAAACATTCCTCACACAACATGAGAAGCACTTGATGTTTCTACCCGGTATGGCCCCGGGGACCTTTCGCATGTTAGGGGAATGTGCTAACCACTACACTACAGAAACCGCTGGCGGTGCAGTAATCAATGGACTTGTGCAATGTTCAACCTCACTGTGTTGCTGCAGATTCTCATGGTTCATCTGAGAGGCCATGTCACTTATTACAAGAAGACAGCCGTTTCTTTAAAACCGATGTCTCAACTTATAAAACAATCAGGAATCGAACTTTACAGACGAAGATAAGTTATGTTTTGCTTGAAGTGGAAGTTAAATTGAGAAGGCAGGGCTTTCGTAAATAACCACAACCAGACGGGTGCATGCATTTTGCTATTTCTCGTTGATGAAGACCAGTTACGAGATTGCGGCAATAGTCAGCAACAGACTAAACTGGAAGTTCGAGATGTTTCTGCCCGGTTTCGAACCGGGGACCTATCGCGTGTAAGTCGAATGTGATAACCACTACACTACAGAAACAGCTGGCAATCAACGGACGTGTACAATGTGCAACCTCACTGTGTTGCTGCAGATTCGCATGGTGAGGCTGAGAGGCTAGGCCACTTATTACAAGTCGACTGCTGTTTCTTTCAAAAACAGATGTTTCAACATATAAAACCACGAGATGTAGAAATTAGATCGAACTTAACATGATCTGCGTTAACTTCACAGGGACGTGACCCATCTAATCTACAGAGCCAAAGTGGAGAATTGAACTGACTGGAGAGCTGCATCTTAACGCTGACCTTCCGGACCTCGGCCTCCTGAAATGTTCCAAAGAAGCTCAACAAACACTCGAGGAACAGCAGCGCATCTTTCCACTGGGCTCAATACAGCTTTCACACTCATAGTGTGTGCAACCGTCTCACACTGTAAATGCTGCCCCCATTCTGTGTGTACTACCATCGCAGATTTGGGTTTGAATCTTGTTTCCACTTCGTCTTTGTATCCGGGCGGTAGTTGCTGAGAGCTGGCACAGACACAGCGGCTGGAATGGCCTCATACTGTGGTGTAATTATTCTCTCATTCGATGCTCACCTCACTCTGTGGCCAGGGAACCCTAGGACTTTTCTCATTTAATCTCTCCTGACTTGCACCCTGTCAGAGCGCTTTCCTGTTATTCTGTTTGCTCCCACCGGGATTTGGCTTGGTTAAAACGTCCGACATTTCTAACCCGTCCCGGTTTTAATGAAAAGTGATGGTGAAATACGAGCTGTGTTGTCCTGTCGACAAATCCCGCCTGACTCGCTGAGTTGTTCCAGTATCTTCCGCAGATGTCGGATCAACTTTCGATACGAGAATTGAAGACGTTCTGCTCACTTTGCTCTGCATCAAGAATCAGCTGTCCCACCCAGTGAGTTAAAGCGCACGCCAAAAGTTCGAATTCCGAGCCAGCCAGGTGTTGAACGTCGAATCTCCTGATTCGTAGGCAGACGCGTTATCCCTTGCGCCACTGGCCCAGCCGGGTGCATGCATTTTGCTATTCCTTGTTGAGCCTCTGTGGCGCATTCGGCGGGATTCATTCACATTGGGTTTCCTTTGAGAAGCTGAGCTCACACAGCAGGGAACCAATACGTTCCCGAGACAATCAAGACATTTTCTAAAAGCTTGTCTATGTGTGGATATTCACTTACTTCTATTGACTTATTCCAGTAGATTCAGGCAGCTCTCTGTATGTTTCATTTTATTCAGTTCAACAACATCAGACTGTGTAACCTCTCTTCCCCCTCCACCATCTGCTTCTTCCCCCTCCACCATCTGTATCCATCATCTTATTTTAATTCCTTGCATTGATATGTTTTACCCTCAGCATTGCCCCCCTCCCCCAGCCCATACCATCCTACTTGAGCAATCTGATCCCTGTCGCCAATTGTTCGCTGACACACTGCTTACTTTCTGCGATTAACACATTCTGATCTCTTGAGGCGCCACTATCAGCACCTTGATTAGCCTCATTTACATTCCCTTTTTCTTTCTGTCCGAGACATTTTCGTCATTTCCCACCTATTGCTGACCACTCTATCGAGGCCCAATAGGGCACGCCAACCCCGCCCCATCCACATTAGTCTGAATCTGACCCCATTTCCAGTTCTCCAGCTTTGACTAAGAGTCACCCAGACCCGGACCGACCGCTGCCATCTCGCTCCACAGAGGCTGTCAGTCCTGCTGAGATTGTCCAGTATGTTCTGTTTTTGTTTCAGAATGAAGCATCCGCAGTAAGTTGCATTTGTCGTTCATTTAGACATGTTTGAGATGGTGAATAAGTATGTTTATCTGCATTTGTAAATGCATGAAATTCTGTTGTGGATGAACTAGCTCCGAATATCCAAGATAAGAAGGTCCTTTTCTTCTCATTGCCTGTCGAAAATTCAGTGCTTGTGACTTAATGTGGAATTTATTTTAGTGGCTCATGAGAGACTAATCCTCATAATCCTCGAACATACGAGATGGGGAACACAAGTACTTTGTGCAAACATTCCTCACACAACATGAGAAGCACTTGATGTTTCTACCCGGTATGGCCCCGGGGACCTTTCGCATGTTAGGGGAATGTGCTAACCACTACACTACAGAAACCGCTGGCGGTGCAGTAATCAATGGACTTGTGCAATGTTCAACCTCACTGTGTTGCTGCAGATTCTCATGGTTCATCTGAGAGGCCATGTCACTTATTACAAGAAGACAGCCGTTTCTTTAAAACCGATGTCTCAACTTATAAAACAATCAGGAATCGAACTTTACAGACGAAGATAAGTTATGTTTTGCTTGAAGTGGAAGTTAAATTGAGAATGCAGGGCTTTCGTAAATAACCACAACCAGACGGGTGCATGCATTTTGCTATTCCTCGTTGATGAAGACCAGTTACGAGATTGCGGCAATAGTCAGCAACAGACTAAACTGGAAATACGAGATGTTTCTGCCCGGTTTCGAACCGGTGACCTTTCGCGTGTAAGGCGAATGTGATAACCACTACACTACAGAAACAGCTGGCAATCAGCGGACGTGTACAATGTGAAACCTCACTGTGTTGCTGCAGATTCGCATGGTGAGGCTGAGAGGCTAGGCCACTTATTACAAGACGACTGCTGTTTCTTACAGCTTTCACACTCATAGCGTGTGCAACAGTCTCACACTGTAAATGCTGCCCCCATTCTGTGTGTCCTTCCATCGCAGATTTGGGTTTGAATCTTGTTTCCACCTCTTCTTTGTATCCGGGCGGTAGTTGTTGAGAGCTGGCACAGACACAGCGGCTGGAATGGCCTCATACTGTGGTGTAATTATTCTCTCATTCGATGCTCACCTCACTCTGTGGCCAGGGAACCCTAGGCCTTTTCTCATTTAATCTCTCCTGACTTGCACCCTGTCAGAGCGCTTTCCTGTTGTTCTGTTTGCTCCCACCAGGATTTGACTTGGTTAAAACGTCCGACATTTCTAACCCGTCCCGGTTTTAATGAAAGGTGATGGTGAAAGACAAGCTTTGTTGTCCTGTCGACAAATTCCGCCTGACTCGCTGAGTTGTTCCAGTATTTTCCGCAGATGTTAGATCGACTTTCGATGGCAATAACAGCGTGCTTCTGTTACTTTCCCGGGGCTCGTTGGTCTAGGGGTATGACATTCACTTACCTCTATTGACTAATTCCAGTTGATTCAGGCAGCCCTCTGTATATTTCATTTTATTCAGTTCAACAACATCAGACTGTGTAATCTCTCTTCTCCCTCCACCATCTGTTTATTTCCATCAAGTTATTTTCATTCCTTCCATTGGTATGTTTTACCCTCAGCATTGCGCCCCTCCCCCCAGCCCATACCATCCTACTTGAGCAACCCTGTCGCCAATTGTTCGCTGACACACTGTTTTCTTTGTTCTGCTATTAACACATTCTGATCTCTTGAGGCGCCACTATCAGCAACTTTCTTAGCCTTGATTAGCCTCATTTACATTCCCTTTTTCTTTCTGTCCGAGACATTTTCGTCATTTTCCACCTATTGCTGACCACTCTATCGAGGCCCAATAGGGCACGCCAACCCCGCCCCATCCACATTAGTCTGAATCTGACCCCATTTCCAGTTCTCCAGCTTTGACAAAGAGTCACCCAGGCCCGGAACGACCGCTGCCATCTCGCTCCACAGAGGCTGTCAGTCCTGCTGAGATTGTCCAGTATGTTCTGTTTTTGTTTCAGAATGAAGCATCCGCAGTAAGTTGCATTTGTCGTTCATTTAGACATGTTTGAGATGGTGAATAAGTATGTTTATCTGCATTTGTAAATGCATGAAATTCTGTTGTGGATGAACTAGCTCCGAATATCCAAAATAGGAAGGTCCTTTTCTTCTCATTGCCTGTCGAAAATTCAGTGCTTGTGACTTAATGTGGAATTTATTTTAGTGGCTCATGAGAGTCTAAACCTGATAATCCTCGAACATACGAGATGGGGGAACAAAAGGACTTTGTGCAAACATTCCTCACACAACATGAGAAGCACTTGATGTTTCTACCTGGTATGGCCCCGGGGACCTTTCGCATGTTAGGGGAATGTGCTAACCACTACACTACAGAAACCGCTGGCGGTGCAGTAATCATTGGACTTGTGCAATGTTCAACCTCACTGTGTTGCTGCAGCTTCTCATGGTTCGTCTGAGAGGCCATGTCACTTATTACAAGAAGACAGCCGTTTCTTTAAAACCGATGTCTCAACTTATAAAACAATCAGGAATCGAACTTTACAGACCTGAAGATAAGTTATGTTTTGCTTGAAGTGGAAGTTAAATTGAGAATGCAGGGCTTTCGTAAATAACCACAACCAGACGGGTGCATGCATTTTGCTATTCCTCGTTGATGAAGACCAGTTACGAGATTGCGGCAATAGTCAGCAACAGACTAAACTGGAAGTTCGAGATGTTTCTGCCCGGTTTCGAACCGGGGACCTATCGCGTGTAAGTCGAATGTGATAACCACTACACTACAGAAACAGCTGGCAATCAACGGACGTGTACAATGTGCAACCTCACTGTGTTGCTGCAGATTCGCATGGTGAGGCTGAGAGGCTAGGCCACTTATTACAAGACGACTGCTGTTTCTTTCAAAAACAGATGTTTCAACATATAAAACCACGAGATGTAGAAATTAGATCGAACTTAACATGATCTGCGTTAACTTCACAGGGACGTGACCCAACTAATCCACAGAGCCAAAGTGGAGAATTGAACTGACTGGAGAGCTGCATCTTAACGCTGACCTCCCGGACCTCGGCCTCCTGAAATGTTCCAAAGAAGCTCAACAAACACTCGAGGAACAGCAGCGCATCTTTCCACTGGGCTCAATACAGCTTTCACACTCATAGTGTGTGCAACCGTCTCACACTGTAAATGCTGCCCCCATTCTGTGTGTACTACCATCGCAGATTTGGGTTTGAATCTTGTTTCCACTTCGTCTTTGTATCCGGGCGGTAGTTGCTGAGAGCTGGCACAGACACAGCGGCTGGAATGGCCTCATACTGTGGTGTAATTATTCTCTCATTCGATGCTCACCTCACTCTGTGGCCAGGGAACCCTAGGCCTTTTCTCATTTAATCTCTCCTGACTTGCACCCTGTCAGAGCGCTTTCCTGTTATTCTGTTTGCTCCCACCGGGATTTGACTTGGTTAAAACGTCCGACATTTCTAACCCGTCCCGGTTTTAATGAAAAGTGATGGTGAAAGACGAGCTGTGTTGTCCTGTCGACAAATGCCGCCTGACTCGCTGAGTTGTTCCAGTATCTTCCGCAGATGTCGGATCAACTTTCGATACGAGAATTGAAGACGTTCTGCTCACTTTGCTCTGCATCAAGAATCAGCTGTCCCACCCAGTGAGTTAAAGCGCACGCCAAAAGTTCGAATTTCGAGCCAGCCAGGAGTCGAACCTGGAATCTCCTGATTCGTAGTCAGACGCGTTATCCATTGCGCCACTGGCCCAGCCGGGTGAATGCATTTTGCTATTCCTTGTTGAGCCTCTGTGGCGCATTCGGCGGGATTCATTCACATTGGGTTTCCTTTGAGAAGCTGAGCTCACACAGCAGGGAACCAATACGTTCCCGAGACAATCAAGACATTTTCTAAAAGCTTGTCTATTTGTGGATATTCACTTACTTCTATTGACTTATTCCAGTAGATTCAGGCAGCTCTCTGTATGTTTCATTTTATTCAGTTCAACAACATCAGACTGTGTAACCTCTCTTCCCCCTCCACCATCTGCTTCTTCCCCCTCCACCATCTGTATCCATCATCTTATTTTAATTCCTTGCATTGATATGTTTTACCCTCAGCATTGCCCCCCTCCCCCAGCCCATACCATCCTACTTGAGCAATCTGATCCCTGTCGCCAATTGTTCGCTGACACACTGCTTACTTTCTGCGATTAACACATTCTGATCTCTTGAGGCGCCACTATCAGCACCTTGATTAGCCTCATTTACATTCCCTTTTTCTTTCTGTCCGAGACATTTTCGTCATTTTCCACCTATTGCTGACCACTCTATCGAGGCCCAATAGGGCACGCCAACCCCGCCCCATCCACATTAGTCTGAATCTGACCCCATTTCCAGTTCTCCAGCTTTGACAAAGAGTCACCCAGGCCCGGAACGACCGCTGCCATCTCGCTCCACAGAGGCTGTCAGTCCTGCTGAGATTGTCCAGTATGTTCTGTTTTTGTTTCAGAATGAAGCATCCGCAGTAAGTTGCATTTGTCGTTCATTTAGACATGTTTGAGATGGTGAATAAGTATGTTTATCTGCATTTGTAAATGCATGAAATTCTGTTGTGGATGAACTAGCTCCGAATATCCAAAATAGGAAGGTCCTTTTCTTCTCATTGCCTGTCGAAAATTCAGTGCTTGTGACTTAATGTGGAATTTAGTTTAGTGGCTCATGAGAGTCTAAACCTCATAATCCTCGAACATACGAGATGGGGGAACAAAAGTACTTTGTGCAAACATTCCTCACACAACATGAGAAGCACTTGATGTTTCTACCTGGTATGGCCCCGGGGACCTTTCGCATGTTAGGGGAATGTGCTAACCACTACACTACAGAAACCGCTGGCGGTGCAGTAATCATTGGACTTGTGCAATGTTCAACCTCACTGTGTTGCTGCAGCTTCTCATGGTTCGTCTGAGAGGCCATGTCCCTTATTACAAGAAGACAGCCGTTTCTTTAAAACCGATGTCTCAACTTATAAAACAATCAGGAATCGAACTTTACAGACCTGAACATAAGTTATGTTTTGCTTGAAGTGGAAGTTAAATTGAGAATGCAGGGCTTTCGTAAATAACCACAACCAGACGGGTGCATGCATTTTGCTATTCCTCGTTGATGAAGACCAGTTACGAGATTGCGGCAATAGTCAGCAACAGACTAAACTGGAAGTTCGAGATGTTTCTGCCCGGTTTCGAACCGGGGACCTTTCGCGTGTAAGGCGAATGTGATAACCACTACACTACAGAAACAGCTGGCAATCAACGGACGTGTACAATGTGCAACCTCACTGTGTTGCTGCAGATTCGCATGGTGAGGCTGAGAGGCGAGGCCACTTATTACAAGACGACTGCTGTTTCTTTCAAAAACAGATGTTTCAACATATAAAACCACGAGATGTAGAAATTAGATCGAACTTAACATGATCTGCGTTAACTTCACAGGGACGTGACCCAACTAATCCACAGAGCCAAAGTGGAGAATTGAACTGACTGGAGAGCTGCATCTTAACGCTGACCTCCCGGACCTCGGCCTCCTGAAATGTTCCAAAGAAGCTCAACAAACACTCGAGGAACAGCAGCGCATCTTTCCACTGGGCTCAATACAGCTTTCACACTCATAGTGTGTGCAACCGTCTCACACTGTAAATGCTGCCCCCATTCTGTGTGTACTACCATCGCAGATTTGGGTTTGAATCTTGTTTCCACTTCGTCTTTGTATCCGGGCGGTAGTTGCTGAGAGCTGGCACAGACACAGCGGCTGGAATGGCCTCATACTGTGGTGTAATTATTCTCTCATTCGATGCTCACCTCACTCTGTGACCAGGGAACCCTAGGCCTTTTCTCATTTAATCTCTCCTGACTTGCACCCTGTCAGAGCGCTTTCCTGTTATTCTGTTTGCTCCCACCGGGATTTGACTTGGTTAAAACGTCCGACATTTCTAACCCGCCCCGGTTTTAATGAAAGGTGATGGTGAAAGACGTGCTTTGTTGTCCTGTCGACAAATGCCGCCTGACTCGCTGAGTTGTTCCAGTATCTTCCGCAGATGTCGGATCAACTTTCGATACGAGAATTGAAGACGTTCTGCTCACTTTGCTCTGCATCAAGAATCAGCTGTCCCACCCAGTGAGTTAAAGCGCACGCCAAAAGTTCGAATGCCGAGCCAGCCAGGAGTCGAACCTAGAATCTCCTGATTCGTAGTCAAACGCGTTATCCATTGCGCCACTGGCCCAGCCGGGTGCATGCATTTTGCTATTCCTTGTTGAGCCTCTGTGGCGCATTCGGCGGGATTCATTCACATTGGGTTTCCTTTGAGAAGCTGAGCTCACACAGCAGGGAACCAATACGTTCCCGAGACAATCAAGACATTTTCTGAAAGCTTGTCTATGTGTGGATATTCACTTACTTCTATTGACTTATTCCAGTAGATTCAGGCAGCTCTCTGTATGTTTCATTTTGTTCAGTTCAACAACATCAGACTGTGTAACCTCTCTTCCCCCTCCACCATCTGCTTCTTCCCCCTCCACCATCTGTATCCATCATCTTATTTTAATTCCTTGCATTGATATGTTTTACCCTCAGCATTGCCCCCCTCCCCCAGCCCATACCATCCTACTTGAGCAATCTGATCCCTGTCGCCAATTGTTCGCTGACACACTGCTTACTTTCTGCGATTAACACATTCTGATCTCTTGAGGCGCCACTATCAGCACCTTGATTAGCCTCATTTACATTCCCTTTTTCTTTCTGTCCGAGACATTTTCGTCATTTTCCACCTATTGCTGACCACTCTATCGAGGCCCAATAGGGCACGCCAACCCCGCCCCATCCACATTAGTCTGAATCTGACCCCATTTCCAGTTCTCCAGCTTTGACAAAGAGTCACCCAGGCCCGGAACGACCGCTGCCATCTCGCTCCACAGAGGCTGTCAGTCCTGCTGAGATTGTCCAGTATGTTCTGTTTTTGTTTCAGAATGAAGCATCCGCAGTAAGTTACATATGTCGTTTATTTAGACATGTTTGAGATGGTGAATAAGTATGTTTATCTGCATTTGTAAATGCATGAAATTCTGTTGTGGATGAACTAGCTCCGAATATCCAAAATAGGAAGGTCCTTTCCTTCTCTTTGCCTGTCGATAATTCAGTGCTTGTGACTTAATGTGGAATTTATTTTAGTGGCTCATGAGAGACTAAACCTCATAATCCTCGAACATACGAGATGGGGGAACAAAAGTACTTTGTGCAAACATTCCTCACACAACATGAGAAGCACTTGATGTTTCTACCCGGTATGGCCCCGGGGACCTTTCGCATGTTCGGGGAATGTGCTAACCACTACACTACAGAAACCGCTGGCGGTGCAGTAATCAATGGACTTATGCAATGTTCAACCTCACTGTGTTGCTGCAGCTTCTCATGGTTCGTCTGAGAGGCCATGTCACTTATGACAAGAAGACAGCCGTTTCTTTAAAACCGATGTCTCAACTTAGAAAACAATCAGGAATCGAAATTTACAGACCTGAAGATAAGTTATGTTTTGCTTGAAGTGGAAGTTAAATTGAGGAGGCAGGGCTTTCGAAAATAACCACAACCATACGGGTGCATGCATTTTGCTATTTTTCGGTGGTGAAGACCAGTTATGAGATTGCGGCAAAAGTCAGCAACAGAACAACCTGGTAGCCCGAGATGTTTCTGCCCGGTTTCGAACCGGGGACCTTTCGCGTGTGAGGCGAATGCGATAACCACTACACTACAGAAACAGCTGGCAATCCACGGACGTGTACAATGTGCAACCTCACTGTGCTGCTGCAGATTCGCATGGTGAGGCTGAGAGGCTAGGCCACTTATTACAAGACGACTGCCTTTTCTCATTTAATCACTCCTGACTTGCACCCTGTCAGAGCGCTTTCCTGTTGTTCTGTTTGCTCCCACCGGGATTTGACTTGGTTAAAACGTCCGACATTTCTAACCCGTCCCGATTTTAATGAAAGGTGATGGTGAAAGACGAGCTTTGTTGTCCTGTCGACAAATCCCGCCTGACTCGCTGAGTTGTTCCAGTATCTTCCGCAGATGTTGGATCAACTTTCGATGGCTATAACAGCGTGCTTCTGTGCCAGTTCCGCGGCTCGTTGGTCTAGGAGTATGATTCTCGCTTTGGGTGTCTCGATTGCGAAACTTGCGGGAGGTCCCGGGTTCAAATCCCGGACGAGCCCTTTGATAACGTTTTCTGTTGGTCAGGCGATATGTTTTCTTCATTTCTATGCCGCTCATTCGGCGGGATTCATTCACATTGGGTTTGCTTTGAGAAGCTGAGCTCACACAGCAGGGAACCAATAGGTTCGCGAGACAATCGCGACATTGTCTAAAAGCTTGTCTATGTGTGGACATTCACTTACCTCTATTGACTTATTCCAGTAGATTCAGGCAGCTCTCTGTATGTTTCATTTTATTCAGTTCAACAACATCAGACTGTGTAATCTCTCTTCTCCCTCCACCATCTGTTTATTTCCATCAAGTTATTTTCATTCCTTCCATTGGTATGTTTTACCCTCAGCATTGCCCCCCTCCCCCCAGCCCATACCATCCTACTTGAGCAATCTGATCCCTGTGGCCAATTGTTCGCTGACACACTGCTTACTTTGTTCTGCTATTAACACATTCTGATCTCTTGAGGCGCCACTATCAGCACCTTTGTTAGCCTTGATTAGCCTCATTTACATTCCCTTTTTCTTTCTGTCCGAGACATTTTCGTCATTTTCCACCTATTGCTGACCACTCTATCGAGGCCCAATCGGGCACGCCAACCCCGCCCCATCCACATTAGTCTGAATCTGACCCCATTTCCAGTTCTCCAGCTTTGACAAAGAGTCACCCAGGCCCGGAACGACCGCTGCCATCTCGCTCCACAGAGGCTGTCAGTCCTGCTGAGATTGTCCAGTATGTTCTGTTTTTGTTTCAGAATGAAGCATCCGCAGTAAGTTGCATTTGTCGTTCATTTAGACATGTTTGAGATGGTGAATAAGTATGTTGATCTGCATTTGTAAATGCATGAAATTCTGTTGTGGATGAACTAGCTCCGAATATCCAAAATAAGAAGGTCCTTTTCTTCTCATTGCCTGTCGAAAATTCAGTGCTTGTGACTTAATGTGGAATTTATTTTAGTGGCTCATGAGAGACTAAACCTCATAATCCTCGAACATACGAGATGGGGGAACAAAAGTACTTTGTGCAAACATTCCTCACACAACATGAGAAGCACTTGATGTTTCTACACGGTATGGCCTCGGGGACCTTTCGCATGTTAGGGGAATGTGCTAACCACTACACTACAGAAACCGCTGGCGGTGCAGTAATCAATGGACTTGTGCAATGTTCAACCTCACTGTGTTGCTGCAGATTCTCATGGTTCGTCTGAGAGGCCATGTCACTTATTACAAGAAGACAGCCGTTTCTTTAAAACCGATGTCTCAACTTATAAAACAATCAGGAATCGAACTTTACAGACCTGAAGATAAGTTATGTTTTGCTTGAAGTGGAAGTTAAATTGAGAAGGCAGGGCTTTCGTAAATAACCACAACCAGACGGGTGCATGCATTTTGCTATTTCTCGTTGATGAAGACCAGTTACGAGATTGCGGCAATAGTCAGCAACAGACTAAACTGGAAGTTCGAGATGTTTCTGCCCGGTTTCGAACCGGGGACCTTTCGCGTGTTAGGCGAATGTGATAACCACTACACTACAGAAACAGCTGGCAATCGACGGACGTGTACAATGTGCAACCTCACTGTGTTGCTGCAGATTCGCATGGTGAGGCTGAGAGGCTAGGCCACTTATTACAAGTCGACTGCTGTTTCTTTCAAAAACAGATGTTTCAACATATAAAACCACGAGATGTAGAAATTAGATCGAACTTAACATGATCTGCGTTAACTTCACAGGGACGTGACCCATCTAATCTACAGAGCCAAAGTGGAGAATTGAACTGACTGGAGAGCTGCATCTTAACGCTGACCTTCCGGACCTCGGCCTCCTGAAATGTTCCAAAGAAGCTCAACAAACACTCGAGGAACAGCAGCGCATCTTTCCACTGGGCTCAATACAGCTTTCACACTCATAGTGTGTGCAACCGTCTCACACTGTAAATGCTGCCCCCATTCTGTGTGTACTACCATCGCAGATTTGGGTTTGAATCTTGTTTCCACTTCGTCTTTGTATCCGGGCGGTAGTTGCTGAGAGCTGGCACAGACACAGCGGCTGGAATGGCCTCATACTGTGGTGTAATTATTCTCTCATTCGATGCTCACCTCACTCTGTGGCCAGGGAACCCTAGGACTTTTCTCATTTAATCTCTCCTGACTTGCACCCTGTCAGAGCGCTTTCCTGTTATTCTGTTTGCTCCCACCGGGATTTGGCTTGGTTAAAACGTCCGACATTTCTAACCCGTCCCGGTTTTAATGAAAAGTGATGGTGAAATACGAGCTGTGTTGTCCTGTCGACAAATCCCGCCTGACTCGCTGAGTTGTTCCAGTATCTTCCGCAGATGTCGGATCAACTTTCGATACGAGAATTGAAGACGTTCTGCTCACTTTGCTCTGCATCAAGAATCAGCTGTCCCACCCAGTGAGTTAAAGCGCACGCCAAAAGTTCGAATTCCGAGCCAGCCAGGTGTTGAACGTCGAATCTCCTGATTCGTAGGCAGACGCGTTATCCCTTGCGCCACTGGCCCAGCCGGGTGCATGCATTTTGCTATTCCTTGTTGAGCCTCTGTGGCGCATTCGGCGGGATTCATTCACATTGGGTTTCCTTTGAGAAGCTGAGCTCACACAGCAGGGAACCAATACGTTCCCGAGACAATCAAGACATTTTCTAAAAGCTTGTCTATGTGTGGATATTCACTTACTTCTATTGACTTATTCCAGTAGATTCAGGCAGCTCTCTGTATGTTTCATTTTATTCAGTTCAACAACATCAGACTGTGTAACCTCTCTTCCCCCTCCACCATCTGCTTCTTCCCCCTCCACCATCTGTATCCATCATCTTATTTTAATTCCTTGCATTGATATGTTTTACCCTCAGCATTGCCCCCCTCCCCCAGCCCATACCATCCTACTTGAGCAATCTGATCCCTGTCGCCAATTGTTCGCTGACACACTGCTTACTTTCTGCGATTAACACATTCTGATCTCTTGAGGCGCCACTATCAGCACCTTGATTAGCCTCATTTACATTCCCTTTTTCTTTCTGTCCGAGACATTTTCGTCATTTTCCACCTATTGCTGACCACTCTATCGAGGCCCAATAGGGCACGCCAACCCCGCCCCATCCACATTAGTCTGAATCTGACCCCATTTCCAGTTCTCCAGCTTTGACAAAGAGTCACCCAGACCCGGACCGACCGCTGCCATCTCGCTCCACAGAGGCTGTCAGTCCTGCTGAGATTGTCCAGTATGTTCTGTTTTTGTTTCAGAATGAAGCATCCGCAGTAAGTTGCATTTGTCGTTCATTTAGACATGTTTGAGATGGTGAATAAGTATGTTTATCTGCATTTGTAAATGCATGAAATTCTGTTGTGGATGAACTAGCTCCGAATATCCAAGATAAGAAGGTCCTTTTCTTCTCATTGCCTGTCGAAAATTCAGTGCTTGTGACTTAATGTGGAATTTATTTTAGTGGCTCATGAGAGACTAATCCTCATAATCCTCGAACATACGAGATGGGGAACACAAGTACTTTGTGCAAACATTCCTCACACAACATGAGAAGCACTTGATGTTTCTACCCGGTATGGCCCCGGGGACCTTTCGCATGTTAGGGGAATGTGCTAACCACTACACTACAGAAACCGCTGGCGGTGCAGTAATCAATGGACTTGTGCAATGTTCAACCTCACTGTGTTGCTGCAGATTCTCATGGTTCATCTGAGAGGCCATGTCACTTATTACAAGAAGACAGCCGTTTCTTTAAAACCGATGTCTCAACTTATAAAACAATCAGGAATCGAACTTTACAGACGAAGATAAGTTATGTTTTGCTTGAAGTGGAAGTTAAATTGAGAATGCAGGGCTTTCGTAAATAACCACAACCAGACGGGTGCATGCATTTTGCTATTCCTCGTTGATGAAGACCAGTTACGAGATTGCGGCAATAGTCAGCAACAGACTAAACTGGAAATACGAGATGTTTCTGCCCGGTTTCGAACCGGTGACCTTTCGCGTGTAAGGCGAATGTGATAACCACTACACTACAGAAACAGCTGGCAATCAGCGGACGTGTACAATGTGAAACCTCACTGTGTTGCTGCAGATTCGCATGGTGAGGCTGAGAGGCTAGGCCACTTATTACAAGACGACTGCTGTTTCTTACAGCTTTCACACTCATAGTGTGTGCAACAGTCTCACACTGTAAATGCTGCCCCCATTCTGTGTGTCCTTCCATCGCAGATTTGGGTTTGAATCTTGTTTCCACCTCTTCTTTGTATCCGGGCGGTAGTTGTTGAGAGCTGGCACAGACACAGCGGCTGGAATGGCCTCATACTGTGGTGTAATTATTCTCTCATTCGATGCTCACCTCACTCTGTGGCCAGGGAACCCTAGGCCTTTTCTCATTTAATCTCTCCTGACTTGCACCCTGTCAGAGCGCTTTCCTGTTGTTCTGTTTGCTCCCACCAGGATTTGACTTGGTTAAAACGTCCGACATTTCTAACCCGTCCCGGTTTTAATGAAAGGTGATGGTGAAAGACAAGCTTTGTTGTCCTGTCGACAAATTCCGCCTGACTCGCTGAGTTGTTCCAGTATTTTCCGCAGATGTTAGATCGACTTTCGATGGCAATAACAGCGTGCTTCTGTTACTTTCCCGGGGCTCGTTGGTCTAGGGGTATGACATTCACTTACCTCTATTGACTAATTCCAGTTGATTCAGGCAGCCCTCTGTATATTTCATTTTATTCAGTTCAACAACATCAGACTGTGTAATCTCTCTTCTCCCTCCACCATCTGTTTATTTCCATCAAGTTATTTTCATTCCTTCCATTGGTATGTTTTACCCTCAGCATTGCGCCCCTCCCCCCAGCCCATACCATCCTACTTGAGCAACCCTGTCGCCAATTGTTCGCTGACACACTGTTTTCTTTGTTCTGCTATTAACACATTCTGATCTCTTGAGGCGCCACTATCAGCAACTTTCTTAGCCTTGATTAGCCTCATTTACATTCCCTTTTTCTTTCTGTCCGAGACATTTTCGTCATTTTCCACCTATTGCTGACCACTCTATCGAGGCCCAATAGGGCACGCCAACCCCGCCCCATCCACATTAGTCTGAATCTGACCCCATTTCCAGTTCTCCAGCTTTGACAAAGAGTCACCCAGGCCCGGAACGACCGCTGCCATCTCGCTCCACAGAGGCTGTCAGTCCTGCTGAGATTGTCCAGTATGTTCTGTTTTTGTTTCAGAATGAAGCATCCGCAGTAAGTTGCATTTGTCGTTCATTTAGACATGTTTGAGATGGTGAATAAGTATGTTTATCTGCATTTGTAAATGCATGAAATTCTGTTGTGGATGAACTAGCTCCGAATATCCAAAATAGGAAGGTCCTTTTCTTCTCATTGCCTGTCGAAAATTCAGTGCTTGTGACTTAATGTGGAATTTATTTTAGTGGCTCATGAGAGTCTAAACCTGATAATCCTCGAACATACGAGATGGGGGAACAAAAGGACTTTGTGCAAACATTCCTCACACAACATGAGAAGCACTTGATGTTTCTACCTGGTATGGCCCCGGGGACCTTTCGCATGTTAGGGGAATGTGCTAACCACTACACTACAGAAACCGCTGGCGGTGCAGTAATCATTGGACTTGTGCAATGTTCAACCTCACTGTGTTGCTGCAGCTTCTCATGGTTCGTCTGAGAGGCCATGTCACTTATTACAAGAAGACAGCCGTTTCTTTAAAACCGATGTCTCAACTTATAAAACAATCAGGAATCGAACTTTACAGACCTGAAGATAAGTTATGTTTTGCTTGAAGTGGAAGTTAAATTGAGAATGCAGGGCTTTCGTAAATAACCACAACCAGACGGGTGCATGCATTTTGCTATTCCTCGTTGATGAAGACCAGTTACGAGATTGCGGCAATAGTCAGCAACAGACTAAACTGGAAGTTCGAGATGTTTCTGCCCGGTTTCGAACCGGGGACCTATCGCGTGTAAGTCGAATGTGATAACCACTACACTACAGAAACAGCTGGCAATCAACGGACGTGTACAATGTGCAACCTCACTGTGTTGCTGCAGATTCGCATGGTGAGGCTGAGAGGCTAGGCCACTTATTACAAGACGACTGCTGTTTCTTTCAAAAACAGATGTTTCAACATATAAAACCACGAGATGTAGAAATTAGATCGAACTTAACATGATCTGCGTTAACTTCACAGGGACGTGACCCAACTAATCCACAGAGCCAAAGTGGAGAATTGAACTGACTGGAGAGCTGCATCTTAACGCTGACCTCCCGGACCTCGGCCTCCTGAAATGTTCCAAAGAAGCTCAACAAACACTCGAGGAACAGCAGCGCATCTTTCCACTGGGCTCAATACAGCTTTCACACTCATAGTGTGTGCAACCGTCTCACACTGTAAATGCTGCCCCCATTCTGTGTGTACTACCATCGCAGATTTGGGTTTGAATCTTGTTTCCACTTCGTCTTTGTATCCGGGCGGTAGTTGCTGAGAGCTGGCACAGACACAGCGGCTGGAATGGCCTCATACTGTGGTGTAATTATTCTCCCATTCGATGCTCACCTCACTCTGTGGCCAGGGAACCCTAATCCTTGTCTCATTTAATCTCTCCTGACTTGCACCCTGTCAGAGCGCTTTCCTGTTATTCTGTTTGCTCCCACCGGGATTTGACTTGGTTAAAACGTCCGACATTTCTAACCCGTCCCGGTTTTAATGAAAAGTGATGGTGAAAGACGAGCTGTGTTGTCCTGTCGACAAATGCCGCCTGACTCGCTGAGTTGTTCCAGTATCTTCCGCAGATGTCGGATCAACTTTCGATACGAGAATTGAAGACGTTCTGCTCACTTTGCTCTGCATCAAGAATCAGCTGTCCCACCCAGTGAGTTAAAGCGCACGCCAAAAGTTCGAATTTCGAGCCAGCCAGGAGTCGAACCTGGAATCTCCTGATTCGTAGTCAGACGCGTTATCCATTGCGCCACTGGCCCAACCGGGTGAATGCATTTTGCTATTCCTTGTTGAGCCTCTGTGGCGCATTCGGCGGGATTCATTCACATTGGGTTTCCTTTGAGAAGCTGAGCTCACACAGCAGGGAACCAATACGTTCCCGAGACAATCAAGACATTTTCTAAAAGCTTGTCTATGTGTGGATATTCACTTACTTCTATTGACTTATTCCAGTAGATTCAGGCAGCTCTCTGTATGTTTCATTTTATTCAGTTCAACAACATCAGACTGTGTAACCTCTCTTCCCCCTCCACCATCTGCTTCTTCCCCCTCCACCATCTGTATCCATCATCTTATTTTAATTCCTTGCATTGATATGTTTTACCCTCAGCATTGCCCCCCTCCCCCAGCCCATACCATCCTACTTGAGCAATCTGATCCCTGTCGCCAATTGTTCGCTGACACACTGCTTACTTTCTGCGATTAACACATTCTGATCTCTTGAGGCGCCACTATCAGCACCTTGATTAGCCTCATTTACATTCCCTTTTTCTTTCTGTCCGAGACATTTTCGTCATTTTCCACCTATTGCTGACCACTCTATCGAGGCCCAATAGGGCACGCCAACCCCGCCCCATCCACATTAGTCTGAATCTGACCCCATTTCCAGTTCTCCAGCTTTGACAAAGAGTCACCCAGGCCCGGAACGACCGCTGCCATCTCGCTCCACAGAGGCTGTCAGTCCTGCTGAGATTGTCCAGTATGTTCTGTTTTTGTTTCAGAATGAAGCATCCGCAGTAAGTTGCATTTGTCGTTCATTTAGACATGTTTGAGATGGTGAATAAGTATGTTTATCTGCATTTGTAAATGCATGAAATTCTGTTGTGGATGAACTAGCTCCGAATATCCAAAATAGGAAGGTCCTTTTCTTCTCATTGCCTGTCGAAAATTCAGTGCTTGTGACGTAATGTGGAATTTATTTTAGTGGCTCATGAGAGTCTAAACCTCATAATCCTCGAACATACGAGATGGGGGAACAAAAGGACTTTGTGCAAACATTCCTCACACAACATGAGAAGCACTTGATGTTTCTACCCGGTATGGCCCCGGGGACCTTTCGCATGTTAGGGGAATGTGCTAACCACTACACTACAGAAACCGCTGGCGGTGCAGTAATCATTGGACTTGTGCAATGTTCAACCTCACTGTGTTGCTGCAGCTTCTCATGGTTCGTCTGAGAGGCCATGTCACTTATTACAAGAAGACAGCCGTTTCTTTAAAACCGATGTCTCAACTTATAAAACAATCAGGAATCGAACTTTACAGACCTGAAGATAAGTTATGTTTTGCTTGAAGTGGAAGTTAAATTGAGAATGCAGGGCTTTCGTAAATAACCACAACCTGACGGGTGCATGCATTTTGCTCTTCCTCGTTGATGAAGACCAGTTACGAGATTGCGGCAATAGTCAGCAACAGTCTAAACTGGAAGTTCGAGATGTTTCTGCCCGGTTTCGAACCGGCGACCTTTCGCGTGTAAGGCGAATGTGATAACCACTACACTACAGAAACAGCTGGCAATCAACGGACGTGTACAATGTGCAACCTCACTGTGTTGCTGCAGATTCGCATGGTGAGGCTGAGAGGCTAGGCCACTTATTACAAGTCGACTGCTGTTTCTTTCAAAAACAGATGTTTCAACATATAAAACCACGAGATGTAGAAATTAGATCGAACTTAACATGATCTGCGTTAACTTCACAGGGACGTGACCCATCTAATCTACAGAGCCAAAGTGGAGAATTGAACTGACTGGAGAGCTGCATCTTAACGCTGACCTTCCGGACCTCGGCCTCCTGAAATGTTCCAAAGAAGCTCAACAAACACTCGAGGAACAGCAGCGCATCTTTCCACTGGGCTCAATACAGCTTTCACACTCATAGTGTGTGCAACCGTCTCACACTGTAAATGCTGCCCCCATTCTGTGTGTACTACCATCGCAGATTTGGGTTTGAATCTTGTTTCCACTTCGTCTTTGTATCCGGGCGGTAGTTGCTGAGAGCTGGCACAGACACAGCGGCTGGAATGGCCTCATACTGTGGTGTAATTATTCTCTCATTCGATTCTCACCTCACTCTGTGGCCAGGGAACCCTTGGCCTTTTCTCATTTAATCTCTCCTGGCTTGCACCCTGTCAGAGCGCTTTCCTGTTGTTCTGTTTGCTCCCACCAGGATTTGACTTGGTTAAAACGTCCGACATTTCTAACCCGCCCCGGTTTTAATGAAAGGTGATGGTGAAAGACGTGCTTTGTTGTCCTGTCGACAAATGCCGCCTGACTCGCTGAGTTGTTCCAGTATCTTCCGCAGATGTCGGATCAACTTTCGATACGAGAATTGAAGACGTTCTGCTCACTTTGCTCTGCATCAAGAATCAGCTGTCCCACCCAGTGAGTTAAAGCGCACGCCAAAAGTTCGAATGCCGAGCCAGCCAGGAGTCGAACCTAGAATCTCCTGATTCGTAGTCAAACGCGTTATCCATTGCGCCACTGGCCCAGCCGGGTGCATGCATTTTGCTATTCCTTGTTGAGCCTCTGTGGCGCATTCGGCGGGATTCATTCACATTGGGTTTCCTTTGAGAAGCTGAGCTCACACAGCAGGGAACCAATACGTTCCCGAGACAATCAAGACATTTTCTAAAAGCTTGTCTATGTGTGGATATTCACTTACTTCTATTGACTTATTCCAGTAGATTCAGGCAGCTCTCTGTATGTTTCATTTTATTCAGTTCAACAACATCAGACTGTGTAACCTCTCTTCCCCCTCCACCATCTGCTTCTTCCCCCTCCACCATCTGTATCCATCATCTTATTTTAATTCCTTGCATTGATATGTTTTACCCTCAGCATTGCCCCCCTCCCCCAGCCCATACCATCCTACTTGAGCAATCTGATCCCTGTCGCCAATTGTTCGCTGACACACTGCTTACTTTCTGCGATTAACACATTCTGATCTCTTGAGGCGCCACTATCAGCACCTTGATTAGCCTCATTTACATTCCCTTTTTCTTTCTGTCCGAGACATTTTCGTCATTTTCCACCTATTGCTGACCACTCTATCGAGGCCCAATAGGGCACGCCAACCCCGCCCCATCCACATTAGTCTGAATCTGACCCCATTTCCAGTTCTCCAGCTTTGACAAAGAGTCACCCAGACCCGGACCGACCGCTGCCATCTCGCTCCACAGAGGCTGTCAGTCCTGCTGAGATTGTCCAGTATGTTCTGTTTTTGTTTCAGAATGAAGCATCCGCAGTAAGTTGCATTTGTCGTTCATTTAGACATGTTTGAGATGGTGAATAAGTATGTTTATCTGCATTTGTAAATGCATGAAATTCTGTTGTGGATGAACTAGCTCCGAATATCCAAAATAAGAAGGTCCTTTTCTTCTCATTGCCTGTCGAAAATTCAGTGCTTGTGACTTAATGTGGAATTTATTTTAGTGGCTCATGAGAGACTAATCCGCATAATCCTCGAACATACGAGATGGGGAACACAAGTACTTTGTGCAAACATTCCTCACACAACATGAGAAGCACTTGATGTTTCTACCCGGTATGGCCCCGGGGACCTTTCGCATGTTAGGGGAATGTGCTAACCACTACACTACAGAAACCGCTGGCGGTGCAGTAATCAATGGACTTGTGCAATGTTCAACCTCACTGAGTTGCTGCAGATTCTCATGGTTCGTCTGAGAGGCCATGTCACTTATTACAAGAAGACAGCCGTTTCTTTAAAACCGATGTCTCAACTTATAAAACAATCAGGAATCGAACTTTACAGACCTGAAGATAAGTTATGTTTTGCTTGAAGTGGAAGTTAAATTGAGAATGCAGGGCTTTCGTAAATAACCACAACCAGACGGGTGCATGCATTTTGCTATTCCTCGTTGATGAAGACCAGTTACGAGATTGCGGCAATAGTCAGCAACAGACTAAACTGGAAATACGAGATGTTTCTGCCCGGTTTCGAACCGGGGACCTTTCGCGTGTAAGGCGAATGTGATAACCACTGCACTACAGAAACAGCTGGCAATCAGTGGACGTGTACAATGTGAAACCTCACTGTGTTGCTGCAGATTCGCATGGTGAGGCTGAGAGGCTAGGCCACTTATTACAAGACGACTGCTGTTTCTTACAGCTTTCACACTCATAGTGTGTGCAACAGTCTCACACTGTAAATGCTGCCCCCATTCTGTGTGTCCTTCCATCGCAGATTTGGGTTTGAATCTTGTTTCCACTTCTTCTTTGTATCCGGGCGGTAGTTGTTGAGAGCTGGCACAGACACAGCGGCTGGAATGGCCTCATACTGTGGTGTAATTATTCTCTCATTCGATGCTCACCTCACTCTGTGGCCAGGGAACCCTAGGCCTTTTCTCATTTAATCTCTCCTGACTTGCACCCTGTCAGAGCGCTTTCCTGTTGTTCTGTTTGCTCCCACCAGGATTTGACTTGGTTAAAACGTCCGACATTTCTAACCCGTCCCGGTTTTAATGAAAGGTGATGGTGAAAGACAAGCTTTGTTGTCCTGTCGACAAATTCCGCCTGACTCGCTGAGTTGTTCCAGTATTTTCCGCAGATGTTAGATCGACTTTCGATGGCAATAACAGCGTGCTTCTGTTACTTTCCCGGGGCTCGTTGGTCTAGGGGTATGACATTCACTTACCTCTATTGACTAATTCCAGTTGATTCAGGCAGCCCTCTGTATATTTCATTTTATTCAGTTCAACAACATCAGACTGTGTAATCTCTCTTCTCCCTCCACCATCTGTTTATTTCCATCAAGTTATTTTCATTCCTTCCATTGGTATGTTTTACCCTCAGCATTGCGCCCCTCCCCCCAGCCCATACCATCCTACTTGAGCAACCCTGTCGCCAATTGTTCGCTGACACACTGTTTTCTTTGTTCTGCTATTAACACATTCTGATCTCTTGAGGCGCCACTATCAGCAACTTTCTTAGCCTTGATTAGCCTCATTTACATTCCCTTTTTCTTTCTGTCCGAGACATTTTCGTCATTTTCCACCTATTGCTGACCACTCTATCGAGGCCCAATAGGGCACGCCAACCCCGCCCCATCCACATTAGTCTGAATCTGACCCCATTTCCAGTTCTCCAGCTTTGACAAAGAGTCACCCAGGCCCGGAACGACCGCTGCCATCTCGCTCCACAGAGGCTGTCAGTCCTGCTGAGATTGTCCAGTATGTTCTGTTTTTGTTTCAGAATGAAGCATCCGCAGTAAGTTGCATTTGTCGTTCATTTAGACATGTTTGAGATGGTGAATAAGTATGTTTATCTGCATTTGTAAATGCATGAAATTCTGTTGTGGATGAACTAGCTCCGAATATCCAAAATAGGAAGGTCCTTTTCTTCTCATTGCCTGTCGAAAATTCAGTGCTTGTGACTTAATGTGGAATTTATTTTAGTGGCTCATGAGAGTCTAAACCTCATAATCCTCGAACATACGAGATGGGGGAACAAAAGGACTTTGTGCAAACATTCCTCACACAACATGAGAAGCACTTGATGTTTCTACCTGGTATGGCCCCGGGGACCTTTCGCATGTTAGGGGAATGTGCTAACCACTACACTACAGAAACCGCTGGCGGTGCAGTAATCATTGGACTTGTGCAATGTTCAACCTCACTGTGTTGCTGCAGCTTCTCATGGTTCGTCTGAGAGGCCATGTCACTTATTACAAGAAGACAGCCGTTTCTTTAAAACCGATGTCTCAACTTATAAAACAATCAGGAATCGAACTTTACAGACCTGAAGATAAGTTATGTTTTGCTTGAAGTGGAAGTTAAATTGAGAATGCAGGGCTTTCGTAAATAACCACAACCAGACGGGTGCATGCATTTTGCTATTCCTCGTTGATGAAGACCAGTTACGAGATTGCGGCAATAGTCAGCAACAGACTAAACTGGAAGTTCGAGATGTTTCTGCCCGGTTTCGAACCGGGGACCTATCGCGTGTAAGTCGAATGTGACAACCACTACACTACAGAAACAGCTGGCAATCAACGGACGTGTACAATGTGCAACCTCACTGTGTTGCTGCAGATTCGCATGGTGAGGCTGAGAGGCTAGGCCACTTATTACAAGACGGCTGCTGTTTCTTTCAAAAACAGATGTTTCAACATATAAAACCACGAGATGTAGAAATTAGATCGAACTTAACATGATCTGCGTTAACTTCACAGGGACGTGACCCAACTAATCCACAGAGCCAAAGTGGAGAATTGAACTGACTGGAGAGCTGCATCTTAACGCTGACCTCCCGGACCTCGGCCTCCTGAAATGTTCCAAAGAAGCTCAACAAACACTCGAGGAACAGCAGCGCATCTTTCCACTGGGCTCAATACAGCTTTCACACTCATAGTGTGTGCAACCGTCTCACACTGTAAATGCTGCCCCCATTCTGTGTGTACTACCATCGCAGATTTGGGTTTGAATCTTGTTTCCACTTCGTCTTTGTATCCGGGCGGTAGTTGCTGAGAGCTGGCACAGACACAGCGGCTGGAATGGCCTCATACTGTGGTGTAATTATTCTCCCATTCGATGCTCACCTCACTCTGTGGCCAGGGAACCCTAATCCTTGTCTCATTTAATCTCTCCTGACTTGCACCCTGTCAGAGCGCTTTCCTGTTATTCTGTTTGCTCCCACCGGGATTTGACTTGGTTAAAACGTCCGACATTTCTAACCCGTCCCGGTTTTAATGAAAAGTGATGGTGAAAGACGAGCTGTGTTGTCCTGTCGACAAATGCCGCCTGACTCGCTGAGTTGTTCCAGTATCTTCCGCAGATGTCGGATCAACTTTCGATACGAGAATTGAAGACGTTCTGCTCACTTTGCTCTGCATCAAGAATCAGCTGTCCCACCCAGTGAGTTAAAGCGCACGCCAAAAGTTCGAATTTCGAGCCAGCCAGGAGTCGAACCTGGAATCTCCTGATTCGTAGTCAGACGCGTTATCCATTGCGCCACTGGCCCAACCGGGTGAATGCATTTTGCTATTCCTTGTTGAGCCTCTGTGGCGCATTCGGCGGGATTCATTCACATTGGGTTTCCTTTGAGAAGCTGAGCTCACACAGCAGGGAACCAATACGTTCCCGAGACAATCAAGACATTTTCTAAAAGCTTGTCTATGTGTGGATATTCACTTACTTCTATTGACTTATTCCAGTAGATTCAGGCAGCTCTCTGTATGTTTCATTTTATTCAGTTCAACAACATCAGACTGTGTAACCTCTCTTCCCCCTCCACCATCTGCTTCTTCCCCCTCCACCATCTGTATCCATCATCTTATTTTAATTCCTTGCATTGATATGTTTTACCCTCAGCATTGCCCCCCTCCCCCAGCCCATACCATCCTACTTGAGCAATCTGATCCCTGTCGCCAATTGTTCGCTGACACACTGCTTACTTTCTGCGATTAACACATTCTGATCTCTTGAGGCGCCACTATCAGCACCTTGATTAGCCTCATTTACATTCCCTTTTTCTTTCTGTCCGAGACATTTTCGTCATTTTCCACCTATTGCTGACCACTCTATCGAGGCCCAATAGGGCACGCCAACCCCGCCCCATCCACATTAGTCTGAATCTGACCCCATTTCCAGTTCTCCAGCTTTGACAAAGAGTCACCCAGGCCCGGAACGACCGCTGCCATCTCGCTCCACAGAGGCTGTCAGTCCTGCTGAGATTGTCCAGTATGTTCTGTTTTTGTTTCAGAATGAAGCATCCGCAGTAAGTTGCATTTGTCGTTCATTTAGACATGTTTGAGATGGTGAATAAGTATGTTTATCTGCATTTGTAAATGCATGAAATTCTGTTGTGGATGAACTAGCTCCGAATATCCAAAATAGGAAGGTCCTTTTCTTCTCATTGCCTGTCGAAAATTCAGTGCTTGTGACGTAATGTGGAATTTATTTTAGTGGCTCATGAGAGTCTAAACCTCATAATCCTCGAACATACGAGATGGGGGAACAAAAGGACTTTGTGCAAACATTCCTCACACAACATGAGAAGCACTTGATGTTTCTACCCGGTATGGCCCCGGGGACCTTTCGCATGTTAGGGGAATGTGCTAACCACTACACTACAGAAACCGCTGGCGGTGCAGTAATCATTGGACTTGTGCAATGTTCAACCTCACTGTGTTGCTGCAGCTTCTCATGGTTCGTCTGAGAGGCCATGTCACTTATTACAAGAAGACAGCCGTTTCTTTAAAACCGATGTCTCAACTTATAAAACAATCAGGAATCGAACTTTACAGACCTGAAGATAAGTTATGTTTTGCTTGAAGTGGAAGTTAAATTGAGAATGCAGGGCTTTCGTAAATAACCACAACCTGACGGGTGCATGCATTTTGCTCTTCCTCGTTGATGAAGACCAGTTACGAGATTGCGGCAATAGTCAGCAACAGTCTAAACTGGAAGTTCGAGATGTTTCTGCCCGGTTTCGAACCGGCGACCTTTCGCGTGTAAGGCGAATGTGATAACCACTACACTACAGAAACAGCTGGCAATCAACGGACGTGTACAATGTGCAACCTCACTGTGTTGCTGCAGATTCGCATGGTGAGGCTGAGAGGCTAGGCCACTTATTACAAGTCGACTGCTGTTTCTTTCAAAAACAGATGTTTCAACATATAAAACCACGAGATGTAGAAATTAGATCGAACTTAACATGATCTGCGTTAACTTCACAGGGACGTGACCCATCTAATCTACAGAGCCAAAGTGGAGAATTGAACTGACTGGAGAGCTGCATCTTAACGCTGACCTTCCGGACCTCGGCCTCCTGAAATGTTCCAAAGAAGCTCAACAAACACTCGAGGAACAGCAGCGCATCTTTCCACTGGGCTCAATACAGCTTTCACACTCATAGTGTGTGCAACCGTCTCACACTGTAAATGCTGCCCCCATTCTGTGTGTACTACCATCGCAGATTTGGGTTTGAATCTTGTTTCCACTTCGTCTTTGTATCCGGGCGGTAGTTGCTGAGAGCTGGCACAGACACAGCGGCTGGAATGGCCTCATACTGTGGTGTAATTATTCTCTCATTCGATTCTCACCTCACTCTGTGGCCAGGGAACCCTTGGCCTTTTCTCATTTAATCTCTCCTGGCTTGCACCCTGTCAGAGCGCTTTCCTGTTGTTCTGTTTGCTCCCACCAGGATTTGACTTGGTTAAAACGTCCGACATTTCTAACCCGCCCCGGTTTTAATGAAAGGTGATGGTGAAAGACGTGCTTTGTTGTCCTGTCGACAAATGCCGCCTGACTCGCTGAGTTGTTCCAGTATCTTCCGCAGATGTCGGATCAACTTTCGATACGAGAATTGAAGACGTTCTGCTCACTTTGCTCTGCATCAAGAATCAGCTGTCCCACCCAGTGAGTTAAAGCGCACGCCAAAAGTTCGAATGCCGAGCCAGCCAGGAGTCGAACCTAGAATCTCCTGATTCGTAGTCAAACGCGTTATCCATTGCGCCACTGGCCCAGCCGGGTGCATGCATTTTGCTATTCCTTGTTGAGCCTCTGTGGCGCATTCGGCGGGATTCATTCACATTGGGTTTCCTTTGAGAAGCTGAGCTCACACAGCAGGGAACCAATACGTTCCCGAGACAATCAAGACATTTTCTAAAAGCTTGTCTATGTGTGGATATTCACTTACTTCTATTGACTTATTCCAGTAGATTCAGGCAGCTCTCTGTATGTTTCATTTTATTCAGTTCAACAACATCAGACTGTGTAACCTCTCTTCCCCCTCCACCATCTGCTTCTTCCCCCTCCACCATCTGTATCCATCATCTTATTTTAATTCCTTGCATTGATATGTTTTACCCTCAGCATTGCCCCCCTCCCCCAGCCCATACCATCCTACTTGAGCAATCTGATCCCTGTCGCCAATTGTTCGCTGACACACTGCTTACTTTCTGCGATTAACACATTCTGATCTCTTGAGGCGCCACTATCAGCACCTTGATTAGCCTCATTTACATTCCCTTTTTCTTTCTGTCCGAGACATTTTCGTCATTTTCCACCTATTGCTGACCACTCTATCGAGGCCCAATAGGGCACGCCAACCCCGCCCCATCCACATTAGTCTGAATCTGACCCCATTTCCAGTTCTCCAGCTTTGACAAAGAGTCACCCAGACCCGGACCGACCGCTGCCATCTCGCTCCACAGAGGCTGTCAGTCCTGCTGAGATTGTCCAGTATGTTCTGTTTTTGTTTCAGAATGAAGCATCCGCAGTAAGTTGCATTTGTCGTTCATTTAGACATGTTTGAGATGGTGAATAAGTATGTTTATCTGCATTTGTAAATGCATGAAATTCTGTTGTGGATGAACTAGCTCCGAATATCCAAAATAAGAAGGTCCTTTTCTTCTCATTGCCTGTCGAAAATTCAGTGCTTGTGACTTAATGTGGAATTTATTTTAGTGGCTCATGAGAGACTAATCCGCATAATCCTCGAACATACGAGATGGGGAACACAAGTACTTTGTGCAAACATTCCTCACACAACATGAGAAGCACTTGATGTTTCTACCCGGTATGGCCCCGGGGACCTTTCGCATGTTAGGGGAATGTGCTAACCACTACACTACAGAAACCGCTGGCGGTGCAGTAATCAATGGACTTGTGCAATGTTCAACCTCACTGAGTTGCTGCAGATTCTCATGGTTCGTCTGAGAGGCCATGTCACTTATTACAAGAAGACAGCCGTTTCTTTAAAACCGATGTCTCAACTTATAAAACAATCAGGAATCGAACTTTACAGACCTGAAGATAAGTTATGTTTTGCTTGAAGTGGAAGTTAAATTGAGAATGCAGGGCTTTCGTAAATAACCACAACCAGACGGGTGCATGCATTTTGCTATTCCTCGTTGATGAAGACCAGTTACGAGATTGCGGCAATAGTCAGCAACAGACTAAACTGGAAATACGAGATGTTTCTGCCCGGTTTCGAACCGGGGACCTTTCGCGTGTAAGGCGAATGTGATAACCACTGCACTACAGAAACAGCTGGCAATCAGTGGACGTGTATAATGTGAAACCTCACTGTGTTGCTGCAGATTCGCATGGTGAGGCTGAGAGGCTAGGCCACTTATTACAAGACGACTGCTGTTTCTTACAGCTTTCACACTCATAGTGTGTGCAACAGTCTCACACTGTAAATGCTGCCCCCATTCTGTGTGTCCTTCCATCGCAGATTTGGGTTTGAATCTTGTTTCCACTTCTTCTTTGTATCCGGGCGGTAGTTGTTGAGAGCTGGCACAGACACAGCGGCTGGAATGGCCTCATACTGTGGTGTAATTATTCTCTCATTCGATGCTCACCTCACTCTGTGGCCAGGGAACCCTAGGCCTTTTCTCATTTAATCTCTCCTGACTTGCACCCTGTCAGAGCGCTTTCCTGTTGTTCTGTTTGCTCCCACCAGGATTTGACTTGGTTAAAACGTCCGACATTTCTAACCCGTCCCGGTTTTAATGAAAGGTGATGGTGAAAGACAAGCTTTGTTGTCCTGTCGACAAATTCCGCCTGACTCGCTGAGTTGTTCCAGTATTTTCCGCAGATGTTAGATCGACTTTCGATGGCAAAAACAGCGTGCTTCTGTTACTTTCCCGGGGCTCGTTGGTCTAGGGGTATGACATTCACTTACCTCTATTGACTAATTCCAGTTGATTCAGGCAGCCCTCTGTATATTTCATTTTATTCAGTTCAACAACATCAGACTGTGTAATCTCTCTTCTCCCTCCACCATCTGTTTATTTCCATCAAGTTATTTTCATTCCTTCCATTGGTATGTTTTACCCTCAGCATTGCGCCCCTCCCCCCAGCCCATACCATCCTACTTGAGCAACCCTGTCGCCAATTGTTCGCTGACACACTGTTTTCTTTGTTCTGCTATTAACACATTCTGATCTCTTGAGGCGCCACTATCAGCAACTTTCTTAGCCTTGATTAGCCTCATTTACAGTCCCTTTTTCTTTCTGTCCGAGACATTTTCGTCATTTTCCACCTATTGCTGACCACTCTATCGAGGCCCAATAGGGCACGCCAACCCCGCCCCATCCACATTTGTCTGAATCTGACCCCATTTCCAGTTCTCCAGCTTTGACAAAGAGTCACCCAGGCCCGGAACGACCGCTGCCATCTCGCTCCACAGAGGCCGTCAGTCCTGCTGAGATTGTCCAGTATGTTCTGTTTTTGTTTCAGAATGAACCATCCGCAGTAAGTTGCATTTGTCGTTCATTTAGACATGTTTGAGATGGTGAATAAGTAGGTGTATCTGCATTAGTAAATGCATGAAATTCTGTTGTGGATGAACTAGCTCCGCATATCCAAAATAAGAAGGTCCTTTTCTTCTCATTGCCTGTCGAAAATTCAGTGCTTGTGACTTAATGTGGAATTTATTTTAGTGGTTTATGAGAGTCTAAACCTCATAATCCTCGAACATACGAGATGGGGGAACAAAAGTACTTTGTGCAAACATTCCTCACACAACATGAGAAGCACTTGATGTTTCTACCTGGTATGGCCCCGGGGACCTTTCGCATGTTAGGGGAATGTGCTAACCACTACACTACAGAAACCGCTGGCGGTGCAGTAATCATTGGACTTGTGCAATGTTCAACCTCACTGTGTTGCTGCAGCTTCTCATGGTTCGCCTGAGAGGCCATGTCACTTATTACAAGAAGACAGCCGTTTCTTTAAAACCGATGTCTCAACTTATAAAACAATCAGGAATCGAACTTTACAGACCTGAAGATAAGTTATGTTTTGCTTGAAGTGGAAGTTAAATTGAGAATGCAGGGCTTTCGTAAATAACCACAACCAGACGGGTGCATGCATTTTGCTATTCCTCGTTGATGAAGACCAGTTACGAGATTGCGGCAATAGTCAGCAACAGACTAAACTGGAAGTTCGAGATGTTTCTGCCCGGTTTCGAACCGGGGACTTTTCGCGTGTAAGTCGAATGTGATAACCACTACACTACAGAAACAGCTGGCAATCAACGGACGTGTACAATGTGCAACCTCACTGTGTTGCTGCAGATTCGCATGGTGAGGCTGAGAGGCTAGGCCACTTATTACAAGTCGACTGCTGTTTCTTTCAAAAACAGATGTTTAAACATATAAAACCACGAGTTGTAGAAATTAGATCGAACTTAACATGATCTGCGTTAACTTCACAGGGACGTGACCCATCTAATCTACAGAGCCAAAGTGGAGAATTGAACTGACTGGAGAGCTGCATCTTAACGCTGACCTTCCGGACCTCGGCCTCCTGAAATGTTCCAAAGAAGCTCAACAAACACTCGAGGAACAGCAGCGCATCTTTCCACTGGGCTCAATACAGCTTTCACACTCATAGTGTGTGCAACCGTCTCACACTGTAAATGCTGCCCCCATTCTGTGTGTACTACCATCGCAGATTTGGGTTTGAATCTTGTTTCCACTTCGTCTTTGTATCCGGGCGGTAGTTGCTGAGAGCTGGCACAGACACAGCGGCTGGAATGGCCTCATACTGTGGTGTAATTATTCTCTCATTCGATGCTCACCTCACTCTGTGGCCAGGGAACCCTAGGCCTTTTCTCATTTAATCTCTCCTGACTTGCACCCTGTCAGAGCGCTTTCCTGTTATTCTGTTTGCTCCCACCGGGATTTGACTTGTTTAAAACGTCCTACATTTCTAACCCGCCCCGGTTTTAATGAAAGGTGATGGTGAAAGACGTGCTTTGTTGTCCTGTCGACAAATCCCGCCTGACTCGCTGAGTTGTTCCAGTATCTTCCGCAGATGTCGGATCAACTTTCGATACGAGAATTGAAGACGTTCTGCTCACTTTGCTCTGCATCAAGAATCAGCTGTCCCACCCAGTGAGTTAAAGCACACGCCAAAAGTTCGAATTCCGAGCCAGCCAGGAGTCGAACCTAGAATCTCCTGATTCGTAGTCAGACGCGTTATCCATTGCGCCACTGGCCCAGCCGGGTGCATGCATTTTGCTATTCCTTGTTGAGCCTCTGTGGCGCATTCGGCGGGATTCATTCACATTGGGTTTCCTTTGAGAAGCTGAGCTCACACAGCAGGGAACCAATACGTTCCCGGGACAATCAAGACATTTTCTAAAAGCTTGTCTATGTGTGGATATTCACTTACTTCTATTGACTTATTCCAGTAGATTCAGGCAGCTCTCTGTATGTTTCATATTATTCAGTTCAACAACATCAGACTGTGTAACCTCTCTTCCCCCTCCACCATCTGCTTCTTCCCCCTCCACCATCTGTATCCATCATCTTATTTTAATTCCTTGCATTGATATGTTTTACCCTCAGCATTGCCCCCCTCCCCCAGCCCATACCATCCTACTTGAGCAATCTGATCCCTGTCGCCAATTGTTCGCTGACACACTGCTTACTTTCTGCGATTAACACATTCTGATCTCTTGAGGCGCCACTATCAGCACCTTGATTAGCCTCATTTACATTCCCTTTTTCTTTCTGTCCGAGACATTTTCGTCATTTTCCACCTATTGCTGACCACTCTATCGAGGCCCAATAGGTCACGCCAACCCCGCCCCATCCACATTAGTCTGAAACTGACCCCATTTCCAGTTCTCCAGCTTTGACAAAGAGTCACCCAGGCCCGGAACGACCGCTGCCATCTCGCTCCACAGAGGCTGTCAGTCCTGCTGAGATTGTCCAGTATGTTCTGTTTTTGTTTCAGAATGAAGCATCCGCAGTAAGTTGCATTTGTCGTTCATTTAGACATGTTTGAGATGGTGAATAAGTATGTTTATCTGCATTTGTAAATGCATAAAATTCTGTTGTGGATGAACTAGCTCCGAATATCCAAAATAGGAAGGTCCTTTTCTTCTCATTGCCTGTCGAAAATTCAGTGCTTGTTACTTAATGTGGAATTTATTTCAGTGGCTCATGAGAGACTAAACCTCATAATCCTCGAACATACGAGATGGGGGAACAAAAGTACTTTGTGCAAACATTCCTCACACAACATGAGAAGCACTTGATGTTTCTACCCGGTATGGCCCCGGGGACCTTTCGCATGTTAGGGGAATGTGCTAACCACTACACTACAGAAACCGCTGGCGGTGCAGTAATCAATGGACTTGTGCAATGTTCAACCTCACTGTGTTGCTGCAGCTTCTCATGGTTCGTCTGAGAGGCCATGTCACTTATTACAAGAAGACAGCCGTTTCTTTAAAACCGATGTCTCAACTTATAAAACAATCAGGAATCGAACTTTACAGACCTGAAGATAAGTTATGTTTTGCTTGAAGTGGAAGTTAAATTGAGAAGGCAGGGCTTTCGAAAATAACCACAACCAGACGGGTGCATGCATTTTGCTATTTCTCGTTGATGAAGACCAGTTACGAGATTGCGGCAATAGTCAGCAACAGACTAAACTGGAAATACGAGATGTTTCTGCCCGGTTTCGAACCGGGGACCTTTCGCGTGTTAGGCGAATGTGATAACCACTACACTACAGAAACAGCTGGCAATCAACGGACGTGTACAATGTGCAACCTCACTGTGTTGCTGCAGATTCGCATGGTGAGGCTGAGAGGCTAGGCCACTTATTACAAGACGGCTGCTGTTTCTTTCAAAAACAGATGTTTCAACATATAAAACCACGAGATGTAGAAATTAGATCGAACTTAACATGATCTGCGTTAACTTCACAGGGACGTGACCCAACTAATCCACAGAGCCAAAGTGGAGAATTGAACTGACTGGAGAGCTGCATCTTAACGCTGACCTCCCGGACCTCGGCCTCCTGAAATGTTCCAAAGAAGCTCAACAAACACTCGAGGAACAGCAGCGCATCTTTCCACTGGGCTCAATACAGCTTTCACACTCATAGTGTGTGCAACCGTCTCACACTGTAAATGCTGCCCCCATTCTGTGTGTACTACCATCGCAGATTTGGGTTTGAATCTTGTTTCCACTTCGTCTTTGTATCCGGGCGGTAGTTGCTGAGAGCTGGCACAGACACAGCGGCTGGAATGGCCTCATACTGTGGTGTAATTATTCTCCCATTCGATGCTCACCTCACTCTGTGGCCAGGGAACCCTAATCCTTGTCTCATTTAATCTCTCCTGACTTGCACCCTGTCAGAGCGCTTTCCTGTTATTCTGTTTGCTCCCACCGGGATTTGACTTGGTTAAAACGTCCGACATTTCTAACCCGTCCCGGTTTTAATGAAAAGTGATGGTGAAAGACGAGCTGTGTTGTCCTGTCGACAAATCCCGCCTGACTCGCTGAGTTGTTCCAGTATCTTCCGCAGATGTCGGATCAACTTTCGATACGAGAATTGAAGACGTTCTGCTCACTTTGCTCTGCATCAAGAATCAGCTGTCCCACCCAGTGAGTTAAAGCGCACGCCAAAAGTTCGAATTTCGAGCCAGCCAGGAGTCGAACCTGGAATCTCCTGATTCGTAGTCAGACGCGTTATCCATTGCGCCACTGGCCCAACCGGGTGAATGCATTTTGCTATTCCTTGTTGAGCCTCTGTGGCGCATTCGGCGGGATTCATTCACATTGGGTTTCCTTTGAGAAGCTGAGCTCACACAGCAGGGAACCAATACGTTCCCGAGACAATCAAGACATTTTCTAAAAGCTTGTCTATGTGTGGATATTCACTTACTTCTATTGACTTATTCCAGTAGATTCAGGCAGCTCTCTGTATGTTTCATTTTATTCAGTTCAACAACATCAGACTGTGTAACCTCTCTTCCCCCTCCACCATCTGCTTCTTCCCCCTCCACCATCTGTATCCATCATCTTATTTTAATTCCTTGCATTGATATGTTTTACCCTCAGCATTGCCCCCCTCCCCCAGCCCATACCATCCTACTTGAGCAATCTGATCCCTGTCGCCAATTGTTCGCTGACACACTGCTTACTTTCTGCGATTAACACATTCTGATCTCTTGAGGCGCCACTATCAGCACCTTGATTAGCCTCATTTACATTCCCTTTTTCTTTCTGTCCGAGACATTTTCGTCATTTTCCACCTATTGCTGACCACTCTATCGAGGCCCAATAGGGCACGCCAACCCCGCCCCATCCACATTAGTCTGAATCTGACCCCATTTCCAGTTCTCCAGCTTTGACAAAGAGTCACCCAGGCCCGGAACGACCGCTGCCATCTCGCTCCACAGAGGCTGTCAGTCCTGCTGAGATTGTCCAGTATGTTCTGTTTTTGTTTCAGAATGAAGCATCCGCAGTAAGTTGCATTTGTCGTTCATTTAGACATGTTTGAGATGGTGAATAAGTATGTTTATCTGCATTTGTAAATGCATGAAATTCTGTTGTGGATGAACTAGCTCCGAATATCCAAAATAGGAAGGTCCTTTTCTTCTCATTGCCTGTCGAAAATTCAGTGCTTGTGACGTAATGTGGAATTTATTTTAGTGGCTCATGAGAGTCTAAACCTCATAATCCTCGAACATACGAGATGGGGGAACAAAAGGACTTTGTGCAAACATTCCTCACACAACATGAGAAGCACTTGATGTTTCTACCCGGTATGGCCCCGGGGACCTTTCGCATGTTAGGGGAATGTGCTAACCACTACACTACAGAAACCGCTGGCGGTGCAGTAATCATTGGACTTGTGCAATGTTCAACCTCACTGTGTTGCTGCAGCTTCTCATGGTTCGTCTGAGAGGCCATGTCACTTATTACAAGAAGACAGCCGTTTCTTTAAAACCGATGTCTCAACTTATAAAACAATCAGGAATCGAACTTTACAGACCTGAAGATAAGTTATGTTTTGCTTGAAGTGGAAGTTAAATTGAGAATGCAGGGCTTTCGTAAATAACCACAACCTGACGGGTGCATGCATTTTGCTCTTCCTCGTTGATGAAGACCAGTTACGAGATTGCGGCAATAGTCAGCAACAGTCTAAACTGGAAGTTCGAGATGTTCCTGCCCGGTTTCGAACCGGCGACCTTTCGCGTGTAAGGCGAATGTGATAACCACTACACTACAGAAACAGCTGGCAATCAACGGACGTGTACAATGTGCAACCTCACTGTGTTGCTGCAGATTCGCATGGTGAGGCTGAGAGGCTAGGCCACTTATTACAAGTCGACTGCTGTTTCTTTCAAAAACAGATGTTTCAACATATAAAACCACGAGATGTAGAAATTAGATCGAACTTAACATGATCTGCGTTAACTTCACAGGGACGTGACCCATCTAATCTACAGAGCCAAAGTGGAGAATTGAACTGACTGGAGAGCTGCATCTTAACGCTGACCTTCCGGACCTCGGCCTCCTGAAATGTTCCAAAGAAGCTCAACAAACACTCGAGGAACAGCAGCGCATCTTTCCACTGGGCTCAATACAGCTTTCACACTCATAGTGTGTGCAACCGTCTCACACTGTAAATGCTGCCCCCATTCTGTGTGTACTACCATCGCAGATTTGGGTTTGAATCTTGTTTCCACTTCGTCTTTGTATCCGGGCGGTAGTTGCTGAGAGCTGGCACAGACACAGCGGCTGGAATGGCCTCATACTGTGGTGTAATTATTCTCTCATTCGATTCTCACCTCACTCTGTGGCCAGGGAACCCTTGGCCTTTTCTCATTTAATCTCTCCTGGCTTGCACCCTGTCAGAGCGCTTTCCTGTTGTTCTGTTTGCTCCCACCAGGATTTGACTTGGTTAAAACGTCCGACATTTCTAACCCGCCCCGGTTTTAATGAAAGGTGATGGTGAAAGACGTGCTTTGTTGTCCTGTCGACAAATGCCGCCTGACTCGCTGAGTTGTTCCAGTATCTTCCGCAGATGTCGGATCAACTTTCGATACGAGAATTGAAGACGTTCTGCTCACTTTGCTCTGCATCAAGAATCAGCTGTCCCACCCAGTGAGTTAAAGCGCACGCCAAAAGTTCGAATGCCGAGCCAGCCAGGAGTCGAACCTAGAATCTCCTGATTCGTAGTCAAACGCGTTATCCATTGCGCCACTGGCCCAGCCGGGTGCATGCATTTTGCTATTCCTTGTTGAGCCTCTGTGGCGCATTCGGCGGGATTCATTCACATTGGGTTTCCTTTGAGAAGCTGAGCTCACACAGCAGGGAACCAATACGTTCCCGAGACAATCAAGACATTTTCTAAAAGCTTGTCTATGTGTGGATATTCACTTACTTCTATTGACTTATTCCAGTAGATTCAGGCAGCTCTCTGTATGTTTCATTTTATTCAGTTCAACAACATCAGACTGTGTAACCTCTCTTCCCCCTCCACCATCTGCTTCTTCCCCCTCCACCATCTGTATCCATCATCTTATTTTAATTCCTTGCATTGATATGTTTTACCCTCAGCATTGCCCCCCTCCCCCAGCCCATACCATCCTACTTGAGCAATCTGATCCCTGTCGCCAATTGTTCGCTGACACACTGCTTACTTTCTGCGATTAACACATTCTGATCTCTTGAGGCGCCACTATCAGCACCTTGATTAGCCTCATTTACATTCCCTTTTTCTTTCTGTCCGAGACATTTTCGTCATTTTCCACCTATTGCTGACCACTCTATCGAGGCCCAATAGGGCACGCCAACCCCGCCCCATCCACATTAGTCTGAATCTGACCCCATTTCCAGTTCTCCAGCTTTGACAAAGAGTCACCCAGACCCGGACCGACCGCTGCCATCTCGCTCCACAGAGGCTGTCAGTCCTGCTGAGATTGTCCAGTATGTTCTGTTTTTGTTTCAGAATGAAGCATCCGCAGTAAGTTGCATTTGTCGTTCATTTAGACATGTTTGAGATGGTGAATAAGTATGTTTATCTGCATTTGTAAATGCATGAAATTCTGTTGTGGATGAACTAGCTCCGAATATCCAAAATAAGAAGGTCCTTTTCTTCTCATTGCCTGTCGAAAATTCAGTGCTTGTGACTTAATGTGGAATTTATTTTAGTGGCTCATGAGAGACTAATCCGCATAATCCTCGAACATACGAGATGGGGAACACAAGTACTTTGTGCAAACATTCCTCACACAACATGAGAAGCACTTGATGTTTCTACCCGGTATGGCCCCGGGGACCTTTCGCATGTTAGGGGAATGTGCTAACCACTACACTACAGAAACCGCTGGCGGTGCAGTAATCAATGGACTTGTGCAATGTTCAACCTCACTGAGTTGCTGCAGATTCTCATGGTTCGTCTGAGAGGCCATGTCACTTATTACAAGAAGACAGCCGTTTCTTTAAAACCGATGTCTCAACTTATAAAACAATCAGGAATCGAACTTTACAGACCTGAAGATAAGTTATGTTTTGCTTGAAGTGGAAGTTAAATTGAGAATGCAGGGCTTTCGTAAATAACCACAACCAGACGGGTGCATGCATTTTGCTATTCCTCGTTGATGAAGACCAGTTACGAGATTGCGGCAATAGTCAGCAACAGACTAAACTGGAAATACGAGATGTTTCTGCCCGGTTTCGAACCGGGGACCTTTCGCGTGTAAGGCGAATGTGATAACCACTGCACTACAGAAACAGCTGGCAATCAGTGGACGTGTATAATGTGAAACCTCACTGTGTTGCTGCAGATTCGCATGGTGAGGCTGAGAGGCTAGGCCACTTATTACAAGACGACTGCTGTTTCTTACAGCTTTCACACTCATAGTGTGTGCAACAGTCTCACACTGTAAATGCTGCCCCCATTCTGTGTGTCCTTCCATCGCAGATTTGGGTTTGAATCTTGTTTCCACTTCTTCTTTGTATCCGGGCGGTAGTTGTTGAGAGCTGGCACAGACACAGCGGCTGGAATGGCCTCATACTGTGGTGTAATTATTCTCTCATTCGATGCTCACCTCACTCTGTGGCCAGGGAACCCTAGGCCTTTTCTCATTTAATCTCTCCTGACTTGCACCCTGTCAGAGCGCTTTCCTGTTGTTCTGTTTGCTCCCACCAGGATTTGACTTGGTTAAAACGTCCGACATTTCTAACCCGTCCCGGTTTTAATGAAAGGTGATGGTGAAAGACAAGCTTTGTTGTCCTGTCGACAAATTCCGCCTGACTCGCTGAGTTGTTCCAGTATTTTCCGCAGATGTTAGATCGACTTTCGATGGCAAAAACAGCGTGCTTCTGTTACTTTCCCGGGGCTCGTTGGTCTAGGGGTATGACATTCACTTACCTCTATTGACTAATTCCAGTTGATTCAGGCAGCCCTCTGTATATTTCATTTTATTCAGTTCAACAACATCAGACTGTGTAATCTCTCTTCTCCCTCCACCATCTGTTTATTTCCATCAAGTTATTTTCATTCCTTCCATTGGTATGTTTTACCCTCAGCATTGCGCCCCTCCCCCCAGCCCATACCATCCTACTTGAGCAACCCTGTCGCCAATTGTTCGCTGACACACTGTTTTCTTTGTTCTGCTATTAACACATTCTGATCTCTTGAGGCGCCACTATCAGCAACTTTCTTAGCCTTGATTAGCCTCATTTACAGTCCCTTTTTCTTTCTGTCCGAGACATTTTCGTCATTTTCCACCTATTGCTGACCACTCTATCGAGGCCCAATAGGGCACGCCAACCCCGCCCCATCCACATTTGTCTGAATCTGACCCCATTTCCAGTTCTCCAGCTTTGACAAAGAGTCACCCAGGCCCGGAACGACCGCTGCCATCTCGCTCCACAGAGGCCGTCAGTCCTGCTGAGATTGTCCAGTATGTTCTGTTTTTGTTTCAGAATGAACCATCCGCAGTAAGTTGCATTTGTCGTTCATTTAGACATGTTTGAGATGGTGAATAAGTAGGTGTATCTGCATTAGTAAATGCATGAAATTCTGTTGTGGATGAACTAGCTCCGCATATCCAAAATAAGAAGGTCCTTTTCTTCTCATTGCCTGTCGAAAATTCAGTGCTTGTGACTTAATGTGGAATTTATTTTAGTGGTTTATGAGAGTCTAAACCTCATAATCCTCGAACATACGAGATGGGGGAACAAAAGTACTTTGTGCAAACATTCCTCACACAACATGAGAAGCACTTGATGTTTCTACCTGGTATGGCCCCGGGGACCTTTCGCATGTTAGGGGAATGTGCTAACCACTACACTACAGAAACCGCTGGCGGTGCAGTAATCATTGGACTTGTGCAATGTTCAACCTCACTGTGTTGCTGCAGCTTCTCATGGTTCGCCTGAGAGGCCATGTCACTTATTACAAGAAGACAGCCGTTTCTTTAAAACCGATGTCTCAACTTATAAAACAATCAGGAATCGAACTTTACAGACCTGAAGATAAGTTATGTTTTGCTTGAAGTGGAAGTTAAATTGAGAATGCAGGGCTTTCGTAAATAACCACAACCAGACGGGTGCATGCATTTTGCTATTCCTCGTTGATGAAGACCAGTTACGAGATTGCGGCAATAGTCAGCAACAGACTAAACTGGAAGTTCGAGATGTTTCTGCCCGGTTTCGAACCGGGGACTTTTCGCGTGTAAGTCGAATGTGATAACCACTACACTACAGAAACAGCTGGCAATCAACGGACGTGTACAATGTGCAACCTCACTGTGTTGCTGCAGATTCGCATGGTGAGGCTGAGAGGCTAGGCCACTTATTACAAGTCGACTGCTGTTTCTTTCAAAAACAGATGTTTAAACATATAAAACCACGAGTTGTAGAAATTAGATCGAACTTAACATGATCTGCGTTAACTTCACAGGGACGTGACCCATCTAATCTACAGAGCCAAAGTGGAGAATTGAACTGACTGGAGAGCTGCATCTTAACGCTGACCTTCCGGACCTCGGCCTCCTGAAATGTTCCAAAGAAGCTCAACAAACACTCGAGGAACAGCAGCGCATCTTTCCACTGGGCTCAATACAGCTTTCACACTCATAGTGTGTGCAACCGTCTCACACTGTAAATGCTGCCCCCATTCTGTGTGTACTACCATCGCAGATTTGGGTTTGAATCTTGTTTCCACTTCGTCTTTGTATCCGGGCGGTAGTTGCTGAGAGCTGGCACAGACACAGCGGCTGGAATGGCCTCATACTGTGGTGTAATTATTCTCTCATTCGATGCTCACCTCACTCTGTGGCCAGGGAACCCTAGGCCTTTTCTCATTTAATCTCTCCTGACTTGCACCCTGTCAGAGCGCTTTCCTGTTATTCTGTTTGCTCCCACCGGGATTTGACTTGTTTAAAACGTCCTACATTTCTAACCCGCCCCGGTTTTAATGAAAGGTGATGGTGAAAGACGTGCTTTGTTGTCCTGTCGACAAATCCCGCCTGACTCGCTGAGTTGTTCCAGTATCTTCCGCAGATGTCGGATCAACTTTCGATACGAGAATTGAAGACGTTCTGCTCACTTTGCTCTGCATCAAGAATCAGCTGTCCCACCCAGTGAGTTAAAGCACACGCCAAAAGTTCGAATTCCGAGCCAGCCAGGAGTCGAACCTAGAATCTCCTGATTCGTAGTCAGACGCGTTATCCATTGCGCCACTGGCCCAGCCGGGTGCATGCATTTTGCTATTCCTTGTTGAGCCTCTGTGGCGCATTCGGCGGGATTCATTCACATTGGGTTTCCTTTGAGAAGCTGAGCTCACACAGCAGGGAACCAATACGTTCCCGGGACAATCAAGACATTTTCTAAAAGCTTGTCTATGTGTGGATATTCACTTACTTCTATTGACTTATTCCAGTAGATTCAGGCAGCTCTCTGTATGTTTCATATTATTCAGTTCAACAACATCAGACTGTGTAACCTCTCTTCCCCCTCCACCATCTGCTTCTTCCCCCTCCACCATCTGTATCCATCATCTTATTTTAATTCCTTGCATTGATATGTTTTACCCTCAGCATTGCCCCCCTCCCCCAGCCCATACCATCCTACTTGAGCAATCTGATCCCTGTCGCCAATTGTTCGCTGACACACTGCTTACTTTCTGCGATTAACACATTCTGATCTCTTGAGGCGCCACTATCAGCACCTTGATTAGCCTCATTTACATTCCCTTTTTCTTTCTGTCCGAGACATTTTCGTCATTTTCCACCTATTGCTGACCACTCTATCGAGGCCCAATAGGTCACGCCAACCCCGCCCCATCCACATTAGTCTGAAACTGACCCCATTTCCAGTTCTCCAGCTTTGACAAAGAGTCACCCAGGCCCGGAACGACCGCTGCCATCTCGCTCCACAGAGGCTGTCAGTCCTGCTGAGATTGTCCAGTATGTTCTGTTTTTGTTTCAGAATGAAGCATCCGCAGTAAGTTGCATTTGTCGTTCATTTAGACATGTTTGAGATGGTGAATAAGTATGTTTATCTGCATTTGTAAATGCATAAAATTCTGTTGTGGATGAACTAGCTCCGAATATCCAAAATAGGAAGGTCCTTTTCTTCTCATTGCCTGTCGAAAATTCAGTGCTTGTTACTTAATGTGGAATTTATTTCAGTGGCTCATGAGAGACTAAACCTCATAATCCTCGAACATACGAGATGGGGGAACAAAAGTACTTTGTGCAAACATTCCTCACACAACATGAGAAGCACTTGATGTTTCTACCCGGTATGGCCCCGGGGACCTTTCGCATGTTAGGGGAATGTGCTAACCACTACACTACAGAAACCGCTGGCGGTGCAGTAATCAATGGACTTGTGCAATGTTCAACCTCACTGTGTTGCTGCAGCTTCTCATGGTTCGTCTGAGAGGCCATGTCACTTATTACAAGAAGACAGCCGTTTCTTTAAAACCGATGTCTCAACTTATAAAACAATCAGGAATCGAACTTTACAGACCTGAAGATAAGTTATGTTTTGCTTGAAGTGGAAGTTAAATTGAGAAGGCAGGGCTTTCGAAAATAACCACAACCAGACGGGTGCATGCATTTTGCTATTTCTCGTTGATGAAGACCAGTTACGAGATTGCGGCAATAGTCAGCAACAGACTAAACTGGAAATACGAGATGTTTCTGCCCGGTTTCGAACCGGGGACCTTTCGCGTGTTAGGCGAATGTGATAACCACTACACTACAGAAACAGCTGGCAATCAACGGACGTGTACAATGTGCAACCTCACTGTGTTGCTGCAGATTCGCATGGTGAGGCTGAGAGGCTAGGCCACTTATTACAAGTCGACTGCTGTTTCTTTCAAAAACAGATGTTTCAACATATAAAACCACGAGATGTAGAAATTAGATCGAACTTAACATGATCTGCGTTAACTTCACAGGGACGTGACCCATCTAATCTACAGAGCCAAAGTGGAGAATTGAACTGACTGGAGAGCTGCATCTTAACGCTGACCTTCCGGACCTCGGCCTCCTGAAATGTTCCAAAGAAGCTCAACAAACACTCGAGGAACAGCAGCGCATCTTTCCACTGGGCTCAATACAGCTTTCACACTCATAGTGTGTGCAACCGTCTCACACTGTAAATGCTGCCCCCATTCTGTGTGTACTACCATCGCAGATTTGGGTTTGAATCTTGTTTCCACTTCGTCTTTGTATCCGGGCGGTAGTTGCTGAGAGCTGGCACAGACACAGCGGCTGGAATGGCCTCATACTGTGGTGTAATTATTCTCTCATTCGATGCTCACCTCACTCTGTGGCCAGGGAACCCTAGGACTTTTCTCATTTAATCTCTCCTGACTTGCACCCTGTCAGAGCGCTTTCCTGTTATTCTGTTTGCTCCCACCGGGATTTGGCTTGGTTAAAACGTCCGACATTTCTAACCCGTCCCGGTTTTAATGAAAAGTGATGGTGAAATACGAGCTGTGTTGTCCTGTCGACAAATCCCGCCTGACTCGCTGAGTTGTTCCAGTATCTTCCGCAGATGTCGGATCAACTTTCGATACGAGAATTGAAGACGTTCTGCTCACTTTGCTCTGCATCAAGAATCAGCTGTCCCACCCAGTGAGTTAAAGCGCACGCCAAAAGTTCGAATTCCGAGCCAGCCAGGAGTTGAACGTGGAATCTCCTGATTCGTAGGCAGACGCGTTATCCCTTGCGCCACTGGCCCAGCCGGGTGCATGCATTTTGCTATTCCTTGTTGAGCCTCTGTGGCGCATTCGGCGGGATTCATTCACATTGGGTTTCCTTTGAGAAGCTGAGCTCACACAGCAGGGAACCAATACGTTCCCGAGACAATCAAGACATTTTCTAAAAGCTTGTCTATGTGTGGATATTCACTTACTTCTATTGACTTATTCCAGTAGATTCAGGCAGCTCTCTGTATGTTTCATTTTATTCAGTTCAACAACATCAGACTGTGTAACCTCTCTTCCCCCTCCACCATCTGCTTCTTCCCCCTCCACCATCTGTATCCATCATCTTATTTTAATTCCTTGCATTGATATGTTTTACCCTCAGCATTGCCCCCCTCCCCCAGCCCATACCATCCTACTTGAGCAATCTGATCCCTGTCGCCAATTGTTCGCTGACACACTGCTTACTTTCTGCGATTAACACATTCTGATCTCTTGAGGCGCCACTATCAGCACCTTGATTAGCCTCATTTACATTCCCTTTTTCTTTCTGTCCGAGACATTTTCGTCATTTTCCACCTATTGCTGACCACTCTATCGAGGCCCAATAGGGCACGCCAACCCCGCCCCATCCACATTAGTCTGAATCTGACCCCATTTCCAGTTCTCCAGCTTTGACAAAGAGTCACCCAGACCCGGACCGACCGCTGCCATCTCGCTCCACAGAGGCTGTCAGTCCTGCTGAGATTGTCCAGTATGTTCTGTTTTTGTTTCAGAATGAAGCATCCGCAGTAAGTTGCATTTGTCGTTCATTTAGACATGTTTGAGATGGTGAATAAGTATGTTTATCTGCATTTGTAAATGCATGAAATTCTGTTGTGGATGAACTAGCTCCGAATATCCAAGATAAGAAGGTCCTTTTCTTCTCATTGCCTGTCGAAAATTCAGTGCTTGTGACTTAATGTGGAATTTATTTTAGTGGCTCATGAGAGACTAATCCTCATAATCCTCGAACATACGAGATGGGGAACACAAGTACTTTGTGCAAACATTCCTCACACAACATGAGAAGCACTTGATGTTTCTACCCGGTATGGCCCCGGGGACCTTTCGCATGTTAGGGGAATGTGCTAACCACTACACTACAGAAACCGCTGGCGGTGCAGCAATCAATGGACTTGTGCAATGTTCAACCTCACTGTGTTGCTGCAGATTCTCATGGTTCATCTGAGAGGCCATGTCACTTATTACAAGAAGACAGCCGTTTCTTTAAAACCGATGTCTCAACTTATAAAACAATCAGGAATCGAACTTTACAGACGAAGATAAGTTATGTTTTGCTTGAAGTGGAAGTTAAATTGAGAATGCAGGGCTTTCGTAAATAACCACAACCAGACGGGTGCATGCATTTTGCTATTCCTCGTTGATGAAGACCAGTTACGAGATTGCGGCAATAGTCAGCAACAGACTAAACTGGAAATACGAGATGTTTCTGCCCGGTTTCGAACCGGGGACCTTTCGCGTGTAAGGCGAATGTGATAACCACTACACTACAGAAACAGCTGGCAATCAGCGGACGTGTACAATGTGAAACCTCACTGTGTTGCTGCAGATTCGCATGGTGAGGCTGAGAGGCTAGGCCACTTATTACAAGACGACTGCTGTTTCTTACAGCTTTCACACTCATAGTGTGTGCAACAGTCTCACACTGTAAATGCTGCCCCCATTCTGTGTGTCCTTCCATCGCAGATTTGGGTTTGAATCTTGTTTCCACTTCTTCTTTGTATCCGGGCGGTAGTTGTTGAGAGCTGGCACAGACACAGCGGCTGGAATGGCCTCATACTGTGGTGTAATTATTCTCTCATTCGATGCTCACCTCACTCTGTGGCCAGGGAACCCTAGGCCTTTTCTCATTTAATCTCTCCTGACTTGCACCCTGTCAGGGCGCTTTCCTGTTGTTCTGTTTGCTCCCACCAGGATTTGACTTGGTTAAAACGTCCGACATTTCTAACCCGTCCCGGTTTTAATGAAAGGTGATGGTGAAAGACAAGCTTTGTTGTCCTGTCGACAAATTCCGCCTGACTCGCTGAGTTGTTCCAGTATTTTCCGCAGATGTTAGATCGACTTTCGATGGCAATAACAGCGTGCTTCTGTTACTTTCCCGGGGCTCGTTGGTCTAGGGGTATGACATTCACTTACCTCTATTGACTAATTCCAGTTGATTCAGGCAGCCCTCTGTATATTTCATTTTATTCAGTTCAACAACATCAGACTGTGTAATCTCTCTTCTCCCTCCAACATCTGTTTATTTCCATCAAGTTATTTTCATTCCTTCCATTGGTATGTTTTACCCTCAGCATTGCGCCCCTCCCCCCAGCCCATACCATCCTACTTGAGCAACCCTGTCGCCAATTGTTCGCTGACACACTGTTTTCTTTGTTCTGCTATTAACACATTCTGATCTCTTGAGGCGCCACTATCAGCAACTTTCTTAGCCTTGATTAGCCTCATTTACATTCCCTTTTTCTTTCTGTCCGAGACATTTTCGTCATTTTCCACCTATTGCTGACCACTCTATCGAGGCCCAATAGGGCACGCCAACCCCGCCCCATCCACATTAGTCTGAATCTGACCCCATTTCCAGTTCTCCAGCTTTGACAAAGAGTCACCCAGGCCCGGAACGACCGCTGCCATCTCGCTCCACAGAGGCTGTCAGTCCTGCTGAGATTGTCCAGTATGTTCTGTTTTTGTTTCAGAATGAAGCATCCGCAGTAAGTTGCATTTGTCGTTCATTTAGACATGTTTGAGATGGTGAATAAGTATGTTTATCTGCATTTGTAAATGCATGAAATTCTGTTGTGGATGAACTAGCTCCGAATATCCAAAATAGGAAGGTCCTTTTCTTCTCATTGCCTGTCGAAAATTCAGTGCTTGTTACTTAATGTGGAATTTATTTCAGTGGCTCATGAGAGACTAAACCTCATAATCCTCGAACATACGAGATGGGGGAACAAAAGTACTTTGTGCAAACATTCCTCACACAACATGAGAAGCACTTGATGTTTCTACCCGGTATGGCCCCGGGGACCTTTCGCATGTTAGGGGAATGTGCTAACCACTACACTACAGAAACCGCTGGCGGTGCAGTAATCAATGGACTTGTGCAATGTTCAACCTCACTGTGTTGCTGCAGCTTCTCATGGTTCGTCTGAGAGGCCATGTCACTTATTACAAGAAGACAGCCGTTTGTTTAAAACCGATGTCTCAACTTATAAAACAATCAGGAATCGAACTTTACAGAACTGAAGATAAGTTATGTTTTGCTTGAAGTGGAAGTTAAATTGAGAAGGCAGGGCTTTCGAAAATAACCACAACCAGACGGGTGCATGCATTTTGCTATTTCTCGTTGATGAAGACCAGTTACGAGATTGCGGCAATAGTCAGCAACAGACTAAACTGGAAATACGAGATGTTTCTGCCCGGTTTCGAACCGGGGACTTTTCGCGTATTAGGCGAATGTGATAACCACTACACTACAGAAACAGCTGGCAATCAACGGACGTGTACAATGTGCAACCTCACTGTGTTGCTGCAGATTCGCATGGTGAGGCTGAGAGGCTAGGCCACTTATTACAAGTCGACTGCTGTTTCTTTCAAAAACAGATGTTTCAACATATAAAACCACGAGATGTAGAAATTAGATCGAACTTAACATGATCTGCGTTAACTTCACAGGGACGTGACCCATCTAATCTACAGAGCCAAAGTGGAGAATTGAACTGACTGGAGAGCTGCATCTTAACGCTGACCTCCCGGACCTCGGCCTCCTGAAATGTTCCAAAGAAGCTCAACAAACACTCGAGGAACAGCAGCGCATCTTTCCACTGGGCTCAATACAGCTTTCACACTCATAGTGTGTGCAACCGTCTCACACTGTAAATGCTGCCCCCATTCTGTGTGTACTACCATCGCAGATTTGGGTTTGAATCTTGTTTCCACTTCGTCTTTGTATCCGGGCGGTAGTTGCTGAGAGCTGGCACAGACACAGCGGCTGGAATGGCCTCATACTGTGGTGTAATTATTCTCTCATTCGATGCTCACCTCACTCTGTGGCCAGGGAACCCTAGGCCTTTTCTCATTTAATCTCTCCTGACTTGCACCCTGTCAGAGCGCTTTCCTGTTATTCTGTTTGCTCCCACCGGGATTTGACTTGGTTAAAACGTCCGACATTTCTAACCCGCCCCGGTTTTAATGAAAGGTGATGGTGAAAGACGTGCTTTGTTGTCCTGTCGACAAATCCCGCCTGACTCGCTGAGTTGTTCCAGTATCTTCCGCAGATGTCGGATCAACTTTCGATACGAGAATTGAAGACGTTCTGCTCACTTTGCTCTGCATCAAGAATCAGCTGTCCCACCCAGTGAGTTAAAGCGCACGCCAAAAGTTCGAATTCCGAGCCAGCCAGGAGTCGAACCTAGAATCTCCTGATTCGTAGTCAGACGCGTTATCCATTGCGCCACTGGCCCAGCCGGGTGCATGCATTTTGCTATTCCTTGTTGAGCCTCTGTGGCGCATTCGGCGGGATTCATTCACATTGGGTTTCCTTTGAGAAGCTGAGCTCACACAGCAGGGAACCAATACGTTCCCGAGACAATCAAGACATTTTCTAAAAGCTTGTCTATGTGTGGATATTCACTTACTTCTATTGACTTATTCCAGTAGATTCAGGCAGCTCTCTGTATGTTTCATTTTATTCAGTTCAACAACATCAGACTGTGTAACCTCTCTTCCCCCTCCACCATCTACTTCTTCCCCCTCCACCATCTGTATCCATCATCTTATTTTAATTCCTTGCATTGATATGTTTTACCCTCAGCATTGCCCCCCTCCCCCAGCCCATACCATCCTACTTGAGCAATCTGATCCCTGTCGCCAATTGTTCGCTGACACACTGCTTACTTTCTGCGATTAACACATTCTGATCTCTTGAGGCGCCACTATCAGCACCTTGATTAGCCTCATTTACATTCCCTTTTTCTTTCTGTCCGAGACATTTTCGTCATTTTCCACCTATTGCTGACCACTCTATCGAGGCCCAATAGGGCACGCCAACCCCGCCCCATCCACATTAGTCTGAATCTGACCCCATTTCCAGTTCTCCAGCTTTGACAAAGAGTCACCCAGGCCCGGAACGACCGCTGCCATCTCGCTCCACAGAGGCTGTCAGTCCTGCTGAGATTGTCCAGTATGTTCTGTTTTTGTTTCAGAATGAAGCATCCGCAGTAAGTTGCATTTGTCGTTCATTTAGACATGTTTGAGATGGTGAATAAGTATGTTTATCTGCATTTGTAAATGCATGAAATTATGTTGTGGATGAACTAGCTCCGAATATCCAAAATAGGAAGGTCCTTTTCTTCTCATTGCCTGTCGAAAATTCAGTGCTTGTGACTTAATGTGGAATTTATTTTAGTGGCTCATGAGAGTCTAAACCTCATAATCCTCGAACATACGAGATGGGGGAACAAAAGGACTATGTGCAAACATTCCTCACACAACATGAGAAGCACTTGATGTTTCTACCTGGTATGGCCCCGAGGACCTTTCGCATGTTAGGGGAATGTGCTAACCACTACACTACAGAAACCGCTGGCGGTGCAGTAATCATTGGACTTGTGCAATGTTCAACCTCACTGTGTTGCTGCAGCTTCTCATGGTTCGTCTGAGAGGCCATGTCACTTATTACAAGAAGACAGCCGTTTCTTTAAAACCGATGTCTCAACTTATAAAACAATCAGGAATCGAACTTTACAGACCTGAAGATAAGTTATGTTTTGCTTGAAGTGGAAGTTAAATTGAGAATGCAGGGCTTTCGTAAATAACCACAACCAGACGGGTGCATGCATTTTGCTATTCCTCGTTGATGAAGACCAGTTACGAGATTGCGGCAATAGTCAGCAACAGACTAAACTGGAAGTTCGAGATGTTCCTGCCCGGTTTCGAACCGGTGACCTATCGCGTGTAAGTCGAATGTGATAACCACTACACTACAGAAACAGCTGGCAATCAACGGACGTGTACAATGTGCAACCTCACTGTGTTGCTGCAGATTCGCATGGTGAGGCTGAGAGGCTAGGCCACTTATTACAAGACGACTGCTGTTTCTTTCAAAAACAGATGTTTCAACATATAAAACCACGAGATGTAGAAATTAGATCGAACTTAACATGATCTGCGTTAACTTCACAGGGACGTGACCCAACTAATCCACAGAGCCAAAGTGGAGAATTGAACTGACTGGAGAGCTGCATCTTAACGCTGACCTCCCGGACCTCGGCCTCCTGAAATGTTCCAAAGAAGCTCAACAAACACTCGAGGAACAGCAGCGCATCTTTCCACTGGGCTCAATACAGCTTTCACACTCATAGTGTGTGCAACCGTCTCACACTGTAAATGCTGCCCCCATTCTGTGTGTACTACCATCGCAGATTTGGGTTTGAATCTTGTTTCCACTTCGTCTTTGTATCCGGGCGGTAGTTGCTGAGAGCTGGCACAGACACAGCGGCTGGAATGGCCTCATACTGTGGTGTAATTATTCTCTCATTCGATGCTCACCTCACTCTGTGGCCAGGGAACCCTAATCCTTGTCTCATTTAATCTCTCCTGACTTGCACCCTGTCAGAGCGCTTTCCTGTTATTCTGTTTGCTCCCACCGGGATTTGACTTGGTTAAAACGTCCGACATTTCTAACCCGTCCCGGTTTTAATGAAAAGTGATGATGAAAGACGAGCTGTGTTGTCCTGTCGACAAATCCCGCCTGACTCGCTGAGTTGTTCCAGTATCTTCCGCAGATGTCGGATCAACTTTCGATACGAGAATTGAAGACGTTCTGCTCACTTTGCTCTGCATCAAGAATCAGCTGTCCCACCCAGTGAGTTAAAGCGCACGCCAAAAGTTCGAATTCCGAGCCAGCCAGGAGTCGAACCTGGAATCTCCTGATTCGTAGTCAGACGCGTTATCCATTGCGCCACTGGCCCAGCCGGGTAAATGCATTTTGCTATTCCTTGTTGAGCCTCTGTGGCGCATTCGGCGGGATTCATTCACATTGGGTTTCCTTTGAGAAGCTGAGCTCACACAGCAGGGAACCAATACGTTCCCGAGACAATCAAGACATTTTCTAAAAGCTTGTCTATGTGTGGATATTCACTTACTTCTATTGACTTATTCCAGTAGATTCAGGCAGCTCTCTGTATGTTTCATTTTATTCAGTTCAACAACATCAGACTGTGTAACCTCTCTTCCCCCTCCACCATCTGCTTCTTCCCCCTCCACCATCTGTATCCATCATCTTATTTTAATTCCTTGCATTGATATGTTTTACCCTCAGCATTGCCCCCCTCCCCCAGCCCATACCATCCTACTTGAGCAATCTGATCCCTGTCGCCAATTGTTCGCTGACACACTGCTTACTTTCTGCGATTAACACATTCTGATCTCTTGAGGCGCCACTATCAGCACCTTGATTAGCCTCATTTACATTCCCTTTTTCTTTCTGTCCGAGACATTTTCGTCATTTTCCACCTATTGCTGACCACTCTATCGAGGCCCAATAGGGCACGCCAACCCCGCCCCATCCACATTAGTCTGAATCTGACCCCATTTCCAGTTCTCCAGCTTTGACAAAGAGTCACCCAGGCCCGGAACGACCGCTGCCATCTCGCTCCACAGAGGCTGTCAGTCCTGCTGAGATTGTCCAGTATGTTCTGTTTTTGTTTCAGAATGAAGCATCCGCAGTAAGTTGCATTTGTCGTTCATTTAGACATGTTTGAGATGGTGAATAAGTATGTTTATCTGCATTTGTAAATGCATGAAATTCTGTTGTGGATGAACTAGCTCCGAATATCCAAAATAGGAAGGTCCTTTTCTTCTCATTGCCTGTCGAAAATTCAGTGCTTGTGACGTAATGTGGAATTTATTTTAGTGGCTCATGAGAGTCTAAACCTCATAATCCTCGAACATACGAGATGGGGGAACAAAAGGACTTTGTGCAAACATTCCTCACACAACATGAGAAGCACTTGATGTTTCTACCCGGTATGGCCCCGGGGACCTTTCGCATGTTAGGGGAATGTGCTAACCACTACACTACAGAAACCGCTGGCGGTGCAGTAATCATTGGACTTGTGCAATGTTCAACCTCACTGTGTTGCTGCAGCTTCTCATGGTTCGTCTGAGAGGCCATGTCACTTATTACAAGAAGACAGCCGTTTCTTTAAAACCGATGTCTCAACTTATAAAACAATCAGGAATCGAACTTTACAGACCTGAAGATAAGTTATGTTTTGCTTGAAGTGGAAGTTAAATTGAGAATGCAGGGCTTTCGTAAATAACCACAACCTGACGGGTGCATGCATTTTGCTCTTCCTCGTTGATGAAGACCAGTTACGAGATTGCGGCAATAGTCAGCAACAGTCTAAACTGGAAGTTCGAGATGTTTCTGCCCGGTTTCGAACCGGCGACCTTTCGCGTGTAAGGCGAATGTGATAACCACTACACTACAGAAACAGCTGGCAATCAACGGACGTGTACAATGTGCAACCTCACTGTGTTGCTGCAGATTCGCATGGTGAGGCTGAGAGGCTAGGCCACTTATTACAAGTCGACTGCTGTTTCTTTCAAAAACAGATGTTTCAACATATAAAACCACGAGATGTAGAAATTAGATCGAACTTAACATGATCTGCGTTAACTTCACAGGGACGTGACCCATCTAATCTACAGAGCCAAAGTGGAGAATTGAACTGACTGGAGAGCTGCATCTTAACGCTGACCTTCCGGACCTCGGCCTCCTGAAATGTTCCAAAGAAGCTCAACAAACACTCGAGGAACAGCAGCGCATCTTTCCACTGGGCTCAATACAGCTTTCACACTCATAGTGTGTGCAACCGTCTCACACTGTAAATGCTGCCCCCATTCTGTGTGTACTACCATCGCAGATTTGGGTTTGAATCTTGTTTCCACTTCGTCTTTGTATCCGGGCGGTAGTTGCTGAGAGCTGGCACAGACACAGCGGCTGGAATGGCCTCATACTGTGGTGTAATTATTCTCTCATTCGATTCTCACCTCACTCTGTGGCCAGGGAACCCTTGGCCTTTTCTCATTTAATCTCTCCTGGCTTGCACCCTGTCAGAGCGCTTTCCTGTTGTTCTGTTTGCTCCCACCAGGATTTGACTTGGTTAAAACGTCCGACATTTCTAACCCGCCCCGGTTTTAATGAAAGGTGATGGTGAAAGACGTGCTTTGTTGTCCTGTCGACAAATGCCGCCTGACTCGCTGAGTTGTTCCAGTATCTTCCGCAGATGTCGGATCAACTTTCGATACGAGAATTGAAGACGTTCTGCTCACTTTGCTCTGCATCAAGAATCAGCTGTCCCACCCAGTGAGTTAAAGCGCACGCCAAAAGTTCGAATGCCGAGCCAGCCAGGAGTCGAACCTAGAATCTCCTGATTCGTAGTCAAACGCGTTATCCATTGCGCCACTGGCCCAGCCGGGTGCATGCATTTTGCTATTCCTTGTTGAGCCTCTGTGGCGCATTCGGCGGGATTCATTCACATTGGGTTTCCTTTGAGAAGCTGAGCTCACACAGCAGGGAACCAATACGTTCCCGAGACAATCAAGACATTTTCTAAAAGCTTGTCTATGTGTGGATATTCACTTACTTCTATTGACTTATTCCAGTAGATTCAGGCAGCTCTCTGTATGTTTCATTTTATTCAGTTCAACAACATCAGACTGTGTAACCTCTCTTCCCCCTCCACCATCTGCTTCTTCCCCCTCCACCATCTGTATCCATCATCTTATTTTAATTCCTTGCATTGATATGTTTTACCCTCAGCATTGCCCCCCTCCCCCAGCCCATACCATCCTACTTGAGCAATCTGATCCCTGTCGCCAATTGTTCGCTGACACACTGCTTACTTTCTGCGATTAACACATTCTGATCTCTTGAGGCGCCACTATCAGCACCTTGATTAGCCTCATTTACATTCCCTTTTTCTTTCTGTCCGAGACATTTTCGTCATTTTCCACCTATTGCTGACCACTCTATCGAGGCCCAATAGGGCACGCCAACCCCGCCCCATCCACATTAGTCTGAATCTGACCCCATTTCCAGTTCTCCAGCTTTGACAAAGAGTCACCCAGACCCGGACCGACCGCTGCCATCTCGCTCCACAGAGGCTGTCAGTCCTGCTGAGATTGTCCAGTATGTTCTGTTTTTGTTTCAGAATGAAGCATCCGCAGTAAGTTGCATTTGTCGTTCATTTAGACATGTTTGAGATGGTGAATAAGTATGTTTATCTGCATTTGTAAATGCATGAAATTCTGTTGTGGATGAACTAGCTCCGAATATCCAAAATAAGAAGGTCCTTTTCTTCTCATTGCCTGTCGAAAATTCAGTGCTTGTGACTTAATGTGGAATTTATTTTAGTGGCTCATGAGAGACTAATCCGCATAATCCTCGAACATACGAGATGGGGAACACAAGTACTTTGTGCAAACATTCCTCACACAACATGAGAAGCACTTGATGTTTCTACCCGGTATGGCCCCGGGGACCTTTCGCATGTTAGGGGAATGTGCTAACCACTACACTACAGAAACCGCTGGCGGTGCAGTAATCAATGGACTTGTGCAATGTTCAACCTCACTGAGTTGCTGCAGATTCTCATGGTTCGTCTGAGAGGCCATGTCACTTATTACAAGAAGACAGCCGTTTCTTTAAAACCGATGTCTCAACTTATAAAACAATCAGGAATCGAACTTTACAGACCTGAAGATAAGTTATGTTTTGCTTGAAGTGGAAGTTAAATTGAGAATGCAGGGCTTTCGTAAATAACCACAACCAGACGGGTGCATGCATTTTGCTATTCCTCGTTGATGAAGACCAGTTACGAGATTGCGGCAATAGTCAGCAACAGACTAAACTGGAAATACGAGATGTTTCTGCCCGGTTTCGAACCGGGGACCTTTCGCGTGTAAGGCGAATGTGATAACCACTGCACTACAGAAACAGCTGGCAATCAGCGGACGTGTACAATGTGAAACCTCACTGTGTTGCTGCAGATTCGCATGGTGAGGCTGAGAGGCTAGGCCACTTATTACAAGACGACTGCTGTTTCTTACAGCTTTCACACTCATAGTGTGTGCAACAGTCTCACACTGTAAATGCTGCCCCCATTCTGTGTGTCCTTCCATCGCAGATTTGGGTTTGAATCTTGTTTCCACTTCTTCTTTGTATCCGGGCGGTAGTTGTTGAGAGCTGGCACAGACACAGCGGCTGGAATGGCCTCATACTGTGGTGTAATTATTCTCTCATTCGATGCTCACCTCACTCTGTGGCCAGGGAACCCTAGGCCTTTTCTCATTTAATCTCTCCTGACTTGCACCCTGTCAGAGCGCTTTCCTGTTGTTCTGTTTGCTCCCACCAGGATTTGACTTGGTTAAAACGTCCGACATTTCTAACCCGTCCCGGTTTTAATGAAAGGTGATGGTGAAAGACAAGCTTTGTTGTCCTGTCGACAAATTCCGCCTGACTCGCTGAGTTGTTCCAGTATTTTCCGCAGATGTTAGATCGACTTTCGATGGCAATAACAGCGTGCTTCTGTTACTTTCCCGGGGCTCGTTGGTCTAGGGGTATGACATTCACTTACCTCTATTGACTAATTCCAGTTGATTCAGGCAGCCCTCTGTATATTTCATTTTATTCAGTTCAACAACATCAGACTGTGTAATCTCTCTTCTCCCTCCACCATCTGTTTATTTCCATCAAGTTATTTTCATTCCTTCCATTGGTATGTTTTACCCTCAGCATTGCGCCCCTCCCCCCAGCCCATACCATCCTACTTGAGCAACCCTGTCGCCAATTGTTCGCTGACACACTGTTTTCTTTGTTCTGCTATTAACACATTCTGATCTCTTGAGGCGCCACTATCAGCAACTTTCTTAGCCTTGATTAGCCTCATTTACATTCCCTTTTTCTTTCTGTCCGAGACATTTTCGTCGTTTTCCACCTATTGCTGACCACTCTATCGAGGCCCAATAGGGCACGCCAACCCCGCCCCATCCACATTTGTCTGAATCTGACCCCATTTCCAGTTCTCCAGCTTTGACAAAGAGTCACCCAGGCCCGGAACGACCGCTGCCATCTCGCTCCACAGAGGCCGTCAGTCCTGCTGAGATTGTCCAGTATGTTCTGTTTTTGTTTCAGAATGAAGCATCCGCAGTAAGTTGCATTTGTCGTTCATTTAGACATGTTTGAGATGGTGAATAAGTAGGTGTATCTGCATTAGTAAATGCATGAAATTCTGTTGTGGATGAACTAGCTCCGCATATCCAAAATAAGAAGGTCCTTTTCTTCTCATTGCCTGTCGAAAATTCAGTGCTTGTGACTTAATGTGGAATTTATTTTAGTGGCTCATGAGAGTCTAAACCTCATAATCCTCGAACATACGAGATGGGGGAACAAAAGTACTTTGTGCAAACATTCCTCACACAACATGAGAAGCACTTGATGTTTCTACCTGGTATGGCCCCGGGGACCTTTCGCATGTTAGGGGAATGTGCTAACCACTACACTACAGAAACCGCTGGCGGTGCAGTAATCATTGGACTTGTGCAATGTTCAACATCACTGTGTTGCTGCAGCTTCTCATGGTTCGTCTGAGAGGCCATGTCACTTATTACAAGAAGACAGCCGTTTCTTTAAAACCGATGTCTCAACTTATAAAACAATCAGGAATCGAACTTTACAGACCTGAAGATAAGTTATGTTTTGCTTGAAGTGGAAGTTAAATTGAGAATGCAGGGCTTTCGTAAATAACCACAACCAGACGGGTGCATGCATTTTGCTATTCCTCGTTGATGAAGACCAGTTACGAGATTGCGGCAATAGTCAGCAACAGACGAAACTGGAAGTTCGAGATGTTTCTGCCCGGTTTCGAACCGGGGACTTTTCGTGTGTAAGTCGAATGTGATAACCACTACACTACAGAAACAGCTGGCAATCAACGGACGTGTACAATGTGCAACCTCACTGTGTTGCTGCAGATTCGCATGGTGAGGCTGAGAGGCTAGGCCACTTATTACAAGTCGACTGCTGTTTCTTTCAAAAACAGATGTTTCAACATATAAAACCACGAGATGTAGAAATTAGATCGAACTTAACATGATCTGCGTTAACTTCACAGGGACGTGACCCATCTAATCTACAGAGCCAAAGTGGAGAATTGAACTGACTGGAGAGCTGCATCTTAACGCTGACCTTCCGGACCTCGGCCTCCTGAAATGTTCCAAAGAAGCTCAACAAACACTCGAGGAACAGCAGCGCATCTTTCCACTGGGCTCAATACAGCTTTCACACTCATAGTGTGTGCAACCGTCTCACACTGTAAATGCTGCCCCCATTCTGTGTGTACTACCATCGCAGATTTGGGTTTGAATCTTGTTTCCACTTCGTCTTTGTATCCGGGCGGTAGTTGCTGAGAGCTGGCACAGACACAGCGGCTGGAATGGCCTCATACTGTGGTGTAATTATTCTCTCATTCGATTCTCACCTCACTCTGTGGCCAGGGAACCCTTGGCCTTTTCTCATTTAATCTCTCCTGGCTTGCACCCTGTCAGAGCGCTTTCCTGTTGTTCTGTTTGCTCCCACCAGGATTTGACTTGGTTAAAACGTCCGACATTTCTAACCCGCCCCGGTTTTAATGAAAGGTGATGGTGAAAGACGTGCTTTGTTGTCCTGTCGACAAATGCCGCCTGACTCGCTGAGTTGTTCCAGTATCTTCCGCAGATGTCGGATCAACTTTCGATACGAGAATTGAAGACGTTCTGCTCACTTTGCTCTGCATCAAGAATCAGCTGTCCCACCCAGTGAGTTAAAGCGCACGCCAAAAGTTCGAATGCCGAGCCAGCCAGGAGTCGAACCTAGAATCTCCTGATTCGTAGTCAAACGCGTTATCCATTGCGCCACTGGCCCAGCCGGGTGCATGCATTTTGCTATTCCTTGTTGAGCCTCTGTGGCGCATTCGGCGGGATTCATTCACATTGGGTTTCCTTTGAGAAGCTGAGCTCACACAGCAGGGAACCAATACGTTCCCGAGACAATCAAGACATTTTCTAAAAGCTTGTCTATGTGTGGATATTCACTTACTTCTATTGACTTATTCCAGTAGATTCAGGCAGCTCTCTGTATGTTTCATTTTATTCAGTTCAACAACATCAGACTGTGTAACCTCTCTTCCCCCTCCACCATCTGCTTCTTCCCCCTCCACCATCTGTATCCATCATCTTATTTTAATTCCTTGCATTGATATGTTTTACCCTCAGCATTGCCCCCCTCCCCCAGCCCATACCATCCTACTTGAGCAATCTGATCCCTGTCGCCAATTGTTCGCTGACACACTGCTTACTTTCTGCGATTAACACATTCTGATCTCTTGAGGCGCCACTATCAGCACCTTGATTAGCCTCATTTACATTCCCTTTTTCTTTCTGTCCGAGACATTTTCGTCATTTTCCACCTATTGCTGACCACTCTATCGAGGCCCAATAGGGCACGCCAACCCCGCCCCATCCACATTAGTCTGAATCTGACCCCATTTCCAGTTCTCCAGCTTTGACAAAGAGTCACCCAGACCCGGACCGACCGCTGCCATCTCGCTCCACAGAGGCTGTCAGTCCTGCTGAGATTGTCCAGTATGTTCTGTTTTTGTTTCAGAATGAAGCATCCGCAGTAAGTTGCATTTGTCGTTCATTTAGACATGTTTGAGATGGTGAATAAGTATGTTTATCTGCATTTGTAAATGCATGAAATTCTGTTGTGGATGAACTAGCTCCGAATATCCAAAATAAGAAGGTCCTTTTCTTCTCATTGCCTGTCGAAAATTCAGTGCTTGTGACTTAATGTGGAATTTATTTTAGTGGCTCATGAGAGACTAATCCGCATAATCCTCGAACATACGAGATGGGGAACACAAGTACTTTGTGCAAACATTCCTCACACAACATGAGAAGCACTTGATGTTTCTACCCGGTATGGCCCCGGGGACCTTTCGCATGTTAGGGGAATGTGCTAACCACTACACTACAGAAACCGCTGGCGGTGCAGTAATCAATGGACTTGTGCAATGTTCAACCTCAGTGAGTTGCTGCAGATTCTCATGGTTCGTCTGAGAGGCCATGTCACTTATTACAAGAAGACAGCCGTTTCTTTAAAACCGATGTCTCAACTTATAAAACAATCAGGAATCGAACTTTACAGACCTGAAGATAAGTTATGTTTTGCTTGAAGTGGAAGTTAAATTGAGAAGGCAGGGCTTTCGAAAATAACCACAACCAGACGGGTGCATGCATTTTGCTATTTCTCGTTGATGAAGACCAGTTACGAGATTGCGGCAATCGTCAGCAACAGACTAAACTGGAAATACGAGATGTTTCTGCCCGGTTTCGAACCGGGGACCTTTCGCGTGTTAGGCGAATGTGATAACCACTACACTACAGAAACAGCTGGCAATCAACGGACGTGTACAATGTGCAACCTCACTGTGTTGCTGCAGATTCGCATGGTGAGGCTGAGAGGCTAGGCCACTTATTACAAGTCGACTGCTGTTTCTTTCAAAAACAGATGTTTCAACATATAAAACCACGAGATGTAGAAATTAGATCGAACTTAACATGATCTGCGTTAACTTCACAGGGACGTGACCCATCTAATCTACAGAGCCAAAGTGGAGAATTGAACTGACTGGAGAGCTGCATCTTAACGCTGACCTTCCGGACCTCGGCCTCCTGAAATGTTCCAAAGAAGCTCAACAAACACTCGAGGAACAGCAGCGCATCTTTCCACTGGGCTCAATACAGCTTTCACACTCATAGTGTGTGCAACCGTCTCACACTGTAAATGCTGCCCCCATTCTGTGTGTACTACCATCGCAGATTTGGGTTTGAATCTTGTTTCCACTTCGTCTTTGTATCCGGGCGGTAGTTGCTGAGAGCTGGCACAGACACAGCGGCTGGAATGGCCTCATACTGTGGTGTAATTATTCTCTCATTCGATGCTCACCTCACTCTGTGGCCAGGGAACCCTAGGACTTTTCTCATTTAATCTCTCCTGACTTGCACCCTGTCAGAGCGCTTTCCTGTTATTCTGTTTGCTCCCACCGGGATTTGGCTTGGTTAAAACGTCCGACATTTCTAACCCGTCCCGGTTTTAATGAAAAGTGATGGTGAAATACGAGCTGTGTTGTCCTGTCGACAAATCCCGCCTGACTCGCTGAGTTGTTCCAGTATCTTCCGCAGATGTCGGATCAACTTTCGATACGAGAATTGAAGACGTTCTGCTCACTTTGCTCTGCATCAAGAATCAGCTGTCCCACCCAGTGAGTTAAAGCGCACGCCAAAAGTTCGAATTCCGAGCCAGCCAGGAGTTGAACGTGGAATCTCCTGATTCGTAGGCAGACGCGTTATCCCTTGCGCCACTGGCCCAGCCGGGTGCATGCATTTTGCTATTCCTTGTTGAGCCTCTGTGGCGCATTCGGCGGGATTCATTCACATTGGGTTTCCTTTGAGAAGCTGAGCTCACACAGCAGGGAACCAATACGTTCCCGAGACAATCAAGACATTTTCTAAAAGCTTGTCTATGTGTGGATATTCACTTACTTCTATTGACTTATTCCAGTAGATTCAGGCAGCTCTCTGTATGTTTCATTTTATTCAGTTCAACAACATCAGACTGTGTAACCTCTCTTCCCCCTCCACCATCTGCTTCTTCCCCCTCCACCATCTGTATCCATCATCTTATTTTAATTCCTTGCATTGATATGTTTTACCCTCAGCATTGCCCCCCTCCCCCAGCCCATACCATCCTACTTGAGCAATCTGATCCCTGTCGCCAATTGTTCGCTGACACACTGCTTACTTTCTGCGATTAACACATTCTGATCTCTTGAGGCGCCACTATCAGCACCTTGATTAGCCTCATTTACATTCCCTTTTTCTTTCTGTCCGAGACATTTTCGTCATTTTCCACCTATTGCTGACCACTCTATCGAGGCCCAATAGGGCACGCCAACCCCGCCCCATCCACATTAGTCTGAATCTGACCCCATTTCCAGTTCTCCAGCTTTGACAAAGAGTCACCCAGACCCGGACCGACCGCTGCCATCTCGCTCCACAGAGGCTGTCAGTCCTGCTGAGATTGTCCAGTATGTTCTGTTTTTGTTTCAGAATGAAGCATCCGCAGTAAGTTGCATTTGTCGTTCATTTAGACATGTTTGAGATGGTGAATAAGTATGTTTATCTGCATTTGTAAATGCATGAAATTCTGTTGTGGATGAACTAGCTCCGAATATCCAAGATAAGAAGGTCCTTTTCTTCTCATTGCCTGTCGAAAATTCAGTGCTTGTGACTTAATGTGGAATTTATTTTAGTGGCTCATGAGAGACTAATCCTCATAATCCTCGAACATACGAGATGGGGAACACAAGTACTTTGTGCAAACATTCCTCACACAACATGAGAAGCACTTGATGTTTCTACCCGGTATGGCCCCGGGGACCTTTCGCATGTTAGGGGAATGTGCTAACCACTACACTACAGAAACCGCTGGCGGTGCAGTAATCAATGGACTTGTGCAATGTTCAACCTCACTGTGTTGCTGCAGATTCTCATGGTTCATCTGAGAGGCCATGTCACTTATTACAAGAAGACAGCCGTTTCTTTAAAACCGATGTCTCAACTTATAAAACAATCAGGAATCGAACTTTACAGACGAAGATAAGTTATGTTTTGCTTGAAGTGGAAGTTAAATTGAGAATGCAGGGCTTTCGTAAATAACCACAACCAGACGGGTGCATGCATTTTGCTATTCCTCGTTGATGAAGACCAGTTACGAGATTGCGGCAATAGTCAGCAACAGACTAAACTGGAAATACGAGATGTTTCTGCCCGGTTTCGAACCGGGGACCTTTCGCGTGTAAGGCGAATGTGATAACCACTACACTACAGAAACAGCTGGCAATCAGCGGACGTGTACAATGTGAAACCTCACTGTGTTGCTGCAGATTCGCATGGTGAGGCTGAGAGGCTAGGCCACTTTTTACAAGACGACTGCTGTTTCTTACAGCTTTCACACTCATAGTGTGTGCAACAGTCTCACACTGTAAATGCTGCCCCCATTCTGTGTGTCCTTCCATCGCAGATTTGGGTTTGAATCTTGTTTCCACTTCTTCTTTGTATCCGGGCGGTAGTTGTTGAGAGCTGGCACAGACACAGCGGCTGGAATGGCCTCATACTGTGGTGTAATTATTCTCTCATTCGATGCTCACCTCACTCTGTGGCCAGGGAACCCTAGGCCTTTTCTCATTTAATCTCTCCTGACTTGCACCCTGTCAGAGCGCTTTCCTGTTGTTCTGTTTGCTCCCACCAGGATTTGACTTGGTTAAAACGTCCGACATTTCTAACCCGTCCCGGTTTTAATGAAAGGTGATGGTGAAAGACAAGCTTTGTTGTCCTGTCGACAAATTCCGCCTGACTCGCTGAGTTGTTCCAGTATTTTCCGCAGATGTTAGATCGACTTTCGATGGCAATAACAGCGTGCTTCTGTTACTTTCCCGGGGCTCGTTGGTCTAGGGGTATGACATTCACTTACCTCTATTGACTAATTCCAGTTGATTCAGGCAGCCCTCTGTATATTTCATTTTATTCAGTTCAACAACATCAGACTGTGTAATCTCTCTTCTCCCTCCAACATCTGTTTATTTCCATCAAGTTATTTTCATTCCTTCCATTGGTATGTTTTACCCTCAGCATTGCGCCCCTCCCCCCAGCCCATACCATCCTACTTGAGCAACCCTGTCGCCAATTGTTCGCTGACACACTGTTTTCTTTGTTCTGCTATTAACACATTCTGATCTCTTGAGGCGCCACTATCAGCAACTTTCTTAGCCTTGATTAGCCTCATTTACATTCCCTTTTTCTTTCTGTCCGAGACATTTTCGTCATTTTCCACCTATTGCTGACCACTCTATCGAGGCCCAATAGGGCACGCCAACCCCGCCCCATCCACATTAGTCTGAATCTGACCCCATTTCCAGTTCTCCAGCTTTGACAAAGAGTCACCCAGGCCCGGAACGACCGCTGCCATCTCGCTCCACAGAGGCTGTCAGTCCTGCTGAGATTGTCCAGTATGTTCTGTTTTTGTTTCAGAATGAAGCATCCGCAGTAAGTTGCATTTGTCGTTCATTTAGACATGTTTGAGATGGTGAATAAGTATGTTTATCTGCATTTGTAAATGCATGAAATTCTGTTGTGGATGAACTAGCTCCGAATATCCAAAATAGGAAGGTCCTTTTCTTCTCATTGCCTGTCGAAAATTCAGTGCTTGTTACTTAATGTGGAATTTATTTCAGTGGCTCATGAGAGACTAAACCTCATAATCCTCGAACATACGAGATGGGGGAACAAAAGTACTTTGTGCAAACATTCCTCACACAACATGAGAAGCACTTGATGTTTCTACCCGGTATGGCCCCGGGGACCTTTCGCATGTTAGGGGAATGTGCTAACCACTACACTACAGAAACCGCTGGCGGTGCAGTAATCAATGGACTTGTGCAATGTTCAACCTCACTGTGTTGCTGCAGCTTCTCATGGTTCGTCTGAGAGGCCATGTCACTTATTACAAGAAGACAGCCGTTTGTTTAAAACCGATGTCTCAACTTATAAAACAATCAGGAATCGAACTTTACAGAACTGAAGATAAGTTATGTTTTGCTTGAAGTGGAAGTTAAATTGAGAAGGCAGGGCTTTCGAAAATAATCACAACCAGACGGGTGCATGCATTTTGCTATTTCTCGTTGATGAAGACCAGTTACGAGATTGCGGCAATAGTCAGCAACAGACTAAACTGGAAATACGAGATGTTTCTGCCCGGTTTCGAACCGGGGACCTTTCGCGTATTAGGCGAATGTGATAACCACTACACTACAGAAACAGCTGGCAATCAACGGACGTGTACAATGTGCAACCTCACTGTGTTGCTGCAGATTCGCATGGTGAGGCTGAGAGGCTAGGCCACTTATTACAAGTCGACTGCTGTTTCTTTCAAAAACAGATGTTTCAACATATAAAACCACGAGATGTAGAAATTAGATCGAACTTAACATGATCTGCGTTAACTTCACAGGGACGTGACCCATCTAATCTACAGAGCCAAAGTGGAGAATTGAACTGACTGGAGAGCTGCATCTTAACGCTGACCTCCCGGACCTCGGCCTCCTGAAATGTTCCAAAGAAGCTCAACAAACACTCGAGGAACAGCAGCGCATCTTTCCACTGGGCTCAATACAGCTTTCACACTCATAGTGTGTGCAACCGTCTCACACTGTAAATGCTGCCCCCATTCTGTGTGTACTACCATCGCAGATTTGGGTTTGAATCTTGTTTCCACTTCGTCTTTGTATCCGGGCGGTAGTTGCTGAGAGCTGGCACAGACACAGCGGCTGGAATGGCCTCATACTGTGGTGTAATTATTCTCTCATTCGATGCTCACCTCACTCTGTGGCCAGGGAACCCTAGGCCTTTTCTCATTTAATCTCTCCTGACTTGCACCCTGTCAGAGCGCTTTCCTGTTATTCTGTTTGCTCCCACCGGGATTTGACTTGGTTAAAACGTCCGACATTTCTAACCCGCCCCGGTTTTAATGAAAGGTGATGGTGAAAGACGTGCTTTGTTGTCCTGTCGACAAATCCCGCCTGACTCGCTGAGTTGTTCCAGTATCTTCCGCAGATGTCGGATCAACTTTCGATACGAGAATTGAAGACGTTCTGCTCACTTTGCTCTGCATCAAGAATCAGCTGTCCCACCCAGTGAGTTAAAGCGCACGCCAAAAGTTCGAATTCCGAGCCAGCCAGGAGTCGAACCTAGAATCTCCTGATTCGTAGTCAGACGCGTTATCCATTGCGCCACTGGCCCAGCCGGGTGCATGCATTTTGCTATTCCTTGTTGAGCCTCTGTGGCGCATTCGGCGGGATTCATTCACATTGGGTTTCCTTTGAGAAGCTGAGCTCACACAGCAGGGAACCAATACGTTCCCGAGACAATCAAGACATTTTCTAAAAGCTTGTCTATGTGTGGATATTCACTTACTTCTATTGACTTATTCCAGTAGATTCAGGCAGCTCTCTGTATGTTTCATTTTATTCAGTTCAACAACATCAGACTGTGTAACCTCTCTTCCCCCTCCACCATCTACTTCTTCCCCCTCCACCATCTGTATCCATCATCTTATTTTAATTCCTTGCATTGATATGTTTTACCCTCAGCATTGCCCCCCTCCCCCAGCCCATACCATCCTACTTGAGCAATCTGATCCCTGTCGCCAATTGTTCGCTGACACACTGCTTACTTTCTGCGATTAACACATTCTGATCTCTTGAGGCGCCACTATCAGCACCTTGATTAGCCTCATTTACATTCCCTTTTTCTTTCTGTCCGAGACATTTTCGTCATTTTCCACCTATTGCTGACCACTCTATCGAGGCCCAATAGGGCACGCCAACCCCGCCCCATCCACATTAGTCTGAATCTGACCCCATTTCCAGTTCTCCAGCTTTGACAAAGAGTCACCCAGGCCCGGAACGACCGCTGCCATCTCGCTCCACAGAGGCTGTCAGTCCTGCTGAGATTGTCCAGTATGTTCTGTTTTTGTTTCAGAATGAAGCATCCGCAGTAAGTTGCATTTGTCGTTCATTTAGACATGTTTGAGATGGTGAATAAGTATGTTTATCTGCATTTGTAAATGCATGAAATTATGTTGTGGATGAACTAGCTCCGAATATCCAAAATAGGAAGGTCCTTTTCTTCTCATTGCCTGTCGAAAATTCAGTGCTTGTGACTTAATGTGGAATTTATTTTAGTGGCTCATGAGAGTCTAAACCTCATAATCCTCGAACATACGAGATGGGGGAACAAAAGGACTATGTGCAAACATTCCTCACACAACATGAGAAGCACTTGATGTTTCTACCTGGTATGGCCCCGAGGACCTTTCGCATGTTAGGGGAATGTGCTAACCACTACACTACAGAAACCGCTGGCGGTGCAGTAATCATTGGACTTGTGCAATGTTCAACCTCACTGTGTTGCTGCAGCTTCTCATGGTTCGTCTGAGAGGCCATGTCACTTATTACAAGAAGACAGCCGTTTCTTTAAAACCGATGTCTCAACTTATAAAACAATCAGGAATCGAACTTTACAGACCTGAAGATAAGTTATGTTTTGCTTGAAGTGGAAGTTAAATTGAGAATGCAGGGCTTTCGTAAATAACCACAACCAGACGGGTGCATGCATTTTGCTATTCCTCGTTGATGAAGACCAGTTACGAGATTGCGGCAATAGTCAGCAACAGACTAAACTGGAAGTTCGAGATGTTCCTGCCCGGTTTCGAACCGGGGACCTATCGCGTGTAAGTCGAATGTGATAACCACTACACTACAGAAACAGCTGGCAATCAACGGACGTGTACAATGTGCAACCTCACTGTGTTGCTGCAGATTCGCATGGTGAGGCTGAGAGGCTAGGCCACTTATTACAAGACGACTGCTGTTTCTTTCAAAAACAGATGTTTCAACATATAAAACCACGAGATGTAGAAATTAGATCGAACTTAACATGATCTGCGTTAACTTCACAGGGACGTGACCCAACTAATCCACAGAGCCAAAGTGGAGAATTGAACTGACTGGAGAGCTGCAACTTAACGCTGACCTCCCGGACCTCGGCCTCCTGAAATGTTCCAAAGAAGCTCAACAAACACTCGAGGAACAGCAGCGCATCTTTCCACTGGGCTCAATACAGCTTTCACACTCATAGTGTGTGCAACCGTCTCACACTGTAAATGCTGCCCCCATTCTGTGTATACTACCATCGCAGATTTGGGTTTGAATCTTGTTTCCACTTCGTCTTTGTATCCGGGCGGTAGTTGCTGAGAGCTGGCACAGACAAAGCGGCTGGAATGGCCTCATACTGTGGTGTAATTATTCTCTCATTCGATGCTCACCTCACTCTGTGGCCAGGGAACCCTAGGCCTTTTCTCATTTAATCTCTCCTGACTTGCACCCTGTCAGAGCGCTTTCCTGTTATTCTGTTTGCTCCCACCGGGATTTGACTTGGTTAAAACGTCCGACATTTCTAACCCGTCCCGGTTTTAATGAAAAGTGATGGTGAAAGACGAGCTGTGTTGTCCTGTCGACAAATCCCGCCTGACTCGCTGAGTTGTTCCAGTATCTTCCGCAGATGTCGGATCAACTTTCGATACGAGAATTGAAGACGTTCTGCTCACTTTGCTCTGCATCAAGAATCAGCTGTCCCACCCAGTGAGTTAAAGCGCACGCCAAAAGTTCGAATTTCGAGCCAGCCAGGAGTCGAACCTGGGATCTCCTGATTCGTAGTCAGACGCGTTATCCATTGCGCCACTGGCCCAGCCGGGTGAATGCATTTTGCTATTCCTTGTTGAGCCTCTGTGGCGCATTCGGCGGGATTCATTCACATTGGGTTTCCTTTGAGAAGCTGAGCTCACACAGCAGGGAACCAATACGTTCCCGAGACAATCAAGACATTTTCTAAAAGCTTGTCTATGTGTGGATATTCACTTACTTCTATTGACTTATTCCAGTAGATTCAGGCAGCTCTCTGTATGTTTCATTTTATTCAGTTCAACAACATCAGACTGTGTAACCTCTCTTCCCCCTCCACCATCTGCTTCTTCCCCCTCCACCATCTGTATCCATCATCTTATTTTAATTCCTTGCATTGATATGTTTTACCCTCAGCATTGCCCCCCTCCCCCAGCCCATACCATCCTACTTGAGCAATCTGATCCCTGTCGCCAATTGTTCGCTGACACACTGCTTACTTTCTGCGATTAACACATTCTGATCTCTTGAGGCGCCACTATCAGCACCTTGATTAGCCTCATTTACATTCCCTTTTTCTTTCTGTCCGAGACATTTTCGTCATTTTCCACCTATTGCTGACCACTCTATCAAGGCCCAATAGGGCACGCCACCCCCGCCCCATCCACATTAGTCTGAAACTGACCCCATTTCCAGTTCTCCAGCTTTGACAAAGAGTCACCCAGGCCCGGAACGACCGCTGCCATCTCGCTCCACAGAGGCTGTCAGTCCTGCTGAGATTGTCCAGTATGTTCTGTTTTTGTTTCAGAATGAAGCATCCGCAGTAAGTTGCATTTGTCGTTCATTTAGACATGTTTGAGATGGTGAATAAGTATGTTTATCTGCATTTGTAAATGCATGAAATTCTGTTGTGGATGAACTAGCTCCGAATATCCAAAATAGGAAGGTCCTTTTCTTCTCATTGCCTGTCGAAAATTCAGTGCTTGTTACTTAATGTGGAATTTATTTCAGTGGCTCATGAGAGACTAAACCTCATAATCCTCGAACATACGAGATGGGGGAACAAAAGTACTTTGTGCAAACATTCCTCACACAACATGAGAAGCACTTGATGTTTCTACCCGGTATGGCCCCGGGGACCTTTCGCATGTTAGGGGAATGTGCTAACCACTACACTACAGAAACCGCTGGCGGTGCAGTAATCAATGGACTTGTGCAATGTTCAACCTCACTGTGTTGCTGCAGCTTCTCATGGTTCGTCTGAGAGGCCATGTCACTTATTACAAGAAGACAGCCGTTTCTTTAAAACCGATGTCTCAACTTATAAAACAATCAGGAATCGAACTTTACAGACCTGAAGATAAGTTATGTTTTGCTTTAAGTGGAAGTTAAATTGAGAAGGCAGGGCTTTCGAAAATAACCACAACCAGACGGGTGCATGCATTTTGCTATTTCTCGTTGATGAAGACCAGTTACGAGATTGCGGCAATAGTCAGCAACAGACTAAACTGGAAATACGAGATGTTTCTGCCCGGTTTCGAACCGGGGACCTTTCGCGTGTTAGGCGAATGTGATAACCACTGCACTACAGAAACAACTGGCAATCAGCGGACGTGTACAATGTGAAACCTCACTGTGTTGCTGCAGATTCGCATGGTGAGGCTGAGAGGCTAGGCCACTTATTACAAGACGACTGCTGTTTCTTACAGCTTTCACACTCATAGTGTGTGCAACAGTCTCACACTGTAAATGCTGCCCCCATTCTGTGTGTCCTTCCATCGCAGATTTGGGTTTGAATCTTGTTTCCACTTCTTCTTTGTATCCGGGCGGTAGTTGTTGAGAGCTGGCACAGACACAGCGGCTGGAATGGCCTCATACTGTGGTGTAATTATTCTCTCATTCGATGCTCACCTCACTCTGTGGCCAGGGAACCCTAGGCCTTTTCTCATTTAATCTCTCCTGACTTGCACCCTGTCAGAGCGCTTTCCTGTTGTTCTGTTTGCTCCCACCAGGATTTGACTTGGTTAAAACGTCCGACATTTCTAATCCGTCCCGGTTTTAATGAAAGGTGATGGTGAAAGACAAGCTTTGTTGTCCTGTCGACAAATTCCGCCTGACTCGCTGAGTTGTTCCAGTATTTTCCGCAGATGTTAGATCGACTTTCGATGGCAATAACAGCGTGCTTCTGTTACTTTCCCGGGGCTCGTTGGTCTAGGGGTATGACATTCACTTACCTCTATTGACTAATTCCAGTTGATTCAGGCAGCCCTCTGTATATTTCATTTTATTCAGTTCAACAACATCAGACTGTGTAATCTCTCTTCTCCCTCCACCATCTGTTTATTTCCATCAAGTTATTTTCATTCCTTCCATTGGTATGTTTTACCCTCAGCATTGCGCCCCTCCCCCCAGCCCATACCATCCTACTTGAGCAACCCTGTCGCCAATTGTTCGCTGACACACTGTTTTCTTTGTTCTGCTATTAACACATTCTGATCTCTTGAGGCGCCACTATCAGCAACTTTCTTAGCCTTGATTAGCCTCATTTACATTCCCTTTTTCTTTCTGTCCGAGACATTTTCGTCATTTTCCACCTATTGCTGACCACTCTATCGAGGCCCAATAGGGCACGCCAACCCCGCCCCATCCACATTTGTCTGAATCTGACCCCATTTCCAGTTCTCCAGCTTTGACAAAGAGTCACCCAGGCCCGGAACGACCGCTGCCATCTCGCTCCACAGAGGCCGTCAGTCCTGCTGAGATTGTCCAGTATGTTCTGTTTTTGTTTCAGAATGAAGCATCCGCAGTAAGTTGCATTTGTCGTTCATTTAGACATGTTTGAGATGGTGAATAAGTAGGTGTATCTGCATTAGTAAATGCATGAAATTCTGTTGTGGATGAACTAGCTCCGCATATCCAAAATAAGAAGGTCCTTTTCTTCTCATTGCCTGTCGAAAATTCAGTGCTTGTGACTTAATGTGGAATTTATTTTAGTGGCTCATGAGAGTCTAAACCTCATAATCCTCGAACATACGAGATGGGGGAACAAAAGTACTTTGTGCAAACATTCCTCACACAACATGAGAAGCACTTGATGTTTCTACCTGGTATGGCCCCGGGGACCTTTCGCATGTTAGGGGAATGTGCTAACCACTACACTACAGAAACCGCTGGCGGTGCAGTAATCATTGGACTTGTGCAATGTTCAACCTCACTGTGTTGCTGCAGCTTCTCATGGTTCGTCTGAGAGGCCATGTCACTTATTACAAGAAGACAGCCGTTTCTTTAAAACCGATGTCTCAACTTATAAAACAATCAGGAATCGAACTTTACAGACCTGAAGATAAGTTATGTTTTGCTTGAAGTGGAAGTTAAATTGAGAATGCAGGGCTTTCGTAAATAACCACAACCAGACGGGTGCATGCATTTTGCTATTCCTCGTTGATGAAGACCAGTTACGAGATTGCGGCAATAGTCAGCAACAGACTAAACTGGAAGTTCGAGATGTTTCTGCCCGGTTTCGAACCGGGGACTTTTCGTGTGTAAGTCGAATGTGATAACCACTACACTACAGAAACAGCTGGCAATCAACGGACGTGTACAATGTGCAACCTCACTGTGTTGCTGCAGATTCGCATGGTGAGGCTGAGAGGCTAGGCCACTTATTACAAGTCGACTGCTGTTTCTTTCAAAAACAGATGTTTAAACATATAAAACCACGAGTTGTAGAAATTAGATCGAACTTAACATGATCTGCGTTAACTTCACAGGGACGTGACCCATCTAATCTACAGAGCCAAAGTGGAGAATTGAACTGACTGGAGAGCTGCATCTTAACGCTGACCTTCCGGACCTCGGCCTCCTGAAATGTTCCAAAGAAGCTCAACAAACACTCGAGGAACAGCAGCGCATCTTTCCACTGGGCTCAATACAGCTTTCACACTCATAGTGTGTGCAACCGTCTCACACTGTAAATGCTGCCCCCATTCTGTGTGTACTACCATCGCAGATTTGGGTTTGAATCTTGTTTCCACTTCGTCTTTGTATCCGGGCGGTAGTTGCTGAGAGCTGGCACAGACACAGCGGCTGGAATGGCCTCATACTGTGGTGTAATTATTCTCTCATTCGATGCTCACCTCACTCTGTGGCCAGGGAACCCTAGGCCTTTTCTCATTTAATCTCTCCTGACTTGCACCCTGTCAGAGCGCTTTCCTGTTATTCTGTTTGCTCCCACCGGGATTTGACTTGGTTAAAACGTCCGACATTTCTAACCCGTCCCGGTTTTAATGAAAAGTGATGGTGAAAGACGAGCTGTGTTGTCCTGTCGACAAATCCCGCCTGACTCGCTGAGTTGTTCCAGTATCTTCCGCAGATGTCGGATCAACTTTCGATACGAGAATTGAAGACGTTCTGCTCACTTTGCTCTGCATCAAGAATCAGCTGTCCCACCCAGTGAGTTAAAGCGCACGCCAAAAGTTCGAATTTCGAGCCAGCCAGGAGTCGAACCTGGAATCTCCTGATTCGTAGTCAGACGCGTTATCCATTGCGCCACTGGCCCAGCCGGGTGAATGCATTTTGCTATTCCTTGTTGAGCCTCTGTGGCGCATTCGGCGGGATTCATTCACATTGGGTTTCCTTTGAGAAGCTGAGCTCACACAGCAGGGAACCAATACGTTCCCGAGACAATCAAGACATTTTCTAAAAGCTTGTCTATGTGTGGATATTCACTTACTTCTATTGACTTATTCCAGTAGATTCAGGCAGCTCTCTGTATGTTTCATTTTATTCAGTTCAACAACATCAGACTGTGTAACCTCTCTTCCCCCTCCACCATCTGCTTCTTCCCCCTCCACCATCTGTATCCATCATCTTATTTTAATTCCTTGCATTGATATGTTTTACCCTCAGCATTGCCCCCCTCCCCCAGCCCATACCATCCTACTTGAGCAATCTGATCCCTGTCGCCAATTGTTCGCTGACACACTGCTTACTTTCTGCGATTAACACATTCTGATCTCTTGAGGCGCCACTATCAGCACCTTGATTAGCCTCATTTACATTCCCTTTTTCTTACTGTCCGAGACATTTTCGTCATTTTCCACCTATTGCTGACCACTCTATCGAGGCCCAATAGGGCACGCCACCCCCGCCCCATCCACATTAGTCTGAAACTGACCCCATTTCCAGTTCTCCAGTTTTGACAAAGAGTCACCCAGGCCCGGAACGACCGCTGCCATCTCGCTCCACAGAGGCTGTCAGTCCTGCTGAGATTGTCCAGTATGTTCTGTTTTTGTTTCAGAATGAAGCATCCGCAGTAAGTTGCATTTGTCGTTCATTTAGACATGTTTGAGATGGTGAATAAGTATGTTTATCTGCATTTGTAAATGCATGAAATTCTGTTGTGGATGAACTAGCTCCGAATATCCAAAATAGGAAGGTCCTTTTCTTCTCATTGCCTGTCGAAAATTCAGTGCTTGTTACTTAATGTGGAATTTATTTCAGTGGCTCATGAGAGACTAAACCTCATAATCCTCGAACATACGAGATGGGGGAACAAAAGTACTTTGTGCAAACATTCCTCACACAACATGAGAAGCACTTGATGTTTCTACCCGGTATGGCCCCGGGGACCTTTCGCATGTTAGGGGAATGTGCTAACCACTATACTACAGAAACCGCTGGCGGTGCAGTAATCAATGGACTTGTGCAATGTTCAACCTCACTGTGTTGCTGCAGCTTCTCATGGTTCGTCTGAGAGGCCATGTCACTTATTACAAGAAGACAGCCGTTTCTTTAAAACCGATGTCTCAACTTATAAAACAATCAGGAATCGAACTTTACAGACCTGAAGATAAGTTATGTTTTGCTTGAAGTGGAAGTTAAATTGAGAAGGCAGGGCTTTCGAAAATAACCACAACCAGACGGGTGCATGCATTTTGCTATTTCTCGTTGATGAAGACCAGTTACGAGATTGCGGCAATAGTCAGCAACAGACTAAACTGGAAATACGAGATGTTTCTGCCCGGTTTCGAACCGGGGACCTTTCGCGTGTTAGGCGAATGTGATAACCACTACACTACAGAAACAGCTGGCAATCAACGGACGTGTACAATGTGCAACCTCACTGTGTTGCTGCAGATTCGCATGGTGAGGCTGAGAGGCTAGGCCACTTATTACAAGTCGACTGCTGTTTCTTTCAAAAACAGATGTTTCAACATATAAAACCACGAGATGTAGAAATTAGATCGAACTTAACATGATCTGCGTTAACTTCACAGGGACGTGACCCATCTAATCTACAGAGCCAAAGTGGAGAATTGAACTGACTGGAGAGCTGCATCTTAACGCTGACCTTCCGGACCTCGGCCTCCTGAAATGTTCCAAAGAAGCTCAACAAACACTCGAGGAACAGCAGCGCATCTTTCCACTGGGCTCAATACAGCTTTCACACTCATAGTGTGTGCAACCGTCTCACACTGTAAATGCTGCCCCCATTCTGTGTGTACTACCATCGCAGATTTGGGTTTGAATCTTGTTTCCACTTCGTCTTTGTATCCCGGCGGTAGTTGCTGAGAGCTGGCACAGACACAGCGGCTGGAATGGCCTCATACTGTGGTGTAATTATTCTCTCATTCGATGCTCACCTCACTCTGTGGCCAGGGAACCCTAGGCCTTTTCTCATTTAATCTCTCCTGACTTGCACCCTGTCAGAGCGCTTTCCTGTTATTCTGTTTGCTCCCACCGGGATTTGGCTTGGTTAAAACGTCCGACATTTCTAACCCGTCCCGGTTTTAATGAAAAGTGATGGTGAAATACGAGCTGTGTTGTCCTGTCGACAAATCCCGCCTGACTCGCTGAGTTGTTCCAGTATCTTCCGCAGATGTCGGATCAACTTTCGATACGAGAATTGAAGACGTTCTGCTCACTTTGCTCTGCATCAAGAATCAGCTGTCCCACCCAGTGAGTTAAAGCGCACGCCAAAAGTACGAATTCCGAGCCAGCCAGGAGTTGAACGTGGAATCTCCTGATTCATAGGCAGACGCGTTATCCCTTGCGCCACTGGCCCAGCCGGGTGCATGCATTTTGCTATTCCTTGTTGAGCCTCTGTGGCGCATTCGGCGGGATTCATTCACATTGGGTTTCCTTTGAGAAGCTGAGCTCACACAGCAGGGAACCAATACGTTCCCGAGACAATCAAGACATTTTCTAAAAGCTTGTCTATGTGTGGATATTCACTTACTTCTATTGACTTATTCCAGTAGATTCAGGCAGCACTCTGTATGTTTCATTTTATTCAGTTCAACAACATCAGACTGTGTAACCTCTCTTCCCCCTCCACCATCTGCTTCTTCCCCCTCCACCATCTGTATCCATCATCTTATTTTAATTCCTTGCATTGATATGTTTTACCCTCAGCATTGCCCCCCTCCCCCAGCCCATACCATCCTACTTGAGCAATCTGATCCCTGTCGCCAATTGTTCGCTGACACACTGCTTACTTTCTGCGATTAACACATTCTGATCTCTTGAGGCGCCACTATCAGCACCTTGATTAGCCTCATTTACATTCCCTTTTTCTTTCTGTCCGAGACATTTTCGTCATTTTCCACCTATTGCTGACCACTCTATCGAGGCCCAATAGGGCACGCCAACCCCGCCCCATCCACATTAGTCTGAATCTGACCCCATTTCCAGTTCTCCAGCTTTGACAAAGAGTCACCCAGACCCGGACCGACCGCTGCCATCTCGCTCCACAGAGGCTGTCAGTCCTGCTGAGATTGTCCAGTATGTTCTGTTTTTGTTTCAGAATGAAGCATCCGCAGTAAGTTGCATTTGTCGTTCATTTAGACATGTTTGAGATGGTGAATAAGTATGTTTATCTGCATTTGTAAATGCATGAAATTCTGTTGTGGATGAACTAGCTCCGAATATCCAAGATAAGAAGGTCCTTTTCTTCTCATTGCCTGTCGAAAATTCAGTGCTTGTGACTTAATGTGGAATTTATTTTAGTGGCTCATGAGAGACTAATCCTCATAATCCTCGAACATACGAGATGGGGAACACAAGTACTTTGTGCAAACATTCCTCACACAACATGAGAAGCACTTGATGTTTCTACCCGGTATGGCCCCGGGGACCTTTCGCATGTTAGGGGAATGTGCTAACCACTACACTACAGAAACCGCTGGCGGTGCAGTAATCAATGGACTTGTGCAATGTTCAACCTCACTGTGTTGCTGCAGATTCTCATGGTTCATCTGAGAGGCCATGTCACTTATTACAAGAAGACAGCCGTTTCTTTAAAACCGATGTCTCAACTTATAAAACAATCAGGAATCGAACTTTACAGACGAAGATAAGTTATGTTTTGCTTGAAGTGGAAGTTAAATTGAGAATGCAGGGCTTTCGTAAATAACCACAACCAGACGGGTGCATGCATTTTGCTATTCCTCGTTGATGAAGACCAGTTACGAGATTGCGGCAATAGTCAGCAACAGACTAAACTGGAAATACGAGATGTTTCTGCCCGGTTTCGAACCGGGGACTTTTCGCGTGTAAGGCGAATGTGATAACCACTACACTACAGAAACAGCTGGCAATCAGCGGACGTGTACAATGTGAAACCTCACTGTGTTGCTGCAGATTCGCATGGTGAGGCTGAGAGGCTAGGCCACTTATTACAAGACGACTGCTGTTTCTTACAGCTTTCACACTCATAGTGTGTGCAACAGTCTCACACTGTAAATGCTGCCCCCATTCTGTGTGTCCTTCCATCGCAGATTTGGGTTTGAATCTTGTTTCCACTTCTTCTTTGTATCCGGGCGGTAGTTGTTGAGAGCTGGCACAGACACAGCGGCTGGAATGGCCTCATACTGTGGTGTAATTATTCTCTCATTCGATGCTCACCTCACTCTGTGGCCAGGGAACCCTAGGCCTTTTCTCATTTAATCTCTCCTGACTTGCACCCTGTCAGAGCGCTTTCCTGTTGTTCTGTTTGCTCCCACCAGGATTTGACTTGGTTAAAACGTCCGACATTTCTAACCCGTCCCGGTTTTAATGAAAGGTGATGGTGAAAGACAAGCTTTGTTGTCCTGTCGACAAATTCCGCCTGACTCGCTGAGTTGTTCCAGTATTTTCCGCAGATGTTAGATCGACTTTCGATGGCAATAACAGCGTGCTTCTGTTACTTTCCCGGGGCTCGTTGGTCTAGGGGTATGACATTCACTTACCTCTATTGACTAATTCCAGTTGATTCAGGCAGCCCTCTGTATATTTCATTTTATTCAGTTCAACAACATCAGACTGTGTAATCTCTCTTCTCCCTCCACCATCTGTTTATTTCCATCAAGTTATTTTCATTCCTTCCATTGGTATGTTTTACCCTCAGCATTGCGCCCCTCCCCCCAGCCCATACCATCCTACTTGAGCAACCCTGTCGCCAATTGTTCGCTGACACACTGTTTTCTTTGTTCTGCTATTAACACATTCTGATCTCTTGAGGCGCCACTATCAGCAACTTTCTTAGCCTTGATTAGCCTCATTTACATTCCCTTTTTCTTTCTGTCCGAGACATTTTCGTCATTTTCCACCTATTGCTGACCACTCTATCGAGGCCCAATAGGGCACGCCAACCCCGCCCCATCCACATTAGTCTGAATCTGACCCCATTTCCAGTTCTCCAGCTTTGACAAAGAGTCACCCAGGCCCGGAACGACCGCTGCCATCTCGCTCCACAGAGGCTGTCAGTCCTGCTGAGATTGTCCAGTATGTTCTGTTTTTGTTTCAGAATGAAGCATCCGCAGTAAGTTGCATTTGTCGTTCATTTAGACATGTTTGAGATGGTGAATAAGTATGTTTATCTGCATTTGTAAATGCATGAAATTCTGTTGTGGATGAACTAGCTCCGAATATCCAAAATAGGAAGGTCCTTTTCTTCTCATTGCCTGTCGAAAATTCAGTGCTTGTTACTTAATGTGGAATTTATTTCAGTGGCTCATGAGAGACTAAACCTCATAATCCTCGAACATACGAGATGGGGGAACAAAAGTACTTTGTGCAAACATTCCTCACACAACATGAGAAGCACTTGATGTTTCTACCCGGTATGGCCCCGGGGACCTTTCGCATGTTAGGGGAATGTGCTAACCACTACACTACAGAAACCGCTGGCGGTGCAGTAATCAATGGACTTGTGCAATGTTCAACCTCACTGTGTTGCTGCAGCTTCTCATGGTTCGTCTGAGAGGCCATGTCACTTATTACAAGAAGACAGCCGTTTCTTTAAAACCGATGTCTCAACTTATAAAACAATCAGGAATCGAACTTTACAGAACTGAAGATAAGTTATGTTTTGCTTGAAGTGGAAGTTAAATTGAGAAGGCAGGGCTTTCGAAAATAACCACAACCAGACGGGTGCATGCATTTTGCTATTTCTCGTTGATGAAGACCAGTTACGAGATTGCGGCAATAGTCAGCAACAGACTAAACTGGAAATACGAGATGTTTCCGCCCGGTTTCGAACCGGGGACCTTTCGCGTGTTAGGCGAATGTGATAACCACTACACTACAGAAACAGCTGGCAATCAACGGACGTGTACAATGTGCAACCTCACTGTGTTGCTGCAGATTCGCATGGTGAGGCTGAGAGGCTAGGCCACTTATTACAAGTCGACTGCTGTTTCTTTCAAAAACAGATGTTTCAACATATAAAACCACGAGATGTAGAAATTAGATCGAACTTAACATGATCTGCGTTAACTTCACAGGGACGTGACCCATCTAATCTACAGAGCCAAAGTGGAGAATTGAACTGACTGGAGAGCTGCATCTTAACGCTGACCTTCCGGACCTCGGCCTCCTGAAATGTTCCAAAGAAGCTCAACAAACACTCGAGGAACAGCAGCGCATCTTTCCACTGGGCTCAATACAGCTTTCACACTCATAGTGTGTGCAACCGTCTCACACTGTAAATGCTGCCCCCATTCTGTGTGTACTACCATCGCAGATTTGGGTTTGAATCTTGTTTCCACTTCGTCTTTGTATCCGGGCGGTAGTTGCTGAGAGCTGGCACAGACACAGCGGCTGGAATGGCCTCATACTGTGGTGTAATTATTCTCTCATTCGATGCTCACCTCACTCTGTGGCCAGGGAACCCTAGGCCTTTTCTCATTTAATCTCTCCTGACTTGCACCCTGTCAGAGCGCTTTCCTGTTATTCTGTTTGCTCCCACCGGGATTTGACTTGGTTAAAACGTCCGACATTTCTAACCCGCCCCGGTTTTAATGAAAGGTGATGGTGAAAGACGTGCTTTGTTGTCCTGTCGACAAATGCCGCCTGACTCGCTGAGTTGTTCCAGTATCTTCCGCAGATGTCGGATCAACTTTCGATACGAGAATTGAAGACGTTCTGCTCACTTTGCTCTGCATCAAGAATCAGCTGTCCCACCCAGTGAGTTAAAGCGCACGCCAAAAGTTCGAATTCCGAGCCAGCCAGGAGTCGAACCTAGAATCTCCTGATTCGTAGTCAGACGCGTTATCCATTGCGCCACTGGCCCAGCCGGGTGCATGCATTTTGCTATTCCTTGTTGAGCCTCTGTGGCGCATTCGGCGGGATTCATTCACATTGGGTTTCCTTTGAGAAGCTGAGCTCACACAGCAGGGAACCAATACGTTCCCGAGACAATCAAGACATTTTCTAAAAGCTTGTCTATGTGTGGATATTCACTTACTTCTATTGACTTATTCCAGTAGATTCAGGCAGCTCTCTGTATGTTTCATTTTATTCAGTTCAACAACATCAGACTGTGTAACCTCTCTTCCCCCTCCACCATCTACTTCTTCCCCCTCCACCATCTGTATCCATCATCTTATTTTAATTCCTTGCATTGATATGTTTTACCCTCAGCATTGCCCCCCTCCCCCAGCCCATACCATCCTACTTGAGCAATCTGATCCCTGTCGCCAATTGTTCGCTGACACACTGCTTACTTTCTGCGATTAACACATTCTGATCTCTTGAGGCGCCACTATCAGCACCTTGATTAGCCTCATTTACATTCCCTTTTTCTTTCTGTCCGAGACATTTTCGTCATTTTCCACCTATTGCTGACCACTCTATCGAGGCCCAATAGGGCACGCCAACCCCGCCCCATCCACATTAGTCTGAATCTGACCCCATTTCCAGTTCTCCAGCTTTGACAAAGAGTCACCCAGGCCCGGAACGACCGCTGCCATCTCGCTCCACAGAGGCTGTCAGTCCTGCTGAGATTGTCCAGTATGTTCTGTTTTTGTTTCAGAATGAAGCATCCGCAGTAAGTTGCATTTGTCGTTTATTTAGACATGTTTGAGATGGTGAATAAGTATGTTTATCTGCATTTGTAAATGCATGAAATTCTGTTGTGGATGAACTAGCTCCGAATATCCAAAATAGGAAGGTCCTTTTCTTCTCATTGCCTGTCGAAAATTCAGTGCTTGTGACTTAATGTGGAATTTATTTTAGTGGCTCATGAGAGACTAAACCTCATAATCCTCGAACATACGAGATGGGGGAACAAAAGTACTTTGTGCAAACATTCCTCACACAACATGAGAAGCACTTGATGTTTCTACCCGGTATGGCCCCGGGGACCTTTCGCATGTTAGGGGAATGTGCTAACCACTACACTACAGAAACCGCTGGCGGTGCAGTAATCAATGGACTTATGCAATGTTCAACCTCACTGTGTTGCTGCAGCTTCTCAAGGTTCGTCTGAGAGGCCATGTCACTTATGACAAGAAGACAGCCGTTTCTTTAAAACCGATGTCTCAACTTAGAAAACAATCAGGAATCGAAATTTACAGACCTGAAGATAAGTTATGTTTTGCTTGAAGTGGAAGTTAAATTGAGAAGGCAGGGCTTTCGAAAATAACCACAACCATACGGGTGCATGCATTTTGCTATTCCTCGGTGATGAAGACCAGTTATGAGATTGCGGCTGTAGTCAGCAACAGACTAACCTGGTAGTACGAGATGTTTCTGCCCGGTTTCGAACCGGGGACCTTTCGCGTGTGAGGCGAATGTGATAACCACTACACTACAGAAACAGCTGGCAATCCACGGACGTGTACAATGTGCAACCTCACTGTGCTGCTGCAGATTCGCATGGTGAGGCTGAGAGGCTAGGCCACTTATTACAAGACGACTGCCTTTTCTCATTTAATCTCTCCTGACTTGCACCCTGTCAGAGCGCTTTCCTGTTGTTCTGTTTGCTCCCACCGGGATTTGACTTGGTTAAAACGTCCGACATTTCTAACCCGTCCCGGTTTTAATGAAAGGTGATGGTGAAAGACGAGCTTTGTTGTCCTGTCGACAAATCCCGCCTGACTCGCTGAGTTGTTCCAGTATCTTCCGCAGATGTTGGATCAACTTTCGATGGCTATAACAGCGTGCTTCTGTGCCAGTTCCGCGGCTCGTTGGTCTATGAGTATGATTCTCGCTTTGGGTGTCTCGATTGCGAAACTTGGGGGAGGTCCCGGGTTCAAATCCCGGACGAGCCCTTTGATAACGTTTTCTGTTGGTCAGGCGATATGTTTTCTTCATTTCTATGCGGCTCATTCGGCGGGATTCATTCACATTGGGTTTGCTTTGAGAAGCTGAGCTCACACAGCAGGGAACCAATAGGTTCGCGAGACAATCGCGACATTGTCTAAAAGCTTGTCTATGTGTGGACATTCACTTACCTCTATTGACTTATTCCAGTAGATTCAGGCAGCTCTCTGTATGTTTCATTTTATTCAGTTCAACAACATCAGACTGTGTAATCTCTCTTCTCCCTCCACCATCTGTTTATTTCCATCAAGTTATTTGCATTCCTTCCATTGGTATGTTTTACCCTCAGCATTGCCCCCCTCCCCCCAGCCCATACCATCCTACTTGAGCAATCTGATCCCTGTGGCCAATTGTTCGCTGACACACTGCTTACTTTGTTCTGCTATTAACACATTCTGATCTCTTGAGGCGCCACTATCAGCACCTTTGTTAGCCTTGATTAGCCTCATTTACATTCCCTTTTTCTTTCTGTCCGAGACATTTTCGTCATTTTCCACCTATTGCTGACCACTCTATCGAGGCCCAATCGGGCACGCCAACCCCGCCCCATCCACATTAGTCTGAATCTGACCCCATTTCCAGTTCTCCAGCTTTGACAAAGAGTCACCCAGGCCCGGAACGACCGCTGCCATCTCGCTCCACAGAGGCTGTCAGTCCTGCTGAGATTGTCCAGTATGTTCTGTTTTTGTTTCAGAATGAAGCATCCGCAGTAAGTTGCATTTGTCGTTCATTTAGACATGTTTGAGATGGTGAATAAGTATGTTTATCTGCATTTGTAAATGCATGAAATTCTGTTGTGGATGAACTAGCTCCGAATATCCAAAATAAGAAGGTCCTTTTCTTCTCATTGCCTGTCGAAAATTCAGTGCTTGTGACTTAATGTGGAATTTATTTTAGTGGCTCATGAGAGACTAAACCTCATAATCCTCGAACATACGAGATGGGGGAACAAAAGTACTTTGTGCAAACATTCCTCACACAACATGAGAAGCACTTGATGTTTCTACCCGGTATGGCCTCGGGGACCTTTCGCATGTTAGGGGAATGTGCTAACCACTACACGACAGAAACCGCTGGCGGTGCAGTAATCAATGGACTTGTGCAGTGTTCAACCTCACTGTGTTGCTGCAGATTCTCATGGTTCGTCTGAGAGGCCATGTCACTTATTACAAGAAGACAGCCGTTTCTTTAAAACCGATGTCTCAACTTATAAAACAATCAGGAATCGAACTTTACAGACCTGAAGATAGGTTATGCTTGAAGTGGAAGTTAAATTGAGAAGGCAGGGCTTTCGAAAATAACCACAACCATACGGGTGCATGCATTTTGCTATTCCTCGTTGATGAAGACCAGTTACGAGATTGCGGCAATAGTCAGCAACAGACTAAACTGGAAGTACGAGAAGTTTCTGCTCGGTTTCGAACTTTTCGCGTGTTAGGCGAATGTGATAACCACTACACTACAGAAACAGCTGGCAATCAACGGACGTGTACAATGTGCAACCTCTCTGTGTTGCTGCAGATTCGCATGGTGAGGCTGAGAGGCCAGGCCACTTATTACAAGACGACTGCTGTTTCTTTCAAAAACAGATGTTTCAACATATAAAACCACAAGATGTAGAAATTAGATCGAACTTAACATGATCTGCGTTAACTTCACAGGGACGTGACCCATCTAATCCACAGAGCCAAAGTGGAGAATTGAACTGACTGGAGAGCTGCATCTTAACGCTGACCTCCCGGACCTCGGCCTCCTGAAATGTTCCAAAGAAGCTCAACAAACACTCGAGGAACAGCAGCGCATCTTTCCACTGGGCTCAATACAGCTTGCACACTCATAGTGTGTGCAACAGTCTGACACTGTAAATGCTGCCCCACTCTGTGTGTACTACCATCGCAGATTTGGGTTTGAATCTTGTTTCCACTTCTTCTTTGTATCCGGGCGGTAGTTGTTGAGAGCTGGCACAGACACAGCGGCTGGAATGGCCTCATACTGTGGTGTAATTATTCTCTCATTCGATGCTCACCTCACTCTGTGGCCAGGGAACCCTAGGCCTTTTCTCATTTAATCTCTCCTGACTTGCACCCTGTCAGAGCGCTTTCCTGTTGTTCTGTTTGCTCCCACCAGGATTTGACTTGGTTAAAACGTCCGACATTTCTAACCCGCCCCGGTTTAAATGAAAGGTGATGGTGAAAGACGAGCTTTGTTGTCCTGTCGACAAATCCCGCCTGACTCGCTGAGTTGTTCCAGTATTTTCCGCAGATGTTAGATCGACTTTCGATGGCAATAACAGCGTGCTTCTGTTACGTTCCCGGGGCTCGTTGGTCTAGGGGTATGACATTCACTTACCTCTATTGACTAATTCCAGTTGATTCAGGCAGCTCTCTGTATGTTTCATTTTATTCAGTTCAACAACATCAGACTGTGTAATCTCTCTTCTACCTCCACCATCTGTTTATTTCCATCAAGTTATTTTCATTCCTTTCATTGGTATGTTTTACCCTCAGCATTGCCCCCCAGCCCATACCATCCTACTTGAGCAACCCTGTCGCCAATTGTTCGCTGACACACTGCTTACTTTGTTCTGCTATTAACACATTCTGATCTCTTGAGGCGCCACTATCAGCACCTTTGTTAGCCTTGATTAGCCTCATTTACATTCCCTTTTTCTTTCTGTCCGAGACATTTTCGTCATTTTCTACCTATTGCTGACCACTCTATCGAGGCCCAATAGGGCACGCCAACCCCGCCCCATCCACATTAGTCTGAATCTGACCCCATTTCCAGTTCTCCAGCTTTGTCAAAGAGTCACCCAGGCCCGGAACGACCGCTGCCATCTCGCTCCACAGAGGCTGTCAGTCCTGCTGAGATTGTCCAGTATGTTCTGTTTTTGTTTCAGAATGAAGCATCCGCAGTAAGTTGCATTTGTCGTTTATTTAGACATGTTTGAGATGGTGAATAAGTATGTTTATCTGCATTTGTAAATGCATGAAATTCTGTTGTGGATGAACTAGCTCCGAATATCCAAAATAGGAAGGTCCTTTTCTTCTCATTGCCTGTCGAAAATTCAGTGCTTGTGACTTAATGTGGAATTTATTTTAGTGGCTCATGAGAGACTAAACCTCATAATCCTCGAACATACGAGATGGGGGAACAAAAGTACTTTGTGCAAACATTCCTCACACAACATGAGAAGCACTTGATGTTTCTACCCGGTATGGCCCCGGGGACCTTTCGCATGTTAGGGGAATGTGCTAACCACTACACTACAGAAACCGCTGGCGGTGCAGTAATCAATGGACTTATGCAATGTTCAACCTCACTGTGTTGCTGCAGCTTCTCATGGTTCGTCTGAGAGGCCATGTCACTTATGACAAGAAGACAGCCGTTTCTTTAAAACCGATGTCTCAACTTAGAAAACAATCAGGAATCGAAATTTACAGACCTGAAGATAAGTTATGTTTTGCTTGAAGTGGAAGTTAAATTGAGAAGGCAGGGCTTTCGAAAATAACCACAACCATACGGGTGCATGCATTTTGCTATTTCTCGGTGATGAAGACCAGTTATGAGATTGCGGCTGTAGTCAGCAACAGACTAACCTGGTAGTACGAGATGTTTCTGCCCGGTTTCGAACCGGGGACCTTTCGCGTGTGAGGCGAATGTGATAACCACTACACTACAGAAACAGCTGGCAATCCACGGACGTGTACAATGTGCAACCTCACTGTGCTGCTGCAGATTCGCATGGTGAGGCTGAGAGGCTAGGCCACTTATTACAAGACGACTGCCTTTTCTCATTTAATCTCTCCTGACTTGCACCCTGTCAGAGCGCTTTCCTGTTGTTCTGTTTGCTCCCACCGGGATTTGACTTTGTTAAAACGTCCGACATTTCTAACCCGTCCCGGTTTTAATGAAAGGTGATGGTGAAAGACGAGCTTTGTTGTCCTGTCGACAAATCCCGCCTGACTCGCTGAGTTGTTCCAGTATCTTCCGCAGATGTTGGATCAACTTTCGATGGCTATAACAGCGTGCTTCTGTGCCAATTCCGCGGCTCGTTGGTCTAGGAGTATGATTCTCGCTTTGGGTGTCTCGAATGCGAAACTTGCGGGAGGTCCCGGGTTCAAATCCCGGGCGAGCCCTTTGATAACGTTTTCTGTTGGTCAGGCGATATGTTTACTTCATTTCTATGCGGCTCATTCGGCGGGATTCATTCACATTGGGTTTGCTTTGAGAAGCTGAGCTCATACAGCAGGGAACCAATAGGTTCGCGAGACAATCGCGACATTGTCTAAAAGCTTGTCTATGTGTGGACATTCACTTACCTCTATTGACTTATTCCAGTAGATTCAGGCAGCTCTCTGTATGTTTCATTTTATTCAGTTCAACAACATCAGACTGTGTAATCTCTCTTCTCCCTCCACCATCTGTTTATTGCCATCAAGTTATTTTCATTCCTTCCATTGGTATGTTTTACCCTCAGCATTGCCCCCCTCCCCCCAGCCCATACCATCCTACTTGAGCAATCTGATCCCTGTGGCCAATTGTTCGCTGACACACTGCTTACTTTGTTCTGCTATTAACACATTTTGATCTCTTGAGGCGCCACTATCAGCACCTTTGTTAGCCTTGATTAGCCTCATTTACATTCCCTTTTTCTTTCTGTCCGAGACATTTTCGTCATTTTCCACCTATTGCTGACCACTCTATCGAGGCCCAATCGGGCACGCCAACCCCGCCCCATCCACATTAGTCTGAATCTGACCCCATTTCCAGTTCTCCAGCTTTGACAAAGAGTCACCCAGGCCCGGAACGACCGCTGCCATCTCGCTCCACAGAGGCTGTCAGTCCTGCTGAGATTGTCCAGTATGTTCTGTTTTTGTTTCAGAATGAAGCATCCGCAGTAAGTTGCATTTGTCGTTCATTTAGACATGTTTGAGATGGTGAATAAGTATGTTTATCTGCATTTGTAAATGCATGAAATTCTGTTGTGGATGAACTAGCTCCGAATATCCAAAATAAGAAGGTCCTTTTCTTCTCATTGCCTGTCGAAAATTCAGTGCTTGTGACTTAATGTGGAATTTATTTTAGTGGCTCATGAGAGACTAAACCTCATAATCCTCGAACATACGAGATGGGGGAACAAAAGTACTTTGTGCAAACATTCCTCACACAACATGAGAAGCACTTGATGTTTCTACCCGGTATGGCCTCGGGGACCTTTCGCATGTTAGGGGAATGTGCTAACCACTACACTACAGAAACCGCTGGCGGTGCAGTAATCAATGGACTTGTGCAGTGTTCAACCTCACTGTGTTGCTGCAGATTCTCATGGTTCGTCTGAGAGGCCATGTCACTTATTACAAGAAGACAGCCGTTTCTTTAAAACCGATGTCTCAACTTATAAAACAATCAGGAATCGAACTTTACAGACCTGAAGATAAGTTATGCTTGAAGTGGAAGTTAAATTGAGAAGGCAGGGCTTTCGAAAATAACCACAACCATACGGGTGCATGCATTTTGCTATTCCTCGTTGATGAAGACCAGTTACGAGATTGCGGCAATAGTCAGCAACAGACTAAACTGGAAGTACGAGAAGTTTCTGCTCGGTTTCGAACTTTTCGCGTATTAGGCGAAAAGTTCACTACACTACACTACAGAAACAGCTGGCAATCAACGGACGTGTACAATGTGCAACCTCTCTGTGTTGCTGCAGATTCGCATGGTGAGGCTGAGAGGCCAGGCCACTTATTACAAGACGACTGCTGTTTCTTTCAAAAACAGATGTTTCAACATATAAAACCACAAGATATAGAAATTAGATCGAACTTAACATGATCTGCGTTAACTTCACAGGGACGTGACCCATCTAATCCACAGAGCCAAAGTGGAGAATTGAACTGACTGGAGAGCTGCATCTTAACGCTGACCTCCCGGACATCGGCCTCCTGAAATGTTCCAAAGAAGCTCAACAAACACTCGAGGAACAGCAGCGCATCTTTCCACTGGGCTCAATACAGCTTGCACACTCATAGTGTGTGCAACAGTCTCACACTGCAAATGCTGCTCCCATTCTGTGTGTACTTCCATCGCAGATTTGGGTTTGAATCTTGTTTCCACTTCTTCTTTGTATCCGGGCGGTAGTTGTTGAGAGCTGGCACAGACACAGCGGCTAGAATGGCCTCATACTGTGGTGTAATTATCCTCTCATTCGATGCTCACCTCACTCTGTGGCCAGGGAACCCTAGGCCTTTTCTCATTTAATCTCTCCTGACTTGCACCCTGTCAGAGCGCTTTCCTGTTGTTCTGTTTGCTCCCACCAGGATTTGACTTGGTTAAAACGTCCGACATTTCTAACCCGCCCCGGTTTAAATGAAAGGTGATGGTGAAAGACGAGCTTTGTTGTCCTGTCGACAAATTCCGCCTGACTCGCTGAGTTGTTCCAGTATTTTCCGCAGATGTTAGATCGACTTTCGATGGCAATAACAGCGTGCTTCTGTTACGTTCCCGGGGCTCGTTAGTCTAGGGGTATGACATTCACTTACCTCTATTGACTAATTCCAGTTGATTCAGGCAGCTCTCTGTATGTTTCATTTTATTCAGTTCAACAACATCAGACTGTGTAATCTCTCTTCTACCTCCACCATCTGCTTATTTCCATCAAGTTATTTTCATTCCTTTCATTGGTATGTTTTACCCTCAGCATTGCCCCCCTCCCCCCAGCCCATACCATCCTACTTGAGCAACCCTGTCGCCAATTGTTCGCTGACACACTGCCTACTTTGTTCTGCTATTAACACATTCTGATCTCTTGAGGCGCCACTATCAGCACCTTTGTTAGCCTTGATTAGCCTCATTTACATTCCCTTTTTCTTTCTGTCCGAGACATTTTCGTCATTTTCCACCTATTGCTGACCACTCTATCGAGGCCCAATAGGGCACGCCAACCCCGCCCCATCCACATTAGTCTGAATCTGACCCCATTTCCAGTTCTCCAGCTTTGACAAAGAGTCACCCAGGCCCGGAACGACCGCTGCCATCTCGCTCCACAGAGGCTGTCAGTCCTGCTGAGATTGTCCAGTATGTTCTGTTTTTGTTTCAGAATGAAGCATCCGCAGTAAGTTACTTTTGTCGTTTATTTAGACATGTTTGAGATGGTGAATAAGTATGTTTATCTGCATTTGTAAATGCATGAAATTCTGTTGTGGATGAACTAGCTCCGAATATCCAAAATAGGAAGGTCCTTTCCTTCTCTTTGCCTGTCGATAATTCAGTGCTTGTGACTTAATGTGGAATTTATTTTAGTGGCTCATGAGAGACTAAACCTCATAATCCTCGAACATACGAGATGGGGGAACAAAAGTACTTTGTGCAAACATTCCTCACACAACATGAGAAGCACTTGATGTTTCTACCCGGTATGGCCCCGGGGACCTTTCGCATGTTAGGGGAATGTGCTAACCACTACACTACAGAAACCGCTGGCGGTGCAGTAATCAATGGACTTATGCAATGTTCAACCTCACTGTGTTGCTGCAGCGTCTCATGGTTCGTCTGAGAGGCCATGTCACTTATGACAAGAAGACAGCCGTTTCTTTAAAACCGATGTCTCAACTTAGAAAACAATCAGGAATCGAAATTTACAGACCTGAAGATAAGTTATGTTTTGCTTGAAGTGGAAGTTAAATTGAGAAGGCAGGGCTTTCGAAAATAACCACAACCATACGGGTGCATGCAGTTTGCTATTTTTCGGTGATGAAGACCAGTTATGAGATTGCGGCAAAAGTCAGCAACCGAACAACCTGGTAGCCCGAGATGTTTCTGCCCGGTTTCGAACCGGGGACCTTTCGCGTGTGAGGCGAATGTGATAACCACTACACTACAGAAACAGCTGGCAATCCACGGACTTGTACAATGTGCAACCTCACTGTGCTGCTGCAGATTCGCATGGTGAGGCTGAGAGGCTAGGCCACTTATTACAAGACGACTGCCTTTTCTCATTTAATCTCTCCTGACTTGCACCCTGTCAGAGCGCTTTCCTGTTGTTCTGTTTGCTCCCACCGGGATTTGACTTGGTTAAAACGTCCGACATTTCTAACCCGTCCCGGTTTTAATGAAAGGTGATGGTGAAAGACGAGCTTTGTTGTCCTGTCGACAAATCCCGCCTGACTCGCTGAGTTGTTCCAGTATCTTCCGCAGATGTTGGATCAACTTTCGATGGCTATAACAGCGTGCTTCTGTGCCAGTTCCGCGGCTCGTTGGTCTAGGAGTATGATTCGCGCTTTGGGTGTCTCGATTGCGAAACTTGCGGGAGGTCCCGGGTTCAAATCCCGGACGAGCCCTTTGATAACGTTTTCTGTTGGTCAGGCGATGTGTTTTCTTCATTTCTATGCGGCTCATTCGGCGGGATTCATTCACATTGGGTTTGCTTTGAGAAGCTGAGCTCACACAGCAGGGAACCAATAGGTTCGCGAGACAATCGCGACATTGTCTAAAAGCTTGTCTATGTGTGGACATTCACTTACCTCTATTGACTTATTCCAGTAGATTCAGGCAGCTCTCTGTATGTTTCATTTTATTCAGTTCAACAACAGCAGACTGTGTAATCTCTCTTCTCCCTCCACCATCTGTTTATTTCCATCAAGTTATTTTCATTCCTTCCATTGGTATGTTTTACCCTCAGCATTGCCCCCCTCCCCCCAGCCCATACCATCCTACTTGAGCAATCTGATCCCTGTGGCCAATTGTTCGCTGACACACTGCTTACTTTGTTCTGCTATTAACACATTCTGATCTCTTGAGGCGCCACTATCAGCACCTTTGTTAGCCTTGACTAGCCTCATTTACATTCCCTTTTTCTTTCTGTCCGAGACATTTTCGTCATTTTCCACCTATTGCTGTCCACTCTATCGAGGCCCAATCGGGCACGCCAACCCCGCCCCATCCACATTAGTCTGAATCTGACCCCATTTCCAGTTCTCCAGCTTTGACAAAGAGTCACCCAGGCCCGGAACGACCGCTGCCATCTCGCTCCACAGAGGCTGTCAGTCCTGCTGAGATTGTCCAGTTTGTTCTGTTTTTGTTTCAGAATGAAGCATCCGCATAAGTTGCATTTGTCGTTCATTTAGACATGTTTGAGATGGTGAATAAGTATGTTTATCTGCATTTGTAAATGCATGAAATTCTGTTGTGGATGAACTAGCTCCGAATGTCCAAAATAAGAAGGTCCTTTTCTTCTCATTGCCTGTCGAAAATTCAGTGCTTGTGACTTAATGTGGAATTTATTTTAGTGGCTCATGAGAGACTAAACCTCATAATCCTCGAACATACGAGATGGGGGAACAAAAGTACTTTGTGCAAACATTCCTCACACAACATGAGAAGCACTTGATGTTTCTACCCGGTATGGCCTCGGGGACCTTTCCCATGTTAGGGGAATGTGCTAACCACTACACTACAGAAACCGCTGGCGGTGCAGTAATCAATGGACTTGTGCAATGTTCAACCTCACTGTGTTGCTGCAGATTCTCATGGTTCGTCTGAGAGGCCATGTCACTTATTACAAGAAGACAGCCGTTTCTTTAAAACCGATGTCTCAACTTATAAAACAATCAGGAATCGAACTTTACAGACCTGAAGATAAGTTATGCTTGAAGTGGAAGTTAAATTGAGAAGGCAGGGCTTTCGAAAATAACCACAACCATACGGGTGCATGCATTTTGCTATTCCTCGTTGATGAAGACCAGTTACGAGATTGCGGCAATAGTCAGCAACAGACTAAACTGGAAGTACGAGAAGTTTCTGCTCGGTTTCGAACTTTTCGCGTGTTAGGCGAATGTGATAACCATTACACTATAGAAACAGCTGGAAATCAACGGACGTGTACAATGTGCAACCTCACTGTGTTGCTGCAGATTCGCATGGTGAGGCTGAGAGGCCAGGCCACTTATTACAAGACGACTGCTGTTTCTTTCAAAAGCAGATGTTTCAACATATAAAACCACAAGATGTAGAAATTAGATCGAACTTAACATGATCTGCGTTAACTTCACAGGGACGTGACCCATCTAATCCACAGAGCCAAAGTGGAGAATTGAACTGACTGGAGAGCTGCATCTTAACGCTGACCTCCCGGACCTCGGCCTCCTGAAATGTTCCAAAGAAGCTCAACAAACACTCGAGGAACAGCAGCGCATCTTTCCACTGGGCTCAATACAGCTTGCACACACATAGTGTGTGCAACAGTCTCACACTGTAAATGCTGCCCCCATTCTGTGTGTACTTCCATCGCAGATTTGGGTTTGAATCTTGTTTCCACTTCTTCTTTGTATCCGGGCGGTAGTTGTTGAGAGCTGGCACAGACACAGCGGCTAGAATGGCCTCATACTGTGGTGTAATTATTCTCTCATTCGATGCTCACCTCACTCTGTGGCCAGGGAACCCTAGGCCTTTTCTCATTTAATCTCTCCTGACTTGCACCCTGTCAGACCGCTTTCCTGTTGTTCTGTTTGCTCCCACCAGGATTTGGCTTGGTTAAAACGTCCGACATTTCTAACCTTCCACGGTTTTAATGAAAGGTGATGGTGAAAGACGAGCTTTATTGTCCTGTCGACAAATCCCGCCTGACTCGCTGAGTTGTTCCAGTATCTTCCGCAGATGTTGGATCAACTTTCGATGGCTATAACAGCGTGCTTCTGTGCCAATTCCGCGGCTCGTTGGTCTAGGAGTATGATTCTCGCTTTGGGTGTCTCGATTGCGAAACTTGCGGGAGGTCCCCGGTTCAAATCCCGGGCGAGCCCTTTGATAACGTTTTCTGTTGGTCAGGCGATATGTTTACTTCATTTCTATGCGGCTCATTCGGCGGGATTCATTCACATTGGGTTTGCTTTGAGAAGCTGAGCTCATACAGCAGGGAACCAATAGGTTCGCGAGACAATCGCGACATTGTCTAAAAGCTTGTCTATGTGTGGACATTCACTTACCTCTATTGACTTATTCCAGTAGATTCAGGCAGCTCTCTGTATGTTTCATTTTATTCAGTTCAACAACATCAGACTGTGTAATCTCTCTTCTCCCTCCACCATCTGTTTATTTCCATCAAGTTATTTTCATTCCTTCCATTGGTATGTTTTACCCTCAGCATTGCCCCCCTCCCCCCAGCCCATACCATCCTACTTGAGCAATCTGATCCCTGTGGCCAATTGTTCGCTGACACACTGCTTACTTTGTTCTGCTATTAACACATTTTGATCTCTTGAGGCGCCACTATCAGCACCTTTGTTAGCCTTGATTAGCCTCATTTACATTCCCTTTTTCTTTCTGTCCGAGACATTTTCGTCATTTTCCACCTATTGCTGACCACTCTATCGAGGCCCAATCGGGCACGCCAACCCCGCCCCATCCACATTAGTCTGAATCTGACCCCATTTCCAGTTCTCCAGCTTTGACAAAGAGTCACCCAGGCCCGGAACGACCGCTGCCATCTCGCTCCACAGAGGCTGTCAGTCCTGCTGAGATTGTCCAGTATGTTCTGTTTTTGTTTCAGAATGAAGCATCCGCAGTAAGTTGCATTTGTCGTTCATTTAGACATGTTTGAGATGGTGAATAAGTATGTTTATCTGCATTTGTAAATGCATGAAATTCTGTTGTGGATGAACTAGCTCCGAATATCCAAAATAAGAAGGTCTTTTTCTTCTCATTGCCTGTCGAAAATTCAGTGCTTGTGACTTAATGTGGAATTTATTTTAGTGGCTCATGAGAGACTAAACCTCATAATCCTCGAACATACGAGATGGGGGAACAAAAGTACTTTGTGCAAACATTCCTCACACAACATGAGAAGCACTTGATGTTTCTACCCGGTATGGCCTCGGGGACCTTTCGCATGTTAGGGGAATGTGCTAACCACTACACTACAGAAACCGCTGGCGGTGCAGTAATCAATGGACTTGTGCAGTGTTCAACCTCACTGTGTTGCTGCAGATTCTCATGGTTCGTCTGAGAGGCCATGTCACTTATTACAAGAAGACAGCCGTTTCTTTAAAACCGATGTCTCAACTTATAAAACAATCAGGAATCGAACTTTACAGACCTGAAGATAAGTTATGCTTGAAGTGGAAGTTAAATTGAGAAGGCAGGGCTTTCGAAAATAACCACAACCATACGGGTGCATGCATTTTGCTATTCCTCGTTGATGAAGACCAGTTACGAGATTGCGGCAATAGTCAGCAACAGACTAAACTGGAAGTACGAGAAGTTTCTGCTCGGTTTCGAACTCTTCGCGTATTAGGCGAAAAGTTCACTACACTACACTACAGAAACAGCTGGCAATCAACGGACGTGTACAATGTGCAACCTCTCTGTGTTGCTGCAGATTCGCATGGTGAGGCTGAGAGGCCAGGCCACTTATTACAAGACGACTGCTGTTTCTTTCAAAAACAGATGTTTCAACATATAAAACCACAAGATATAGAAATTAGATCGAACTTAACATGATCTGCGTTAACTTCACAGGGACGTGACCCATCTAATCCACAGAGCCAAAGTGGAGAATTGAACTGACTGGAGAGCTGCATCTTAACGCTGACCTCCCGGACATCGGCCTCCTGAAATGTTCCAAAGAAGCTCAACAAACACTCGAGGAACAGCAGCGCATCTTTCCACTGGGCTCAATACAGCTTGCACACTCATAGTGTGTGCAACAGTCTCACACTGCAAATGCTGCTCCCATTCTGTGTGTACTTCCATCGCAGATTTGGGTTTGAATCTTGTTTCCACTTCTTCTTTGTATCCGGGCGGTAGTTGTTGAGAGCTGGCACAGACACAGCGGCTAGAATGGCCTCATACTGTGGTGTAATTATCCTCTCATTCGATGCTCACCTCACTCTGTGGCCAGGGAACCCTAGGCCTTTTCTCATTTAATCTCTCCTGACTTGCACCCTGTCAGACCGCTTTCCTGTTGTTCTGTTTGCTCCCACCAGGATTTGACTTGGTTAAAACGTCCGACATTTCTAACCCGCCCCGGTTTAAATGAAAGGTGATGGCGAAAGACGAGCTTTGTTGTCCTGTCGACAAATTCCGCCTGACTCGCTGAGTTGTTCCAGTATTTTCCGCAGATGTTAGATCGACTTTCGATGGCAATAACAGCGTGCTTCTGTTACGTTCCCGGGGCTCGTTAGTCTAGGGGTATGACATTCACTTACCTCTATTGACTAATTCCAGTTGATTCAGGCAGCTCTCTGTATGTTTCATTTTATTCAGTTCAACAACATCAGACTGTGTAATCTCTCTTCTACCTCCACCATCTGTTTATTTCCATCAAGTTATTTTCATTCCTTTCATTGGTATGTTTTACCCTCAGCATTGCCCCCCTCCCCCCAGCCCATACCATCCTACTTGAGCAACCCTGTCGCCAATTGTTCGCTGACACACTGCTTACTTTGTTCTGCTATTAACACATTCTGATCTCTTGAGGCGCCACTATCAGCACCTTTGTTAGCCTTGATTAGCCTCATTTACATTCCCTTTTTCTTTCTGTCCGAGACATTTTCGTCATTTTCCACCTATTGCTGACCACTCTATCGAGGCCCAATCGGGCACGCCAACCCCGCCCCATCCACATTAGTCTGAATCTGACCCCATTTCCAGTTCTCCAGCTTTGACAAAGAGTCACCCAGGCCCGGAACGACCGCTGCCATCTCGCTCCACAGAGGCTGTCAGTCCTGCTGAGATTGTCCAGTATGTTCTGTTTTTGTTTCAGAATGAAGCATCCGCATAAGTTGCATTTGTCGTTCATTTAGACATGTTTGAGATGGTGAATAAGTATGTTTATCTGCATTTGTAAATGCATGAAATTCTGTTGTGGATGAACTAGCTCCGAATGTCCAAAATAAGAAGGTCCTTTTCTTCTCATTGCCTGTCGAAAATTCAGTGCTTGTGACTTAATGTGGAATTTATTTTAGTGGCTCATGAGAGACTAAACCTCATAATCCTCGAACATACGAGATGGGGGAACAAAAGTACTTTGTGCAAACATTCCTCACACAACATGAGAAGCACTTGATGTTTCTACCCGGTATGGCCTCGGGGACCTTTCCCATGTTAGGGGAATGTGCTAACCACTACACTACAGAAACCGCTGGCGGTGCAGTAATCAATGGACTTGTGCAATGTTCAACCTCACTGTGTTGCTGCAGATTCTCATGGTTCGTCTGAGAGGCCATGTCACTTATTACAAGAAGACAGCCGTTTCTTTAAAACCGATGTCTCAACTTATAAAACAATCAGGAATCGAACTTTACAGACCTGAAGATAAGTTATGCTTGAAGTGGAAGTTAAATTGAGAAGGCAGGGCTTTCGAAAATAACCACAACCATACGGGTGCATGCATTTTGCTATTCCTCGTTGATGAAGACCAGTTACGAGATTGCGGCAATAGTCAGCAACAGACTAAACTGGAAGTACGAGAAGTTTCTGCTCGGTTTCGAACTTTTCGCGTGTTAGGCGAATGTGATAACCATTACACTATAGACACAGCTGGAAATCAACGGACGTGTACAATGTGCAACCTCACTGTGTTGCTGCAGATTCGCATGGTGAGGCTGAGAGGCCAGGCCACTTATTACAAGACGACTGCTGTTTCTTTCAAAAGCAGATGTTTCAACATATAAAACCACAAGATGTAGAAATTAGATCGAACTTAACATGATCTGCGTTAACTTCACAGAGACGTGACCCATCTAATCCACAGAGCCAAAGTGGAGAATTGAACTGACTGGAGAGCTGCATCTTAACGCTGACCTCCCGGACCTCGGTCTCCTGAAATGTTCCAAAGAAGCTCAACAAACACTCGAGGAACAGCAGCGCATCTTTCCACTGGGCTCAATACAGCTTGCACACACATAGTGTGTGCAACAGTCTCACACTGTAAATGCTGCCCCCATTCTGTGTGTACTTCCATCGCAGATTTGGGTTTGAATCTTGTTTCCACTTCTTCTTTGTATCCGGGCGGTAGTTGTTGAGAGCTGGCACAGACACAGCGGCTGGAATGGCCTCATACTGTGGTGTAATTATTCTCTCATTCGATGCTCACCTCACTCTGTGGCCAGGGAACCCTAGGCCTTTTCTCATTTAATCTCTCCTGACTTGCACCCTGTCAGACCGCTTTCCTGTTGTTCTGTTTGCTCCCACCAGGATTTGGCTTGGTTAAAACGTCCGACATTTCTAACCTTCCCCGGTTTTAATGAAAGGTGATGGTGAAAGACGAGCTTTGTTGTCCTGTCGACAAATCCCGCCTGACTCGCTGAGTTGTTCCAGTATTTTCCGCAGATGTTAGATCGACTTTCGATGGCAATAACAGCGTGCTTCTGTTACGTTCCCGGGGCTCGTTGGTCTAGGGGTATGACATTCACTTACCTCTATTGACTAATTCCAGTTGATTCAGGCAGCTCTCTGTATGTTTCATTTTATTCAGTTCAACAACATCAGACTGTGTAATCTCTCTTCTACCTCCACCATCTGTTTATTTCCATCAAGTTATTTTCATTCCTTCCATTGGTATGTTTTACCCTCAGCATTGCCCCCCTCCCCCCAGCCCATACCATCCTACTTGAGCAACCCTGTCGCCAATTGTTCGCTGACACACTGCTTACTTTGTTCTGCTATTAACACATTCTGATCTCTTGAGGCGCCACTATCAGCACCTTTGTTAGCCTTGATTAGCCTCATTTACATTCCCTTTTTCTTTCTGTCCGAGACATTTTCGTCATTTTCCACCTATTGCTGACCACTCTATCGAGGTCCAATAGGGCACGCCAACCCCGCCCCATCCACATTAGTCTGAATCTGACCCCATTTCCAGTTCTCCAGCTTTGACAAAGAGTCACCCAGGCCCGGAACGACCGCTGCCATCTCGCTCCACAGAGGCTGTCAGTCCTGCTGAGATTGTCCAGTATGTTCTGTTTTTGTTTCAGAATGAAGCATCCGCAGTAAGTTGCATTTGTCGTTTATTTAGACATGTTTGAGATGGTGAATAAGTATGTTGATCTGCATTTGTAAATGCATGAAATTCTGTTGTGGATGAACTAGCTCCGAATATCCAAAATAGGAAGGTCCTTTTCTTCTCATTGCCTGTCGAAAATTCAGTGCTTGTGACTTAATGTGGAATTTATTTTAGTGGCTCATGAGAGACTAAACCTCATAATCCTCGAACATACGAGATGGGGGAACAAAAGTACTTTGTGCAAACATTCCTCACACAACATGAGAAGCACGTGATGTTTCTACCCGGTATGGCCCCGGGGACCTTTCGCATGTTAGGGGAATGTGCTAACCACTACACTACAGAAACCGCTGGCGGTGCAGTAATCAATGGACTTATGCAATGTTCAACCTCACTGTGTTGCTGCAGCGTCTCATGGTTCGTCTGAGAGGCCATGTCACTTATGACAAGAAGACAGCCGTTTCTTTAAAACCGATGTCTCAACTTAGAAAACAATCAGGAATCGAAATTTACAGACCTGAAGATAAGTTATGTTTTGCTTGAAGTGGAAGTTAAATTGAGAAGGCAGGGCTTTCGAAAATAACCACAACCATACGGGTGCATGCAGTTTGCTATTTTTCGGTGATGAAGACCAGTTATGAGATTGCGGCAAAAGTCAGCAACCGAACAACCTGGTAGCCCGAGATGTTTCTGCCCGGTTTCGAACCGGGGACTTTTCGCGTGTGAGGCGAATGTGATAACCACTACACTACAGAAACAGCTGGCAACCACAGACGTGTACAATGTGCAACCTCACTGTGCTGCTGCAGATTCGCATGGTGAGGCTGAGAGGCTAGGCCACTTATTACAAGACGACTGCCTTTTCTCATTTAATCTCTCCTGACTTGCACCCTGTCAGAGCGCTTTCCTGTTGTTCTGTTTGCTCCCACCGGGATTTGACTTGGTTAAAACGTCCGACATTTCTAACCCGTCCCGGTTTTAATGAAAGGTGATGGTGAAAGACGAGCTTTGTTGTCCTGTCGACAAATCCCGCCTGACTCGCTGAGTTGTTCCAGTATCTTCCGCAGATGTTGGATCAACTTTCGATGGCTATAACAGCGTGCTTCTGTGCCAGTTCCGCGGCTCGTTGGTCTAGGAGTATGATTCTCGCTTTGGGTGTCTCGATTGCGAAACTTGCGGGAGGTCCCGGGTTCAAATCCCGGACGAGCCCTTTGATAACGTTTTCTGTTGGTCAGGCGATATGTTTTCTTCATTTCTATGCGGCTCATTCGGCGGGATTTATTCACATTGGGTTTGCTTTGAGAAGCTGAGCTCACACAGCAGGGAACCAATAGGTTCGCGAGACAATCGCGACATTGTCTAAAAGCTTGTCTATGTGTGGACATTCACTTACCTCTATTGACTAATTCCAGTAGATTCAGGCAGCTCTCTGTATGTTTCATTTTATTCAGTTCAACAACATCAGACTATGTAATCTCTCTTCTCCCTCCACCATCTGTTTATTTCCATCAAGTTATTTTCATTCCTTGCATTGGTATGTTTTACCCTCAGCATTGCCCCCCTCCCCCCAGCCCATACCATCCTACTTGAGCAATCTGATCCCTGTGGCCAATTGTTCGCTGACACACTGCTTACTTTGTTCTGCTATTAACACATTCTGATCTCTTGAGGCGCCACTATCAGCACCTTTGTTAGCCTTGATTAGCCTCATTTACATTCCCTTTTTCTTTCTGTCCGAGACATTTTCGTCATTTTCCACCTATTGCTGACCACTCTATCGAGGCCCAATAGGGCACGCCAACCCCGCCCCATCCACATTAGTCTGAATCTGACCCCATTTCCAGTTCTCCAGCTTTGACAAAGAGTCACCCAGGCCCGGAACGACCGCTGCCATCTCGCTCCACAGAGGCTGTCAGTCCTGCTGAGATTGTCCAGTATGTTCTGTTTTTGTTTCAGAATGAAGCATCCGCAGTAAGTTGCATTTGTCGTTTATTTAGACATGTTTGAGATGTTGAATAAGTATGTTAATCTGCATTTGTAAATGCATGAAATTCTGTTGTGGATGAACTAGCTCCGAATGTCCAAAATAAGAAGGTCCTTTTCTTCTCATTGCCTGTCGATAATTCAGTGCTTGTGACTTAATGTGGAATTTATTTTAGTGGCTCATGAGAGACTAAACCTCATAATCCTCGAACATACGAGATGGGGGAACAAAAGTACTTTGTGCAAACATTCCTCACACAACATGAGAAGCACTTGATGTTTCTACCCGGTATGGCCTCGGGGACCTTTCCCATGTTAGGGGAATGTGCTAACCACTACACTACAGAAACCGCTGGCGGTGCAGTAATCAATGGACTTGTGCAATGTTCAACCTCACTGTGTTGCTGCAGATTCTCATGGTTCGTCTGAGAGGCCATGTCACTTATGACAAGAAGACAGCCGTTTCTTTAAAACCGATGTCTCAACTTATAAAACAATCAGGAATCGAACTTTACAGACCTGAAGATAAGTTATGCTTGAAGTGGAAGTTAAATTGAGAAGGCAGGGCTTTCGAAAATAACCACAACCATACGGGTGCATGCATTTTCCTATTCCTCGTTGATGAAGACCAGTTACGAGATTGCGGCAATAGTCAGCAACAGACTAAACTGGAAGTACGAGAAGTTTCTGCTCGGTTTCGAACTTTTCGCGTGTTAGGCGAATGTGATAACCACTACACTATAGAAACAGCTGGAAATCAACGGACGTGTACAATGTGCAACCTCACTGTGTTGCTGCAGATTCGCATGGTGAGGCTGAGAGGCCAGGCCACTTATTACAAGACGACTGCTGTTTCTTTCAAAGCAGATGTTTCAACATATAAAACCACAAGATGTAGAAATTAGATCGAACTTAACATGATCTGCGTTAACTTCACAGGGACGTGACCCATCTAATCCACAGAGCCAAAGTGGAGAATTGAACTGACTGGAGAGCTGCATCTTAACGCTGACCTCCCGGACCTCGGCCTCCTGAAATGTTCCAAAGAAGCTCAACAAACACTCGAGGAACAGCAGCGCATCTTTCCACTGGGCTCAATACAGCTTTCACACTCATAGTGTGTGCAACAGTCTCACACTGTAAATGCTGCCCCCATTCTGTGTGTACTTCCATCGCAGATTTGGGTTTGAATCTTGTTTCCACTTCTTCTTTGTATCCGGGCGGTAGTTGTTGAGAGCTGGCACAGACACAGCGGCTAGAATGGCCTCATACTGTGGTGTAATTATTCTCTCATTCGATGCTCACCTCACTCTGTGGCCAGGGAACCCTAGGCCTTTTCTCATTTAATCTCTCCTGACTTGCACCCTGTCAGAGCGCTTTCCTGTTGTTCTGTTTGCTCCCACCAGGATTTGGCTTGGTTAAAACGTCCGACATTTCTAACCTTCCCCGGTTTTAATGAAAGGTGATGGTGAAAGACGAGCTTTGTTGTCCTGTCGACAAATCCCGCCTGACTCGCTGAGTTGTTCCAGTATTTTCCGCAGATGTTAGATCGACTTTCGATGGCAATAACAGCGTGCTTCTGTTACGTTCCCGGGGCTCCTTGGTCTAGGGGTATGACATTCACTTACCTCTATTGACTAATTCCAGTTGATTCAGGCAGCTCTCTGTATGTTTCATTTTATTCAGTTCAACAACATCAGACTGTGTAATCTCTCTTCTACCTCCACCATCTGTTTATTTCCATCAAGTTATTTTCATTCCTTCCATTGGTATGTTTTACCCTCAGCTTTGCCCCCCTCCCCCCAGCCCATACCATCCTACTTGAGCAACCCTGTCGCCAATTGTTCGCTGACACACTGCTTACTTTGTTCTGCTATTAACACATTCTGATCTCTTGAGGCGCCACTATCAGCACCTTTGTTAGCCTTGATTAGCCTCATTTACATTCCCTTTTTCTTTCTGTCCGAGACATTTTCGTCATTTTCCACCTATTGCTGACCACTCTATCGAGGCCCAATCGGGCACGCCAACCCCGCCCCATCCACATTAGTCTGAATCTGACCCCATTTCCAGTTCTCCAGCTTTGACAAAGAGTCACCCAGGCCCGGAACGACCGCTGCCATCTCGCTCCACAGAGGCTGTCAGTCCTGCTGAGATTGTCCAGTATGTTCTGTTTTTGTTTCAGAATGAAGCATCCGCAGTAAGTTGCATTTGTCGTTTATTTAGACATGTTTGAGATGGTGAATAAGTATGTTTATCTGCATTTGTAAATGCATGAAATTCTGTTGTGGATGAACTAGCTCCGAATATCCAAAATAGGAAGGTCCTTTTCTTCTCATTGCCTGTCGAAAATTCAGTGCTTGTGACTTAATGTGGAATTTATTTTAGTGGCTCATGAGAGACTAAACCTCATAATCCTCGAACATACGAGATGGGGGAACAAAAGTACTTCGCGCAAACATTCCTCACACAACATGAGAAGCACTTGATGTTTCTACCCGGTATGGCCCCGGGGACCTTTCGCATAAAGACCAGTTATGAGATTGCGGCAATAGTCAGCAACAGACTAACCTGGTAGTACGAGATGTTTCTGCCCGGTTTCGAACCGGGGACCTTTCGCGTGTGAGGCGAATGTGATAACCACTACACTACAGAAACAGCTGACAATCCACAGACGTGTACAATGTGCAACCTCACTGTGCTGCTGCAGATTCGCATGGTGAGGCTGAGAGGCTAGGCCACTTATTACAAGACGACTGCCTTTTCTCATTTAATCTCTCCTGACTTGCACCCTGTCAGAGCGCTTTCCTGTTGTTCTGTTTGCTCCCACCGGGATTTGACTTGGTTAAAACGTCCGACATTTCTAACCCGTCCCGGTTTTAATGAAAGGTGATGGTGAAAGACGAGCTTTGTTGTCCTGTCGACAAATCCCGCCTGACTCGCTGAGTTGTTCCAGTATCTTCCGCAGATGTTGGATCAACTTTCGATGGCTATAACAGCGTGCTTCTGTGCCAGTTCCGCGGCTCGTTGGTCTAGGAGTATGATTCTCGCTTTGGGTGTCTCGATTGCGAAACTTGCGGGAGGTCCCGGGTTCAAATCCCGGACGAGCCCTTTGATAACGTTTTCTGTTGGTCAGGCGATATGTTTTCTTCATTTCTATGCGGCTCATTCGGCGGGATTCATTCACATTGAGTTTGCTTTGAGAAGCTGAGCTCACACAGCAGGGAACCAATAGGTTCGCGAGACAATCGCGACATTGTCTAAAAGCTTGTCTATGTGTGGACATTCACTTACCTCTATTGACTTATTCCAGTAGATTCAGGCAGCTCTCTGTATGTTTCATTTTATTCAGTTCAACAACATCAGACTGTGTAATCTCTCTTCTCCATCCACCATCTGTTTATTTCCATCAAGTTATTTTCATTCCTTCCATTGGTATGTTTTACCCTCAGCATTGCCCCCCTCCCCCCAGCCCATACCATCCTACTTGAGCAATCTGATCCCTGTGGCCAATTGTTCGCTGACACACTGCTTACTTTGTTCTGCTATTAACACATTCTGATCTCTTGAGGCGCCACTATCAGCACCTTTGTTAGCCTTGATTAGCCTCATTTACATTCCCTTTTTCTTTCTGTCCGAGACATTTTCGTCATTTTCCACCTATTGCTGACCACTCTATCGAGGCCCAATCGGGCACGCCAACCCCGCCCCATCCACATTAGTCTGAATCTGACCCCATTTCCAGTTCTCCAGCTTTGACAAAGAGTCACCCAGGCCCGGAACAACCGCTGCCATCTCGCTCCACAGAGGCTGTCAGTCCTGCTGAGATTGTCCAGTATGTTCTGTTTTTGTTTCAGAATGAAGCATCCGCAGTAAGTTGCATTTGTCGTTCATTTAGACATGTTTGAGATGGTGAATAAGTATGTTTATCTGCATTTGTAAATGCATGAAATTCTGTTGTGGATGAACTAGCTCCGAATATCCAAAATAAGAAGGTCCTTTTCTTCTCATTGCCTGTCGAAAATTCAGTGCTTGTGACTTAATGTGGAATTTATTTTAGTGGCTCATGAGAGACTAAACCTCATAATCCTCGAACATACGAGATGGGTGAACAAAAGTACTTTGTGCAAACATTCCTCACACAACATGAGAAGCACTTGATGTTTCTACCCGGTATGGCCTCGGGGACCTTTCCCATGTTAGGGGAATGTGCTAACCACTACACTACAGAAACCGCTGGCGTTGCAGTAATCAATGGACTTGTGCAATGTTCAACCTCACTGTGTTGCTGCAGATTCTCATGGTTCGTCTGAGAGGCCATGTCACTTATTACAAGAAGACAGCCGTTTCTTTAAAACAGATGTCTCAACTTAGAAAACAATCAGGAATCGAAATTTACAGACCTGAAGATAAGTTATGTTTTGCTTGAAGTGGAAGTTAAACTGAGAAGGCAGGGCTTTCGAAAATAACCACAACCATACGGGTGCATGCATTTTGCTATTCCTCGTTGATGAAGACCAGTTACGAGATTGCGGCAATAGTCAGCAACAGACTAAACTGGAAGTACGAGAACTTTCTGCTCGGTTTCGAACTTTTCGCGTGTTAGGCGAATGTGATAACCACTACACTATAGAAACAGATGGAAATCAACGGACGTGTACAATGTGCAACCTCACTGTGTTGCTGCAGATTCGCATGGTGAGGCTGAGAGGCCAGGCCACTTATTACAAGACGACTGCTGTTTCTTTCAAAGCAGATGTTTCAACATATAAAACCACAAGATGTAGAAATTAGATCGAACTTAACATGATCTGCGTTAACTTCACAGGGACGTGACCCATCTAATCCACAGAGCCAAAGTGGAGAATTGAACTGACTGGAGAGCTGCATCTTAACGCTGACCTCCCGGACCTCGGCCTCCTGAAATGTTCCAAAGAAGCTCAACAAACACTCGAGGAACAGCAGCGCATCTTTCCACTGGGCTCAATACAGCTTGCACACTCATAGTGTGTGCAACAGTCTCACACTGTAAATGCTGCCCCCATTCTGTGTGTACTTCCATCGCAGATTTGGGTTTGAATCTTGTTTCCACTTCTTCTTTGTATCCGGGCGGTAGTTGTTGAGAGCTGGCACAGACACAGCGGCTAGAATGGCCTCATACTGTGGTGTAATTATTCTCTCATTCGATGCTCACCTCACTCTGTGGCCAGGGAACCCTAGGCCTTTTCTCATTTAATCTCTCCTGACTTGCACCCTGTCAGACCGCTTTCCTGTTGTTCTGTTTGCTCCCACCAGGATTTGGCTTGGTTAAAACGTCCGACATTTCTAACCTTCCCCGGTTTTAATGAAAGGTGATGGTGAAAGACGAGCTTTGTTGTCCTGTCGACAAATCCCGCCTGACTCGCTGAGTTGTTCCAGTATTTTCCGCAGATGTTAGATCGACTTTCGATGGCAATAACAGCGTGCTTCTGTTACGTTCCCGGGGCTCGTTGGTCTAGGGGTATGACATTCACTTACCTCTATTGACTAATTCCAGTTGATTCAGGCAGCTCTCTGTATGTTTCATTTTATTCAGTTCAACAACATCAGACTGTGTAATCTCTCTTCTACCTCCACCATCTGTTTATTTCCATCAAGTTATTTTAATTCCTTCCATTGGTATGTTTTACCCTCAGCATTGCCCCCCTCCCCCCAGCCCATACCATCCTACTTGAGCAACCCTGTCGCCAATTGTTCGCTGACACACTGCTTACTTTGTTCTGCTATTAACACATTCTGATCTCTTGAGGCGCCACTATCAGCACCTTTGTTAGCCTTGATTAGCCTCATTTACATTCCCTTTTTCTTTCTGTCCGAGACATTTTCGTCATTTTCCACCTATTGCTGACCACTCTATCGAGGCCCAATAGGGCACGCCAACCCCGCCCCATCCACATTAGTCTGAATCTGACCCCATTTCCAGTTCTCCAGCTTTGACAAAGAGTCACCCAGGCCCGGAACGACCGCTGCCATCTCGCTCCACAGAGGCTGTCAGTTCTGCTGAGATTGTCCTGTATGTTCTGTTTTTGTTTCAGAATGAAGCATCCGCAGTAAGTTGCATTTGTCGTTTATTTAGACATGTTTGAGATGGTGAATAAGTATGTTTATCTGCATTTGTAAATGCATGAAATTCTGTTGTGGATGAACTAGCTCCGAATATCCAAAATAGGAAGGTCCTTTTCTTCTCATTGCCTGTCGAAAATTCAGTGCTTGTGACTTAATGTGGAATTTATTTTAGTGGCTCATGAGAGACTAAACCTCATAATCCTCGAACATACGAGATGGGGGAACAAAAGTACTTTGTGCAAACATTCCTCACACAACATGAGAAGCACTTGATGTTTCTACCCGGTATGGCCCCGGGGACCTTTCGCATGTTAGGGGAATGTGCTAACCACTACACTACAGAAACCGCTGGCGGTGCAGTAATCAATGGACTTATGCAATGTTCAACCTCACTGTGTTGCTGCAGCTTCTCAAGGTTCGTCTGAGAGGCCATGTCACTTATGACAAGAAGACAGCCGTTTCTTTAAAACCGATGTCTCAACTTAGAAAACAATCAGGAATCGAAATTTACAGACCTGAAGATAAGTTATGTTTTGCTTGAAGTGGAAGTTAAATTGAGAAGGCAGGGCTTTCGAAAATAACCACAACCATACGGGTGCATGCATTTTGCTATTCCTCGGTGATGAAGACCAGTTATGCGATTGCGGCTGTAGTCAGCAACAGACTAACCTGGTAGTACGAGATGTTTCTGCCCGGTTTCGAACCGGGGACCTTTCGCGTGTGAGGCGAATGTGATAACCACTACACTACAGAAACAGCTGGCAATCCACGGACGTGTACAATGTGCAACCTCGCTGTGCTGCTGCAGATTCGGATGGTGAGGCTGAGAGGCTAGGCCACTTATTACAAGACGACTGCCTTTTCTCATTTAATCTCTCCTGACTTGCACCCTGTCAGAGCGCTTTCCTGTTGTTCTGTTTGCTCCCACCGGGATTTGACTTGGTTAAAACGTCCGACATTTCTAACCCGTCCCGGTTTTAATGAAAGGTGATGGTGAAAGACGAGCTTTGTTGTCCTGTCGACAAATCCCGCCTGACTCGCTGAGTTGTTCCAGTATCTTCCGCAGATGTTGGATCAACTTTCGATGGCTATAACAGCGTGCTTCTGTGCCAGTTCCGCGGCTCGTTGGTCTATGGGTATGATTCTCGCTTTGGGTGTCTCGATTGCGAAACTTGCGGGAGGTCCCGGGTTCAAATCCCGGACGAGCCCTTTGATAACGTTTTCTGTTGGTCAGGCGATATGTTTTCTTCATTTCTATGCGGCTCATTCGGCGGGATTCATTCACATTGGGTTTGCTTTGAGAAGCTGAGCTCACACAGCAGGGAACCAATAGGTTCGCGAGACAATCGCGACATTGTCTAAAAGCTTGTCTATGTGTGGACATTCACTTACCTCTATTGACTTATTCCAGTAGATTCAGGCAGCTCTCTGTATGTTTCATTTTATTCAGTTCAACAACAACAGACTGTGTAATCTCTCTTCTCCCTCCACCATCTGTTTATTTCCATCAAGTTATTTGCATTCCTTCCATTGGTATGTTTTACCCTCAGCATTGCCCCCCTCCCCCCAGCCCATACCATCCTACTTGAGCAATCTGATCCCTGTGGCCAATTGTTCGCTGACACACTGCTTACTTTGTTCTGCTATTAACACATTCTGATCTCTTGAGGCGCCACTATCAGCACCTTTGTTAGCCTTGATTAGCCTCATTTACATTCCCTTTTTCTTTCTGTCCGAGACTTTTTCGTCATTTTCCACCTATTGCTGACCACTCTATCGAGGCCCAATCGGGCACGCCAACCCCGCCCCATCCACATTAGTCTGAATCTGACCCCATTTCCAGTTCTCCAGCTTTGACAAAGAGTCACCCAGGCCCGGAACGACCGCTGCCATCTCGCTCCACAGAGGCTGTCAGTCCTGCTGAGATTGTCCAGTATGTTCTGTTTTTGTTTCAGAATGAAGCATCCGCAGTAAGTTGCATTTGTCGTTCATTTAGACATGTTTGAGATGGTGAATAAGTATGTTTATCTGCATTTGTAAATGCATGAAATTCTGTTGTGGATGAACTAGCTCCGAATATCCAAAATAAGAAGGTCCTTTTCTTCTCATTGCCTGTCGAAAATTCAGTGCTTGTGACTTAATGTGGAATTTATTTTAGTGGCTCATGAGAGACTAAACCTCATAATCCTCGAACATACGAGATGGGGGAACAAAAGTACTTTGTGCAAACATTCCTCACACAACATGAGAAGCACTTGATGTTTCTACCCGGTATGGCCTCGGGGACCTTTCGCATGTTAGGGGAATGTGCTAACCACTACACTACAGAAACCGCTGGCGGTGCAGTAATCAATGGACTTGTGCAGTGTTCAACCTCACTGTGTTGCTGCAGATTCTCATGGTTCGTCTGAGAGGCCATGTCACTTATTACAAGAAGACAGCCGTTTCTTTAAAACCGATGTCTCAACTTATAAAACAATCAGGAATCGAACTTTACAGACCTGAAGATAGGTTATGCTTGAAGTGGAAGTTAAATTGAGAAGGCAGGGCTTTCGAAAATAACCACAACCATACGGGTGCATGCATTTTGCTATTCCTCGTTGATGAAGACCAGTTACGAGATTGCGGCAATAGTCAGCAACAGACTAAACTGGAAGTACGAGAAGTTTCTGCTCGGTTTCGAACTTTTCGCGTGTTAGGCGAATGTGATAACCACTACACTACAGAAACAGCTGGCAATCAACGGACGTGTACAATGTGCAACCTCTCTGTGTTGCTGCAGATTCGCATGGTGAGGCTGAGAGGCCAGGCCACTTATTACAAGACGACTGCTGTTTCTTTCATAAACAGATGTTTCAACATATAAAACCACAAGATGTAGAAATTAGATCGAACTTAACATGATCTGCGTTAACTTCACAGGGACGTGACCCATCTAATCCACAGAGCCAAAGTGGAGAATTGAACTGACTGGAGAGCTGCATCTTAACGCTGACCTCCCGGACCTCGGCCTCCTGAAATGTTCCAAAGAAGCTCAACAAACACTCGAGGAACAGCAGCGCATCTTTCCACTGGGCTCAATACAGCTTGCACACTCATAGTGTGTGCAACAGTCTGACACTGTAAATGCTGCCCCACTCTGTGTGTACTTCCATCGCAGATTTGGGTTTGAATCTTGTTTCCACTTCTTCTTTGTATCCGGGCGGTAGTTGTTGAGAGCTGGCACAGACACAGCGGCTGGAATGGCCTCATACTGTGGTGTAATTATTCTCTCATTCGATGCTCACCTCACTCTGTGGCCAGGGAACCCTAGGCCTTTTCTCATTTAATCTCTCCTGACTTGCACCCTGTCAGAGCGCTTTCCTGTTGTTCTGTTTGCTCCCACCAGGATTTGACTTGGTTAAAACGTCCGACATTTCTAACCCGCCCCGGTTTAAATGAAAGGTGATGGTGAAAGACGAGCTTTGTTGTCCTGTCGACAAATCCCGCCTGACTCGCTGAGTTGTTCCAGTATTTTCCGCAGATGTTAGATCGACTTTCGATGGCAATAACAGCGTGCTTCTGTTACGTTCCCGGGGCTCGTTGGTCTAGGGGTATGACATTCACTTACCTCTATTGACTAATTCCAGTTGATTCAGGCAGCTCTCTGTATGTTTCATTTTATTCAGTTCAACAACATCAGACTGTGTAATCTCTCTTCTACCTCCACCATCTGTTTATTTCCATCAAGTTATTTTCATTCCTTTCATTGGTATGTTTTACCCTCAGCATTGCCCCCCAGCCCATACCATCCTACTTGAGCAACCCTGTCGCCAATTGTTCGCTGACACACTGCTTACTTTGTTCTGCTATTAACACATTCTGATCTCTTGAGGCGCCACTATCAGCACCTTTGTTAGCCTTGATTAGCCTCATTTACATTCCCTTTTTCTTTCTGTCCGAGACATTTTCGTCATTTTCTACCTATTGCTGACCACTCTATCGAGGCCCAATAGGGCACGCCAACCCCGCCCCATCCACATTAGTCTGAATCTGACCCCATTTCCAGTTCTCCAGCTTTGTCAAAGAGTCACCCAGGCCCGGAACGACCGCTGCCATCTCGCTCCACAGAGGCTGTCAGTCCTGCTGAGATTGTCCAGTATGTTCTGTTTTTGTTTCAGAATGAAGCATCCGCAGTAAGTTGCATTTGTCGTTTATTTAGACATGTTTGAGATGGTGAATAAGTATGTTTATCTGCATTTGTAAATGCATGAAATTCTGTTGTGGATGAACTAGCTCCGAATATCCAAAATAGGAAGGTCCTTTTCTTCTCATTGCCTGTCGAAAATTCAGTGCTTGTGACTTAATGTGGAATTTATTTTAGTGGCTCATGAGAGACTAAACCTCATAATCCTCGAACATACGAGATGGGGGAGCAAAAGTACTTTGTGCAAACATTCCTCACACAACATGAGAAGCACTTGATGTTTCTACCCGGTATGGCCCCGGGGACCTTTCGCATGTTAGGGGAATGTGCTAACCACTACACTACAGAAACCGCTGGCGGTGCAGTAATCAATGGACTTATGCAATGTTCAACCTCACTGTGTTGCTGCAGCTTCTCATGGTTCGTCTGAGAGGCCATGTCACTTATGACAAGAAGACAGCCGTTTCTTTAAAACCGATGTCTCAACTTAGAAAACAATCAGGAATCGAAATTTACAGACCTGAAGATAAGTTATGTTTTGCTTGAAGTGGAAGTTAAATTGAGAAGGCAGGGCTTTCGAAAATAACCACAACCATACGGGTGCATGCATTTTGCTATTTCTCGGTGATGAAGACCAGTTATGAGATTGCGGCTGTAGTCAGCAACAGACTAACCTGGTAGTACGAGATGTTTCTGCCCGGTTTCGAACCGGGGACCTTTCGCGTGTGAGGCGAATGTGATAACCACTACACTACAGAAACAGCTGGCAATCCACGGACGTGTACAATGTGCAACCTCACTGTGCTGCTGCAGATTCGCATGGTGAGGCTGAGAGGCTCGGCCACTTATTACAAGACGACTGCCTTTTCTCATTTAATCTCTCCTGACTTGCACCCTGTCAGAGCGCTTTCCTGTTGTTCTGTTTGCTCCCACCGGGATTTGACTTTGTTAAAACGTCCGACATTTCTAACCCGTCCCGGTTTTAATGAAAGGTGATGGTGAAAGACGAGCTTTGTTGTCCTGTCGACAAATCCCGCCTGACTCGCTGAGTTGTTCCAGTATCTTCCGCAGATGTTGGATCAACTTTCGATGGCTATAACAGCGTGCTTCTGTGCCAATTCCGCGGCTCGTTGGTCTAGGAGTATGATTCTCGCTTTGGGTGTCTCGAATGCGAAACTTGCGGGAGGTCCCGGGTTCAAATCCCGGGCGAGCCCTTTGATAACGTTTTCTGTTGGTCAGGCGATATGTTTACTTCATTTCTATGCGGCTCATTCGGCGGGATTCATTCACATTGGGTTTGCTTTGAGAAGCTGAGCTCATACAGCAGGGAACCAATAGGTTCGCGAGACAATCGCGACATTGTCTAAAAGCTTGTCTATGTGTGGACATTCACTTACCTCTATTGACTTATTCCAGTAGATTCAGGCAGCTCTCTGTATGTTTCATTTTATTCAGTTCAACAACATCAGACTGTGTAATCTCTCTTCTCCCTCCACCATCTGTTTATTGCCATCAAGTTATTTTCATTCCTTCCATTGGTATGTTTTACCCTCAGCATTGCCCCCCTCCCCCCAGCCCATACCATCCTACTTGAGCAATCTGATCCCTGTGGCCAATTGTTCGCTGACACACTGCTTACTTTGTTCTGCTATTAACACATTTTGATCTCTTGAGGCGCCACTATCAGCACCTTTGTTAGCCTTGATTAGCCTCATTTACATTCCCTTTTTCTTTCTGTCCGAGACATTTTCGTCATTTTCCACCTATTGCTGACCACTCTATCGAGGCCCAATCGGGCACGCCAACCCCGCCCCATCCACATTAGTCTGAATCTGACCCCATTTCCAGTTCTCCAGCTTTGACAAAGAGTCACCCAGGCCCGGAACGACCGCTGCCATCTCGCTCCACAGAGGCTGTCAGTCCTGCTGAGATTGTCCAGTATGTTCTGTTTTTGTTTCAGAATGAAGCATCCGCAGTAAGTTGCATTTGTCGTTCATTTAGACATGTTTGAGATGGTGAATAAGTATGTTTATCTGCATTTGTAAATGCATGAAATTCTGTTGTGGATGAACTAGCTCCGAATATCCAAAATAAGAAGGTCCTTTTCTTCTCATTGCCTGTCGAAAATTCAGTGCTTGTGACTTAATGTGGAATTTATTTTAGTGGCTCATGAGAGACTAAACCTCATAATCCTCGAACATACGAGATGGGGGAACAAAAGTACTTTGTGCAAACATTCCTCACACAACATGAGAAGCACTTGATGTTTCTACCCGGTATGGCCTCGGGGACCTTTCGCATGTTAGGGGAATGTGCTAACCACTACACTACAGAAACCGCTGGCGGTGCAGTAATCAATGGACTTGTGCAGTGTTCAACCTCACTGTGTTGCTGCAGATTCTCATGGTTCGTCTGAGAGGCCATGTCACTTATTACAAGAAGACAGCCGTTTCTTTAAAACCGATGTCTCAACTTATAAAACAATCAGGAATCGAACTTTACAGACCTGAAGATAAGTTATGCTTGAAGTGGAAGTTAAATTGAGAAGGCAGGGCTTTCGAAAATAACCACAACCATACGGGTGCATGCATTTTGCTATTCCTCGTTGATGAAGACCAGTTACGAGATTGCGGCAATAGTCAGCAACAGACTAAACTGGAAGTACGAGAAGTTTCTGCTCGGTTTCGAACTTTTCGCGTATTAGGCGAAAAGTTCACTACACTACACTACAGAAACAGCTGGCAATCAACGGACGTGTACAATGTGCAACCTCTCTGTGTTGCTGCAGATTCGCATGGTGAGGCTGAGAGGCTAGGCCACTTATTACAAGACGACTGCTGTTTCTTTCAAAAACAGATGTTTCAACATATAAAACCACAAGATATAGAAATTAGATCGAACTTAACATGATCTGCGTTAACTTCACAGGGACGTGACCCATCTAATCCACAGAGCCAAAGTGGAGAATTGAACTGACTGGAGAGCTGCATCTTAACGCTGACCTCCCGGACATCGGCCTCCTGAAATGTTCCAAAGAAGCTCAACAAACACTCGAGGAACAGCAGCGCATCTTTCCACTGGGCTCAATACAGCTTGCACACTCATAGTGTGTGCAACAGTCTCACACTGCAAATGCTGCTCCCATTCTGTGTGTACTTCCATCGCAGATTTGGGTTTGAATCTTGTTTCCACTTCTTCTTTGTATCCGGGCGGTAGTTGTTGAGAGCTGGCACAGACACAGCGGCTAGAATGGCCTCATACTGTGGTGTAATTATCCTCTCATTCGATGCTCACCTCACTCTGTGGCCAGGGAACCCTAGGCCTTTTCTCATTTAATCTCTCCTGACTTGCACCCTGTCAGAGCGCTTTCCTGTTGTTCTGTTTGCTCCCACCAGGATTTGACTTGGTTAAAACGTCCGACATTTCTAACCCGCCCCGGTTTAAATGAAAGGTGATGGTGAAATACGAGCTTTGTTGTCCTGTCGACAAATTCCGCCTGACTCGCTGAGTTGTTCCAGTATTTTCCGCAGATGTTAGATCGACTTTCGATGGCAATAACAGCGTGCTTCTGTTACGTTCCCGGGGCTCGTTAGTCTAGGGGTATGACATTCACTTACCTCTATTGACTAATTCCAGTTGATTCAGGCAGCTCTCTGTATGTTTCATTTTATTCAGTTCAACAACATCAGACTGTGTAATCTCTCTTCTACCTCCACCATCTGTTTATTTCCATCAAGTTATTTTCATTCCTTTCATTGGTATGTTTTACCCTCAGCATTGCCCCCCTCCCCCCAGCCCATACCATCCTACTTGAGCAACCCTGTCGCCAATTGTTCGCTGACACACTGCCTACTTTGTTCTGCTATTAACACATTCTGATCTCTTGAGGCGCCACTATCAGCACCTTTGTTAGCCTTGATTAGCCTCATTTACATTCCCTTTTTCTTTCTGTCCGAGACATTTTCGTCATTTTCCACCTATTGCTGACCACTCTATCGAGGCCCAATAGGGCACGCCAACCCCGCCCCATCCACATTAGTCTGAATCTGACCCCATTTCCAGTTCTCCAGCTTTGACAAAGAGTCACCCAGGCCCGGAACGACCGCTGCCATCTCGCTCCACAGAGGCTGTCAGTCCTGCTGAGATTGTCCAGTATGTTCTGTTTTTGTTTCAGAATGAAGCATCCGCAGTAAGTTACTTTTGTCGTTTATTTAGACATGTTTGAGATGGTGAATAAGTATGTTTATCTGCATTTGTAAATGCATGAAATTCTGTTGTGGATGAACTTGCTCCGAATATCCAAAATAGGAAGGTCCTTTCCTTCTCTTTGCCTGTCGATAATTCAGTGCTTGTGACTTAATGTGGAATTTATTTTAGTGGCTCATGAGAGACTAAACCTCATAATCCTCGAACATACGAGATGGGGGAACAAAAGTACTTTGTGCAAACATTCCTCACACAACATGAGAAGCACTTGATGTTTCTACCCGGTATGGCCCCGGGGACCTTTCGCATGTTAGGGGAATGTGCTAACCACTACACTACAGAAACCGCTGGCGGTGCAGTAATCAATGGACTTATGCAATGTTCAACCTCACTGTGTTGCTGCAGCGTCTCATGGTTCGTCTGAGAGGCCATGTCACTTATGACAAGAAGACAGCCGTTTCTTTAAAACCGATGTCTCAACTTAGAAAACAATCAGGAATCGAAATTTACAGACCTGAAGATAAGTTATGTTTTGCTTGAAGTGGAAGTTAAATTGAGAAGGCAGGGCTTTCGAAAATAACCACAACCATACGGGTGCATGCAGTTTGCTATTTTTCGGTGATGAAGACCAGTTATGAGATTGCGGCAAAAGTCAGCAACCGAACAACCTGGTAGCCCGAGATGTTTCTGCCCGGTTTCGAACCGGGGACCTTTCGCGTGTGAGGCGAATGTGATAACCACTACACTACAGAAACAGCTGGCAATCCACGAACGTGTACAATGTGCAACCTCACTGTGCTGCTGCAGATTCGCATGGTGAGGCTGAGAGGCTAGGCCACTTATTACAAGACGACTGCCTTTTCTCATTTAATCTCTCCTGACTTGCACCCTGTCAGAGCGCTTTCCTGTTGTTCTGTTTGCTCCCACCGGGATTTGACTTGGTTAAAACGTCCGACATTTCTAACCCGTCCCGGTTTTAATGAAAGGTGATGGTGAAAGACGAGCTTTGTTGTCCTGTCGACAAATCCCGCCTGACTCGCTGAGTTGTTCCAGTATCTTCCGCAGATGTTGGATCAACTTTCGATGGCTATAACAGCGTGCTTCTGTGCCAGTTCCGCGGCTCGTTGGTCTAGGAGTATGATTCGCGCTTTGGGTGTCTCGATTGCGAAACTTGCGGGAGGTCCCGGGTTCAAATCCCGGACGAGCCCTTTGATAACGTTTTCTGTTGGTCAGGCGATGTGTTTTCTTCATTTCTATGCGGCTCATTCGGCGGGATTCATTCACATTGGGTTTGCTTTGAGAAGCTGAGCTCACACAGCAGGGAACCAATAGGTTCGCGAGACAATCGCGACATTGTCTAAAAGCTTGTCTATGTGTGGACATTCACTTACCTCTATTGACTTATTCCAGTAGATTCAGGCAGCTCTCTGTATGTTTCATTTTATTCAGTTCAACAACAGCAGACTGTGTAATCTCTCTTCTCCCTCCACCATCTGTTTATTTCCATCAAGTTATTTTCATTCCTTCCATTGGTATGTTTTACCCTCAGCATTGCCCCCCTCCCCCCAGCCCATACCATCCTACTTGAGCAATCTGATCCCTGTGGCCAATTGTTCGCTGACACACTGCTTACTTTGTTCTGCTATTAACACATTCTGATCTCTTGAGGCGCCACTATCAGCACCTTTGTTAGCCTTGACTAGCCTCATTTACATTCCCTTTTTCTTTCTGTCCGAGACATTTTCGTCATTTTCCACCTATTGCTGTCCACTCTATCGAGGCCCAATCGGGCACGCCAACCCCGCCCCATCCACATTAGTCTGAATCTGACCCCATTTCCAGTTCTCCAGCTTTGACAAAGAGTCACCCAGGCCCGGAACGACCGCTGCCATCTCGCTCCACAGAGGCTGTCAGTCCTGCTGAGATTGTCCAGTATGTTCTGTTTTTGTTTCAGAATGAAGCATCCGCATAAGTTGCATTTGTCGTTCATTTAGACATGTTTGAGATGGTGAATAAGTATGTTTATCTGCATTTGTAAATGCATGAAATTCTGTTGTGGATGAACTAGCTCCGAATGTCCAAAATAAGAAGGTCCTTTTCTTCTCATTGCCTGTCGAAAATTCAGTGCTTGTGACTTAATGTGGAATTTATTTTAGTGGCTCATGAGAGACTAAACCTCATAATCCTCGAACATACGAGATGGGGGAACAAAAGTACTTTGTGCAAACATTCCTCACACAACATGAGAAGCACTTGATGTTTCTACCCGGTATGGCCTCGGGGACCTTTCCCATGTTAGGGGAATGTGCTAACCACTACACTACAGAAACCGCTGGCGGTGCAGTAATCAATGGACTTGTGCAATGTTCAACCTCACTGTGTTGCTGCAGATTCTCATGGTTCGTCTGAGAGGCCATGTCACTTATTACAAGAAGACAGCCGTTTCTTTAAAACCGATGTCTCAACTTATAAAACAATCAGGAATCGAACTTTACAGACCTGAAGATAAGTTATGCTTGAAGTGGAAGTTAAATTGAGAAGGCAGGGCTTTCGAAAATAACCACAACCATACGGGTGCATGCATTTTGCTATTACTCGTTGATGAAGACCAGTTACGAGATTGCGGCAATAGTCAGCAACAGACTAAACTGGAAGTACGAGAAGTTTCTGCTCGGTTTCGAACTTTTCGCGTGTTAGGCGAATGTGATAACCATTACACTATAGAAACAGCTGGAAATCAACGGACGTGTACAATGTGCAACCTCACTGTGTTGCTGCAGATTCGCATGGTGAGGCTGAGAGGCCAGGCCACTTATTACAAGACGACTGCTGTTTCTTTCAAAAGCAGATGTTTCAACATATAAAACCACAAGATGTAGAAATTAGATCGAACTTAACATGATCTGCGTTAACTTCACAGGGACGTGACCCATCTAATCCACAGAGCCAAAGTGGAGAATTGAACTGACTGGAGAGCTGCATCTTAACGCTGACCTCCCGGACCTCGGCCTCCTGAAATGTTCCAAAGAAGCTCAACAAACACTCGAGGAACAGCAGCGCATCTTTCCACTGGGCTCAATACAGCTTGCACACACATAGTGTGTGCAACAGTCTCACACTGTAAATGCTGCCCCCATTCTGTGTGTACTTCCATCGCAGATTTGGGTTTGAATCTTGTTTCCACTTCTTCTTTGTATCCGGGCGGTAGTTGTTGAGAGCTGGCACAGACACAGCGGCTAGAATGGCCTCATACTGTGGTGTAATTATTCTCTCATTCGATGCTCACCTCACTCTGTGGCCAGGGAACCCTAGGCCTTTTCTCATTTAATCTCTCCTGACTTGCACCCTGTCAGACCGCTTTCCTGTTGTTCTGTTTGCTCCCACCAGGATTTGGCTTGGTTAAAACGTCCGACATTTCTAACCTTCCACGGTTTTAATGAAAGGTGATGGTGAAAGACGAGCTTTATTGTCCTGTCGACAAATCCCGCCTGACTCGCTGAGTTGTTCCAGTATCTTCCGCAGATGTTGGATCAACTTTCGATGGCTATAACAGCGTGCTTCTGTGCCAATTCCGCGGCTCGTTGGTCTAGGGGTATGACATTCACTTACCTCTATTGACTAATTCCAGTTGATTCAGGCAGCTCTCTGTATGTTTCATTTTATTCAGTTCAACAACATCAGACTGTGTAATCTCTCTTCTACCTCCACCATCTGTTTATTTCCATCAAGTTATTTTCATTCCTTCCATTGGTATGTTTTACCCTCAGCATTGCCCCCCTCCCCCCAGCCCATACCATCCTACTTGAGCAACCCTGTCGCCAATTGTTCGCTGACACACTGCTTACTTTGTTCTGCTATTAACACATTCTGATCTCTTGAGGCGCCACTATCAGCACCTTTGTTAGCCTTGATTAGCCTCATTTACATTCCCTTTTTCTTTCTGTCCGAGACATTTTCGTCATTTTCCACCTATTGCTGACCACTCTATCGAGGTCCAATAGGGCACGCCAACCCCGCCCCATCCACATTAGTCTGAATCTGACCCCATTTCCAGTTCTCCAGCTTTGACAAAGAGTCACCCAGGCCCGGAACGACCGCTGCCATCTCGCTCCACAGAGGCTGTCAGTCCTGCTGAGATTGTCCAGTATGTTCTGTTTTTGTTTCAGAATGAAGCATCCGCAGTAAGTTGCATTTGTCGTTTATTTAGACATGTTTGAGATGGTGAATAAGTATGTTGATCTGCATTTGTAAATGCATGAAATTCTGTTGTGGATGAACTAGCTCCGAATATCCAAAATAGGAAGGTCCTTTTCTTCTCATTGCCTGTCGAAAATTCAGTGCTTGTGACTTAATGTGGAATTTATTTTAGTGGCTCATGAGAGACTAAACCTCATAATCCTCGAACATACGAGATGGGGGAACAAAAGTACTTTGTGCAAACATTCCTCACACAACATGAGAAGCACGTGATGTTTCTACCCGGTATGGCCCCGGGGACCTTTCGCATGTTAGGGGAATGTGCTAACCACTACACTACAGAAACCGCTGGCGGTGCAGTAATCAATGGACTTATGCAATGTTCAACCTCACTGTGTTGCTGCAGCGTCTCATGGTTCGTCTGAGAGGCCATGTCACTTATGACAAGAAGACAGCCGTTTCTTTAAAACCGATGTCTCAACTTAGAAAACAATCAGGAATCGAAATTTACAGACCTGAAGATAAGTTATGTTTTGCTTGAAGTGGAAGTTAAATTGAGAAGGCAGGGCTTTCGAAAATAACCACAACCATACGGGTGCATGCAGTTTGCTATTTTTCGGTGATGAAGACCAGTTATGAGATTGCGGCAAAAGTCAGCAACCGAACAACCTGGTAGCCCGAGATGTTTCTGCCCGGTTTCGAACCGGGGACTTTTCGCGTGTGAGTCGAATGTGATAACCACTACACTACAGAAACAGCTGGCAACCACAGACGTGTACAATGTGCAACCTCACTGTGCTGCTGCAGATTCGCATGGTGAGGCTGAGAGGCTAGGCCACTTATTACAAGACGACTGCCTTTTCTAATTTAATCTCTCCTGACTTGCACCCTGTCAGAGCGCTTTCCTGTTGTTCTGTTTGCTCCCACCGGGATTTGACTTGGTTAAAACGTCCGACATTTCTAACCCGTCCCGGTTTTAATGAAAGGTGATGGTGAAAGACGAGCTTTGTTGTCCTGTCGACAAATCCCGCCTGACTCGCTGAGTTGTTCCAGTATCTTCCGCAGATGTTGGATCAACTTTCGATGGCTATAACAGCGTGCTTCTGTGCCAGTTCCGCGGCTCGTTGGTCTAGGAGTATGATTCTCGCTTTGGGTGTCTCGATTGCGAAACTTGCGGGAGGTCCCGGGTTCAAATCCCGGACGAGCCCTTTGATAACGTTTTCTGTTGGTCAGGCGATATGTTTTCTTCATTTCTATGCGGCTCATTCGGCGGGATTTATTCACATTGGGTTTGCTTTGAGAAGCTGAGCTCACACAGCAGGGAACCAATAGGTTCGCGAGACAATCGCGACATTGTCTAAAAGCTTGTCTATGTGTGGACATTCACTTACCTCTATTGACTTATTCCAGTAGATTCAGGCAGCTCTCTGTATGTTTCATTTTATTCAGTTCAACAACATCAGACTATGTAATCTCTCTTCTCCCTCCACCATCTGTTTATTTCCATCAAGTTATTTTCATTCCTTGCATTGGTATGTTTTACCCTCAGCATTGCCCCCTCCCCCCAGCCCATACCATCCTACTTGAGCAATCTGATCCCTGTGGCCAATTGTTCGCTGACACACTGCTTACTTTGTTCTGCTATTAACACATTCTGATCTCTTGAGGCGCCACTATCAGCACCTTTGTTAGCCTTGATTAGCCTCATTTACATTCCCTTTTTCTTTCTGTCCGAGACATTTTCGTCATTTTCCACCTATTGCTGACCACTCTATCGAGGCCCAATAGGGCACGCCAACCCCGCCCCATCCACATTAGTCTGAATCTGACCCCATTTCCAGTTCTCCAGCTTTGACAAAGAGTCACCCAGGCCCGGAACGACCGCTGCCATCTCGCTCCACAGAGGCTGTCAGTCCTGCTGAGATTGTCCAGTATGTTCTGTTTTTGTTTCAGAATGAAGCATCCGCAGTAAGTTGCATTTGTCGTTTATTTAGACATGTTTGAGATGGTGAATAAGTATGTTAATCTGCATTTGTAAATGCATGAAATTCTGTTGTGGATGAACTAGCTCCGAATGTCCAAAATAAGAAGGTCCTTTTCTTCTCATTGCCTGTCGATAATTCAGTGCTTGTGACTTAATGTGGAATTTATTTTAGTGGCTCATGAGAGACTAAACCTCATAATCCTCGAACATACGAGATGGGGGAACAAAAGTACTTTGTGCAAACATTCCTCACACAACATGAGAAGCACTTGATGTTTCTACCCGGTATGGCCTCGGGGACCTTTCCCATGTTAGGGGAATGTGCTAACCACTACAATACAGAAACCGCTGGCGGTGCAGTAATCAATGGACTTGTGCAATGTTCAACCTCACTGTGTTGCTGCAGATTCTCATGGTTCGTCTGAGAGGCCATGTCACTTATGACAAGAAGACAGCCGTTTCTTTAAAACCGATGTCTCAACTTATAAAACAATCAGGAATCGAACTTTACAGACCTGAAGATAAGTTATGCTTGAAGTGGAAGTTAAATTGAGAAGGCAGGGCTTTCGAAAATAACCACAACCATACGGGTGCATGCATTTTCCTATTCCTCGTTGATGAAGACCAGTTACGAGATTGCGGCAATAGTCAGCAACAGACTAAACTGGAAGTACGAGAAGTTTCTGCTCGGTTTCGAACTTTTCGCGTGTTAGGCGAATGTGATAACCACTACACTATAGAAACAGCTGGAAATCAACGGACGTGTACAATGTGCAACCTCACTGTGTTGCTGCAGATTCGCATGGTGAGGCTGAGAGGCCAGGCCACTTATTACAAGACGACTGCTGTTTCTTTCAAAGCAGATGTTTCAACATATAAAACCACAAGATGTAGAAATTAGATCGAACTTAACATGATCTGCGTTAACTTCACAGGGACGTGACCCATCTAATCCACAGAGCCAAAGTGGAGAATTGAACTGACTGGAGAGCTGCATCTTAACGCTGACCTCCCGGACCTCGGCCTCCTGAAATGTTCCAAAGAAGCTCAACAAACACTCGAGGAACAGCAGCGCATCTTTCCACTGGGCTCAATACAGCTTTCACACTCATAGTGTGTGCAACAGTCTCACACTGTAAATGCTGCCCCCATTCTGTGTGTACTTCCATCGCAGATTTGGGTTTGAATCTTGTTTCCACTTCTTCTTTGTATCCGGGCGGTAGTTGTTGAGAGCTGGCACAGACACAGCGGCTAGAATGGCCTCATACTGTGGTGTAATTATTCTCTCATTCGATGCTCACCTCACTCTGTGGCCAGGGAACCCTAGGCCTTTTCTCATTTAATCTCTCCTGACTTGCACCCTGTCAGAGCGCTTTCCTGTTGTTCTGTTTGCTCCCACCAGGATTTGGCTTGGTTAAAACGTCCGACATTTCTAACCTTCCCCGGTTTTAATGAAAGGTGATGGTGAAAGACGAGCTTTGTTGTCCTGTCGACAAATCCCGCCTGACTCGCTGAGTTGTTCCAGTATTTTCCGCAGATGTTAGATCGACTTTCGATGGCAATAACAGCGTGCTTCTGTTACGTTCCCGGGGCTCCTTGGTCTAGGGGTATGACATTCACTTACCTCTATTGACTAATTCCAGTTGATTCAGGCAGCTCTCTGTATGTTTCATTTTATTCAGTTCAACAACATCAGACTGTGTAATCTCTCTTCTACCTCCACCATCTGTTTATTTCCATCAAGTTATTTTCATTCCTTCCATTGGTATGTTTTACCCTCAGCTTTGCCCCCCTCCCCCCAGCCCATACCATCCTACTTGAGCAACCCTGTCGCCAATTGTTCGCTGACACACTGCTTACTTTGTTCTGCTATTAACACATTCTGATCTCTTGAGGCGCCACTATCAGCACCTTTGTTAGCCTTGATTAGCCTCATTTACATTCCCTTTTTCTTTCTGTCCGAGACATTTTCGTCATTTTCCACCTATTGCTGACCACTCTATCGAGGCCCAATCGGGCACGCCAACCCCGCCCCATCCACATTAGTCTGAATCTGACCCCATTTCCAGTTCTCCAGCTTTGACAAAGAGTCACCCAGGCCCGGAACGACCGCTGCCATCTCGCTCCACAGAGGCTGTCAGTCCTGCTGAGATTGTCCAGTATGTTCTGTTTTTGTTTCAGAATGAAGCATCCGCAGTAAGTTGCATTTGTCGTTCATTTAGACATGTTTGAGATGGTGAATAAGTATGTTTATCTGCATTTGTAAATGCATGAAATTCTGTTGTGGATGAACTAGCTCCGAATATCCAAAATAGGAAGGTCCTTTTCTTCTCATTGCCTGTCGAAAATTCAGTGCTTGTGACTTAATGTGGAATTTATTTTAGTGGCTCATGAGAGACTAAACCTCATAATCCTCGAACATACGAGATGGGGGAACAAAAGTACTTCGCGCAAACATTCCTCACACAACATGAGAAGCACTTGATGTTTCTACCCGGTATGGCCCCGGGGACTTTTCGCATGAAGACCAGTTATGAGATTGCGGCAATAGTCAGCAACAGACTAACCTGGTAGTACGAGATGTTTCTGCCCGGTTTCGAACCGGGGACCTTTCGCGTGTGAGGCGAATGTGATAACCACTACACTACAGAAACAGCTGGCAATCCACAGGCGTGTACAATGTGCAACCTCACTGTGCTGCTGCAGATTCGCATGGTGAGGCTGAGAGGCTAGGCCACTTATTACAAGACGACTGCCTTTTCTCATTTAATCTCTCCTGACTTGCACCCTGTCAGAGCGCTTTCCTGTTGTTCTGTTTGCTCCCACCGGGATTTGACTTGGTTAAAACGTCCGACATTTCTAACCCGTCCCGGTTTTAATGAAAGGTGATGGTGAAAGACGAGCTTTGTTGTCCTGTCGACAAATCCCGCCTGACTCGCTGAGTTGTTCCAGTATCTTCCGCAGATGTTGGATCAACTTTCGATGGCTATAACAGCGTGCTTCTGTGCCAGTTCCGCGGCTCGTTGGTCTAGGAGTATGATTCTCGCTTTGGGTGTCTCGATTGCGAAACTTGCGGGAGGTCCCGGGTTCAAATCCCGGACGAGCCCTTTGATAACGTTTTCTGTTGGTCAGGCGATATGTTTTCTTCATTTCTATGCGGCTCATTCGGCGGGATTCATTCACATTGAGTTTGCTTTGAGAAGCTGAGCTCACACAGCAGGGAACCAATAGGTTCGCGAGACAATCGCGACATTGTCTAAAAGCTTGTCTATGTGTGGACATTCACTTACCTCTATTGACTTATTCCAGTAGATTCAGGCAGCTCTCTGTATGTTTCATTTTATTCAGTTCAACAACATCAGACTGTGTAATCTCTCTTCTCCATCCACCATCTGTTTATTTCCATCAAGTTATTTTCATTCCTTCCATTGGTATGTTTTACCCTCAGCATTGCCCCCCTCCCCCCAGCCCATACCATCCTACTTGAGCAATCTGATCCCTGTGGCCAATTGTTCGCTGACACACTGCTTACTTTGTTCTGCTATTAACACATTCTGATCTCTTGAGGCGCCACTATCAGCACCTTTGTTAGCCTTGATTAGCCTCATTTACATTCCCTTTTTCTTTCTGTCCGAGACATTTTCGTCATTTTCCACCTATTGCTGACCACTCTATCGAGGCCCAATCGGGCACGCCAACCCCGCCCCATCCACATTAGTCTGAATCTGACCCCATTTCCAGTTCTCCAGCTTTGACAAAGAGTCACCCAGGCCCGGAACAACCGCTGCCATCTCGCTCCACAGAGGCTGTCAGCCCTGCTGAGATTGTCCAGTATGTTCTGTTTTTGTTTCAGAATGAAGCATCCGCAGTAAGTTGCATTTGTCGTTCATTTAGACATGTTTGAGATGGTGAATAAGTATGTTTATCTGCATTTGTAAATGCATGAAATTCTGTTGTGGATGAACTAGCTCCGAATATCCAAAATAAGAAGGTCCTTTTCTTCTCATTGCCTGTCGAAAATTCAGTGCTTGTGACTTAATGTGGAATTTATTTTAGTGGCTCATGAGAGACTAAACCTCATAATCCTCGAACATACGAGATGGGTGAACAAAAGTACTTTGTGCAAACATTCCTCACACAACATGAGAAGCACTTGATGTTTCTACCCGGTATGGCCCAGGGGACCTTTCGCATGTTAGGGGAATGTGCTAAGCACTACACTACAGAAACCGCTGGCGGTGCAGTAATCAATGGACTTGTGCAGTGTTCAACCTCACTGTGTTGCTGCAGATTCTCATGGTTCGTCTGAGAGGCCATGTCACTTATTACAAGAAGACAGCCGTTTCTTTAAAACCGATGTCTCAACTTATAAAACAATCAGGAATCGAACTTTACAGACCTGAAGATAAGTTATGCTTGAAGTGGAAGTTAAATTGAGAAGGCAGGGCTTTCGAAAATAACCACAACCATACGGGTGCATGCATTTTGCTATTCCTCGTTGATGAAGACCAGTTACGAGATTGCGGCAATAGTCAGCAACAGACTAAACTGGAAGTACGAGAAGTTTCTGCTCGGTTTCGAACTTTTCGCGTGTTAGGCGAATGTGATAACCACTACACTACAGAAACAGCTGGTAATCAACGGACGTGTACAATGTGCAACCTCTCTGTGTTGCTGCAGATTCGCATGGTGAGGCTGAGAGGCCAGGCCACTTATTACAAGACGACTGCTGTTTCTTTCAAAAACAGATGTTTCAACACATAAAACCACAAGATGTAGAAATTAGATCGAACTTAACATGATCTGCGTTAACTTCACAGGGACGTGACCCATCTAATCCACAGAGCCAAAGTGGAGAATTGAACTGACTGGAGAGCTGCATCTTAACGCTGACCTCCCGGACCTCGGCCTCCTGAAATGTTCCAAAGAAGCTCAACAAACACTCGAGGACCAGCAGCGCATCTTTCCACTGGGCTCAATACAGCATGCACACTCATAGTGTGTGCAACAGTCTCACACTGCAAATGCTGCCCCCATTCTGTGTGTACTTCCATCGCAGATTTGGGTTTGAATCTTGTTTCCACTTCTTCTTTGTATCCGGGCGGTAGTTGTTGAGAGCTGGCACAGACACAGCGGCTAGAATGGCCTCATACTGTGGTGTAATTATCCTCTCATTCGATGCTCACCTCACTCTGTGGCCAGGGAACCCTAGGCCTTTTCTCATTTAATCTCTCCTGACTTGCACCCTGTCAGACCGCTTTCCTGTTGTTCTGTTTGCTCCCACCAGGATTTGACTTGGTTAAAACGTCCGACATTTCTAACCCGCCCCGGTTTAAATGAAAGGTGATGGTGAAAGACGAGCTTTGTTGTCCTGTCGACAAATCCCGCCTGACTCGCTGAGTTGTTCCAGTATTTTCCGCAGATGTTAGATCGACTTTCGATGGCAATAACAGCGTGCTTCTGTTACGTTCCCGGGGCTCGTTGGTCTAGGGGTATGACATTCACTTACCTCTATTGACTAATTCCAGTTGATTCAGGCAGCTCTCTGTACAAAGAACAAAGAACAAAGAAATGTACAGCACAGGAACAGGCCCTTCGGCCCTCCAAGCCCGTGCCGACCATACTGCCCGACTAAACTACAATCTTCTACACTTCCTGGGTCCGTATCCTTCTATTCCCATCCTATTCATATATTTGTCAAGATGCCCCTTAAATGTCCCTATCGTCCCTGCCTCCACTACCTCCTCCGGTAGTGAGTTCCAGGCACCCACTACCCTCTGCGTAAAAAACTTGCCTCGTACATCTACTCTAAACTTTGCCCCTCTCACCTTAAACCTATGCCCCCTAGTAATTGACCCCTCTACCCTGGGGAAAAGCCTCTGACTATCCACTCTGTCTATGCCCCTCATAATTTTGTATACCTCTATCAGGTCGCCCCTCAACCTCCTTCGTTCCAGTGAGTATGTTTCATTTTATTCAGTTCAACAACATCAGACTGTGTAATCTCTCTTCTACCTCCACCATCTGTTTATTTCCATCAAGTTATTTTCATTCCTTTCATTGGTATGTTTTACCCTCAGCATTGCCCCCCAGCCCATAACATCCTACTTGAGCAACCCTGTCGCCAATTGTTCGCTGACACACTGCTTACTTTGTTCTGCTATTAACACATTCTGATCTCTTGAGGCGCCACTATCAGCACCTTTGTTAGCCTTGATTAGCCTCATTTACATTCCCTTTTTCTTTCTGTCCGAGACATTTTCGTCATTTTCCACCTATTGCTGACCACTCTATCGAGGCCCAATAGGGCACGCCAACCCCGCCCCATTCACATTAGTCTGAATCTGACCCCATTTCCAGTTCTCCAGCTTTGACAAAGAGTCACCCAGGCCCGGAACGACCGCTGCCATCTCGCTCCACAGAGGCTGTCAGTCCTGCTGAGATTGTCCAGTATGTTCTGTTTTTGTTTCAGAATGAAGCATCCGCAGTAAGTTGCATTTGTCGTTTATTTAGACATGTTTGAGATGGTGAATAAGTATGTTAATCTGCATTTGTAAATGCATGAAATTCTGTTGTGGATGAACTAGCTCCGAATGTCCAAAATAAGAAGGTCCTTTTCTTCTCATTGCCTGTCGATAATTCAGTGCTTGTGACTTAATGTGGAATTTATTTTAGTGGCTCATGAGAGACTAAACCTCATAATCCTCGAACATACGAGATGGGGGAACAAAAGTACTTTGTGCAAACATTCCTCACACAACATGAGAAGCACTTGATGTTTCTACCCGGTATGGCCTCGGGGACCTTTCCCATGTTAGGGGAATGTGCTAACCACTACACTACAGAAACCGCTGGCGGTGCAGTAATCAATGGACTTGTGCAATGTTCAACCTCACTGTGTTGCTGCAGATTCTCATGGTTCGTCTGAGAGGCCATGTCACTTATGACAAGAAGACAGCCGTTTCTTTAAAACCGATGTCTCAACTTATAAAACAATCAGGAATCGAACTTTACAGACCTGAAGATAAGTTATGCTTGAAGTGGAAGTTAAATTGAGAAGGCAGGGCTTTCGAAAATAACCACAACCATACGGGTGCATGCATTTTGCTATTCCTCGTTGATGAAGACCAGTTACGAGATTGCGGCAATAGTCAGCAACAGACTAAACTGGAAGTAAGAGAACTTTCTGCTCGGTTTCGAACTTTTCGCGTGTTAGGCGAATGTGATAACCACTACACTATAGAAACAGATGGAAATCAACGGACGTGTACAATGTGCAACCTCACTGTGTTGCTGCAGATTCGCATGGTGAGGCTGAGAGGCCAGGCCACTTATTACAAGACGACTGCTGTTTCTTTCAAAGCAGATGTTTCAACATATAAAACCACAAGATGTAGAAATTAGATCGAACTTAACATGATCTGCGTTAACTTCACAGGGACGTGACCCATCTAATCCACAGAGCCAAAGTGGAGAATTGAACTTACTGGAGAGCTGCATCTTAACGCTGACCTCCCGGACCTCGGCCTCCTGAAATGTTCCAAAGAAGCTCAACAAACACTCGAGGAACAGCAGCGCATCTTTCCACTGGGCTCAATACAGCTTGCACACTCATAGTGTGTGCAACAGTCTCACACTGTAAATGCTGCCCCCATTCTGTGTGTACTTCCAACGCAGATTTGGGTTTGAATCTTGTTTCCACTTCTTCTTTGTATCCGGGCGGTAGTTGTTGAGAGCTGGCACAGACACAGCGGCTAGAATGGCCTCATACTGTGGTGTAATTATTCTCTCATTCGATGCTCACCTCACTCTGTGGCCAGGGAACCCTAGGCCTTTTCTCATTTAATCTCTCCTGACTTGCACCCTGTCAGAGCGCTTTCCTGTTGTTCTGTTTGCTCCCACCAGGATTTGGCTTGGTTAAAACGTCCGACATTTCTAACCTTCCCCGGTTTTAATGAAAGGTGATGGTGAAAGACGAGCTTTGTTGTCCTGTCGACAAATCCCGCCTGACTCGCTGAGTTGTTCCAGTATTTTCCGCAGATGTTAGATCGATTTTCGATGGCAATAACAGCGTGCTTCTGTTACGTTCCCGGGGCTCGTTGGTCTAGGGGTATGACATTCACTTACCTCTATTGACTTATTCCAGTAGATTCAGGCAGCTCTCTGTATGTTTCATTTTATTCAGTTCAACAACATCAGACTGTGTAATCTCTCTTCTCCCTCCACCATCTGTTTATTTCCATCAAGTTATTTTCATTCCTTCCATTGGTATGTTTTACCCTCAGCATTGCCCCCCTCCCCCCAGCCCATACCATCCTACTTGAGCAATCTGATCCCTGTGGCCAATTGTTCGCTGACACACTGCTTACTTTGTTCTGCTATTAACACATTCTGATCTCTTGAGGCGCCACTATCAGCACCTTTGTTAGCCTTGATTAGCCTCATTTACATTCCCTTTTTCTTTCTGTCCGAGACATTTTCGTCATTTTCCACCTATTGCTGACCACTCTATCGAGGCCCAATCGGGCACGCCAACCCCGCCCCATCCACATTAGTCTGAATCTGACCCCATTTCCAGTTCTCCAGCTTTGACAAAGAGTCACCCAGGCCCGGAACGACCGCTGCCATCTCGCTCCACAGAGGCTGTCAGTCCTGCTGAGATTGTCCAGTATGTTCTGTTTTTGTTTCAGAATGAAGCATCCGCAGTAAGTTGCATTTGTCGTTCATTTAGACATGTTTGAGATGGTGAATAAGTATGTTTATCTGCATTTGTAAATGCATGAAATTCTGTTGTGGATGAACTAGCTCCGAATATCCAAAATAAGAAGGTCCTTTTCTTCTCATTGCCTGTCGAAAATTCAGTGCTTGTGACTTAATGTGGAATTTATTTTAGTGGCTCATGAGAGACTAAACCTCATAATCCTCGAACATACGAGATGGGGGAACAAAAGTACTTTGTGCAAACATTCCTCACACAACATGAGAAGCACTTGATGTTTCTACCCGGTATGGCCTCGGGGACCTTTCCCATGTTAGGGGAATGTGCTAACCACTACACTACAGAAACCGCTGGCGGTGCAGTAATCAATGGACTTGTGCAGTGTTCAACCTCACTGTGTTGCTGCAGATTCTCATGGTTCGTCTGAGAGGCCATGTCACTTATTACAAGAAGACAGCCGTTTCTTTAAAACCGATGTCTCAACTTATAAAACAATCAGGAATCGAACTTTACAGACCTGAAGATAAGTTATGCTTGAAGTGGAAGTTAAATTGAGAAGGCAGGGCTTTCGAAAATAACCACAACCATACGGGTGCATGCATTTTGCTATTCCTCGTTGATGAAGACCAGTTACGAGATTGCGGCAATAGTCAGCAACAGACTAAACTGGAAGTACGAGAAGTTTCTGCTCGGTTTCGAACTTTTCGCGTATTAGGCGAAAAGTTCACTACACTACACTACAGAAACAGCTGGCAATCAACGGACGTGTACAATGTGCAACCTCTCTGTGTTGCTGCAGATTCGCATGGTGAGGCTGAGAGGCCAGGCCACTTATTACAAGACGACTGCTGTTTCTTTCAAAAACAGATGTTTCAACATATAAAACCACAAGATATAGAAATTAGATCGAACTTAACATGATCTGCGTTAACTTCACAGGGACGTGACCCATCTAATCCACAGAGCCAAAGTGGAGAATTGAACTGACTGGAGAGCTGCATCTTAACGCTGACCTCCCGGACATCGGCCTCCTGAAATGTTCCAAAGAAGCTCAACAAACACTCGAGGAACAGCAGCGCATCTTTCCACTGGGCTCAATACAGCTTGCACACTCATAGTGTGTGCAACAGTCTCACACTGCAAATGCTGCTCCCATTCTGTGTGTACTTCCATCGCAGATTTGGGTTTGAATCTTGTTTCCACTTCTTCTTTGTATCCGGGCGGTAGTTGTTGAGAGCTGGCACAGACACAGCGGCTAGAATGGCCTCATACTGTGGTGTAATTATCCTCTCATTCGATGCTCACCTCACTCTGTGGCCAGGGAACCCTAGGCCTTTTCTCATTTAATCTCTCCTGACTTGCACCCTGTCAGACCGCTTTCCTGTTGTTCTGTTTGCTCCCACCAGGATTTGACTTGGTTAAAACGTCCGACATTTCTAACCCGCCCCGGTTTAAATGAAAGGTGATGGTGAAAGACGAGCTTTGTTGTCCTGTCGACAAATTCCGCCTGACTCGCTGAGTTGTTCCAGTATTTTCCGCAGATGTTAGATCGACTTTCGATGGCAATAACAGCGTGCTTCTGTTACGTTCCCGGGGCTCGTTAGTCTAGGGGTATGACATTCACTTACCTCTATTGACTAATTCCAGTTGATTCAGGCAGCTCTCTGTATGTTTCATTTTATTCAGTTCAACAACATCAGACTGTGTAATCTCTCTTCTACCTCCACCATCTGTTTATTTCCATCAAGTTGTTTTCATTCCTTTCATTGGTATGTTTTACCCTCAGCATTGCCCCCCTCCCCCCAGCCCATACCATCCTACTTGAGCAACCCTGTCGCCAATTGTTCGCTGACACACTGCTTACTTTGTTCTGCTATTAACACATTCTGATCTCTTGAGGCGCCACTATCAGCACCTTTGTTAGCCTTGATTAGCCTCATTTACATTCCCTTTTTCTTTCTGTCCGAGACATTTTCGTCATTTTCCACCTATTGCTGACCACTCTATCGAGGCCCAATAGGGCACGCCAACCCCGCCCCATCCACATTAGTCTGAATCTGACCCCATTTCCAGTTCTCCAGCTTTGACAAAGAGTCACCCAGGCCCGGAACGACCGCTGCCATCTCGCTCCACAGAGGCTGTCAGTCCTGCTGAGATTGTCCAGTATGTTCTGTTTTTGTTTCAGAATGAAGCATCCGCAGTAAGTTACTTTTGTCGTTTATTTAGACATGTTTGAGATGGTGAATAAGTATGTTTATCTGCATTTGTAAATGCATGAAATTCTGTTGTGGATGAACTAGCTCCGAATATCCAAAATAGGAAGGTCCTTTCCTTCTCTTTGCCTGTCGATAATTCAGTGCTTGTGACTTAATGTGGAATTTATTTTAGTGGCTCATGAGAGACTAAACCTCATAATCCTCGAACATACGAGATGGGGGAACAAAAGTACTTTGTGCAAACATTCCTCACACAACATGAGAAGCACTTGATGTTTCTACCCGGTATGGCCCAGGGGACCTTTCGCATGTTAGGGGAATGTGCTAACCACTACACTACAGAAACCGCTGGCGGTGCAGTAATCAATGGACTTATGCAATGTTCAACCTCACTGTGTTGCTGCAGCGTCTCATGGTTCGTCTGAGAGGCCATGTCACTTATGACAAGAAGACAGCCGTTTCTTTAAAACCGATGTCTCAACTTAGAAAACAATCAGGAATCGAAATTTACAGACCTGAAGATAAGTTATGTTTTGCTTGAAGTGGAAGTTAAATTGAGAAGGCAGGGCTTTCGAAAATAACCACAACCATACGGGTGCATGCATTTTGCTATTCCTCGGTGATGAAGACCAGTTACGAGATTGCGGCAATAGTCAGCAACAGACTAAACTGGAAGTACGAGAAGTTTCTGCTCGGTTTCGAACTTTTCGCGTATTAGGCGAAAAGTTCACTACACTACACTACAGAAACAGCTGGCAATCAACGGACGTGTACAATGTGCAACCTCTCTGTGTTGCTGCAGATTCGCATGGTGAGGCTGAGAGGCCAGGCCACTTATTACAAGACGACTGCTGTTTCTTTCAAAAACAGATGTTTCAACATATAAAACCACAAGATATAGAAATTAGATCGAACTTAACATGATCTGCGTTAACTTCACAGGGACGTGACCCATCTAATCCACAGAGCCAAAGTGGAGAATTGAACTGACTGGAGAGCTGCATCTTAACGCTGACCTCCCGGACATCGGCCTCCTGAAATGTTCCAAAGAAGCTCAACAAACACTCGAGGAACAGCAGCGCATCTTTCCACTGGGCTCAATACAGCTTGCACACTCATAGTGTGTGCAACAGTCTCACACTGCAAATGCTGCTCCCATTCTGTGTGTACTTCCATCGCAGATTTGGGTTTGAATCTTGTTTCCACTTCTTCTTTGTATCCGGGCGGTAGTTGTTGAGAGCTGGCACAGACACAGCGGCTAGAATGGCCTCATACTGTGGTGTAATTATCCTCTCATTCGATGCTCACCTCACTCTGTGGCCAGGGAACCCTAGGCCTTTTCTCATTTAATCTCTCCTGACTTGCACCCTGTCAGACCGCTTTCCTGTTGTTCTGTTTGCTCCCACCAGGATTTGACTTGGTTAAAACGTCCGACATTTCTAACCCGCCCCGGTTTAAATGAAAGGTGATGGTGAAAGACGAGCTTTGTTGTCCTGTCGACAAATTCCGCCTGACTCGCTGAGTTGTTCCAGTATTTTCCGCAGATGTTAGATCGACTTTCGATGGCAATAACAGCGTGCTTCTGTTACGTTCCCGGGGCTCGTTAGTCTAGGGGTATGACATTCACTTACCTCTATTGACTAATTCCAGTTGATTCAGGCAGCTCTCTGTATGTTTCATTTTATTCAGTTCAACAACATCAGACTGTGTAATCTCTCTTCTACCTCCACCATCTGTTTATTTCCATCAAGTTATTTTCATTCCTTTCATTGGTATGTTTTACCCTCAGCATTGCCCCCCTCCCCCCAGCCCATACCATCCTACTTGAGCAACCCTGTCGCCAATTGTTCGCTGACACACTGCTTACTTTGTTCTGCTATTAACACATTCTGATCTCTTGAGGCGCCACTATCAGCACCTTTGTTAGCCTTGATTAGCCTCATTTACATTCCCTTTTTCTTTCTGTCCGAGACATTTTCGTCATTTTCCACCTATTGCTGACCACTCTATCGAGGCCCAATAGGGCACGCCAACCCCGCCCCATCCACATTAGTCTGAATCTGACCCCATTTCCAGTTCTCCAGCTTTGACAAAGAGTCACCCAGGCCCGGAACGACCGCTGCCATCTCGCTCCACAGAGGCTGTCAGTCCTGCTGAGATTGTCCAGTATGTTCTGTTTTTGTTTCAGAATGAAGCATCCGCAGTAAGTTACTTTTGTCGTTTATTTAGACATGTTTGAGATGGTGAATAAGTATGTTTATCTGCATTTGTAAATGCATGAAATTCTGTTGTGGATGAACTAGCTCCGAATATCCAAAATAGGAAGGTCCTTTCCTTCTCTTTGCCTGTCGATAATTCAGTGCTTGTGACTTAATGTGGAATTTATTTTAGTGGCTCATGAGAGACTAAACCTCATAATCCTCGAACATACGAGATGGGGGAACAAAAGTACTTTGTGCAAACATTCCTCACACAACATGAGAAGCACTTGATGTTTCTACCCGGTATGGCCCAGGGGACCTTTCGCATGTTAGGGGAATGTGCTAACCACTACACTACAGAAACCGCTGGCGGTGCAGTAATCAATGGACTTATGCAATGTTCAACCTCACTGTGTTGCTGCAGCGTCTCATGGTTCGTCTGAGAGGCCATGTCACTTATGACAAGAAGACAGCCGTTTCTTTAAAACCGATGTCTCAACTTAGAAAACAATCAGGAATCGAAATTTACAGACCTGAAGATAAGTTATGTTTTGCTTGAAGTGGAAGTTAAATTGAGAAGGCAGGGCTTTCGAAAATAACCACAACCATACGGGTGCATGCATTTTGCTATTCCTCGGTGATGAAGACCAGTTATGAGATTGCGGCTGTAGTCAGCAACAGACTAACCTGGTAGTACGAGATGTTTCTGCCCGGTTTCGAACCGGGGACTTTTCGCGTGTGAGGCGAATGTGATAACCACTACACTACAGAAACAGCTGGCAATCCACGGACGTGTACAATGTGCAACCTCACTGTGCTGCTGCAGATTCGCATGGTGAGGCTGAGAGGCTAGGCCACTTATTACAAGACGACTGCCTTTTCTCATTTAATCTCTCCTGACTTGCACCCTGTCAGAGCGCTTTCCTGTTGTTCTGTTTGCTCCCACCGGGATTTGACTTGGTTAAAACGTCCGACATTTCTAACCCGTCCCGGTTTTAATGAAAGGTGATGGTGAAAGACGAGCTTTGTTGTCCTGTCGACAAATCCCGCCTGACTCGCTGAGTTGTTCCAGTATCTTCCGCAGATGTTGGATCAACTTTCGATGGCTATAACAGCGTGCTTCTGTGCCAATTCCGCGGCTCGTTTGTCTAGGAGTATGATTCTCGCTTTGGGTGTCTCGATTGCGAAACTTGCGGGAGGTCCCGGGTTCAAATCCCGGGCGAGCCCTTTGATAACGTTTTCTGTTGGTCAGGCGATATGTTTACTTCATTTCTATGCGGCTCATTCGGCGGGATTCATTCACATTGGGTTTGCTTTGAGAAGCTGAGCTCATACAGCAGGGAACCAATAGGTTCGCGAGACAATCGCGACATTGTCTAAAAGCTTGTCTATGTGTGGACATTCACTTACCTCTATTGACTTATTCCAGTAGATTCAGGCAGCTCTCTGTATGTTTCATTTTATTCAGTTCAACAACATCAGACTGTGTAATCTCTCTTCTCCCTCCACCATCTGTTTATTTCCATCAAGTTATTTTCATTCCTTCCATTGGTATGTTTTACCCTCAGCATTGCCCCCCTCCCCCCAGCCCATACCATCCTACTTGAGCAATCTGATCCCTGTGGCCAATTGTTCGCTGACACACTGCTTACTTTGTTCTGCTATTAACACATTCTGATCTCTTGAGGCGCCACTATCAGCACCTTTGTTAGCCTTGATTAGCCTCATTTACATTCCCTTTTTCTTTCTGTCCGAGACATTTTCGTCATTTTCCACCTATTGCTGACCACTCTATCGAGGCCCAATCGGGCACGCCAACCCCGCCCCATCCACATTAGTCTGAATCTGACCCCATTTCCAGTTCTCCAGCTTTGACAAAGAGTCACCCAGGCCCGGAACGACCGCTGCCATCTCGCTCCACAGAGGCTGTCAGTCCTGCTGAGATTGTCCAGTATGTTCTGTTTTTGTTTCAGAATGAAGCATCCGCAGTAAGTTGCATTTGTCGTTCATTTAGACATGTTTGAGATGGTGAATAAGTATGTTTATCTGCATTTGTAAATGCATGAAATTCTGTTGTGGATGAACTAGCTCCGAATATCCAAAATAAGAAGGTCCTTTTCTTCTCATTGCCTGTCGAAAATTCAGTGCTTGTGACTTAATGTGGAATTTATTTTAGTGGCTCATGAGAGACTAAACCTCATAATCCTCGAACATACGAGATGGGGGAACAAAAGTACTTTGTGCAAACATTCCTCACACAACATGAGAAGCACTTGATGTTTCTACCCGGTATGGCCTCGGGGACCTTTCCCATGTTAGGGGAATGTGCTAACCACTACACTACAGAAACCGCTGGCGGTGCAGTAATCAATGGACTTGTGCAGTGTTCAACCTCACTGTGTTGCTGCAGATTCTCATGGTTCGTCTGAGAGGCCATGTCACTTATTACAAGAAGACAGCCGTTTCTTTAAAACCGATGTCTCAACTTATAAAACAATCAGGAATCGAACTTTACAGACCTGAAGATAAGTTATGCTTGAAGTGGAAGTTAAATTGAGAAGGCAGGGCTTTCGAAAATAACCACAACCATACGGGTGCATGCATTTTGCTATTCCTCGTTGATGAAGACCAGTTACGAGATTGCGGCAATAGTCAGCAACAGACTAAACTGGAAGTACGAGAAGTTTCTGCTCGGTTTCGAACTTTTCGCGTATTAGGCGAAAAGTTCACTACACTACACTACAGAAACAGCTGGCAATCAACGGACGTGTACAATGTGCAACCTCTCTGTGTTGCTGCAGATTCGCATGGTGAGGCTGAGAGGCCAGGCCACTTATTGCAAGACGACTGCTGTTTCTTTCAAAAACAGATGTTTCAACATATAAAACCACAAGATATAGAAATTAGATCGAACTTAACATGATCTGCGTTAACTTCACAGGGACGTGACCCATCTAATCCACAGAGCCAAAGTGGAGAATTGAACTGACTGGAGAGCTGCATCTTAACGCTGACCTCCCGGACATCGGCCTCCTGAAATGTTCCAAAGAAGCTCAACAAACACTCGAGGAACAGCAGCGCATCTTTCCACTGGGCTCAATACAGCTTGCACACTCATAGTGTGTGCAACAGTCTCACACTGCAAATGCTGCTCCCATTCTGTGTGTACTTCCATCGCAGATTTGGGTTTGAATCTTGTTTCCACTTCTTCTTTGTATCCGGGCGGTAGTTGTTGAGAGCTGGCACAGACACAGCGGCTAGAATGGCCTCATACTGTGGTGTAATTATCCTCTCATTCGATGCTCACCTCACTCTGTGGCCAGGGAACCCTAGGCCTTTTCTCATTTAATCTCTCCTGACTTGCACCCTGTCAGACCGCTTTCCTGTTGTTCTGTTTGCTCCCACCAGGATTTGACTTGGTTAAAACGTCCGACATTTCTAACCCGCCCCGGTTTAAATGAAAGGTGATGGTGAAAGACGAGCTTTGTTGTCCTGTCGGCAAATTCCGCCTGACTCGCTGAGTTGTTCCAGTATTTTCCGCAGATGTTAGATCGACTTTCGATGGCAATAACAGCGTGCTTCTGTTACGTTCCCGGGGCTCGTTAGTCTAGGGGTATGACATTCACTTACCTCTATTGACTAATTCCAGTTGATTCAGGCAGCTCTCTGTATGTTTCATTTTATTCAGTTCAACAACATCAGACTGTGTAATCTCTCTTCTACCTCCACCATCTGTTTATTTCCATCAAGTTATTTTCATTCCTTTCATTGGTATGTTTTACCCTCAGCATTGCCCCCCTCCCCCCAGCCCATACCATCCTACTTGAGCAACCCTGTCGCCAATTGTTCGCTGACACACTGCTTACTTTGTTCTGCTATTAACACATTCTGATCTCTTGAGGCGCCACTATCAGCACCTTTGTTAGCCTTGATTAGCCTCATTTACATTCCCTTTTTCTTTCTGTCCGAGACATTTTCGTCATTTTCCACCTATTGCTGACCACTCTATCGAGGCCCAATCGGGCACGCCAACCCCGCCCCATCCACATTAGTCTGAATCTGACCCCATTTCCAGTTCTCCAGCTTTGACAAAGAGTCACCCAGGCCCGGAACGACCGCTGCCATCTCGCTCCACAGAGGCTGTCAGTCCTGCTGAGATTGTCCAGTATGTTCTGTTTTTGTTTCAGAATGAAGCATCCGCATAAGTTGCATTTGTCGTTCATTTAGACATGTTTGAGATGGTGAATAAGTATGTTTATCTGCATTTGTAAATGCATGAAATTCTGTTGTGGATGAACTAGCTCCGAATGTCCAAAATAAGAAGGTCCTTTTCTTCTCATTGCCTGTCGAAAATTCAGTGCTTGTGACTTAATGTGGAATTTATTTTAGTGGCTCATGAGAGACTAAACCTCATAATCCTCGAACATACGAGATGGGGGAACAAAAGTACTTTGTGCAAACATTCCTCACACAACATGAGAAGCACTTGATGTTTCTACCCGGTATGGCCTCGGGGACCTTTCCCATGTTAGGGGAATGTGCTAACCACTACACTACAGAAACCGCTGGCGGTGCAGTAATCAATGGACTTGTGCAATGTTCAACCTCACTGTGTTGCTGCAGATTCTCATGGTTCGTCTGAGAGGCCATGTCACTTATTACAAGAAGACAGCCGTTTCTTTAAAACCGATGTCTCAACTTATAAAACAATCAGGAATCGAACTTTACAGACCTGAAGATAAGTTATGCTTGAAGTGGAAGTTAAATTGAGAAGGCAGGGCTTTCGAAAATAACCACAACCATACGGGTGCATGCATTTTGCTATTCCTCGTTGATGAAGACCAGTTACGAGATTGCGGCAATAGTCAGCAACAGACTAAACTGGAAGTACGAGAAGTTTCTGCTCGGTTTCGAACTTTTCGCGTGTTAGGCGAATGTGATAACCATTACACTATAGAAACAGCTGGAAATCAACGGACGTGTACAATGTGCAACCTCACTGTGTTGCTGCAGATTCGCATGGTGAGGCTGAGAGGCCAGGCCACTTATTACAAGACGACTGCTGTTTCTTTCAAAAGCAGATGTTTCAACATATAAAACCACAAGATGTAGAAATTAGATCGAACTTAACATGATCTGCGTTAACTTCACAGGGACGTGACCCATCTAATCCACAGAGCCAAAGTGGAGAATTGAACTGACTGGAGAGCTGCATCTTAACGCTGACCTCCCGGACCTCGGCCTCCTGAAATGTTCCAAAGAAGCTCAACAAACACTCGAGGAACAGCAGCGCATCTTTCCACTGGGCTCAATACAGCTTGCACACACATAGTGTGTGCAACAGTCTCACACTGTAAATGCTGCCCCCATTCTGTGTGTACTTCCATCGCAGATTTGGGTTTGAATCTTGTTTCCACTTCTTCTTTGTATCCGGGCGGTAGTTGTTGAGAGCTGGCACAGACACAGCGGCTAGAATGGCCTCATACTGTGGTGTAATTATTCTCTCATTCGATGCTCACCTCACTCTGTGGCCAGGGAACCCTAGGCCTTTTCTCATTTAATCTCTCCTGACTTGCACCCTGTCAGACCGCTTTCCTGTTGTTCTGTTTGCTCCCACCAGGATTTGGCTTGGTTAAAACGTCCGACATTTCTAACCTTCCACGGTTTTAATGAAAGGTGATGGTGAAAGACGAGCTTTATTGTCCTGTCGACAAATCCCGCCTGACTCGCTGAGTTGTTCCAGTATTTTCCGCAGATGTTAGATCGACTTTCGATGGCAATAACAGCGTGCTTCTGTTACGTTCCCGGGACTCGTTGGTCTAGGGGTATGACATTCACTTACCTCTATTGACGAATTCCAGTTGATTCAGGCAGCTCTCTGTATGTTTCATTTTATTCAGTTCAACAACATCAGACTGTGTAATCTCTCTTCTACCTCCACCATCTGTTTATTTCCATCAAGTTATTTTCATTCCTTCCATTGGTATGTTTTACCCTCAGCATTGCCCCCCTCCCCCCAGCCCATACCATCCTACTTGAGCAACCCTGTCGCCAATTGTTCGCTGACACACTGCTTACTTTGTTCTGCTATTAACACATTCTGATCTCTTGAGGCGCCACTATCAGCACCTTTGTTAGCCTTGATTAGCCTCATTTACATTCCCTTTTTCTTTCTGTCCGAGACATTTTCGTCATTTTCCACCTATTGCTGACCACTCTATCGAGGTCCAATAGGGCACGCCAACCCCGCCCCATCCACATTAGTCTGAATCTGACCCCATTTCCAGTTCTCCAGCTTTGACAAAGAGTCACCCAGGCCCGGAACGACCGCTGCCATCTCGCTCCACAGAGGCTGTCAGTCCTGCTGAGATTGTCCAGTATGTTCTGTTTTTGTTTCAGAATGAAGCATCCGCAGTAAGTTGCATTTGTCGTTTATTTAGACATGTTTGAGATGGTGAATAAGTATGTTGATCTGCATTTGTAAATGCATGAAATTCTGTTGTGGATGAACTAGCTCCGAATATCCAAAATAAGAAGGTCCTTTTCTTCTCATTGCCTGTCGAAAATTCAGTGCTTGTGACTTAATGTGGAATTTATTTTAGTGGCTCATGAGAGACTAAACCTCATAATCCTCGAACATACGAGATGGGGGAACAAAAGTACTTTGTGCAAACATTCCTCACACAACATGAGAAGCACTTGATGTTTCTACCCGGTATGGCCTCGGGGACCTTTCCCATGTTAGGGGAATGTGCTAACCACTACACTACAGAAACCGCTGGCGGTGCAGTAATCAATGGACTTGTGCAGTGTTCAACCTCACTGTGTTGCTGCAGATTCTCATGGTTCGTCTGAGAGGCCATGTCACTTATTACAAGAAGACAGCCGTTTCTTTAAAACCGATGTCTCAACTTATAAAACAATCAGGAATCGAACTTTACAGACCTGAAGATAAGTTATGCTTGAAGTGGAAGTTAAATTGAGAAGGCAGGGCTTTCGAAAATAACCACAACCATACGGGTGCATGCATTTTGCTATTCCTCGTTGATGAAGACCAGTTACGAGATTGCGGCAATAGTCAGCAACAGACTAAACTGGAAGTACGAGAAGTTTCTGCTCGGTTTCGAACTTTTCGCGTATTAGGCGAAAAGTTCACTACACTACACTACAGAAACAGCTGGCAATCAACGGACGTGTACAATGTGCAACCTCTCTGTGTTGCTGCAGATTCGCATGGTGAGGCTGAGAGGCCAGGCCACTTATTACAAGACGACTGCTGTTTCTTTCAAAAACAGATGTTTCAACATATAAAACCACAAGATATAGAAATTAGATCGAACTTAACATGATCTGCGTTAACTTCACAGGGACGTGACCCATCTAATCCACAGAGCCAAAGTGGAGAATTGAACTGACTGGAGAGCTGCATCTTAACGCTGACCTCCCGGACATCGGCCTCCTGAAATGTTCCAAAGAAGCTCAACAAACACTCGAGGAACAGCAGCGCATCTTCACACTGGGCTCAATACAGCTTGCACACTCATAGTGTGTGCAACAGTCTCACACTGCAAATGCTGCTCCCATTCTGTGTGTACTTCCATCGCAGATTTGGGTTTGAATCTTGTTTCCACTTCTTCTTTGTATCCGGGCGGTAGTTGTTGAGAGCTGGCACAGACACAGCGGCTAGAATGGCCTCATACTGTGGTGTAATTATCCTCTCATTCGATGCTCACCTCACTCTGTGGCCAGGGAACCCTAGGCCTTTTCTCATTTAATCTCTCCTGACTTGCACCCTGTCAGACCGCTTTCCTGTTGTTCTGTTTGCTCCCACCAGGATTTGACTTGGTTAAAACGTCCGACATTTCTAACCCGCCCCGGTTTAAATGAAAGGTGATGGTGAAAGACGAGCTTTGTTGTCCTGTCGACAAATTCCGCCTGACTCGCTGAGTTGTTCCAGTATTTTCCGCAGATGTTAGATCGACTTTCGATGGCAATAACAGCGTGCTTCTGTTACGTTCCCGGGGCTCGTTAGTCTAGGGGTATGACATTCACTTACCTCTATTGACTAATTCCAGTTGATTCAGGCAGCTCTCTGTATGTTTCATTTTATTCAGTTCAACAACATCAGACTGTGTAATCTCTCTTCTACCTCCACCATCTGTTTATTTCCATCAAGTTATTTTCATTCCTTTCATTGGTATGTTTTACCCTCAGCATTGCCCCCCTCCCCCCAGCCCATACCATCCTACTTGAGCAACCCTGTCGCCAATTGTTCGCTGACACACTGCTTACTTTGTTCTGCTATTAACACATTCTGATCTCTTGAGGCGCCACTATCAGCACCTTTGTTAGCCTTGATTAGCCTCATTTACATTCCCTTTTTCTTTCTGTCCGAGACATTTTCGTCATTTTCCACCTATTGCTGACCACTCTATCGAGGCCCAATAGGGCACGCCAACCCCGCCCCATCCACATTAGTCTGAATCTGACCCCATTTCCAGTTCTCCAGCTTTGACAAAGAGTCACCCAGGCCCGGAACGACCGCTGCCATCTCGCTCCACAGAGGCTGTCAGTCCTGCTGAGATTGTCCAGTATGTTCTGTTTTTGTTTCAGAATGAAGCATCCGCAGTAAGTTACTTTTGTCGTTTATTTAGACATGTTTGAGATGGTGAATAAGTATGTTTATCTGCATTTGTAAATGCATGAAATTCTGTTGTGGATGAACTAGCTCCGAATATCCAAAATAGGAAGGTCCTTTCCTTCTCTTTGCCTGTCGATAATTCAGTGCTTGTGACTTAATGTGGAATTTATTTTAGTGGCTCATGAGAGACTAAACCTCATAATCCTCGAACATACGAGATGGGGGAACAAAAGTACTTTGTGCAAACATTCCTCACACAACATGAGAAGCACTTGATGTTTCTACCCGGTATGGCCCCGGGGACCTTTCGCATGTTAGGGGAATGTGCTAACCACTACACTACAGAAACCGCTGGCGGTGCAGTAATCAATGGACTTATGCAATGTTCAACCTCACTGTGTTGCTGCAGCGTCTCATGGTTCGTCTGAGAGGCCATGTCACTTATGACAAGAAGACAGCCGTTTCTTTAAAACCGATGTCTCAACTTAGAAAACAATCAGGAATCGAAATTTACAGACCTGAAGATAAGTTATGTTTTGCTTGAAGTGGAAGTTAAATTGAGAAGGCAGGGCTTTCGAAAATAACCACAACCATACGGGTGCATGCAGTTTGCTATTTTTCGGTGATGAAGACCAGTTATGAGATTGCGGCAAAAGTCAGCAACCGAACAACCTGGTAGCCCGAGATGTTTCTGCCCGGTTTCGAACCGGGGATCTTTCGCGTGTGAGGCGAATGTGATAACCACTACACTACAGAAACAGCTGGCAATCCACGGACGTGTACAATGTGCAACCTCACTGTGCTGCTGCAGATTCGCATGGTGAGGCTGAGAGGCTAGGCCACTTATTACAAGACGACTGCCTTTTCTCATTTAATCTCTCCTGACTTGCACCCTGTCAGAGCGCTTTCCTGTTGTTCTGTTTGCTCCCACCGGGATTTGACTTGGTTAAAACGTCCGACATTTCTAACCCGTCCCGGTTTTAATGAAAGGTGATGGTGAAAGACGAGCTTTGTTGTCCTGTCGACAAATCCCGCCTGACTCGCTGAGTTGTTCCAGTATCTTCCGCAGATGTTGGATCAACTTTCGATGGCTATAACAGCGTGCTTCTGTGCCAGTTCCGCGGCTCGTTGGTCTAGGAGTATGATTCTCGCTTTGGGTGTCTCGATTGCGAAACTTGCGGGAGGTCCCGGGTTCAAATCCCGGACGAGCCCTTTGATAACGTTTTCTGTTGGTCAGGCGATATGTTTTCTTCATTTCTATGCGGCTCATTCGGCGGGATTTATTCACATTGGGTTTGCTTTGAGAAGCTGAGCTCACACAGCAGGGAACCAATAGGTTCGCCAGACAATCGCGACATTGTCTAAAAGCTTGTCTATGTGTGGACATTCACTTACCTCTATTGACTTATTCCAGTAGATTCAGGCAGCTCTCTGTATGTTTCATTTTATTCAGTTCAACAACATCAGACTATGTAATCTCTCTTCTCCCTCCACCATCTGTTTATTTCCATCAAGTTATTTTCATTCCTTGCATTGGTATGTTTTACCCTCAGCATTGCCCCCCTCCCCCCAGCCCATACCATCCTACTTGAGCAATCTGATCCCTGTGGCCAATTGTTCGCTGACACACTGCTTACTTTGTTCTGCTATTAACACATTCTGATCTCTTGAGGCGCCACTATCAGCACCTTTGTTAGCCTTGATTAGCCTCATTTACATTCCCTTTTTCTTTCTGTCCGAGACATTTTCGTCATTTTCCACCTATTGCTGACCACTCTATCGAGGCCCAATAGGGCACGCCAACCCCGCCCCATCCACATTAGTCTGAATCTGACCCCATTTCCATTTCTCCAGCTTTGACAAAGAGTCACCCAGGCCCGGAACGACCGCTGCCATCTCGCTCCACAGAGGCTGTCAGTCCTGCTGAGATTGTCCAGTATGTTCTGTTTTTGTTTCAGAATGAAGCATCCGCAGTAAGTTGCATTTGTCGTTTATTTAGACATGTTTGAGATGGTGAATAAGTATGTTAATCTGCATTTGTAAATGCATGAAATTCTGTTGTGGATGAACTAGCTCCGAATGTCCAAAATAAGAAGGTCCTTTTCTTCTCATTGCCTGTCGATAATTCAGTGCTTGTGACTTAATGTGGAATTTATTTTAGTGGCTCATGAGAGACTAAACCTCATAATCCTCGAACATACGAGATGGGGGAACAAAAGTACTTTGTGCAAACATTCCTCACACAACATGAGAAGCACTTGATGTTTCTACCCGGTATGGCCTCGGGGACCTTTCCCATGTTAGGGGAATGTGCTAACCACTACACTACAGAAACCGCTGGCGGTGCAGTAATCAATGGACTTGTGCAATGTTCAACCTCACTGTGTTGCTGCAGATTCTCATGGTTCGTCTGAGAGGCCATGTCACTTATGACAAGAAGACAGCCGTTTCTTTAAAACCGATGTCTCAACTTATAAAACAATCAGGAATCGAACTTTACAGACCTGAAGATAAGTTATGCTTGAAGTGGAAGTTAAATTGAGAAGGCAGGGCTTTCGAAAATAACCACAACCATACGGGTGCATGCATTTTGCTATTCCTCGTTGATGAAGACCAGTTACGAGATTGCGGCAATAGTCAGCAACAGACTAAACTGGAAGTACGAGAAGTTTCTGCTCGGTTTCGAACTTTTCGCGTGTTAGGCGAATGTGATAACCACTACACTATAGAAACAGCTGGAAATCAACGGACGTGTACAATGTGCAACCTCACTGTGTTGCTGCAGATTCGCATGGTGAGGCTGAGAGGCCAGGCCACTTATTACAAGACGACTGCTGTTTCTTTCAAAGCAGATGTTTCAACATATAAAACCACAAGATGTAGAAATTAGATCGAACTTAACATGATCTGCGTTAACTTCACAGGGACGTGACCCATCTAATCCACAGAGCCAAAGTGGAGAATTGAACTGACTGGAGAGCTGCATCTTAACGCTGACCTCCCGGACCTCGGCCTCCTGAAATGTTCCAAAGAAGCTCAACAAACACTCGAGGAACAGCAGCGCATCTTTCCACTGGGCTCAATACAGCTTTCACACTCATAGTGTGTGCAACAGTCTCACACTGTAAATGCTGCCCCCATTCTGTGTGTACTTCCATCGCAGATTTGGGTTTGAATCTTGTTTCCACTTCTTCTTTGTATCCGGGCGGTAGTTGTTGAGAGCTGGCACAGACACAGCGGCTAGAATGGCCTCATACTGTGGTGTAATTATTCTCTCATTCGATGCTCACCTCACTCTGTGGCCAGGGAACCCTAGGCCTTTTCTCATTTAATCTCTCCTGACTTGCACCCTGTCAGAGCGCTTTCCTGTTGTTCTGTTTGCTCCCACCAGGATTTGGCTTGGTTAAAACGTCCGACATTTCTAACCTTCCCCGGTTTTATTGAAAGGTGATGGTGAAAGACGAGCTTTGTTGTCCTGTCGACAAATCCCGCCTGACTCGCTGAGTTGTTCCAGTATTTTCCGCAGATGTTAGATCGACTTTCGATGGCAATAACAGCGTGCTTCTGTTACGTTCCCGGGGCTCGTTGGTCTAGGGGTATGACATTCACTTACCTCTATTGACTAATTCCAGTTGATTCAGGCAGCTCTCTGTATGTTTCATTTTATTCAGTTCAACAACATCAGACTGTGTAATCTCTCTTCTACCTCCACCATCTGTTTATTTCCATCAAGTTATTTTCATTCCTTCCATTGGTATGTTTTACCCTCAGCATTGCCCCCCTCCCCCCAGCCCATACCATCCTACTTGAGCAACCCTGTCGCCAATTGTTCGCTGACACACTGCTTACTTTGTTCTGCTATTAACACATTCTGATCTCTTGAGGCGCCACTATCAGCACCTTTGTTAGCCTTGATTAGCCTCATTTACATTCCCTTTTTCTTTCTGTCCGAGACATTTTCGTCATTTTCCACCTATTGCTGACCACTCTATCGAGGCCCAATCGGGCACGCCAACCCCGCCCCATCCACATTAGTCTGAATCTGACCCCATTTCCAGTTCTCCAGCTTTGACAAAGAGTCACCCAGGCCCGGAACGACCGCTGCCATCTCGCTCCACAGAGGCTGTCAGTCCTGCTGAGATTGTCCAGTATGTTCTGTTTTTGTTTCAGAATGAAGCATCCGCAGTAAGTTGCATTTGTCGTTTATTTAGACATGTTTGAGATGGTGAATAAGTATGTTTATCTGCATTTGTAAATGCATGAAATTCTGTTGTGGATGAACTAGCTCCGAATATCCAAAATAGGAAGGTCCTTTTCTTCTCATTGCCTGTCGAAAATTCAGTGCTTGTGACTTAATGTGGAATTTATTTTAGTGGCTCATGAGAGACTAAACCTCATAATCCTCGAACATACGAGATGGGGGAACAAAAGTACTTCGCGCAAACATTCCTCACACAACATGAGAAGCACTTGATGTTTCTACCCGGTATGGCCCCGGGGACCTTTCGCATGTTAGGGGAATGTGCTAACCACTACACTACAGAAACCGCTGGCGGTGCAGTAATCAATGGACTTATGCAATGTTCAACCTCACTGTGTTGCTGCAGCTTCTCATGGTTCGTCTGAGAGGCCATGTCACTTATGACAAGAAGACAGCCGTTTCTTTAAAACCGATGTCTCAACTTAGAAAACAATCAGGAATCGAAATTTACAGACCTGAAGATAAGTTATGTTTTGCTTGAAGTGGAAGTTAAATTGAGAAGGCAGGGCTTTCGAAAATAACCACAACCATACAGGTGCATGCATTTTGCTATTTCTCGGTGATGAAGACCAGTTATGAGATTGCGGCAATAGTCAGCAACAGACTAACCTGGTAGTACGAGATGTTTCTGCCCGGTTTCGAACCGGGGACCTTTCGCGTGTGAGGCGAATGTGATAATCACTACACTACAGAAACAGCTGGCAATCCACAGACGTGTACAATGTGCAACCTCACTGTGCTGCTGCAGATTCGCATGGTGAGGCTGAGAGGCTAGGCCACTTATTACAAGACGACTGCCTTTTCTCATTTAATCTCTCCTGACTTGCACCCTGTCAGAGCGCTTTCCTGTTGTTCTGTTTGCTCCCACCGGGATTTGACTTGGTTAAAACGTCCGACATTTCTAACCCGTCCCGGTTTTAATGAAAGCTGATGGTGAAAGACGAGCTTTGTTGTCCTGTCGACAAATCCCGCCTGACTCGCTGAGTTGTTCCAGTATCTTCCGCAGATGTTGGATCAACTTTCGATGGCTATAACAGCGTGCTTCTGTGCCAGTTCCGCGGCTCGTTGGTCTAGGAGTATGATTCTCGCTTTGGGTGTCTCGATTGCGAAACTTGCGGGAGGTCCCGGGTTTAAATCCCGGACGAGCCCTTTGATAACGTTTTCTGTTGGTCAGGCGATATGTTTTCTTCATTTCTATGCGGCTCATTCGGCGGGATTCATTCACATTGAGTTTGCTTTGAGAAGCTGAGCTCACACAGCAGGGAACCAATAGGTTCGCGAGACAATCGCGACATTGTCTAAAAGCTTGTCTATGTGTGGACATTCACTTACCTCTATTGACTTATTCCAGTAGATTCAGGCAGCTCTCTGTATGTTTCATTTTATTCAGTTCAACAACATCAGACTGTGTAATCTCTCTTCTCCATCCACCATCTGTTTATTTCCATCAAGTTATTTTCATTCCTTCCATTGGTATGTTTTACCCTCAGCATTGCCCCCCTCCCCCCAGCCCATACCATCCTACTTGAGCAATCTGATCCCTGTGGCCAATTGTTCGCTGACACACTGCTTACTTTGTTCTGCTATTAACACATTCTGATCTCTTGAGGCGCCACTATCAGCACCTTTGTTAGCCTTGATTAGCCTCATTTACATTCCCTTTTTCTTTCTGTCCGAGACATTTTCGTCATTTTCCACCTATTGCTGACCACTCTATCGAGGCCCAATCGGGCACGCCAACCCCGCCCCATCCACATTAGTCTGAATCTGACCCCATTTCCAGTTCTCCAGCTTTGACAAAGAGTCACCCAGGCCCGGAACGACCGCTGCCATCTCGCTCCACAGAGGCTGTCAGTCCTGCTGAGATTGTCCAGTATGTTCTGTTTTTGTTTCAGAATGAAGCATCCGCAGTAAGTTGCATTTGTCGTTCATTTAGACATGTTTGAGATGGTGAATAAGTATGTTTATCTGCATTTGTAAATGCATGAAATTCTGTTGTGGATGAACTAGCTCCGAATATCCAAAATAAGAAGGTCCTTTTCTTCTCATTGCCTGTCGAAAATTCAGTGCTTGTGACTTAATGTGGAATTTATTTTAGTGGCTCATGAGAGACTAAACCTCATAATCCTCGAACATACGAGATGGGGGAACAAAAGTACTTTGTGCAAACATTCCTCACACAACATGAGAAGCACTTGATGTTTCTACCCGGTATGGCCTCGGGGACCTTTCGCATGTTAGGGGAATGTGCTAAGCACTACACTACAGAAACCGCTGGCGGTGCAGTAATCAATGGACTTGTGCAGTGTTCAACCTCACTGTGTTGCTGCAGATTCTCATGGTTCGTCTGAGAGGCCATGTCACTTATTACAAGAAGACAGCCGTTTCTTTAAAACCGATGTCTCAACTTAGAAAACAATCAGGAATCGAAATTTACAGACCTGAAGATAAGTTATGTTTTGCTTGAAGTGGAAGTTAAATTGAGAAGGCAGGGCTTTCGAAAATAACCACAACCATACAGGTGCATGCATTTTGCTATTTCTCGGTGATGAAGACCAGTTATGAGATTGCGGCAATAGTCAGCAACAGACTAACCTGGTAGTACGAGATGTTTCTGCCCGGTTTCGAACCGGGGACCTTTCGCGTGTGAGGCGAATGTGATAATCGCTACACTACAGAAACAGCTGGCAATCCACAGACGTGTACAATGTGCAACCTCACTGTGCTGCTGCAGATTCGCATGGTGAGGCTGAGAGGCTAGGCCACTTATTACAAGACGACTGCCTTTTCTCATTTAATCTCTCCTGACTTGCACCCTGTCAGAGCGCTTTCCTGTTGTTCTGTTTGCTCCCACCGGGATTTGACTTGGTTAAAACGTCCGACATTTCTAACCCGTCCCGGTTTTAATGAAAGGTGATGGTGAAAGACGAGCTTTGTTGTCCTGTCGACAAATCCCGCCTGACTCGCTGAGTTGTTCCAGTATCTTCCGCAGATGTTGGATCAACTTTCGATGGCTATAACAGCGTGCTTCTGTGCCAGTTCCGCGGCTCGTTGGTCTAGGAGTATGATTCTCGCTTTGGGTGTCTCGATTGCGAAACTTGCGGGAGGTCCCGGGTTCAAATCCCGGACGAGCCCTTTGATAACGTTTTCTGTTGGTCAGGCGATATGTTTTCTTCATTTCTATGCGGCTCATTCGGCGGGATTCATTCACATTGAGTTTGCTTTGAGAAGCTGAGCTCACACAGCAGGGAACCAATAGGTTCGCGAGACAATCGCGACATTGTCTAAAAGCTTGTCTATGTGTGGACATTCACTTACCTCTATTGACTTATTCCAGTAGATTCAGGCAGCTCTCTGTATGTTTCATTTTATTCAGTTCAACAACATCAGACTGTGTAATCTCTCTTCTCCATCCACCATCTGTTTATTTCCATCAAGTTATTTTCATTCCTTCCATTGGTATGTTTTACCCTCAGCATTGCCCCCCTCCCCCCAGCCCATACCATCCTACTTGAGCAATCTGATCCCTGTGGCCAATTGTTCGCTGACACACTGCTTACTTTGTTCTGCTATTAACACATTCTGATCTCTTGAGGCGCCACTATCAGCACCTTTGTTAGCCTTGATTAGCCTCATTTACATTCCCTTTTTCTTTCTGTCCGAGACATTTTCGTCATTTTCCACCTATTGCTGACCACTCTATCGAGGCCCAATCGGGCACGCCAACCCCGCCCCATCCACATTAGTCTGAATCTGACCCCATTTCCAGTTCTCCAGCTTTGACAAAGAGTCACCCAGGCCCGGAACGACCGCTGCCATCTCGCTCCACAGAGGCTGTCAGTCCTGCTGAGATTGTCCAGTATGTTCTGTTTTTGTTTCAGAATGAAGCATCCGCAGTAAGTTGCATTTGTCGTTCATTTAGACATGTTTGAGATGGTGAATAAGTATGTTTATCTGCATTTGTAAATGCATGAAATTCTGTTGTGGATGAACTAGCTCCGAATATCCAAAATAAGAAGGTCCTTTTCTTCTCATTGCCTGTCGAAAATTCAGTGCTTGTGACTTAATGTGGAATTTATTTTAGTGGCTCATGAGAGACTAAACCTCATAATCCTCGAACATACGAGATGGGGGAACAAAAGTACTTTGTGCAAACATTCCTCACACAACATGAGAAGCACTTGATGTTTCTACCCGGTATGGCCTCGGGGACCTTTCGCATGTTAGGGGAATGTGCTAAGCACTACACTACAGAAACCGCTGGCGGTGCAGTAATCAATGGACTTGTGCAGTGTTCAACCTCACTGTGTTGCTGCAGATTCTCATGGTTCGTCTGAGAGGCCATGTCACTTATTACAAGAAGACAGCCGTTTCTTTAAAACCGATGTCTCAACTTAGAAAACAATCAGGAATCGAAATTTACAGACCTGAAGATAAGTTATGTTTTGCTTGAAGTGGAAGTTAAATTGAGAAGGCAGGGCTTTCGAAAATAACCACAACCATACAGGTGCATGCATTTTGCTATTTCTCGGTGATGAAGACCAGTTATGAGATTGCGGCAATAGTCAGCAACAGACTAACCTGGTAGTACGAGATGTTTCTGCCCGGTTTCGAACCGGGGACCTTTCGCGTGTGAGGCGAATGTGATAATCGCTACACTACAGAAACAGCTGGCAATCCACAGACGTGTACAATGTGCAACCTCACTGTGCTGCTGCAGATTCGCATGGTGAGGCTGAGAGGCTAGGCCACTTATTACAAGACGACTGCCTTTTCTCATTTAATCTCTCCTGACTTGCACCCTGTCAGAGCGCTTTCCTGTTGTTCTGTTTGCTCCCACCGGGATTTGACTTGGTTAAAACGTCCGACATTTCTAACCCGTCCCGGTTTTAATGAAAGGTGATGGTGAAAGACGAGCTTTGTTGTCCTGTCGACAAATCCCGCCTGACTCGCTGAGTTGTTCCAGTATCTTCCGCAGATGTTGGATCAACTTTCGATGGCTATAACAGCGTGCTTCTGTGCCAGTTCCGCGGCTCGTTGGTCTAGGAGTATGATTCTCGCTTTGGGTGTCTCGATTGCGAAACTTGCGGGAGGTCCCGGGTTCAAATCCCGGACGAGCCCTTTGATAACGTTTTCTGTTGGTCAGGCGATATGTTTTCTTCATTTCTATGCGGCTCATTCGGCGGGATTCATTCACATTGAGTTTGCTTTGAGAAGCTGAGCTCACACAGCAGGGAACCAATAGGTTCGCGAGACAATCGCGACATTGTCTAAAAGCTTGTCTATGTGTGGACATTCACTTACCTCTATTGACTTATTCCAGTAGATTCAGGCAGCTCTCTGTATGTTTCATTTTATTCAGTTCAACAACATCAGACTGTGTAATCTCTCTTCTCCATCCACCATCTGTTTATTTCCATCAAGTTATTTTCATTCCTTCCATTGGTATGTTTTACCCTCAGCATTGCCCCCCTCCCCCCAGCCCATACCATCCTACTTGAGCAATCTGATCCCTGTGGCCAATTGTTCGCTGACACACTGCTTACTTTGTTCTGCTATTAACACATTCTGATCTCTTGAGGCGCCACTATCAGCACCTTTGTTAGCCTTGATTAGCCTCATTTACATTCCCTTTTTCTTTCTGTCCGAGACATTTTCGTCATTTTCCACCTATTGCTGACCACTCTATCGAGGCCCAATCGGGCACGCCAACCCCGCCCCATCCACATTAGTCTGAATCTGACCCCATTTCCAGTTCTCCAGCTTTGACAAAGAGTCACCCAGGCCCGGAACGACCGCTGCCATCTCGCTCCACAGAGGCTGTCAGTCCTGCTGAGATTGTCCAGTATGTTCTGTTTTTGTTTCAGAATGAAGCATCCGCAGTAAGTTGCATTTGTCGTTCATTTAGACATGTTTGAGATGGTGAATAAGTATGTTTATCTGCATTTGTAAATGCATGAAATTCTGTTGTGGATGAACTAGCTCCGAATATCCAAAATAAGAAGGTCCTTTTCTTCTCATTGCCTGTCGAAAATTCAGTGCTTGTGACTTAATGTGGAATTTATTTTAGTGGCTCATGAGAGACTAAACCTCATAATCCTCGAACATACGAGATGGGGGAACAAAAGTACTTTGTGCAAACATTCCTCACACAACATGAGAAGCACTTGATGTTTCTACCCGGTATGGCCTCGGGGACCTTTCGCATGTTAGGGGAATGTGCTAAGCACTACACTACAGAAACCGCTGGCGGTGCAGTAATCAATGGACTTGTGCAGTGTTCAACCTCACTGTGTTGCTGCAGATTCTCATGGTTCGTCTGAGAGGCCATGTCACTTATTACAAGAAGACAGCCGTTTCTTTAAAACCGATGTCTCAACTTAGAAAACAATCAGGAATCGAAATTTACAGACCTGAAGATAAGTTATGTTTTGCTTGAAGTGGAAGTTAAATTGAGAAGGCAGGGCTTTCGAAAATAACCACAACCATACAGGTGCATGCATTTTGCTATTTCTCGGTGATGAAGACCAGTTATGAGATTGCGGCAATAGTCAGCAACAGACTAACCTGGTAGTACGAGATGTTTCTGCCCGGTTTCGAACCGGGGACCTTTCGCGTGTGAGGCGAATGTGATAATCACTACACTACAGAAACAGCTGGCAATCCACAGACGTGTACAATGTGCAACCTCACTGTGCTGCTGCAGATTCGCATGGTGAGGCTGAGAGGCTAGGCCACTTATTACAAGACGACTGCCTTTTCTCATTTAATCTCTCCTGACTTGCACCCTGTCAGAGCGCTTTCCTGTTGTTCTGTTTGCTCCCACCGGGATTTGACTTGGTTAAAACGTCCGACATTTCTAACCCGTCCCGGTTTTAATGAAAGGTGATGGTGAAAGACGAGCTTTGTTGTCCTGTCGACAAATCCCGCCTGACTCGCTGAGTTGTTCCAGTATCTTCCGCAGATGTTGGATCAACTTTCGATGGCTATAACAGCGTGCTTCTGTGCCAGTTCCGCGGCTCGTTGGTCTAGGAGTATGATTCTCGCTTTGGGTGTCTCGATTGCGAAACTTGCGGGAGGTCCCGGGTTCAAATCCCGGACGAGCCCTTTGATAACGTTTTCTGTTGGTCAGGCGATATGTTTTCTTCATTTCTATGCGGCTCATTCGGCGGGATTCATTCACATTGAGTTTGCTTTGAGAAGCTGAGCTCACACAGCAGGGAACCAATAGGTTCGCGAGACAATCGCGACATTGTCTAAAAGCTTGTCTATGTGTGGACATTCACTTACCTCTATTGACTTATTCCAGTAGATTCAGGCAGCTCTCTGTATGTTTCATTTTATTCAGTTCAACAACATCAGACTGTGTAATCTCTCTTCTCCATCCACCATCTGTTTATTTCCATCAAGTTATTTTCATTCCTTCCATTGGTATGTTTTACCCTCAGCATTGCCCCCCTCCCCCCAGCCCATACCATCCTACTTGAGCAATCTGATCCCTGTGGCCAATTGTTCGCTGACACACTGCTTACTTTGTTCTGCTATTAACACATTCTGATCTCTTGAGGCGCCACTATCAGCACCTTTGTTAGCCTTGATTAGCCTCATTTACATTCCCTTTTTCTTTCTGTCCGAGACATTTTCGTCATTTTCCACCTATTGCTGACCACTCTATCGAGGCCCAATCGGGCACGCCAACCCCGCCCCATCCACATTAGTCTGAATCTGACCCCATTTCCAGTTCTCCAGCTTTGACAAAGAGTCACCCAGGCCCGGAACGACCGCTGCCATCTCGCTCCACAGAGGCTGTCAGTCCTGCTGAGATTGTCCAGTATGTTCTGTTTTTGTTTCAGAATGAAGCATCCGCAGTAAGTTGCATTTGTCGTTCATTTAGACATGTTTGAGATGGTGAATAAGTATGTTTATCTGCATTTGTAAATGCATGAAATTCTGTTGTGGATGAACTAGCTCCGAATATCCAAAATAAGAAGGTCCTTTTCTTCTCATTGCCTGTCGAAAATTCAGTGCTTGTGACTTAATGTGGAATTTATTTTAGTGGCTCATGAGAGACTAAACCTCATAATCCTCGAACATACGAGATGGGGGAACAAAAGTACTTTGTGCAAACATTCCTCACACAACATGAGAAGCACTTGATGTTTCTACCCGGTATGGCCTCGGGGACCTTTCCCATGTTAGGGGAATGTGCTAAGCACTACACTACAGAAACCGCTGGCGGTGCAGTAATCAATGGACTTGTGCAGTGTTCAACCTCACTGTGTTGCTGCAGATTCTCATGGTTCGTCTGAGAGGCCATGTCACTTATTACAAGAAGACAGCCGTTTCTTTAAAACCGATGTCTCAACTTATAAAACAATCAGGAATCGAACTTTACAGACCTGAAGATAAGTTATGCTTGAAGTGGAAGTTAAATTGAGAAGGCAGGGCTTTCGAAAATAACGACAACCATACGGGTGCATGCATTTTGCTATTCCTCGTTGATGAAGACCAGTTACGAGATTGCGGCAATAGTCAGCAACAGACTAAACTGGAAGTACGAGAAGTTTCTGCTCGGTTTCGAACTTTTCGCGTGTTAGGCGAATGTGATAACCACTACACTACAGAAACAGCTGGCAATCAACGGACGTGTACAATGTGCAACCTCTCTGTGTTGCTGCAGATTCGCATGGTGAGGCTGAGAGGCCAGGCCACTTATTACAAGACGACTGCTGTTTCTTTCAAAAACAGATGTTTCAACATATAAAACCACAAGATGTAGAAATTAGATCGAACTTAACATGATCTGCGTTAACTTCACAGGGACGTGACCCATCTAATCCACAGAGCCAAAGTGGAGAATTGAACTGACTGGAGAGCTGCATCTTAACGCTGACCTCCCGGACCTCGGCCTCCTGAAATGTTCCAAAGAAGCTCAACAAACACTCGAGGACCAGCAGCGCATCTTTCCACTGGGCTCAATACAGCTTGCACACTCATAGTGTGTGCAACAGTCTCACACTGCAAATGCTGCCCCCATTCTGTGTGTACTTCCATCGCAGATTTGGGTTTGAATCTTGTTTCCACTTCTTCTTTGTATCCGGGCGGTAGTTGTTGAGAGCTGGCACAGACACAGCGGCTAGAATGGCCTCATACTGTGGTGTAATTATCCTCTCATTCGATGCTCACCTCACTCTGTGGCCAGGGAACCCTAGGCCTTTTCTCATTTAATCTCTCCTGACTTGCACCCTGTCAGACCGCTTTCCTGTTGTTCTGTTTGCTCCCACCAGGATTTGACTTGGTTAAAACGTCCGACATTTCTAACCCGCCCCGGTTTAAATGAAAGGTGATGGTGAAAGACGAGCTTTGTTGTCCTGTCGACAAATCCCGCCTGACTCGCTGAGTTGTTCCAGTATTTTCCGCAGATGTTAGATCGACTTTCGATGGCAATAACAGCGTGCTTCTGTTACGTTCCCGGGGCTCGTTGGTCTAGGGGTATGACATTCACTTACCTCTATTGACTAATTCCAGTTGATTCAGGCAGCTCTCTGTATGTTTCATTTTATTCAGTTCAACAACATCAGACTGTGTAATCTCTCTTCTCCCTCCACCATCTGTTTATTTCCATCAAGTTATTTTCATTCCTTTCATTGGTATGTTTTACCCTCAGCATTGCCCCCCTCCCCCCAGCCCATACCATCCTACTTGAGCAACCCTGTCGCCAATTGTTCGCTGACACACTGCTTACTTTGTTCTGCTATTAACACATTCTGATCTCTTGAGGCGCCACTATCAGCACCTTTGTTAGCCTTGATTAGCCTCATTTACATTCCCTTTTTCTTTCTGTCCGAGACATTTTCGTCATTTTCCACCTATTGCTGACCACTCTATCGAGGCCCAATCGGGCACGCCAACCCCGCCCCATCCACATTAGTCTGAATCTGACCCCATTTCCAGTTCTCCAGCTTTGACAAAGAGTCACCCAGGCCCGGAACGACCGCTGCCATCTCGCTCCACAGAGGCTGTCAGTCCTGCTGAGATTGTCCAGTATGTTCTGTTTTTGTTTCAGAATGAAGCATCCGCAGTAAGTTTCATTTGTCGTTTATTTAGACATGTTTGAGATGGTGAATAAGTATGTTTATCTGCATTTGTAAATGCATGAAATTCTGTTGTGGATGAACTAGCTCCGAATATCCAAAATAGGAAGGTCCTTTCCTTCTCTTTGCCTGTCGATAATTCAGTGCTTGTGACTTAATGTGGAATTTATTTTAGTGGCTCATGAGAGACTAAACCTCATAATCCTCGAACATACGAGATGGGGGAACAAAAGTACTTTGTGCAAACATTCCTCACACAACATGAGAAGCACTTGATGTTTCTACCCGGTATGGCCCCGGGGACCTTTCGCATGTTAGGGGAATGTGCTAACCACTACACTACAGAAACCGCTGGCGGTGCAGTAATCAATGGACTTATGCAATGTTCAACCTCACTGTGTTGCTGCAGCGTCTCATGGTTCGTCTGAGAGGCCATGTCACTTATGACAAGAAGACATCCGTTTCTTTAAAACCGATGTCTCAACTTAGAAAACAATCAGGAATCGAAATTTACAGACCTGAAGATAAGTTATGTTTTGCTTGAAGTGGAAGTTAAATTGAGAAGGCAGGGCTTTCGAAAATAACCACAACCATACGGGTGCATGCATTTTGCTATTCCTCGGTGATGAAGACCAGTTATGAGATTGCGGCAATAGTCAGCAACAGACTAACCTGGTAGTACGAGATGTTTCTGCCCGGTTTCGAACCGGGGACCTTTCGCGTGTGAGGCGAATGTGATAACCACTACACTACAGAAACAGCTGGCAATCCACGGACGTGTACAATGTGCAACCTCACTGTGCTGCTGCAGATTCGCATGGTGAGGCTGAGAGGCTAGGCCACTTATTACAAGACGACTGCCTTTTCTCATTTAATCTCTCCTGACTTGCACCCTGTCAGAGCGCTTTCCTGTTGTTCTGTTTGCTCCCACCGGGATTTGACTTGGTTAAAACGTCCGACATTTCTAACCCGTCCCGGTTTTAATGAAAGGTGATGGTGAAAGACGAGCTTTGTTGTCCTGTCGACAAATCCCGCCTGACTCGCTGAGTTGTTCCAGTATCTTCCGCAGATGTTGGATCAACTTTCGATGGCTATAACAGCGTGCTTCTGTGCCAGTTCCGCGGCTCGTTGGTCTAGGAGTATGATTCTCGCTTTGGGTGTCTCGATTGCTAAACTTGCGGGAGGTCCCGGGTTCAAATCCCGGACGAGCCCTTTGATAACGTTTTCTGTTGGTCAGGCGATATGTTTTCTTCATTTCTATGCGGCTCATTCGGCGGGATTCATTCACATTGGGTTTGCTTTGAGAAGCTGAGCTCACACAGCAGGGAACCAATAGGTTCGCGAGACAATCGCGACATTGTCTAAAAGCTTGTCTATGTGTGGACATTCACTTACCTCTATTGACTTATTCCAGTAGATTCAGGCAGCTCTCTGTATGTTTCATTTTATTCAGTTCAACAACATCAGACTGTGTAATCTCTCTTCTCCCTCCACCATCTGTTTATTTCCATCAAGTTATTTTCATTCCTTCCATTGGTATGTTTTACCCTCAGCATTGCCCCCCTCCCCCCAGCCCATACCATCCTACTTGAGCAACCCTGTCGCCTATTGTTCGCTGACACACTGCTTACTTTGTTCTGCTATTAACACATTCTGATCTCTTGAGGCGCCACTATCAGCACCTTTGTTAGCCTTGATTAGCCTCATTTACATTCCCTTTTTCTTTCTGTCCGAGACATTTTCGTCATTTTCCACCTATTGCTGACCACTCTATCGAGGCCCAATAGGGCACGCCAACCCCGCCCCATCCACATTAGTCTGAATCTGACCCCATTTCCAGTTCTCCAGCTTTGACAAAGAGTCACCCATGCCCGGAACGACCGCTGCCATCTCGCTCCACAGAGGCTGTCAGTCCTGCTGAGAGTGTCCAGTATGTTCTGCTTTTGTTTCAGAATGAAGCATCCGCAGTAAGTTGCATTTGTCGTTTATTTAGACATGTTTGAGATGGTGAATAAGTATGTTTATCTGCATTTGTAAATGCATGAAATTCTGTTGTGGATGAACTAGCTCCGAATATCCAAAATAGGAAGGTCCTTTTCTTCTCTTTGCCTGTCGATAATTCAGTGCTTGTGACTTAATGTGGAATTTATTTTAGTGGCTCATGAGAGACTAAACCTCATAATCCTCGAACATACGAGATGGGGGAACAAAAGTACTTTGTGCAAACATTCCTCACACAACATGAGAAGCACTTGATGTTTCTACCCGGTATGGCCCCGGGGACCTTTCGCATGTTAGGGGAATGTGCTAACCACTACACTACAGAAACCGCTGGCGGTGCAGTAATCAATGGACTTATGCAATGTTCAACCTCACTGTGTTGCTGCAGCTTCTCATGGTTCGTCTGAGAGGCCATGTCACTTATGACAAGAAGACAGCCGTTTCTTTAAAACCGATGTCTCAACTTAGAAAACAATCAGGAATCGAAATTTACAGACCTGAAGATGAGTTATGTTTTGCTTTAAGTGGAAGTTAAATTGAGAAGGCAGGGCTTTCGAAAATAACCACAACCATACGGGTGCATGCATTTTGCTATTCCTCGGTGATGAAGACCAGTTATGAGATTGCGGCAATAGTCAGCAACAGACTAACCTGGTAGTACGAGATGTTTCTGCCCGGTTTCGAACCGGGGACCTTTCGCGTGTTAGGCGAATGTGATAACCACTACACTACAGAAACAGCTGGCAATCCACGGACGTGTACAATGTGCAACCTCACTGTGCTGCTGCAGATTCGCATGGTGAGGCTGAGAGGCTAGGCCACTTATTACAAGACGACTTCCTTTTCTCATTTAATCTCTCCTGACTTGCACCCTGTCAGAGCGCTTTCCTGTTGTTCTGTTTGCTCCCACCGGGATTTGACTTGGTTAAAACGTCCGACATTTCTAACCCGCCCCGGTTTAAATGAAAGGTGATGGTGAAAGACGAGCTTTGTTGTCCTGTCGACAAATCCCGCCTGACTCGCTGAGTTGTTCCAGTATTTTCCGCAGATGTTAGATCGACTTTCGATGGCAATAACAGCGTGCTTCTGTTACGTTCCCGGGGCTCGTTGGTCTAGGGGTATGACATTCACTTACCTCTATTGACTAATTCCAGTTGATTCAGGCAGCTCTCTGTATGTTTCATTTTATTCAGTTCAACAACATCAGACTGTGTAATCTCTCTTCTACCTCCACCATCTGTTTATTTCCATCAAGTTATTTTCATTCCTTCCATTGGTATGTTTTACCCTCAGCATTGCCCCCCTCCCCCCAGCCCATACCATCCTACTTGAGCAACCCTGTCGCCAATTGTTCGCTGACACACTGCTTACTTTGTTCTGCTATTAACACATTCTGATCTCTTGAGGCGCCACTATCAGCACCTTTGTTAGCCTTGATTAGCCTCATTTACATTCCCTTTTTCTTTCTGTCCGAGACATTTTCGTCATTTTCCACCTATTGCTGACCACTCTATCGAGGCCCAATCGGGCACGCCAACCCCGCCCCATCCACATTAGTCTGAATCTGACCCCATTTCCAGTTCTCCAGCTTTGACAAAGAGTCACCCAGGCCCGGAACGACCGCTGCCATCTCGCTCCACAGAGGCTGTCAGTCCTGCTGAGATTGTCCAGTATGTTCTGTTTTTGTTTCAGAATGAAGCATCCGCAGTAAGTTGCATTTGTCGTTCATTTAGACATGTTTGAGATGGTGAATAAGTATGTTTATCTGCATTTGTAAATGCATGAAATTCTGTTGTGGATGAACTAGCTCCGAATATCCAAAATAAGAAGGTCCTTTTCTTCTCATTGCCTGTCGAAAATTCAGTGCTTGTGACTTAATGTGGAATTTATTTTAGTGGCTCATGAGAGACTAAACCTCATAATCCTCGAACATACGAGATGGGGGAACAAAAGTACTTTGTGCAAACATTCCTCACACAACATGAGAAGCACTTGATGTTTCTACCCGGTATGGCCTCGGGGACCTTTCGCATGTTAGGGGAATGTGCTAACCACTACACTACAGAAACCGCTGGCGGTGCAGTAATCAATGGACTTATGCAATGTTCAACCTCACTGTGTTGCTGCAGCTTCTCATGGTTCGTCTGAGAGGCCATGTCACTTATGACAAGAAGACAGCCGTTTCTTTAAAACCGATGTCTCAACTTAGAAAACAATCAGGAATCGAAATTTACAGACCTGAAGATAAGTTATGCTTGAAGTGGAAGTTAAATTGAGAAGGCAGGGCTTTCGAAAATAACCACAACCATACGGGTGCATGCATTTTGCTATTCCTCGTTGATGAAGACCAGTTACGAGATTGCGGCAATAGTCAGCAACAGACTAAACTGGAAGTACGAGAAGTTTCTGCTCGGTTTCGAACTTTTCGCGTGTTAGGCGAATGTCATAACCACTACACTACAGAAACAGCTGGCAATCAACGGACGTGTACAATGTGCAACCTCACTGTGTTGCTGCAGATTCGCATGGTGAGGCTGAGAGGCCAGGCCACTTATTACAAGACGACTGCTGTTTCTTTCAAAAACAGATGTTTCAACATATAAAACCACAAGATGTAGAAATTAGATCGAACTTAACATGATCTGCGTTAACTTCACAGGGACGTGACCCATCTAATCCACAGAGCCAAAGTGGAGAATTGAACTGACTGGAGAGCTGCATCTTAACGCTGACCTCCCGGACCTCGGCCTCCTGAAATGTTCCAAAGAAGCTCAACAAACACTCGAGGAACAGCAGCGCATCTTTCCACTGGGCTCAATACAGCTTGCACACTCATAGTGTGTGCAACAGTCTCACACTGCAAATGCTGCCCCCATTCTGTGTGTACTTCCATCGCAGATTTGGGTTTGAATCTTGTTTCCACTTCTTCTTTGTATCCGGGCGGTAGTTGTTGAGAGCTGGCACAGACACAGCGGCTAGAATGGCCTCATACTGTGGTGTAATTATCCTCTCATTCGATGCTCACCTCACTCTGTGGCCAGGGAACCCTAGGCCTTTTCTCATTTAATCTCTCCTGACTTGCACCCTGTCAGAGCGCTTTCCTGTTGTTCTGTTTGCTCCCACCAGGATTTGACTTGGTTAAAACGTCCGACATTTCTAACCCGCCCCGGTTTAAATGAAAGGTGATGGTGAAAGACGAGCTTTGTTGTCCTGTCGACAAATCCCGCCTGACTCGCTGAGTTGTTCCAGTATTTTCCGCAGATGTTAGATCGACTTTCGATGGCAATAACAGCGTGCTTCTGTTACGTTCCCGGGGCTCGTTGGTCTAGGGGTATGACATTCACTTACCTCTATTGACTAATTCCAGTTGATTCAGGCAGCTCTCTGTATGTTTCATTTTATTCAGTTCAACAACATCAGACTGTGTAATCTCTCTTCTACCTCCACCATCTGTTTATTTCCATCAAGTTATTTTCATTCCTTCCATTGGTACGTTTTACCCTCAGCATTGCCCCCCTCCCCCCAGCCCATACTATCCTACTTGAGCAACCCTGTCGCCAATTGTTCGCTGACACACTGCTTACTTTGTTCTGCTATTAACACATTCTGATCTCTTGAGGCGCCACTATCAGCACCTTTGTTAGCCTTGATTAGCCTCATTTACATTCCCTTTTTCTTTCTGTCCGAGACATTTTCGTCATTTTCCACCTATTGCTGACCACTCTATCGAGGCCCAATAGGGCACGCCAACCCCGCCCCATCCACATTAGTCTGAATCTGACCCCATTTCCAGTTCTCCAGCTTTGACAAAGAGTCACCCAGGCCCGGAACGACCGCTGCCATCTCGCTCCACAGAGGCTGTCAGTCCTGCTGAGAGTGTCCAGTATGTTCTGTTTTTGTTTCAGAATGAAGCATCCGCAGTAAGTTGCATTTGTCGTTTATTTAGACATGTTTGAGATGGTGAATAAGTATGTTTATCTGCATTTGTAAATGCATGAAATTCTGTTGTGGATGAACTAGCTCCGAATATCCAAAATAGGAAGGTCCTTTTCTTCTCTTTGCCTGTCGATAATTCAGTGCTTGTGACTTAATGTGGAATTTATTTTAGTGGCTCATGAGAGACTAAACCTCATAATCCTCGAACATACGAGATGGGGGAACAAAAGTACTTTGTGCAAACATTCCTCACACAACATGAGAAGCACTTGATGTTTCTACCCGGTATGGCCCCGGGGACCTTTCGCATGTTAGGGGAATGTGCTAACCACTACACTACAGAAACCGCTGGCGGTGCAGTAATCAATGGACTTATGCAATGTTCAACCTCACTGTGTTGCTGCAGCTTCTCATGGTTCGTCTGAGAGGCCATGTCACTTATGACAAGAAGACAGCCGTTTCTTTAAAACCGATGTCTCAACTTAGAAAACAATCAGGAATCGAAATTTACAGACCTGAAGATAAGTTATGTTTTGCTTGAAGTGGAAGTTAAATTGAGAAGGCAGGGCTTTCGAAAATAACCACAACCATACGGGTGCATGTATTTTGCTATTCCTCGGTGATGAAGACCAGTTATGAGATTGCGGCAATAGTCAGCAACAGACTAACCTGGTAGTACGAGATGTTTCTGCCCGGTTTCGAACCGGGGACCTTTCGCGTGTGAGGCGAATGTGATAACCACTACACTACAGAAACAGCTGGCAATCCACGGACGTGTACAATGTGCAACCTCACTGTGCTGCTGCAGATTCGCATGGTGAGGCTGAGAGGCTAGGCCACTTATTACAAGACGACTGCCTTTTCTCATTTAATCGCTCCTGACTTGCACCCTGTCAGAGCGCTTTCCTGTTGTTCTGTTTGCTCCCACCGGGATTTGACTTGGTTAAAACGTCCGACATTTCTAACCCGTCCCGGTTTTAATGAAAGGTGATGGTGAAAGACGAGCTTTGTTGTCCTGTCGACAAATCCCGCCTGACTCGCTGAGTTGTTCCAGTATCTTCCGCAGATGTTGGATCAACTTTCGATGGCTATAACAGCGTGCTTCTGTGCCAGTTCCGCGGCTCGTTGGTCTAGGAGTATGATTCTCGCTTTGGGTGTCTCGATTGCGAAACTTGCGGGATGTCCCGGGTTCAAATCCCGGACGAGCCCTTTGATAAGGTTTTCTGTTGGTCAGGCGATATGTTTTCTTCATTTCTTTGCGGCTCATTCGGCGGGATTCATTCACATTGGGTTTGCTTTGAGAAGCTGAGCTCACACGGCAGGGAACCAATAGGTTCGCGAGACAATCGGGACATTGTCTAAAAGCTTGTCTATGTGTGGACATTCGCTTACCTTTATTGACTTATTCCAGTGGATTCAGGCAGCTCTCTGTATGTTTCATTTTATTCAGTTCAACAACATCAGACTGTGTAATCTCTCTTCTCCCTCCACCATCTGTTTATTTCCATCAAGTTATTTTCATTCCTTCCATTGGCATGTTTTACCCTCAGCATTGCCCCCCTCCCCTCAGCCCATACCATCCTACTTGAGCAATCTGATCCCTGTCGCCAATTGTTCGCTGACACACTGCTTACTTTGTTCTGCTATTAACACATTCTGATCTCTTGAGGCGCCACTTTCAGCACCTTTGTTAGCCTTGATTAGCCTCATTTACATTCCCTTTTTCTTTCTGTCCGAGACATTTTCGTCATTTTCCACCTATTGCTGACCACTCTATCGAGGCCCAATAGGGCACGCCAACCCCGCCCCATCCACATTTGTCTGAATCTGACCCCATTTCCAGTTCTCCAGCTTTGACAAAGAGTCACCCAGGCCCGGAACGACCGCTGCCATCTCGCTCCACAGAGGCCGTCAGTCCTGCTGAGATTGTCCAGTATGTTCTGTTTTTGTTTCAGAATGAAGCATCCGCAGTAAGTTGCATTTGTCGTTCATTTAGACATGTTTGAGATGGTGAATAAGTAGGTTTATCTGCATTTGTAAATGCATGAAATTCTGTTGTGGATGAACTAGCTCCGCATATCCAAAATAAGAAGGTCCTTTTCTTCTCATTGCCTGTCGAAAATTCAGTGCTTGTGATTTAATGTGGAATTTATTTTGGTGGCTCATGAGAGACTAATCCTCATAATCCTCGAACATACGAGATGGGGGAACACAAGTACTTTGTGCAAACATTCCTCACACAACATGAGAAGCACTTGATGTTTCTACCCGGTATGGCCCCGGGGACCTTTCGCGTGTTAGGGGAATGTGCTAACCACTACACTACAGAAACTGCTGGCGGTGCAGTAATCAATGGACTTGTGCAATGTTCAACCTCACTGTGTGCCTGCAGATTCTCATGGTTCGTCTGAGAGGCCATGTCACTTATTACAAGAAGACAGCCGTTTCTTTAAAACCGATGTCTCAACTCATAAAACAATCAGGAATCGAACTTTACAGACCTGAAGATAAGTTATATTTTGCTTCAAGTGGAAGTTAAATTGAGAATGCAGGGCTTTCGTAAATAACCACAACCAGACGGGTGCATGCATTTTGCTATTCCTCGTTGATGAAGACCAGTTACGAGATTGCGGCAATAGTCAGCAACAGACTAAACTGGAAGTACGAGATGTTTCTGCCCGGTTTCGAACGGGGGACCTTTCGTGTGTTAGGCGAATGTGATAACCACTACACTACAGAAACAGCTGGCAATCAACGGACGTGTACAATGTGCAACCTCACTGTGTTGCTGCAGATTCGCATGGTGAGGCTGAGAGGCTCGGCCACTTATTACAAGACGACTGCTGTTTCTTTCAAAAACAGATGTTTCAACATATAAAACCACGAGATGTAGAAATTAGATCGAACTTAACATGATCTGCGTTAACTTCACAGGGACGTGACCCATCTAATCCACAGAGCCAAAGTGGAGAATTGAACTGACTGGAGAGTTGCATCTTAACGCTGACCTTCCGGACCTCGGCCTCCTGAAATGTTCCAAAGAAGCTCAACAAACACTCGAGGAACAGCAGCGCATCTTTCCACTGGGCTCAATACAGCTTTCACACTCATAGTGTGTGCAACAGTCTCACACTGTAAATGCTGCCCCCATTCTGTGTGTCCTTCCATCGCAGATTTGGGTTTGAATCTTGTTTCCACTTCTTCTTTGTATCCGAGCGGTAGTTGTTGAGAGCTGGCACAGACACAGCGGCTGGAATGGCCTCATACTGTGGTGTAATTATTCTCTCATTCGATGCTCACCTCACTCTGTGGCCAGGGAACCCTAGGCCTTTTCTCATTTAATCTCTCCTGACTTGCACCCTGTCAGAGCGCTTTCCTGTTGTTCTGTTTGCTCCCACCAGGATTTGACTTGGTTAAAACGTCCGACATTTCTCACCCGTCCCGGTTTTAATGAAAGGTGATGGTGAAAGACAAGCTTTGTTGTCCTGTCGACAAATTCCGCCTGACTCGCTGAGTTGTTCCAGTATTTTCCGCAGATGTTAGATCGACTTTCGATGGCAATAACAGCGTGCTTCTGTTACTTTCCCGGGGCTCGTTAGTCTAGGGGTATGACATTCACTTACCTCTATTGACTAATTCCAGTTGATTCAGGCAGCCCTCTGTATGTTTCATTTTATTCAGTTCAACAACATCAGACTGTGTAATCTCTCTTCTCCCTCCACCATCTGTTTATTTCCATCAAGTTATTTTCATTCCTTCCATTGGTATGTTTTACCCTCAGCATTGCCCCCCTCCCCCCAGCCCATACCATCCTACTTGAGCAACCCTGTCGCCAATTGTTCGCTGACACACTGCTTACTTTGTTCTGCTATTAACACATTCTGATCTCTTGAGGCGCCACTATCAGCACCTTTGTTAGCCTTGATTAGCCTCATTTACATTCCCTTTTTCTTTCTGTCCGAGACATTTTCGTCATTTTCCACCTATTGCTGACCACTCTATCGAGGCCCAATAGGGCACGCCAACCCCGCCCCATCCACATTTGTCTGAATCTGACCCCATTTCCAGTTCTGCAGCTTTGACAAAGAGTCACCCAGGCCCGGAACGACCGCTGCCATCTCGCTCCACAGAGGCCGTCAGTCCTGCTGAGATTGTCCAGTATGTTCTGTTTTTGTTTCAGAATGAAGCATCCGCAGTAAGTTGCATTTGTCGTTCATTTAGACATGTTTGAGATGGTGAATAAGTAGGTTTATCTGCATTTGTAAATGCATGAAATTCTGTTGTGGATGAACTAGCTCCGCATATCCAAAATAAGAAGGTCCTTTTCTTCTCATTGCCTGTCGAAAATTCAGTGCTTGTGACTTAATGTGGAATTTATTTTGGTGGCTCATGAGAGACCAATCCTCATAATCCTGGAAGATACGAGATGGGGGAACACAAGTACTTTGTGCAAACATTCCTCACACAACATGAGAAGCACTTGATGTTTCTACCCGGTATGGACCCGGGGACCTTTCGCATGTTAGGGGAATGTGCTAACCACTACACTACAGAAACCGCTGGCGGTGCAGTAATCAATGGACTTGTGCAATGTCCAACCTCACTGTGTGCCTGCAGATTCTCATGGTTCGTCTGAGAGGCCATGTCACTTATTACAAGAAGACAGCCGTTTCTTTAAAACCGATGTCTCAACTTATAAAACAATCAGGAATCGAACTTTACAGACCTGAAGATAAGTTATATTTTGCTTCAAGTGGAAGTCAAATTGAGAATGCAGGGCTTTCGTAAATAACCACAACCAGACGGGTGCATGCATTTTGCTATTGCTCGTTGATGAAGACCAGTTACGAGATTGCGGCAATAGTCAGCAACAGACTAAACTGGAAGTACGAGATGTTTCTGCCCGGTTTCGAACCGGGGACCATTCGTGTGTTAGGCGAATGTGATAACCACTACACTACAGAAACAGCTGGTAATCAACGGACTTGTACAATGTGCAACCTCACTGTGTTGCTGCAGATTCGCATGGTGAGGCTGAGGGGCTAGGCCACTTATTACAAGACGACTGCTGTTTCTTTCAAAAACAGATGTTTCAACATATAAAACCACGAGATGTAGAAATTAGATCGAACTTAACATGATCTGCGTTAACTTCACAGGGACGTGACCCATCTAATCCACAGAGCCAAAGTGGAGAATTGAACTGACTGGAGAGTTGCATCTTAACGCTGACCTTCCGGACCTCGGCCTCCTGAAATGTTCCAAAGAAGCTCAACAAACACTCGAGGAACAGCAGCGCATCTTTCCACTGGGCTCAATACAGCTTTCACACTCATAGTGTGTGCAACAGTCTCACACTGTAAATGCTGCCCCCATTCTGTGTGTCCTTCCATCGCAGATTTGGGTTTGAATCTTGTTTCCACTTCTTCTTTGTATCCGAGGGGCAGTTGTTGAGAGCTGGCACAGACACAGCGGCTGGAATGGCCTCATACTGTGGTGTAATTATTCTCTCATTCGATGCTCACCTCACTCTGTGGCCAGGGAACCCTAGGCCTTTTCTCATTTAATCTCTCCTGACTTGCACCCTGTCAGAGCGCTTTCCTGTTGTTCTGTTTGCTCCCACCAGGATTTGACTTGGTTAAAACGTCCGACATTTCTAACCCGTCCCGGTTTTAATGAAAGGTGATGGTGAAAGACAAGCTTTGTTGTCCTGTCGACAAATTCCGGCTGACTCGCTGAGTTGTTCCAGTATTTTCCGCAGATGTTAGATCGACTTTCGATGGCAATAACAGCGTGCTTCTGTTACTTTCCCGGGGCTCGTTAGTCTCGGGGTATGACATTCACTTACCTCTATTGACTAATTCCAGTTGATTCAGGCAGCCCTCTGTATGTTTCATTTTATTCAGTTCAACAACATCAGACTGTGTAATCTCTCTTCTCCCTCCACCATCTGTTTATTTCCATCAAGTTATTTTCATTCCTTCCATTGGTATGTTTTACCCTCAGCATTGCCCCCCTCCCCCCAGCCCATACCATCCTACTTGAGCAACCCTGTTGCCAATTGTTCGCTGACACACTGCTTACTTTGTTCTGCTATTAACACATTCTGATCTCTTGAGGCGCCACTATCAGCACCTTTGTTAGCCTTGATTAGCCTCATTTACATTCCCTTTTTCTTTCTGTCCGAGACATTTTCGTCATTTTCCACCTATTGCTGACCACTCTATCGAGGCCCAATAGGGCACGCCAACCCCGCCCCATCCACATTTGTCTGAATCTGACCCCATTTCCAGTTCTCCAGCTTTGACAAAGAGTCACCCAGGCCCGGAACGACCGCTGCCATCTCGCTCCAGAGAGGCCGTCAGTCCTGCTGAGATTGTCCAGTATGTTCTGTTTTTGTTTCAGAATGAAGCATCCGCAGTAAGTTGCATTTGTCGTTCATTTAGACATGTTTGAGATGGTGAATAAGTAGGTTTATCTGCATTTGTAAATGCATGAAATTCTGTTGTGGATGAACTAGCTCCGCATATCCAAAATAAGAAGGTCCTTTTCTTCTCATTGCCTGTGAAAAATTCAGTGCTTGTGACTTAATGTGGAATTTATTTTGGTGGCTCATGAGAGACTAATCCTCATAATCCTCGAACATACGAGATGGGGGAACACAAGTACTTTGTGCAAACATTCCTCACACAACATGAGAAGCACTTGATGTTTCTACCCGGTATGGACCCGGGGACCTTTCGCATGTTAGGGGAATGTGCTAACCACTACACTGCAGAAACCGCTGGCGGTGCAGTAATCAATGGACTTGTGCAATGTTCAACCTCACTGTGTGCCTGCAGATTCTCATGGTTCGTCTGAGAGGCCATGTCACTTATTACAAGAAGACAGCCGTTTCTTTAAAACCGATGTCTCAACTTATAAAACAATCAGGAATCGAACTTTACAGACCTGAAGATAAGTTATGTTTTGCTTGAAGTGGAAGTTAAATTGAGAATGCAGGGCTTTTGTAAATAACCACAACCAGACGGGTGCATGCATTTTGCTATTGCTCGTTGATGAAGACCAGTTACGAGATTGCGGCAATAGTCAGCAACAGACTAAACTGGAAGTACGAGATGTTTCTGCCCGGTTTCGAACCGGGGACCATTCGTGTGTTAGGCGAATGTGATAACCACTACACTACAGAAACAGCTGGCAATCAACGGACGTGTACAATGTGCAACCTCACTGTGTTGCTGCAGATTCGCATGGTGAGGCTGAGAGGCTAGGCCACTTATTACAAGACGACTGCTGTTTCTTTAAAAAACAGATGTTTCAACATATAAAACCACGAGATGTAGAAATTAGATCGAACTTAACATGATCTGCGTTAACTTCACAGGGACGTGACCCATCTAATCCACAGAGCCAAAGTGGAGAATTGAACTGACTGGAGAGTTGCATCTTAACGCTGACCTTCCGGACCTCGGCCTCCTGAAATGTTCCAAAGAAGCTCAACAAACACTCGAGGAACAGCAGCGCATCTTTCCACTGGGCTCAATACAGCTTTCACACTCATAGTGTGTGCAACAGTCTCACACTGTAAATGCTGCCCCCATTCTGTGTGTCCTTCCATCGCAGATTTGGGTTTGAATCTTGTTTCCACTTCTTCTTTGTATCCGAGCGGTAGTTGTTGAGAGCTGGCACAGACACAGCGGCTGCAATGGCCTCATACTGTGGTGTAATTATTCTCTCATTCGATGCTCACCTCACTCTGTGGCCAGGGAACCCTAGGCCTTTTCTCATTTAATCTCTCCTGACTTGCACCCTGTCAGAGCGCTTTCCTGTTGTTCTGTTTGCTCCCACCAGGATTTGACTTGGTTAAAACGTCCGACATTTCTAACCCGTCCCGGTTTTAATGAAAGGTGATGGTGAAAGACAAGCTTTGTTGTCCTGTCGACAAATTCCGCCTGACTCGCTGAGTTGTTCCAGTATTTTCCGCAGATGTTAGATCGACTTTCGATGGCAATAACAGCGTGCTTCTGTTACTTTCCCGGGGCTCGTTAGTCTAGGGGTATGACATTCACTTACCTCTATTGACTAATTCCAGTTGATTCAGGCAGCCCTCTGTATGTTTCATTTTATTCAGTTCAACAACATCAGACTGTGTAATCTCTCTTCTCCCTCCACCATCTGTTTATTTCCATCAAGTTATTTTCATTCCTTCCATTGGTATGTTTTACCCTCAGCATTGCCCCCCTCCCCCCAGCCCATACCATCCTACTTGAGCAACCCTGTCGCCAATTGTTCGCTGACACACTGCTTACTTTGTTCTGCTATTAACACATTCTGATCTCTTGAGGCGCCACTATCAGCTCCTTTGTTAGCCTTGATTAGCCTCATTTACATTCCCTTTTTCTTTCTGTCCGAGACATTTTCGTCATTTTCCACCTATTGCTGACTACTCTATCGAGGCCCAATAGGGCACGCCAACCCCGCCCCATCCACATTTGTCTGAATCTGACCCCATTTCCAGTTCTGCAGCTTTGACAAAGAGTCACCCAGGCCCGGAACGACCGCTGCCATCTCGCTCCAGAGAGGCCGTCAGTCCTGCTGAGATTGTCCAGTATGTTCTGTTTTTGTTTCAGAATGAAGCATCCGCAGTAAGTTGCATTTGTCGTTCATTTAGACATGTTTGAGATGGTGAATAAGTAGGTTTATCTGCATTTGTAAATGCATGAAATTCTGTTGTGGATGAACTAGCTCCGCATATCCAAAATAAGAAGGTCCTTTTCTTCTCATTGCCTGTCGAAAATTCAGTGCTTGTGACTTAATGTGGAATTTATTTTGGTGGCTCATGAGAGACTAATCCTCATAATCCTCGAACATACGAGATGGGGGAACACAAGTACTTTGTGCAAACATTCCTCACACAACATGAGAAGCACTTGATGTTTCTACCCGGTATGGCCCCGGGGACCTTTCGCATGTTAGGGGAATGTGCTAACCACTACACTACAGAAACCGCTGGCGGTGCAGTAATCAATGGACTTGTGCAATGTTCAACCTCACTGTGTGCCTGCAGATTCTCATGGTTCGTCTGAGAGGCCATGTCACTTATTACAAGAAGACAGCCGTTTCTTTAAAACCGATGTCTCAACTTATAAAACAATCAGGAATCGAACTTTACAGACCTGAAGATAAGTTATATTTTGCTTCAAGTGGAAGTTAAATTGAGAATGCAGGGCTTTCGTAAATAACCACAACCAGACGGGTGCATGCATTTTGCTATTCCTCGTTGATGAAGACCAGTTACGAGATGGCGGCAATAGTCAGCAACAGACTAAACTGAAAGTACGAGATGTTTCTGCCCGGTTTCGAACCGGGGACCATTCGTGTGTTAGGCGAATGTGATAGCCACTACACTACAGAAACAGCTGGCAATCAACGGACGTGTACAATGTGCAACCTCACTGTGTTGCTGCAGATTCGCATGGTGAGGCTGAGAGGCTAGGCCACTTATTACAAGACGACTGCTGTTTCTTTCAAAAACAGATGTTTCAACATATAAAACCACGAGATGTAGAAATTAGATCGAACTTAACATGATCTGCGTTAACTTCACAGGGACGTGACCCATCTAATCCACAGAGCCAAAGTGGAGAATTGAACTGACTGGAGAGTTGCATCTTAACGCTGACCTTCCGGACCTCGGCCTCCTGAAATGTTCCAAAGAAGCTCAACAAACACTCGAGGAACAGCAGCGCATCTTTCCACTGGGCTCAATACAGCTTTCACACTCATAGTGTGTGCAACAGTCTCACACTGTAAATGCTGCCCCCATTCTGTGTGTCCTTCCATCGCAGATTTGGGTTTGAATCTTGTTTCCACTTCTTCTTTGTATCCGAGCGGTAGTTGTTGAGAGCTGGCACAGACACAGCGGCTGGAATGGCCTCATACTGTGGTGTAATTATTCTCTCATTCGATGCTCACCTCACTCTGTGGCCAGGGAACCCTAGGCCTTTTCTCATTTAATCTCTCCTGACTTGCACCCTGTCAGAGCGCTTTCCTGTTGTTCTGTTTGCTCCCACCAGGATTTCACTTGGTTAAAACGTCCGACATTTCTAACCCGTCCCGGTTTTAATGAAAGGTGACGGTGAAAGACAAGCTTTGTTGTCCTGTCGACAAATTCCGCCTGACTCGCTGAGTTGTTCCAGTATTTTCCGCAGATGTTAGATCGACTTTCGATGGCAATAACAGCGTGCTTCTGTTACTTTCCCGGGGCTCGTTAGTCTAGGGGTATGACATTCACTTACCTCTATTGACTAATTCCAGTTGATTCAGGCAGCCCTCTGTATGTTTCATTTTATTCAGTTCAACAACATCAGACTGTGTAATCTCTCTTCTCCCTCCACCATCTGTTTATTTCCATCAAGTTATTTTCATTCCTTCCATTGGTATGTTTTACCCTCAGCATTGCCCCCCTCCCCCCAGCCCATACCATCCTACTTGAGCAACCCTGTCGCCAATTGTTCGCTGACACACTGCTTACTTTGTTCTGCTATTAACACATTCTGATCTCTTGAGGCGCCACTATCAGCACCTTTGTTAGCCTTGATTAGCCTCATTTACATTCCCTTTTTCTTTCTGTCCGAGACATTTTCGTCATTTTCCACCTATTGCTGACCACTCTATCGAGGCCCAATAGGGCACGCCAACCCCGCCCCATCCACATTTGTCTGAATCTGACTCCATTTCCAGTTCTCCAGCTTTGACAAAGAGTCACCCAGGCCCGGAACGACCGCTGCCATCTCGCTCCAGAGAGGCCGTCAGTCCTGCTGAGATTGTCCAGTATGTTCTGTTTTTGTTTCAGAATGAAGCATCCGCAGTAAGTTGCATTTGTCGTTCATTTAGACATGTTTGAGATGGTGAATAAGTAGGTTTATCTGCATTTGTAAATGCATGAAATTCTGTTGTGGATGAACTAGCTCCGCATATCCAAAATAAGAAGGTCCTTTTCTTCTCATTGCCTGTCGAAAATTCAGTGCTTGTGACTTAATGTGGAATTTTTTTTGGTGGCTCATGAGAGACTAATCCTCATAATCCTCGAACATACGAGATGGGGGAACACAAGTACTTTGTGCAAACATTCCTCACACAACATGAGAAGCACTTGATGTTTCTACCCGGTATGGCCCCGGGGACCTTTCGCATGTTAGGGGAATGTGCTAACCACTACACTACAGAAACCGCTGGCGGTGCAGTAATCAATGGACTTGTGCAATGTTCAACCTCACTGTGTGCCTGCAGATTCTCATGGTTCGTCTGAGAGGCCATGTCACTTATTACAAGAAGACAGCCGTTTCTTTAAAACCGATGTCTCAACTTATAAAACAATCAGGAATCGAACTTTACAGACCTGAAGATAAGTTATGTTTTGCTTGAAGTGCAAGTTAAATTGAGAATGCAGGGCTTTCGTAAATAACCACAACCAGACGGGTGCATGCCTTTTGCTATTCCTCGTTGATGAAGACCAGTTACGAGACTGCGGCAATAGTCAGCAACAGACTAAACTGGAAGTACGAGATGTTTCTGCCCGGTTTCGAACCGGGGACCTTTCGCGTGTTAGGCGAATGTGATAACCACTACACTACAGAAACAGCTGGCAATCAACGGACGTGTACAATGTGCAACCTCGCTGTGTTGCTGCAGATTCGCATGGTGAGGCTGAGAGGCTCGGCCACTTATTACAAGACGACTGCTGTTTCTTTCAAAAACAGATGTTTCAACATATAAAACCACGAGATGTAGAAATTAGATCGAACTTAACATGATCTGCGTTAACTTCACAGGGACGTGACACATCTAATCCACAGAGCCAAAGTGGAGAATTCAACTGACTGGAGAGCTGCATCTTAACGCTGACCTTCCGGACCTCGGCCTCCTGAAATGTTCCAAAGAAGCTCAACAAACACTCGAGGAACAGCAGCGCATCTTTCCACTGGGCTCAATACAGCTTTCACACTCATAGTGTGTGCAACCGTCTCACACTGTAAATGCTGCCCCCATTCTGTGTGTTCTACCATCGCAGATTTGGGTTTGAATCTTGTTTCCACTTCTTCTTTGTATCCGGGCGGTAGTTGTTGAGAGCTGGCACAGACACAGCGGCTGGAATGGCCTCATACTGTGGTGTAATTATTCTCTCATTCGATGCTCACCTCACTCTGTGGCCAGGGAACCCTAGGCCTTTTCTCATTTAATCTCTCCTGACTTGCACCCTGTCAGAGCGCTTTCCTGTTGTTCTGTTTGCTCCCACCAGGATTTGACTTGGTTAAAACGTCCGACATTTCTAACCCGTCCCGGTTTTAATGAAAGGTGATGGTGAAAGACAAGCTTTGTTGTCCTTTCGACAAATTCCGCCTGACTCGCTGAGTTGTTCCAGTGTCTTCCGCAGATGTTGGATCAACTTTCGATACGAGAATTGAAGACGTTCTGCTCACTTTGCTCTGCATCAAGAATCAGCTGTCCCACCCAGTGAGTTAAAGCGCACGCCAAAAGTTCGAATTTCGAGCCAGCCAGGAGTCGAACCTGGAATCTCCTGATCCGTAGTCAGACGCGTTATCCATTGCGCCACTGGCCCAGCCGGGTGAATGCATTTTGCTATTCCTTGTTGAGCCTCTGTGGCGCATTCGGCGGGATTCATTCACATTGGGTTTCCTTTGAGAAGCTGAGCTCACACAGCAGGGAACCAATACGTTCCCGAGACAATCAAGACATTTTCTAAAAGCTTGTCTATGTGTGGATATTCACTTACTTCTATTGACTTATTCCAGTAGATTCAGGCAGCTCTCTGTATGTTTCATTTTATTCAGTTCAACAACATCAGACTGTGTAACCTCTCTTCCCCCTCCACCATCTGCTTCTTCCCCCTCCACCATCTGTATCCATCATCTTATTTTAAATCCTTGCATTGATTTGTTTTACCCTCAGCATTGCCCCCCTCCCCCAGCCCATACCATCCTACTTGAGCAATCTGATCCCTGTCGCCAATTGTTCGCTGACACACTGCTTACTTTCTGCGATTAACACATTCTGATCTCTTGAGGCGCCACTATCAGCACCTTGATTAGCCTCATTTACATTCCCTTTTTCTTTCTGTCCGAGACATTTTCGTCATTTTCCACCTATTGCTGACCACTCTATCGAGGCCCAATAGGGCACGCCAACCCCGCCCCATCCACATTAGTCTGAATCTGACCCCATTTCCAGTTCTCCAGCTTTGACAAAGAGTCACCCAGGCCCGGAACGACCGCTGCCATCTCGCTCCACAGAGGCTGTCAGTCCTGCTGAGATTGTCCAGTATGTTCCGTTTTTGTTTCAGAATGAAGCATCCGCAGTAAGTTGCATTTGTCGTTCATTTAGACATGTTTGAGATGGTGAATAAGTATGTTTATCTGCATTTGTAAATGCATGAAATTCTGTTGTGGATGAACTAGCTCCGAATATCCAAAATAGGAAGGTCCTTTTCTTCTCATTGCCTGTCGAAAATTCAGTGCTTGTTACTTAATGTGGAATTTATTTCAGTGGCTCATGAGAGACTAAACCTCATAATCCTCGAACATACGAGATGGGGGAACACAAGTACTTTGTGCAAACATTCCTCACACAACATGAGAAGCACTTGATGTTTCTACCCGGTATGGCCCCGGGGACCTTTCGCATGTTAGGGGAATGTGCTAACCACTACACTACAGAAACCGCTGGCGGTGCAGTAATCAATGGACTTGTGCAATGTTCAACCTCACTGTGTGCCTGCAGATTCTCATGGTTCGTCTGAGAGGCCATGTCACTTATTACAAGAAGACAGCCGTTTCTTTAAAACCGATGTCTCAACTTATAAAACAATCAGGAATCGAACTTTACAGACCTGAAGATAAGTTATATTTTGCTTCAAGTGGAAGTTAAATTGAGAATGCAGGGCTTTCGTAAATAACCACAACCAGACGGGTGCATGCATTTTGCTATTTCTCGTTGATGAAGACCAGTTACGAGATTGCGGCAATAGTCAGCAACAGACTAAAATGGAAGTACGAGATGTTTCTGCCCGGTTTCGAACCGGGGACCTTTCGTGCGTTAGGCGAATGTGATAACCACTACACTACAGAAACAGCTGGCAATCAACGGACGTGTACAATGTGCAACCTCACTGTGTTGCTGCAGATTCGCATGGTGAGGCTGAGAGGCTAGGCCACTTATTACAAGACGACTGCTGTTTCTTTCAAAAACAGATGTTTCAACATATAAAACCACGAGATGTAGAAATTAGATCGAACTTAACATGATCTGCGTTAACTTCACAGGGACGTGACCCATCTAATCCACAGAGCCAAAGTGGAGAATTGAACTGACTGGTGAGTTGCATCTTAACGCTGACCTTCCGGACCTCGGCCTCCTGAAATGTTCCAAAGAAGCTCAACAAACACTCGAGGAACAGCAGCGCATCTTTCCACTGGGCTCAATACAGCTTTCACACTCATAGTGTGTGCAACAGTCTCACACTGTAAATGCTGCCCCCATTCTGTGTGTCCTTCCATCGCAGATTTGGGTTTGAATCTTGTTTCCACTTCTTCTTTGTATCCGAGCGGTAGTTGTTGAGAGCTGGCACAGACACAGCGGCTGGAATGGCCTCATACTGTGGTGTAATTATTCTCTCATTCGATGCTCACCTCACTCTGTGGCCAGGGAACCCTAGGCCTTTTCTCATTTAATCTCTCCTGACTTGCACCCTGTCAGAGCGCTTTCCTGTTGTTCTGTTTACTCCCACCAGGATTTGACTTGGTTAAAACGTCCGACATTTCTAACCCGTCCCGGTTTTAATGAAAGGTGATGGTGAAAGACAAGCTTTGTTGTCCTGTCGACAAATTCCGCCTGACTCGCTGAGTTGTTCCAGTATTTTCCGCAGATGTTAGATCGGCTTTCGATGGCAATAACAGCGTGCTTCTGTTACTTTCCCGGGGCTCGTTGGTCTAGGGGTATGACATTCACTTACCTCTATTAACTAATTCCAGTTGATTCAGGCAGCCCTCTGTATGTTTCATTTTATTCAGTTCAACAACATCAGACTGTGTAATCTCTCTTCTCCCTCCACCATCTGTTTATTTCCATCAAGTTATTTTCATTCCTTCCATTGGTATGTTTTACCCTCAGCATTGCCCCCCTCCCCCCAGCCCATACCATCCTACTTGAGCAACCCTGTCGCCAATTGTTCGCTGACACACTGCTTACTTTGTTCTGCTATTAACACATTCTGATCTCTTGAGGCGCCACTATCAGCACCTTTGTTAGCTTTGATTAGCCTCATATACATTCCCTTTTTCTTTCTGTCCGAGACATTTTCGTCATTTTCCACCTATTGCTGACCACTCTATCGAGGCCCAATAGGGCACGCCAACCCCGCCCCATCCACATTTGTCTGAATCTGACCCCATTTCCAGTTCTCCAGCTTTGACAAAGAGTCACCCAGGCCCGGAACGACCGCTGCCATCTCGCTCCAGAGAGGCCGTCAGTCCTGCTGAGATTGTCCAGTATGTTCTGTTTTTGTTTCAGAATGAAGCATCCGCAGTAAGTTGCATTTGTCGTTCATTTAGACATGTTTGAGATGGTGAATAAGTAGGTTTATCTGCATTTGTAAATGCATGAAATTCTGTTGTGGATGAACTAGCTCCGCATATCCAAAATAAGAAGGTCCTTTTCTTCTCATTGCCTGTCGAAAATTCAGTGCTTGTGACTTAATGTGGAATTTATTTTGGTGGCTCATGAGAGACTAATCCTCATAATCCTCGAACATACGAGATGGGGGAACACAAGTACTTTGTGCAAACATTCCTCACACAACATGAGAAGCACTTGATGTTTCTACCCGGTATGGCCCCGGGGACCTTTCGCATGTTAGGGGAATGTGCTAACCACTACACTACAGAAACCGCTGGCGGTGCAGTAATCAATGGACTTGTGCAATGTTCAACCTCACTGTGTGCCTGCAGATTCTCATGGTTCGTCTGAGAGGCCATGTCACTTATTACAAGAAGACAGCCGTTTCTTTAAAACCGATGTCTCAACTTATAAAACAATCAGGAATCGAACTTTACAGACCTGAAGATAAGTTATATTTTGCTTCAAGTGGAAGTTAAATTGAGAATGCAGGGCTTTCGTAAATAACCACAACCAGACGGGTGCATGCATTTTGCTATTCCTCGTTGATGAAGACCAGTTACGAGATGGCGGCAATAGTCAGCAACAGACTAAACTGAAAGTACGAGATGTTTCTGCCCGGTTTCGAACCGGGGACCATTCGTGTGTTAGGCGAATGTGATAGCCACTACACTACAGAAACAGCTGGCAATCAACGGACGTGTACAATGTGCAACCTCACTGTGTTGCTGCAGATTCGCATGGTGAGGCTGAGAGGCTAGGCCACTTATTACAAGACGACTGCTGTTTCTTTCAAAAACAGATGTTTCCACATATAAAACCACGAGATGTAGAAATTAGATCGAACTTAACATGATCTGCGTTAACTTCACAGGGACGTGACCCATCTAATCCACAGAGCCAAAGTGGAGAATTGAACTGACTGGAGAGTTGCATCTTAACGCTGACCTTCCGGACCTCGGCCTCCTGAAATGTTCCAAAGAAGCTCAACAAACACTCGAGGAACAGCAGCGCATCTTTCCACTGGGCTCAATACAGCTTTCACACTCATAGTGTGTGCAACAGTCTCACACTGTAAATGCTGCCCCCATTCTGTGTGTCCTTCCATCGCAGATTTGGGTTTGAATCTTGTTTCCACTTCTTCTTTGTATCCGAGCGGTAGTTGTTGAGAGCTGGCACAGACACAGCGGCTGGAATGGCCTCATACTGTGGTGTAATTATTCTCTCATTCGATGCTCACCTCACTCTGTGGCCAGGGAACCCTAGGCCTTTTCTCATTTAATCTCTCCTGACTTGCACCCTGTCAGAGCGCTTTCCTGTTGTTCTGTTTGCTCCCACCAGGATTTCACTTGGTTAAAACGTCCGACATTTCTAACCCGTCCCGGTTTTAATGAAAGGTGACGGTGAAAGACAAGCTTTGTTGTCCTGTCGACAAATTCCGCCTGACTCGCTGAGTTGTTCCAGTATTTTCCGCAGATGTTAGATCGACTTTCGATGGCAATAACAGCGTGCTTCTGTTACTTTCCCGGGGCTCGTTAGTCTAGGGGTATGACATTCACTTACCTCTATTGACTAATTCCAGTTGATTCAGGCAGCCCTCTGTATGTTTCATTTTATTCAGTTCAACAACATCAGACTGTGTAATCTCTCTTCTCCCTCCACCATCTGTTTATTTCCATCAAGTTATTTTCATTCCTTCCATTGGTATGTTTTACCCTCAGCATTGCCCCCCTCCCCCCAGCCCATACCATCCTACTTGAGCAACCCTGTCGCCAATTGTTCGCTGACACACTGCTTACTTTGTTCTGCTATTAACACATTCTGATCTCTTGAGGCGCCACTATCAGCACCTTTGTTAGCCTTGATTAGCCTCATTTACATTCCCTTTTTCTTTCTGTCCGAGACATTTTCGTCATTTTCCACCTATTGCTGACCACTCTATCGAGGCCCAATAGGGCACGCCAACCCCGCCCCATCCACATTTGTCTGAATCTGACTCCATTTCCAGTTCTCCAGCTTTGACAAAGAGTCACCCAGGCCCGGAACGACCGCTGCCATCTCGCTCCAGAGAGGCCGTCAGTCCTGCTGAGATTGTCCAGTATGTTCTGTTTTTGTTTCAGAATGAAGCATCCGCAGTAAGTTGCATTTGTCGTTCATTTAGACATGTTTGAGATGGTGAATAAGTAGGTTTATCTGCATTTGTAAATGCATGAAATTCTGTTGTGGATGAACTAGCTCCGCATATCCAAAATAAGAAGGTCCTTTTCTTCTCATTGCCTGTCCAAAATTCAGTGCTTGTGACTTAATGTGGAATTTATTTTGGTGGCTCATGAGAGACTAATCCTCATAATCCTCGAACATACGAGATGGGGGAACACAAGTACTTTGTGCAAACATTCCTCACACAACATGAGAAGCACTTGATGTTTCTACCCGGTATGGCCCCGGGGACCTTTCGCATGTTAGGGGAATGTGCTAACCACTACACTACAGAAACCGCTGGCGGTGCAGTAATCAATGGACTTGTGCAATGTTCAACCTCACTGTGTGCCTGCAGATTCTCATGGTTCGTCTGAGAGGCCATGTCACTTATTACAAGAAGACAGCCGTTTCTTTAAAACCGATGTCTCAACTTATAAAACAATCAGGAATCGAACTTTACAGACCTGAAGATAAGTTATATTTTGCTTCAAGTGGAAGTTAAATTGAGAATGCAGGGCTTTCGTAAATAACCACAACCAGACGGGTGCATGCATTTTGCTATTCCTCGTTGATGAAGACCAGTTACGAGATGGCGGCAATAGTCAGCAACAGACTAAACTGAAAGTACGAGATGTTTCTGCCCGGTTTCGAACCGGGGACCATTCGTGTGTTAGGCGAATGTGATAGCCACTACACTACAGAAACAGCTGGCAAACAACGGACGTGTACAATGTGCAACCTCACTGTGTTGCTGCAGATTCGCATGGTGAGGCTGAGAGGCTAGGCCACTTATTACAAGACGACTGCTGTTTCTTTCAAAAACAGATGTTTCAACATATAAAACCACGAGATGTAGAAATTAGATCGAACTTAACATGATCTGCGTTAACTTCACAGGGACGTGACCCATCTAATCCACAGAGCCAAAGTGGAGAATTGAACTGACTGGAGAGTTGCATCTTAACGCTGACCTTCCGGACCTCGGCCTCCTGAAATGTTCCAAAGAAGCTCAACAAACACTCGAGGAACAGCAGCGCATCTTTCCACTGGGCTCAATACAGCTTTCACACTCATAGTGTGTGCAACAGTCTCACACTGTAAATGCTGCCCCCATTCTGTGTGTCCTTCCATCGCAGATTTGGGTTTGAATCTTGTTTCCACTTCTTCTTTGTATCCGAGCGGTAGTTGTTGAGAGCTGGCACAGACACAGCGGCTGGAATGGCCTCATACTGTGGTGTAATTATTCTCTCATTCGATGCTCACCTCACTCTGTGGCCAGGGAACCCTAGGCCTTTTTTCATTTAATCTCTCCTGACTTGCACCCTGTCAGAGCGCTTTCCTGTTGTTCTGTTTGCTCCCACCAGGATTTCACTTGGTTAAAACGTCCGACATTTCTAACCCGTCCCGGTTTTAATGAAAGGTGACGGTGAAAGACAAGCTTTGTTGTCCTGTCGACAAATTCCGCCTGACTCGCTGAGTTGTTCCAGTATTTTCCGCAGATGTTAGATCGACTTTCGATGGCAATAACAGCGTGCTTCTGTTACTTTCCCGGGGCTCGTTAGTCTAGGGGTATGACATTCACTTACCTCTATTGACTAATTCCAGTTGATTCAGGCAGCCCTCTGTATGTTTCATTTTATTCAGTTCAACAACATCAGACTGTGTAATCTCTCTTCTCCCTCCACCATCTGTTTATTTCCATCAAGTTATTTTCATTCCTTCCATTGGTATGTTTTACCCTCAGCATTGCCCCCCTCCCCCCAGCCCATACCATCCTACTTGAGCAACCCTGTCGCCAATTGTTCGCTGACACACTGCTTACTTTGTTCTGCTATTAACACATTCTGATCTCTTGAGGCGCCACTATCAGCACCTTTGTTAGCCTTGATTAGCCTCATTTACATTCCCTTTTTCTTTCTGTCCGAGACATTTTCGTCATTTTCCACCTATTGCTGACCACTCTATCGAGGCCCAATAGGGCACGCCAACCCCGCCCCATCCACATTTGTCTGAATCTGACTCCATTTCCAGTTCTCCAGCTTTGACAAAGAGTCACCCAGGCCCGGAACGACCGCTGCCATCTCGCTCCAGAGAGGCCGTCAGTCCTGCTGAGATTGTCCAGTATGTTCTGTTTTTGTTTCAGAATGAAGCATCCGCAGTAAGTTGCATTTGTCGTTCATTTAGACATGTTTGAGATGGTGAATAAGTAGGTTTATCTGCATTTGTAAATGCATGAAATTCTGTTGTGGATGAACTAGCTCCGCATATCCAAAATAAGAAGGTCCTTTTCTTCTCATTGCCTGTCGAAAATTCAGTGCTTGTGACTTAATGTGGAATTTATTTTGGTGGCTCATGAGAGACTAATCCTCATAATCCTCGAACATACGAGATGGGGGAACACAAGTACTTTGTGCAAACATTCCTCACACAACATGAGAAGCACTTGATGTTTCTACCCGGTATGGCCCCGGGGACCTTTCGCATGTTAGGGGAATGTGCTAACCACTACACTACAGAAACCGCTGGCGGTGCAGTAATCAATGGACTTGTGCAATGTTCAACCTCACTGTGTGCCTGCAGATTCTCATGGTTCGTCTGAGAGGCCATGTCACTTATTACAAGAAGACAGCCGTTTCTTTAAAACCGATGTCTCAACTTATAAAACAATCAGGAATCGAACTTTACAGACCTGAAGATAAGTTATGTTTTGCTTGAAGTGCAAGTTAAATTGAGAATGCAGGGCTTTCGTAAATAACCACAACCAGACGGGTGCATGCCTTTTGCTATTCCTCGTTGATGAAGACCAGTTACGAGACTGCGGCAATAGTCAGCAACAGACTAAACTGGAAGTACGAGATGTTTCTGCCCGGTTTCGAACCGGGGACCTTTCGCGTGTTAGGCGAATGTGATAACCACTACACTACAGAAACAGCTGGCAATCAACGGACGTGTACAATGTGCAACCTCGCTGTGTTGCTGCAGATTCGCATGGTGAGGCTGAGAGGCTCGGCCACTTATTACAAGACGACTGCTGTTTCTTTCAAAAACAGATGTTTCAACATATAAAACCACGAGATGTAGAAATTAGATCGAACTTAACATGATCTGCGTTAACTTCACAGGGACGTGACACATCTAATCCACAGAGCCAAAGTGGAGAATTCAACTGACTGGAGAGCTGCATCTTAACGCTGACCTTCCGGACCTCGGCCTCCTGAAATGTTCCAAAGAAGCTCAACAAACACTCGAGGAACAGCAGCGCATCTTTCCACTGGGCTCAATACAGCTTTCACACTCATAGTGTGTGCAACCGTCTCACACTGTAAATGCTGCCCCCATTCTGTGTGTACTACCATCGCAGATTTGGGTTTGAATCTTGTTTCCACTTCTTCTTTGTATCCGGGCGGTAGTTGTTGAGAGCTGGCACAGACACAGCGGCTGGAATGGCCTCATACTGTGGTGTAATTATTCTCTCATTCGATGCTCACCTCACTCTGTGGCCAGGGAACCCTAGGCCTTTTCTCATTTAATCTCTCCTGACTTGCACCCTGTCAGAGCGCTTTCCTGTTGTTCTGTTTGCTCCCACCAGGATTTGACTTGGTTAAAACGTCCGACATTTCTAACCCGTCCCGGTTTTAATGAAAGGTGATGGTGAAAGACAAGCTTTGTTGTCCTTTCGACAAATTCCGCCTGACTCGCTGAGTTGTTCCAGTGTCTTCCGCAGATGTTGGATCAAATTTCGATGGCTATAACAGCGTGCTTCTATGACCTCTCTGTGGCTCGTTGGTCTAAGGGTATGATTCTCGCTTTGGGTGTCGTGGTTTCGAAACTTGCGGGAGGTCCCGGGTTCAAATCCCGGAAGAGCCCTTTGATAAGATTTTCTGTTGGTCAGGCGATATGATTTCTTTGCGGCTCATTCGGCGGGATTCATTCACATTGGGTTTGCTTTGAGAAGCTGAGCTCACACGGCAGGGAACCAATAGGTTCGCGAGACAATCGGGACATTGTCTAAAAGCTTGTCTATGTGTGGACATTCGCTTACCTTTATTGACTTATTCCAGTAGATTCAGGCAGCTCTCTGTATGTTTCATTTTATTCAGTTCAACAACATCAGACTGTGTAATCTCTCTTCTCCCTCCACCATCTGTTTATTTCCATCAAGTTATTTTCATTCCTTCCATTGGCATGTTTTACCCTCAGCATTGCCCCCCTCCCCTCAGCCCATACCATCCTACTTGAGCAATCTGATCCCTGTCGCCAATTGTTCGCTGACACACTGCTTACTTTGTTCTGCTATTAACACATTCTGATCTCTTGAGGCGCCACTATCAGCACCTTTGTTAGCCTTGATTAGCCTCATTTACATTCCCTTTTTCTTTCTGTCCGAGACATTTTCGTCATTTTCCACCTATTGCTGACCACTCTATCGAGGCCCAATAGGGCACGCCAACCCCGCCCCATCCACATTTGTCTGAATCTGACCCCATTTGCAGTTCTGCAGCTTTGACAAAGAGTCACCCAGGCCCGGAACGACCGCTGCCATCTCGCTCCACAGAGGCCGTCAGTCCTGCTGAGATTGTCCAGTATGTTCTGTTTTTGTTTCAGAATGAAGCATCCGCAGTAAGTTGCATTTGTCGTTCATTTAGACATGTTTGAGATGGTGAATAAGTAGGTTTATCTGCATTTGTAAATGCATGAAATTCTGTTGTGGATGAACTAGCTCCGCATATCCAAAATAAGAAGGTCCTTTTCTTCTCATTGCCTGTCGAAAATTCAGTGCTTGTGACTTAATGTGGAATTTATTTTGGTGGCTCATGAGAGACCAATCCTCATAATCCTCGAACATACGAGATGGGGGAACACAAGTACTTTGTGCAAACATTCCTCACACAACATGAGAAGCACTTGATGTTTCTACCCGGTATGGACCCGGGGACCTTTCGCATGTTAGGGGAATGTGCTAACCACTGCACTACAGAAACCGCTGGCGGTGCAGTAATCAATGGACTTGTGCAATGTTCAACCTCACTGTGTGCCTGCAGATTCTCATGGTTCGTCTGAGAGGCCATGTCACTTATTACAAGAAGACAGCCGTTTCTTTAAAACCGATGTCTCAACTTATAAAACAATCAGAAATCGAACTTTACAGACCTGAAGATAAGTTATATTTTGCTTCAAGTGGAAGTTAAATTGAGAATGCAGGGCTTTCGTAAATAACCACAACCAGACGGGTGCATGCATTTTGCTATTGCTCGTTGATGAAGACCAGTTACGAGATTGCGGGAATAGTCAGCAACAGACTAAACTGGAAGTACGAGATGTTTCGGCCCGGTTTCGAAGCGGGGACCTTTCGTGTGTTCGGCGAATGTGATAACCACTAAACTACAGAAACAGCTGGCAATCAACGGACGTGTACAATGTGCAACCTCACTGTGTTGCTGCAGATTCGCATGGTGAGGCTGAGAGGCTAGGCCACTTATTACAAGACGACTGCTGTTTCTTTCAAAAACAGATGTTTCAACATATAAAACCACGAGATGTAGAAATTAGATCGAACTTAACATGATCTGCGTTAACTTCACAGGGACGTGACCCATCTAATCCACAGAGCCAAAGTGGAGAATTGAACTGACTGGAGAGTTGCATCTTAACGCTGACCTTCCGGACCTCGGCCTCCTGAAATGTTCCAAAGAAGCTCAACAAACACTCGAGGAACAGCAGCGCATCTTTCAACTGGGCTCAATACAGCTTTCACACTCATAGTGTGTGCAACAGTCTCACACTGTAAATGCTGCCCCCATTCTGTGTGTCCTTCCATCGCAGATTTGGGTTTGAATCTTGTTTCCACTTCTTCTTTGTATCCGAGCGGTAGTTGTTGAGAGCTGGCACAGACACAGCGGCTGGAATGGCCTCATACTGTGGTGTAATTATTCTCTCATTCGATGCTCACCTCACTCTGTGGCCAGGGAACCCTAGGCCTTTTCTCATTTAATCTCTCCTGACCTGCACCCTGTCAGAGCGCTTTCCTGTTGTTCTGTTTGCTCCCACCAGGATTTGACTTGGTTAAAACGTCCGACATTTCTAACCCGTCCCGGTTTTAATGAAAGGTGATGGTGAAAGACAAGCTTTGTTGTCCTGTCGTCAAATTCCGCCTGACTCGCTGAGTTGTTCCAGTATTTTCCGCAGATGTTAGATCGACTTTCGATGGCAATAACAGCGTGCTTCTGTTACTTTCCCGGGGCTCGTTAGTCTAGGGGTATGACATTCACTTACCTCTATTGACTAATTCCAGTTGATTCAGGCAGCCCTCTGTATGTTTCATTTTATTCAGTTCAACAACATCAGACTGTGTAATCTCTCTTCTCCCTCCACCATCTGTTTATTTCCATCAAGTTATTTTCATTCCTTCCATTGGTATGTTTTACCCTCAGCATTGCCCCCCTCCCCCCAGCCCATACCATCCTACTTGAGCAACCCTGTCGCCAATTGTTCGCTGACACACTGCTTACTTTGTTCTGCTATTAACACATTCTGATCTCTTGAGGCGCCACTATCAGCACCTTTGTTAGCCTTGATTAGCCTCATTTACATTCCCTTTTTCTTTCTGTCCGAGACATTTTCGTCATTTTCCACCTATTGCTGACCACTCTATCGAGGCCCAATAGGGCACGCCAACCCCGCCCCATCCACATTTGTCTGAATCTGACCCCATTTCCAGTTCTCCAGCTTTGACAAAGAGTCACCCAGGCCCGGAACGACCGCTGCCATCTCGCTCCAGAGAGGCCGTCAGTCCTGCTGAGATTGTCCAGTATGTTCTGTTTTTGTTTCAGAATGAAGCATCCGCAGTAAGTTGCATTTGTCGTTCATTTAGACATGTTTGAGATGGTGAATAAGTAGGTTTATCTGCATTTGTAAATGCATGAAATTCTGTTGTGGATGAACTAGCTCCGCATATCCAAAATAAGAAGGTCCTTTTCTTCTCACTGCCTGTCGAAAATTCAGTGCTTGTGACTTAATGTGGAATTTATTTTGGTGGCTCATGAGAGACTAATCCTTATAATCCTCGAACATACGAGATGGGGGAACACAAGTACTTTGTGCAAACATTCCTCACACAACATGAGAAGCACTTGATGTTTCTACCCGGTATGGCCCCGGGGACCTTTCGCATGTTAGGGGAATGTGCTAACCACTACACTACAGAAACCGCTGGCGGTGCAGTAATCAATGGACTTGTGCAATGTTCAACCTCACTGTGTGCCTGCAGATTCTCATGGTTCGTCTGAGAGGCCATGTCACTTATTACAAGAAGACAGCCGTTTCTTTAAAACCGATGTCTCAACTTATAAAACAATCAGGAATCGAACTTTACAGACCTGAAGATAAGTTATGTTTTGCTTGAAGTGGAAGTTAAATTGAGAATGCAGGGCTTTCGTAAATAACCACAACCAGACGGGTGCATGCATTTTGCTATTCCTCGTTGATGAAGACCAGTTACGAGACTGCGGCAACAGTCAGCAACAGACTAAACTGGAAGTACGTGATGTTACTGCCCGGTTTCGAACCGGGGACCTTTCGCGTGTTAGGCGAATGTGATAACCACTACACGACAGAAACAGCTGGCAATCAACGGACGTGTACAATGTGCAACCTCACTGTGTTGCTGCAGATTCGCATGGTGAGGCTGAGAGGCTAGGCCACTTATTACAAGACGACTGCTGTTTCTTTCAAAAACAGATGTTTCAACATATAAAACCACGAGATGTAGAAATTAGATCGAACTTAACATGATCTGCGTTAACTTCACAGGGACGTGACCCATCTAATCCACAGAGCCAAAGTGGAGAATTGAACTGACTGGAGAGCTGCATCTTAACGTTGACCTTCCGGACCTCGGCCTCCTGAAATGTTCCAAAGAAGCTCAACAAACACTCGAGGAACAGCAGCGCATCTTTCCACTGGGCTCAATACAGCTTTCACACTCATAGTGTGTGCAACAGTCTCACACTGTAAATGCTGCCCCCATTCTGTGTGGACTACCATCGCAGATTTGGGTTTGAATCTTGTTTCCACTTCTTCTTTGTATCCGGGCGGTAGTTGTTGAGAGCTGGCACAGACACAGCGGCTGGAATGGCCTCATACTGTGGTGTAATTATTCTCTCATTCGATGCTCACCTCACTCTGTGGCCAGGGAACCCTAGGCCTTTTCTCATGTAATCTCTCCTGACTTGCACCCTGTCAGAGCGCTTTCCTGTTGTTCTGTTTGCTCCCACCAGGATTTGACTTGGTTAAAACGTCCGACATTTCTAACCCGTCCCGGTTTTAATGAAAGGTGATGGTGAAAGACAAGCTTTGTTGTCCTGTCGACAAATTCCGCCTGACTCGCTGAGTTGTTCCAGTATCTTCCGCAGATGTTGGATCAAATTTCGATGGCTATAACAGCGTGCTTCTATGACATCTTTGGGCTCGTTGGTCTAGGGGTATGATTCTCGCTTTGGGTGTCGTGGTTTCGAAACTTGCGGGAGGTCCCGGGTTCAAATCCCGGACGAGCCCTTTGATAAGGTTTTCTGTTGGTCAGGCGATATGTTTTCTTCATTTCTTTGCGGCTCATTCGGCGGGATTCATTCACATTGGGTTTGCTTTGAGAAGCTGAGCTCACACGGCAGGGAACCAATAGGTTCGCGAGACAATCGGGACATTGTCTAAAAGCTTGTCTATGTGTGGACATTCGCTTACCTTTATTGACTTATTCCAGTAGATTCAGGCAGCTCTCTGTATGTTTCATTTTATTCAGTTCAACAACATCAGACTGTGTAATCTCTCTTCTCCCTCCACCATCTGTTTATTTCCATCAAGTTATTTTCATTCCTTCCATTGGCATGTTTTACCCTCAGCATTGCCCCCCTCCCCTCAGCCCATACCATCCTACTTGAGCAATCTGATCCCTGTCGCCAATTGTTCGCTGACACACTGCTTACTTTGTTCTGCTATTAACACATTCTGATCTCTTGAGGCGCCACTATCAGCACCTTTGTTAGCCTTGATTAGCCTCATTTACATTCCCTTTTTCTTTCTGTCCGAGACATTTTCGTCATTTTCCACCTATTGCTGACCACTCTATCGAGGCCCAATAGGGCACGCCAACCCCGCCCCATCCACATTTGTCTGAATCTGACCCCATTTCCAGTTCTCCAGCTTTGACAAAGAGTCACCCAGGCCCGGAACGACCGCTGCCATCTCGCTCCACAGAGGCCGTCAGTCCTGCTGAGATTGTCCAGTATGTTCTGTTTTTGTTTCAGAATGAAGCATCCGCAGTAAGTTGCATTTGTCGTTCATTTAGACATATTTGAGATGGTGAATAAGTAGGTTTATCTGCATTTGTAAATGCATGAAATTCTGTTGTGGATGAACTAGCTCCGCATATCCAAAATAAGAAGGTCCTTTTCTTCTCATTGCCTGTCGAAAATTCAGTGCTTGTGACTTAATGTGGAATTTATTTTGGTGGCTCATGAGAGACTAATCCTCATAATCCTCGAACATACGAGATGGGGGAACACAAGTACTTTGTGCAAACATTCCTCACACAACATGAGAAGCACTTGATGTTTCTACCCGGTATGGCCCCGGGGACCTTTCGCATGTTAGGGGAATGTGCTAACCACTACACTACAGAAACCGCTGGCGGTGCAGTAATCAATGGACTTGTGCAATGTTCAACCTCACTGTGTGCCTGCAGATTCTCATGGTTCGTCTGAGAGGCCATGTCACTTATTACAAGAAGACAGCCGTTTCTTTAAAACCGATGTCTCAACTTATAAAACAATCAGGAATCGAACTTTACAGACCTGAAGATAAGTTATGTTTTGCTTGAAGTGGAAGTTAAATTGAGAATGCAGGGCTTTCGTAAATAACCACAACCAGACGGGTGCATGCATTTTGCTATTCCTCGTTGATGAAGACCAGTTACGAGACTGCGGCAATAGTCAGCAACAGACTAAACTGGAAGTACGTGATGTTACTGCCCGGTTTCGAACCGGGGACCTTTCGCGTGTTAGGCGAATGTGATAACCACTACACGACAGAAACAGCTGGCAATCAACGGACGTGTACAATGTGCAACCTCACTGTGTTGCTGCAGATTCGCATGGTGAGGCTGAGAGGCTAGGCCACTTATTACAAGACGACTGCTGTTTCTTTCAAAAACAGATGTTTCAACATATAAAACCACGAGATGTAGAAATTAGATCGAACTTAACATGATCTGCGTTAACTTCACAGGGACGTGACCCATCTAATCCACAGAGCCAAAGTGGAGAATTGAACTGACTGGAGAGCTGCATCTTAACGCTGACCTTCCGGACCTCGGCCTCCTGAAATGTTCCAAAGAAGCTCAACAAACACTCGAGGAACAGCAGCGCATCTTTCCACTGGGCTCAATACAGCTTTCACACTCATAGTGTGTGCAACAGTCTCACACTGTAAATGCTGCCCCCATTCTGTGTGGACTACCATCGCAGATTTGGGTTTGAATCTTGTTTCCACTTCTTCTTTGTATCCGGGCGGTAGTTGTTGAGAGCTGGCACAGACACAGCGGCTGGAATGGCCTCATACTGTGGTGTAATTATTCTCTCATTCGATGCTCACCTCACTCTGTGGCCAGGGAACCCTAGGCCTTTTCTCATGTAATCTCTCCTGACTTGCACCCTGTCAGAGCGCTTTCCTGTTGTTCTGTTTGCTCCCACCAGGATTTGACTTGGTTAAAACGTCCGACATTTCTAACCCGTCCCGGTTTTAATGAAAGGTGATGGTGAAAGACAAGCTTTGTTGTCCTGTCGACAAATTCCGCCTGACTCGCTGAGTTGTTCCAGTATCTTCCGCAGATGTTGGATCAAATTTCGATGGCTATAACAGCGTGCTTCTATGACATCTTTGGGCTCGTTGGTCTAGGGGTATGATTCTCGCTTTGGGTGTCGTGGTTTCGAAACTTGCGGGAGGTCCCGGGTTCAAATCCCAGACGAGCCCTTTGATAAGGTTTTCTGTTGGTCAGGCGATATGTTTTCTTCATTTCTTTGCGGCTCATTCGGCGGGATTCATTCACATTGAGTTTGCTTTGAGAAGCTGAGCTCACACGGCAGGGAACCAATAGGTTCGCGAGACAATCGGGACATTGTCTAAAAGCTTGTCTATGTGTGGACATTCGCTTACCTTTATTGACTTATTCCAGTAGATTCAGGCAGCTCTCTGTATGTTTCATTTTATTCAGTTCAACAACATCAGACTGTGTAATCTCTCTTCTCCCTCCACCATCTGTTTATTTCCATCAAGTTATTTTCATTCCTTCCATTGGCATGTTTTACCCTCAGCATTGCCCCCCTCCCCTCAGCCCATACCATCCGACTTGAGCAATCTGATCCCTGTCGCCAATTGTTCGCTGACACACTGCTTACTTTGTTCTGATATTAACACATTCTGATCTCTTGAGGCGCCACTATCAGCACCTTTGTTAGCCTTGATTAGCCTCATTTACATTCCCTTTTTCTTTCTGTCCGAGACATTTTCGTCATTTTCCACCTATTGCTGACCACTCTATCGAGGCCCAATAGGGCACGCCAACCCCGCCCCATCCACATTTGTCTGAATCTGACCCCATTTCCAGTTCTGCAGCTTTGACAAAGAGTCACCCAGGCCCGGAACGACCGCTGCCATCTCGCTCCACAGAGGCCGTCAGTCCTGCTGAGATTGTCCAGTATGTTCTGTTTTTGTTTCAGAATGAAGCATCCGCAGTAAGTTGCATTTGTCGTTCATTTAGACATATTTGAGATGGTGAATAAGTAGGTTTATCTGCATTTGTAAATGCATGAAATTCTGTTGTGGATGAACTAGCTCCGCATATCCAAAATAAGAAGGTCCTTTTCTTCTCATTGCCTGTCGAAAATTCAGTGCTTGTGACTTAATGTGGAATTTATTTTGGTGGCTCATGAGAGACTAATCCTCATAATCCTCGAACATACGAGATGGGGGAACACAAGTACTTTGTGCAAACATTCCTCACACAACATGAGAAGCACTTGATGTTTCTACCCGGTATGGCCCCGGGGACCTTTCGCGCGTTAGGGGAATGTGCTAACCACTACACTACAGAAACCGCTGGCGGTGCAGTAATCAATGGACTTGTGCAATGTTCAACCTCACTGTGTGCCTGCAGATTCTCATGGTTCGTCTGAGAGGCCATGTCACTTATTACAAGAAGACAGCCGTTTCTTTAAAACCGATGTCTCAACTTATAAAACAATCAGAAATCGAACTTTACAGACCTGAAGATAAGTTATATTTTGCTTCAAGTGGAAGTTAAATTGAGAATGCAGGGCTTTCGTAAATAACCACAACCAGACGGGTGCATGCATTTTGCTATTGCTCGTTGATGAAGACCAGTTACGAGATTGCGGCAATAGTCAGCAACAGACTAAACTGGAAGTACGAGATGTTTCTGCCCGGTTTCGAAGCGGGGACCTTTCGTGAGTTCGGCGAATGTGATAACCACTACACTACAGAAACAGCTGGCAATCAACGGACGTGTACAATGTGCAACCTCACTGTGTTGCTGCAGATTCGCATGGTGAGGCTGAGAGGCTAGGCCACTTATTACAAGACGACTGCTGTTTCTTTCAAAAACAGATGTTTCAACATATAAAACCACGAGATGTAGAAATTAGGTCGAACTTAACATGATCTGCGTTAACTTCACAGGGACGTGACCCATCTAATCCACAGAGCCAAAGTGGAGAATTGAACTGACTGGAGAGCTGCATCTTAACGCTGACCTTCCGGACCTCGGCCTCCTGAAATGTTCCAAAGAAGCTCAACAAACACTCGAGGAACAGCAGCGCATCTTTCCACTGGGCTCAATACAGCTTTCACACTCATAGTGTGTGCAACAGTCTCACACTGTAAATGCTGCCCCCATTCTGTGTGTCCTTCCATCGCAGATTTGGGTTTGAATCTTGTTTCCACTTCTTCTTTGTATCCGAGCGGTAGTTGTTGAGAGCTGGCACAGACACAGCGGCTGGAATGGCCTCATACTGTGGTGTAATTATTCTCTCATTCGATGCTCACCTCACTCTGTGGCCAGGGAACCCTAGGCCTTTTCTCATTTAATCTCTCCTGACTTGCACCCTGTCAGAGCGCTTTCCTGTTGTTCTGTTTGCTCCCACCAGGATTTGACTTGGTTAAAACGTCCGACATTTCTAACCCGTCCCGGTTTTAATGAAAGGTGATGGTGAAAGACAAGCTTTGTTGTCCTGTCGACAAATTCCGCCTGACTCGCTGAGTTGTTCCAGTATTTTCCGCAGATGTTAGATCGACTTTCGATGGCAATAACAGCGTGCTTCTGTTACTTTCCCGGGGCTCGTTAGTCTAGGGGTATGACATTCACTTACCTCTATTGACTAATTCCAGTTGATTCAGGCAGCCCTCTGTATGTTTCATTTTATTCAGTTCAACAACATCAGACTGTGTAATCTCTCTTCTCCCTCCACCATCTGTTTATTTCCATCAAGTTATTTTCATTCCTTCCATTGGTATGTTTTACCCTCAGCATTGCCCCCCTCCCCCCAGCCCATACCATCCTACTTGAGCAACCCTGTCGCCAATTGTTCGCTGACACACTGCTTACTTTGTTCTGCTATTAACACATTCTGATCTCTTGAGGCGCCACTATCAGCACCTTTGTTAGCCTTGATTAGCCTCATTTACATTCCCTTTTTCTTTCTGTCCGAGACATTTTCGTCATTTTCCACCTATTGCTGACCACTCTATCGAGGCCCAATAGGGCACGCCAACCCCGCCCCATCCATATTTGTCTGAATCTGACCCCATTTCCAGTTCTCCAGCTTTGACAAAGAGTCACCCAGGCCCGGAACGACCGCTGCCATCTCGCTCCAGAGAGGCCGTCAGTCCTGCTGAGATTGTCCAGTATGTTCTGTTTTTGTTTCAGAATGAAGCATCCGCAGTAAGTTGCATTTGTCGTTCATTTAGACATGTTTGAGATGGTGAATAAGTAGGTTTATCTGCATTTGTAAATGCATGAAATTCTGTTGTGGATGAACTAGCTCCGCATATCCAAAATAAGAAGGTCCTTTTCTTCTCATTGCCTGTCGAAAATTCAGTGCTTGTGACTAAATGTGGAATTTATTTTGGTGGCTCATGAGAGACTAATCCTCATAATCCTCGAACATACGAGATGGGGGAACACAAGTACTTTGTGCAAACATTCCTCACACAACATGAGAAGCACTTGATGTTTCTACCCGGTATGGCCCCGGGGACCTTTCGCATGTTAGGGGAATGTGCTAACCACTACACTACAGAAACCGCTGGCGGTGCAGTAATCAATGGACTTGTGCAATGTTCAACCTCACTGTGTGCCTGCAGATTCTCATGGTTCGTCTGAGAGGCCATGTCACTTATTACAAGAAGACAGCCGTTTCTTTAAAACCGATGTCTCAACTTATAAAACAATCAGGAATCGAAGTTTACAGACCTGAAGATAAGTTATGTTTTGCTTGAAGTGGAAGTTAAATTGAGAATGCAGGGCTTTCGTAAATAACCACAACCAGACGGGTGCATGCCTTTTGCTATTCCTCGTTGATGAAGACCAGTTACGAGACTGCGGCAATAGTCAGCAACAGACTAAACTGGAAGTACGAGATGTTTCTGCCCGGTTTCGAACCGGGGACCTTTCGCGTGTTCGGCGAATGTGATAACCACTACACTACAGAAACAGCTGGCAATCAACGGACGTGTACAATGTGCAACCTCACTGTGTTGCTGCAGATTCGCATGGTGAGGCTGAGAGGCTAGGCCACTTATTACAAGACGACTGCTGTTTCTTTCAAAAACAGATGTTTCAACATATAAAACCACGAGATGTAGAAATTAGATCGAACTTAACATGATCTGCGTTAACTTCACAGGGACGTGACCCATCTAATCCACAGAGCCAAAGTGGAGAATTGAACTGACTGGAGAGCTGCATCTTAACGTTGACCTTCCGGACCTCGGCCTCCTGAAATGTTCCAAAGAAGCTCAACAAACACTCGAGGAACAGCAGCGCATCTTTCCACTGGGCTCAATACAGCTTTCACACTCATAGTGTGTGCAACCGTCTCACACTGTAAATGCTGCCCCCATTCTGTGTGTACTACCATCGCAGATTTGGGTTTGAATCTTGTTTCCACTTCTTCTTTGTATCCGGGCGGTAGTTGTTGAGAGCTGGCACAGACACAGCGGCTGGAATGGCCTCATACTGTGGTGTAATTATTCTCTCATTCGATGCTCACCTCACTCTGTGGCCAGGGAACCCTAGGCCTTTTCTCATTTAATCTCTCCTGACTTGCACCCTGTCAGAGCGCTTTCCTGTTGTTCTGTTTGCTCCCACCAGGATTTGACTTGGTTAAAACGTCCGACATTTCTAACCCGTCCCGGTTTTAATGAAAGGTGATGGTGAAAGACAAGCTTTGTTGTCCTGTCGACAAATTCCGCCTGACTCGCTGAGTTGTTCCAGTATCTTCCGCAGATGTTGGATCAAATTTCGATGGCTATAACAGCGTGCTTCTGTTACTTTCCCGGGGCTCGTTAGTCTAGGGGTATGACATTCACTTACCTCTATTGACTAATTCCAGTTGATTCAGGCAGCCCTCTGTATGTTTCATTTTATTCAGTTCAACAACATCAGACTGTGTAATCTCTCTTCTCCCTCCACCATCTGTTTATTTCCATCAAGTTATTTTCATTCCTTCCATTGGTATGTTTTACCCTCAGCATTGCCCCCCTCCCCCCAGCCCATACCATCCTACTTGAGCAACCCTGTCGCCAATTGTTCGCTGACACACTGCTTACTTTGTTCTGCTATTAACACATTCTGATCTCTTGAGGCGCCACTATCAGCACCTTTGTTAGCCTTGATTAGCCTCATTTACATTCCCTTTTTCTTTCTGTCCGAGACATCTTCGTCATTTTCCACCTATTGCTGACCACTCTATCGAGGCCCAATAGGGCACGCCAACCCCGCCCCATCCACATTTGTCTGAATCTGACCCCATTTCCAGTTCTCCAGCTTTGACAAAGAGTCACCCAGGCCCGGAACGACCGCTGCCATCTCGCTCCAGAGAGGCCGTCAGTCCTGCTGAGATTGTCCAGTATGTTCTGTTTTTGTTTCAGAATGAAGCATCCGCAGTAAGTTGCATTTGTCGTTCATTTAGACATATTTGAGATGGTGAATAAGTAGGTTTATCTGCATTTGTAAATGCATGAAATTCTGTTGTGGATGAACTAGCTCCGCATATCCAAAATAGGAAGGTCCTTTTCTTCTCATTGCCTGTCGAAAATTCAGTGCTTGTGACTTAATGTGGAATTTATTTTGTTGGCTCATGAGAGACTAATCCTCATAATCCTCGAACATACGAGATGGGGGAACACAAGTACTTTGTGCAAACATTCCTCACACAACATGAGAAGCACTTGATGTTTCTACCCGGTATGGCCCCGGGGACCTTTCGCGTGTTAGGGGAATGTGCTAACCACTACACTACAGAAACCGCTGGCGGTGCAGTAATCAATGGACTTGTGCAATGTTCAACCTCACTGTGTGCCTGCAGATTCTCATGGTTCGTCTGAGAGGCCATGTCACTTATTACAAGAAGACAGCCGTTTCTTTAAAACCGATGTCTCAACTTATAAAACAATCAGAAATCGAACTTTACAGACCTGAAGATAAGTTATATTTTGCTTCAAGTGGAAGTTAAATTGAGAATGCAGGGCTTTCGTAAATAACCACAACCAGACGGGTGCATGCATTTTGCTATTGCTCGTTGATGAAGACCAGTTACGAGATTGCGGCAATAGTCAGCAACAGACTAAACTGGAAGTACGAGATGTTTCTGCCCGGTTTCGAAGCGGGGACCTTTCGTGAGTTCGGCGAATGTGATAACCACTACACTACAGAAACAGCTGGCAATCAACGGACGTGTACAATGTGCAACCTCACTGTGTTGCTGCAGATTCGCATGGTGAGGCTGAGAGGCTAGGCCACTTATTACAAGACGACTGCTGTTTCTTTCAAAAACAGATGTTTCAACATATAAAACCACGAGATGTAGAAATTAGGTCGAACTTAACATGATCTGCGTTAACTTCACAGGGACGTGACCCATCTAATCCACAGAGCCAAAGTGGAGAATTGAACTGACTGGAGAGCTGCATCTTAACGCTGACCTCCCGGACCTCGGCCTCCTGAAATGTTCCAAAGAAGCTCAACAAACACTCGAGGAACAGCAGCGCATCTTTCCACTGGGCTCAATACAGCTTTCACACTCATAGTGTGTGCAACCGTCTCACACTGTAAATGCTGCCCCCATTCTGTGTGTACTACCATCGCAGATTTGGGTTTGAATCTTGTTTCCACTTCGTCTTTGTATCCGGGCGGTAGTTGCTGAGAGCTGGCACAGACACAGCGGCTGGAATGGCCTCATACTGTGGTGTAATTATTCTCTCATTCGATGCTCACCTCACTCTGTGGCCAGGGAACCCTAGGCCTTTTCTCATTTAATCTCTCCTGACTTGCACCCTGTCAGAGCGCTTTCCTGTTATTCTGTTTGCTCCCACCGGGATTTGACTTGGTTAAAACGTCCGACATTTCTAACCCGTCCCGGTTTTAATGAAAAGTGATGGTGAAAGACGAGCTGTGTTGTCCTGTCGACAAATGCCGCCTGACTCGCTGAGTTGTTCCAGTATCTTCCGCAGATGTCGGATCAACTTTCGATACGAGAATTGAAGACGTTCTGCTCACTTTGCTCTGCATCAAGAATCAGCTGTCCCACCCAGTGAGTTAAAGCGCACGCCAAAAGTTCGAATTCCGAGCCAGCCAGGAGTCGAACCTGGAAACTCCTAATTCGTAGTCAGACGCGTTATCCATTGCGCCACTGGCCCAGCCGGGTGCATGCATTTTGCTATTCCTTGTTGAGCCTCTGTGGCGCATTCGGCGGGATTCATTCACATTGGGTTTCCTTTGAGAAGCTGAGCTCACACAGCAGGGAACCAATACGTTCCCGAGACAATCAAGACATTTTCTAAAAGCTTGTCTATGTGTGGATATTCACTTACTTCTATTGACTTATTCCAGTATATTCAGGCAGCTCTCTGTATGTTTCATTTTATTCAGTTCAACAACATCAGACTGTGTAACCTCTCTTCCCCCTCCACCATCTGCTTCTTCCCCCTCCACCATCTGTATCCATCATCTTATTTTAATTCCTTGCATTGATATGTTTTACCCTCAGCATTGCCCCCCTCCCCCAGCCCATACCATCCTACTTGAGCAATCTGATCCCTGTCGCCAATTGTTCGCTGACACACTGCTTACTTTCTGCGATTAACACATTCTGATCTCTTGAGGCGCCACTATCAGCACCTTGATTAGCCTCATTTACATTCCCTTTTTCTTTCTGTCCGAGACATTTTCGTCATTTTCCACCTATTGCTGACCACTCTATCGAGGCCCAATAGGGCACGCCAACCCCGCCCCATCCACATTAGTCTGAATCTGACCCCATTTCCAGTTCTCCAGCTTTGACAAAGAGTCACCCAGACCCGGACCGACCGCTGCCATCTCGCTCCACAGAGGCTGTCAGTCCTGCTGAGATTGTCCAGTATGTTCTGTTTTTGTTTCAGAATGAAGCATCCGCAGTAAGTTGCATTTGTCGTTCATTTAGACATGTTTGAGATGGTGAATAAGTATGTTTATCTGCATTTGTAAATGCATGAAATTCTGTTGTGGATGAACTAGCTCCGAATATCCAAAATAAGAAGGTCCTTTTCTTCTCATTGCCTGTCGAAAATTCAGTGCTTGTGACTTAATGTGGAATTTATTTTAGTGGTTCATGAGAGACTAATCCTCATAATCCTCGAACATACGAGATGGGGAACACAAGTACTTTGTGAAAACATTCCTCACACAACATGAGAAGCACTTGATGTTTCTACCCGGTATGGCCCCGGGGACCTTTCGCATGTTAGGGGAATGTGCTAACCACTACACTACAGAAACCGCTGGCGGTGCAGTAATCAATGGACTTGTGCAATGTTCAACCTCACTGTGTTGCTGCAGATTCTCATGGTTCGTCTGAGAGGCCATGTCACTTATTACAAGAAGACAGCCGTTTCTTTAAAACCGATGTCTCAACTTATAAAACAATCAGGAATCGAACTTTACAGACCTGAAGATAAGTTATGCTTGAAGTGGAAGTTAAATTGAGAAGGCAGGGCTTTCGAAAATAACCACAACCATACGGGTGCATGCATTTTGCTATTCCTCGTTGATGAAGACCAGTTACGAGATTGCGGCAATAGTCAGCAACAGACTAAACTGGAAGTACGAGATGTTTCTGCTCGGTTTCGAACTTTTCGCGTGTTAGGCGAATGTGATAACCACTACACTACAGAAACAGCTGGCAATCAACGGACGTGTACAATGTGCAACCTCACTGTGTTGCTGCAGATTCGCATGGTGAGGCTGAGAGGCTAGGCCACTTATTACAAGACGACTGCTGTTTCTTTAAAAAACAGATGTTTCAACATATAAAACCACGAGATGTAGAAATTAGATCGAACTTAACATGATCTGCGTTAACTTCACAGGGACGTGACCCATCTAATCCAAAGAGCCAAAGTGGAGAATTGAACTGACTGGAGAGCTGCATCTTAACGCTGACCTCCAGGACCTCGGCCTCCTGAAATGTTCCAAAGAAGCTCAACAAACACTCGAGGAACAGCAGCGCATCTTTCCACTGTGCTCAATACAGCTTTCACACTCATAGTGTGTGCAACAGTCTCACACTGTAAATGCTGCCCCCACTCTGTGTGTACTTCCATCGCAGATTTGGGTTTGAATCTTGTTTCCACTTGTTCTTTGTATCCGGGCGGTAGTTGTTGAGAGCTGGCACAGACACAGCGGCTGGAATGGCCTTATACTGTGGTGTAATTATTCTCTCATTCGATTCTCACCTCACTCTGTGGCCAGGGAACCCTTGGCCTTTTCTCATTTAATCTCTCCTGGCTTGCACCCTGTCAGAGCGCTTTCCTGTTGTTCTGTTTGCTCCCACCAGGATTTGACTTGGTTAAAACGTCCGACATTTCTAACCCGCCCCGGTTTTAATGAAAGGTGATGGTGAAAGACGTGCTTTGTTGTCCTGTCGACAAATGCCGCCTGACTCGCTGAGTTGTTCCAGTATCATCCGCAGATGTCGGATCAACTTTCGATCCGAGAATTGAAGACGTTCTGCTCACTTTGCTCTGCATCAAGAATCAGCTGTCCCACCCAGTGAGTTAAAGCGCACGCCAAAAGTTCGAATTCCGAGCCAGCCAGGAGTCGAACCTAGAATCTCCTGATTTGTAGTCAGACGCGTTATCCATTGCGCCACTGGCCCAGCCGGGTGCATGCATTTTGCTATTCCTTGTTGAGCCTCTGTGGCGCATTCGGCGGGATTCATTCACATTGGGTTTCCTTTGAGAAGCTGAGCTCACACAGCAGGGAACCAATACGTTCCCGAGACAATCAAGACATTTTCTAAAAGCTTGTCTATGTGTGGATATTCACTTACTTCTATTGACTTATTCCAGTAGATTCAGGCAGCTCTCTGCATGTTTCATTTTATTCAGTTCAACAACATCAGACTGTGTAACCTCTCTTCCCCCTCCACCATCTGCTTCTTCCCCCTCCACCATCTGTATCCATCATCTTATTTTAATTCCTTGCATTGATATGTTTTACCCTCAGCATTGCCCCCCTCCCCCAGCCCATACCATCCTACTTGAGCAATCTGATCCCTGTCGCCAATTGTTCGCTGACACACTGCTTACTTTCTGCGATTAACACATTCTGATCTCTTGAGGCGCCACTATCAGCACCTTGATTAGCCTCATTTACATTCCCTTTTTCTTTCTGTCCGAGACATTTTCGTCATTTTCCACCTATTGCTGACCACTCTATCGAGGCCCAATAGGGCACGCCAACCCCGCCCCATCCACATTAGTCTGAATCTGACCCCATTTCCAGTTCGCCAGCTTTGACAAAGAGTCAACCAGGCCCGGAACGACCGCTGCCATCTCGCTCCACAGAGGCTGTCAGTCCTGCTGAGATTGTCCAGTATGTTCTGTTTTTGTTTCAGAATGAAGCATCCACAGTAAGTTGCATTTGTCGTTCATTTAGACATGTTTGAGATGGTGAATAAGTATGTTTATCTGCATTTGTAAATGCATGAAATTCTGTTGTGGATGAACTAGCTCCGAATATCCAAAATAAGAAGGTCCTTTTCTTCTCATTGCCTGTCGAAAATTCAGTGCTTGTGACTTAATGTGGAATTTATTTTAGTGGCTCATGAGAGACTAATCCTCATAATCCTCGAACATACGAGATGGGGAACACAAGTACTTTGAGCAAACATTCCTCACACAACATGAGAAGCACTTGATGTTTCTACCCGGTATGGCCCCGGGGACCTTTCGCATGTTAGGGGAATGTGCTAACCACTACACTACAGAAACCGCTGGCGGTGCAGTAATCAATGGACTTGTGCAATGTTCAACCTCACTGTGTTGCTGCAGATTCTCATGGTTCGTCTGAGAGGCCATGTCACTTATTACAAGAAGACAGCCGTTTCTTTAAAACCGATGTCTCAACTTATAAAACAATCAGGAATCGAACTTTACAGACCTGAAGATAAGTTATGCTTGAAGTGGAAGTTAAATTGAGAAGGCAGGGCTTTCGAAAATAACCACAACCATACGGGTGCATGCATTTTGCTATTCCTCGTTGATGAAGACCAGTTACGAGATTGCGGCAATAGTCAGCAACAGACTAAACTGGAAGTACGAGATGTTTCTGCTCGGTTTCGAACTTTTCGCGTGTTAGGCGAATGTGATAACCACTACACTACAGAAACAGCTGGCAATCAACGGACGTGTACAATGTGCAACCTCACTGTGTTGCTGCAGATTCGCATGGTGAGGCTGAGAGGCTAGGCCACTTATTACAAGACGACTGCTGTTTCTTTAAAAAACAGATGTTTCAACATATAAAACCACGAGATGTAGAAATTAGATCGAACTTAACATGATCTGCGTTAACTTCACAGGGACGTGACCCATCTAATCCACAGAGCCAAAGTGGAGAATTGAACTGACTGGAGAGCTGCATCTTAACGCTGACCTCCAGGACCTCGGCCTCCTGAAATGTTCCAAAGAAGCTCAACAAACACTCGAGGAACAGCAGCGCATCTTTCCACTGGGCTCAATACAGCTTTCACACTCATAGTGTGTGCAACAGTCTCACACTGTAAATGCTGCCCCCACTCTGTGTGTACTTCCATCGCAGATTTGGGTTTGAATCTTGTTTCCACTTGTTCTTTGTATCCGGGCGGTAGTTGTTGAGAGCTGGCACAGACACAGCGGCTGGAATGGCCTTATACTGTGGTGTAATTATTCTCTCATTCGATTCTCACCTCACTCTGTGGCCAGGGAACCCTTGGCCTTTTCTCATTTAATCTCTCCTGGCTTGCACCCTGTCAGAGCGCTTTCCTGTTGTTCTGTTTGCTCCCACCAGGATTTGACTTGGTTAAAACGTCCGACATTTCTAACCCGCCCCGGTTTTAATGAAAGGTGATGGTGAAAGACGTGCTTTGTTGTCCTGTCGACAAATGCCGCCTGACTCGCTGAGTTGTTCCAGTATCTTCCGCAGATGTCGGATCAACTTTCGATCCGAGAATTGAAGACGTTCTGCTCACTTTGCTCTGCATCAAGAATCAGCTGTCCCACCCAGTGAGTTAAAGCGCACGCCAAAAGTTCGAATTCCGAGCCAGCCAGGAGTCGAACCTAGAAACTCCTGATTCGTAGTCAGACGCGTTATCCATTGCGCCACTGGCCCAGCCGGGTGCATGCATTTTGCTATTCCTTGTTGAGCCTCTGTGGCGCATTCGGCGGGATTCATTCACATTGGGTTTCCTTTGAGAAGCTGAGCTCACACAGCAGGGAACCAATACGTTCCCGAGACAATCAAGACATTTTCTAAAAGCTTGTCTATGTGTGGATATTCACTTACTTCTATTGACTTATTCCAGTAGATTCAGGCAGCTCTCTGCATGTTTCATTTTATTCAGTTCAACAACATCAGACTGTGTAACCTCTCTTCCCCCTCCACCATCTGCTTCTTCCCCCTCCACCATCTGTATCCATCATCTTATTTTAATTCCTTGCATTGATATGTTTTACCCTCAGCATTGCCCCCCTCCCCCAGCCCATACCATCCTACTTGAGCAATCTGATCCCTGTCGCCAATTGTTCGCTGACACACTGCTTACTTTCTGCGATTAACACATTCTGATCTCTTGAGGCGCCACTATCAGCACCTTGATTAGCCTCATTTACATTCCCTTTTTCTTTCTGTCCGAGACATTTTCGTCATTTTCCACCTATTGCTGACCACTCTATCGAGGCCCAATAGGGCACGCCAACCCCGCCCCATCCACATTAGTCTGAATCTGACCCCATTTCCAGTTCGCCAGCTTTGACAAAGAGTCACCCAGGCCCGGAACGACCGCTGCCATCTCGCTCCACAGAGGCTGTCAGTCCTGCTGAGATTGTCCAGTATGTTCTGTTTTTGTTTCAGAATGAAGCATCCGCAGTAAGTTGCATTTGTCGTTCATTTAGACATGTTTGAGATGGTGAATAAGTATGTTTATCTGCATTTGTAAATGCATGAAATTCTGTTGTGGATGAACTAGCTCCGAATATCCAAAATAAGAAGGTCCTTTTCTTCTCATTGCCTGTCGAAAATTCAGTGCTTGTGACTTAATGTGGAATTTATTTTGGTGGCTCATGAGAGACTAATCCTCATAATCCTCGAACATACGAGATGGGGAACACAAGTACTTTGAGCAAACATTCCTCACACAACATGAGAAGCACTTGATGTTTCTACCCGGTATGGCCCCGGGGACCTTTCGCATGTTAGGGGAATGTGCTAACCACTACACTACAGAAACCGCTGGCGGTGCAGTAATCAATGGACTTGTGCAATGTTCAACCTCACTGTGTTGCTGCAGATTCTCATGGTTCGTCTGAGAGGCCATGTCACTTATTACAAGAAGACAGCCGTTTCTTTAAAACCGATGTCTCAACTTATAAAACAATCAGGAATCGAACTTTACAGACCTGAAGATAAGTTATGCTTGAAGTGGAAGTTAAATTGAGAAGGCAGGGCTTTCGAAAATAACCACAACCATACGGGTGCATGCATTTTGCTATTCCTCGTTGATGAAGACCAGTTACGAGATTGCGGCAATAGTCAGCAACAGACTAAACTGGAAGTACGAGATGTTTCTGCTCGGTTTCGAACTTTTCGCGTGTTAGGCGAATGTGATAACCACTACACTACAGAAACAGCTGGCAATCAACGGACGTGTACAATGTGCAACCTCACTGTGTTGCTGCAGATTCGCATGGTGAGGCTGAGAGGCTAGGCCACTTATTACAAGACGACTGCTGTTTCTTTAAAAAACAGATGTTTCAACATATAAAACCACGAGATGTAGAAATTAGATCGAACTTAACATGATCTGCGTTAACTTCACAGGGACGTGACCCATCTAATCCACAGAGCCAAAGTGGAGAATTGAACTGACTGGAGAGCTGCATCTTAACGCTGACCTCCAGGACCTCGGCCTCCTGAAATGTTCCAAAGAAGCTCAACAAACACTCGAGGAACAGCAGCGCATCTTTCCACTGGGCTCAATACAGCTTTCACACTCATAGTGTGTGCAACAGTCTCACACTGTAAATGCTGCCCCCACTCTGTGTGTACTTCCATCGCAGATTTGGGTTTGAATCTTGTTTCCACTTGTTCTTTGTATCCGGGCGGTAGTTGTTGAGAGCTGGCACAGACACAGCGGCTGGAATGGCCTTATACTGTGGTGTAATTATTCTCTCATTCGATTCTCACCTCACTCTGTGGCCAGGGAACCCTTGGCCTTTTCTCATTTAATCTCTCCTGGCTTGCACCCTGTCAGAGCGCTTTCCTGTTGTTCTGTTTGCTCCCACCAGGATTTGACTTGGTTAAAACGTCCGACATTTCTAACCCGCCCCGGTTTTAATGAAAGGTGATGGTGAAAGACGTGCTTTGTTGTCCTGTCGACAAATGCCGCCTGACTCGCTGAGTTGTTCCAGTATCTTCCGCAGATGTCGGATCAACTTTCGATCCGAGAATTGAAGACGTTCTGCTCACTTTGCTCTGCATCAAGAATCAGCTGTCCCACCCAGTGAGTTAAAGCGCACGCCAAAAGTTCGAATTCCGAGCCAGCCAGGAGTCGAACCTAGAATCTCCTGATTCGTAGTCAGACGCGTTATCCATTGCGCCACTGGCCCAGCCGGGTGCATGCATTTTGCTATTCCTTGTTGAGCCTCTGTGGCGCATTCGGCGGGATTCATTCACATTGGGTTTCCTTTGAGAAGCTGAGCTCACACAGCAGGGAACCAATACGTTCCCGAGACAATCAAGACATTTTCTAAAAGCTTGTCTATGTGTGGATATTCACTTACTTCTATTGACTTATTCCAGTAGATTCAGGCAGCTCTCTGCATGTTTCATTTTATTCAGTTCAACAACATCAGACTGTGTAACCTCTCTTCCCCCTCCACCATCTGCTTCTTCCCCCTCCACCATCTGTATCCATCATCTTATTTTAATTCCTTGCATTGATATGTTTTACCCTCAGCATTGCCCCCCTCCCCCAGCCCATACCATCCTACTTGAGCAATCTGATCCCTGTCGCCAATTGTTCGCTGACACACTGCTTACTTTCTGCGATTAACACATTCTGATCTCTTGAGGCGCCACTATCAGCACCTTGATTAGCCTCATTTACATTCCCTTTTTCTTTCTGTCCGAGACATTTTCGTCATTTTCCACCTATTGCTGACCACTCTATCGAGGCCCAATAGGGCACGCCAACCCCGCCCCATCCACATTAGTCTGAATCTGACCCCATTTCCAGTTCGCCAGCTTTGACAAAGAGTCACCCAGGCCCGGAACGACCGCTGCCATCTCGCTCCACAGAGGCTGTCAGTCCTGCTGAGATTGTCCAGTATGTTCTGTTTTTGTTTCAGAATGAAGCATCCGCAGTAAGTTGCATTTGTCGTTCATTTAGACATGTTTGAGATGGTGAATAAGTATGTTTATCTGCATTTGTAAATGCATGAAATTCTGTTGTGGATGAACTAGCTCCGAATATCCAAAATAAGAAGGTCCTTTTCTTCTCATTGCCTGTCGAAAATTCAGTGCTTGTGACTTAATGTGGAATTTATTTTAGTGGCTCATGAGAGACTAATCCTCATAATCCTCGAACATACGAGATGGGGAACACAAGTACTTTGAGCAAACATTCCTCACACAACATGAGAAGCACTTGATGTTTCTACCCGGTATGGCCCCGGGGACCTTTCGCATGTTAGGGGAATGTGCTAACCACTACACTACAGAAACCGCTGGCGGTGCAGTAATCAATGGACTTGTGCAATGTTCAACCTCACTGTGTTGCTGCAGATTCTCATGGTTCGTCTGAGAGGCCATGTCACTTATTACAAGAAGACAGCCGTTTCTTTAAAACCGATGTCTCAACTTATAAAACAATCAGGAATCGAACTTTACAGACCTGAAGATAAGTTATGTTTTGCTTGAAGTGGAAGTTAAATTGAGAATGCAGGGCTTTCGTAAATAACCACAACCAGACGGGTGCATGCATTTTGCTATTGCTCGTTGATGAAGACCAGTTACGAGATTGCGGCAATAGTCAGCAACAGACTAAACTGGAAATACGAGATGTTTCTGCCCGGTTTCGAACCGGGGACCTTTCGCGTGTAAGGCGAATGTGATAACCACTACACTACAGAAACAGCTGGCAACCAGCGGACGTGTACAATGTGAAACCTCACTGTGTTGCTGCAGATTCGCATGGTGAGGCTGAGAGGCGAGGCCACTTATTACAAGACGACTGCTGTTTCTTACAGCTTTCACACTCATAGTGTGTGCAACAGTCGCACACTGTAAATGCTGCCCCCATTCTGTGTGTCCTTCCATCGCAGATTTGGGTTTGAATCTTGTTTCCACTTCTTCTTTGTATCCGGGCGGTAGTTGTTGAGAGCTGGCACAGACACAGCGGCTGGAATGGCCTCATACTGTGGTGTAATTATTCTCTCATTCGATGCTCACCTCACTCTGTGGCCAGGGAACCCTAGGCCTTTTCTCATTTAATCTCTCCTGACTTGCACCCTGTCAGAGCGCTTTCCTGTTGTTCTGTTTGCTCCCACCAGGATTTGACTTGGTTAAAACGTCCGACATTTCTAACCCGTCCCGGTTTTAATGAAAGGTGATGGTGAAAGACAAGCTTTGTTGTCCTGTCGACAAATTCCGCCTGACTCGCTGAGTTGTTCCAGTATTTTCCGCAGATGTTAGATCGACTTTCGATGGCAATAACAGCGTGCTTCTGTTACTTTCCCGGGGCTCGTTGGTCTAGGGGTATGACATTCACTTACCTCTATTGACTAATTCCAGTTGATTCAGGCAGCCCTCTGTATATTTCATTTTATTCAGTTCAACAACATCAGACTGTGGAATCTCTCTTCTCCCTCCACCATCTGTTTATTTCCATCAAGTTATTTTCATTCCTTTCATTGGTATGTTTTACCCTCAGCATTGCGCCCCTCCCCCCAGCCCATACCATCCTACTTGAGCAACCCTGTCGCCAATTGTTCGCTGACACACTGTTTTCTTTGTTCTGCTATTAACACATTCTGATCTCTTGAGGCGCCACTATCAGCAACTTTCTTAGCCTTGATTAGCCTCATTTACATTCCCTTTTTCTTTCTGTCCGAGACATTTTCGTCATTTTCCACCTATTGCTGACCACTCTATCGAGGCCCAATAGGGCACGCCAACCCCGCCCCATCCACATTTGTCTGAATCTGACCCCATTTCCAGTTCTCCAGCTTTGACAAAGAGTCACCCAGGCCCGGAACGACCGCTGCCATCTCGCTCCACAGAGGCCGTCAGTCCTGCTGAGATTGTCCAGTATGTTCTGTTTTTGTTTCAGAATGAAGCATCCGCAGTAAGTTGCATTTGTCGTTCATTTAGACATGTTTGAGATGGTGAATAAGTAGGTGTATCTGCATTAGTAAATGCATGAAATTCTGTTGTGGATGAACTAGCTCCGCATATCCAAAATAAGAAGGTCCTTTTCTTCTCATTGCCTGTCGAAAATTCAGTGCTTGTGACTTAATGTGGAATTTATTTTAGTGGCTCATGAGAGTCTAAACCTCATAATCCTCGAACATACGAGATGGGGGAACAAAAGTACTTTGTGCAAACATTCCTCACACAACATGAGAAGCACTTGATGTTTCTACCTGGTATGGCCCCGGGGACCTTTCGCATGTTAGGGGAATGTGCTAACCACTACACTACAGAAACCGCTGGCGGTGCAGTAATCATTGGACTTGTGCAATGTTCAACCTCACTGTGTTGCTGCAGCTTCTCATGGTTCGTCTGAGAGGCCATGTCACTTATTACAAGAAGACAGCCGTTTCTTTAAAACCGATGTCTCAACTTATAAAACAATCAGGAATCGAACTTTACAGACCTGAAGATAAGTTATGTTTTGCTTGAAGTGGAAGTTAAATTGAGAATGCAGGGCTTTCGTAAATAACCACAACCAGACGGGTGCATGCATTTTGCTATTCCTCGTTGATGAAGACCAGTTACGAGATTGCGGCAATAGTCAGCAACAGACTAAACTGGAAGTTCGAGATGTTTCTGCCCGGTTTCGAACCGGGGACATTTCGCGTGTAAGGCGAATGTGATAACCACTACACTACAGAAACAGCTGGCAATCAACGGACGTGTACAATGTGCAACCTCACTGTGTTGCTGCAGATTCGCATGGTGAGGCTGAGAGGCTAGGCCACTTATTACAAGACGACTGCTGTTTCTTTCAAAAACAGATGTTTCAACATATAAAACCACGAGATGTAGAAATTAGATCGAACTTAACATGATCTGCGTTAACTTCACAGGGACGTGACCAAACTAATCCACAGAGCCAAAGTGGAGAATTGAACTGACTGGAGAGCTGCATCTTAACGCTGACCTCCCGGACCTCGGCCTCCTGAAATGTTCCAAAGAAGCTCAACAAACACTCGAGGAACAGCAGCGCATCTTTCCACTGGGCTCAATACAGCTTTCACACTCATAGTGTGTGCAACCGTCTCACACTGTAAATGCTGCCCCCATTCTGTGTGTACTACCATCGCAGATTTGGGTTTGAATCTTGTTTCCACTTCGTCTTTGTATCCGGGCGGTAGTTGCTGAGAGCTGGCACAGACACAGCGGCTGGAATGGCCTCATACTGTGGTGTAATTATTCTCTCATTCGATGCTCACCTCACTCTGTGGCCAGGGAACCCTAGGCCTTTTCTCATTTAATCTCTCCTGACTTGCACCCTGTCAGAGCGCTTTCCTGTTATTCTGTTTGCTCCCACCGGGATTTGACTTGGTTAAAACGTCCGACATTTCTAACCCGTCCCGGTTTTAATGAAAAGTGATGGTGAAAGACGTGCTTTCTTGTCCTGTCGACAAATGCCGCCTGACTCGCTGAGTTGTTCCAGTATCTTCCGCAGATGTCGGATCAACTTTCGATACGAGAATTGAAGACGTTCTGCTCACTTTGCTCTGCATCAAGAATCAGCTGTCCCACCCAGTGAGTTAAAGCGCACGCCAAAAGTTCGAAATCCGAGCCAGCCAGGAGTCGAACCTAGAATCTCCTGATTCGTAGTCAGACGCGTTATCCATTGCGCCACTGGCCCAGCCGGGTGCATGCATTTTGCTATTCCTTGTTGAGCCTCTGTGGCGCATTCGGCGGGATTCATTCACATTGGGTTTCCTTTGAGAAGCTGAGCTCACACAGCAGGGAACCAATACGTTCCCGAGACAATCAAGACATTTTCTAAAAGCTTGTCTATGTGTGGATATTCACTTACTTCTATTGACTTATTCCAGTAGATTCAGGCAGCTCTCTGTATGTTTCATTTTATTCAGTTCAACAACATCAGACTGTGTAACCTCTCTTCCCCCTCCACCATCTGCTTCTTCCCCCTCCACCATCTGTATCCATCATCTTATTTTAATTCCTTGCATTGATATGTTTTACCCTCAGCATTGCCCCCCTCCCCCAGCCCATACCATCCTACTTGAGCAATCTGATCCCTGTCGCCAATTGTTCGCTGACACACTGCTTACTTTCTGCGATTAACACATTCTGATCTCTTGAGGCGCCACTATCAGCACCTTGATTAGCCTCATTTACATTCCCTTTTTCTTTCTGTCCGAGACATTTTCGTCATTTTCCACCTATTGCTGACCACTCTATCGAGGCCCAATAGGGCACGCCAACCCCGCCCCATCCACATTAGTCTGAATCTGACCCCATTTCCAGTTCTCCAGCTTTGACAAAGAGTCACCCAGGCCCGGAACGACCGCTGCCATCTCGCTCCTCAGAGGCTGTCAGTCCTGCTGAGATTGTCCAGTATGTTCTGTTTTTGTTTCAGAATGAAGCATCCGCAGTAAGTTGCATTTGTCGTTCATTTAGACATGTTTGAGATGGTGAATAAGTATGTTTATCTGCATTTGTAAATGCATGAAATTCTGTTGTGGATGAACTAGCTCCGAATATCCAAAATAAGAAGGTCCTTTTCTTCTCATTGCCTGTCGAAAATTCAGTGCTTGTGACTTAATGTGGAATTTATTTTGGTGGCTCATGAGAGACTAATCCTCATAATCCTCGAACATACGAGATGGGGAACACAAGTACTTTGAGCAAACATTCCTCACACAACATGAGAAGCACTTGATGTTTCTACCCGGTATGGCACCGGGGACCTTTCGCATGTTAGGGGAATGTGCTAACCACTACACTACAGAAACCGCTGGCGGTGCAGTAATCAATGGACTTGTGCAATGTTCAACCTCACTGTGTTGCTGCAGCTTCTCATGGTTCGTCTGAGAGGCCATGTCACTTATTACAAGAAGACAGCCGTTTCTTTAAAACCGATGTCTCAACTTATAAAACAATCAGGAATCGAACTTTACAGACCTGAAGATAAGTTATGTTTTGCTTGAAGTGGAAGTTAAATTGAGAATGCAGGGCTTTCGTAAATAACCACAACCAGACGGGTGCATGCATTTTGCTATTCCTCGTTGATGAAGACCAGTTACGAGATTGCGGCAATAGTCAGCAACAGACTAAACTGGAAATACGAGATGTTTCTGCCCGGTTTCGAACCGGGGACCTTTCGCGTGTAAGGCGAATGTGATAACCACTACACTACAGAAACAGCTGGCAATCAGCGGACGTGTACAATGTGAAACCTCACTGTGTTGCTGCAGATTCGCATGGTGAGGCTGAGAGGCTAGGCCACTTATTACAAGACGACTGCTGTTTCTTACAGCTTTCACACTCATAGTGTGTGCAACAGTCTCACACTGTAAATGCTGCCCCCATTCTGTGTGTCCTTCCATCGCAGATTTGGGTTTGAATCTTGTTTCCACTTCTTCTTTGTATCCGGGCGGTAGTTGTTGAGAGCTGGCACAGACACAGCGGCTGGAAAGGCCTCATACTGTGGTGTAATTATTCTCTCATTCGATGCTCACCTCACTCTGTGGCCAGGGAACCCTAGGCCTTTTCTCATTTAATCTCTCCTGACTTGCACCCTGTCAGAGCGCTTTCCTGTTGTTCTGTTTGCTCCCACCAGGATTTGACTTGGTTAAAACGTCCGACATTTCTAACCCGTCCCGGTTTTAATGAAAGGTGATGGTGAAAGACAAGCTTTGTTGTCCTGTCGACAAATTCCGCCTGACTCGCTGAGTTGTTCCAGTATTTTCCGCAGATGTTAGATCGACTTTCGATGGCAATAACAGCGTGCTTCTGTTACTTTCCCGGGGCTCGTTGGTCTAGGGGTATGACATTCACTTACCTCTATTGACTAATTCCAGTTGATTCAGGCAGCCCTCTGTATATTTCATTTTATTCAGTTCAACAACATCAGACTGTGTAATCTCTCTTCTCCCTCCACCATCTGTTTATTTCCATCAAGTTATTTTCATTCCTTCCATTGGTATGTTTTACCCTCAGCATTGCGCCCCTCCCCCCAGCCCATACCATCCTACTTGAGCAACCCTGTCGCCAATTGTTCGCTGACACACTGTTTTCTTTGTTCTGCTATTAACACATTCTGATCTCTTGAGGCGCCACTATCAGCAACTTTCTTAGCCTTGATTAGCCTCATTTACATTCCCTTTTTCTTTCTGTCCGAGACATTTTCGTCATTTTCCACCTATTGCTGACCACTCTATCGAGGCCCAATAGGGCACGCCAACCCCGCCCCATCCACATTAGTCTGAATCTGACCCCATTTCCAGTTCTCCAGCTTTGACAAAGAGTCACCCAGGCCCGGAACGACCGCTGCCATCTCGCTCCACAGAGGCTGTCAGTCCTGCTGAGATTGTCCAGTATGTTCTGTTTTTGTTTCAGAATGAAGCATCCGCAGTAAGTTGCATTTGTCGTTCATTTAGACATGTTTGAGATGGTGAATAAGTATGTTTATCTGCATTTGTAAATGCATGAAATTCTGTTGTGGATGAACTAGCTCCGAATATCCAAAATAGGAAGGTCCTTTTCTTCTCATTGCCTGTCGAAAATTCAGTGCTTGTGACTTAATGTGGAATTTATTTTAGTGGCTCATGAGAGTCTAAACCTCATAATCCTCGAACATACGAGATGGGGGAACAAAAGTACTTTGTGCAAACATTCCTCACACAACATGAGAAGCACTTGATGTTTCTACCTGGTATGGCCCCGGGGACCTTTCGCATGTTAGGGGAATGTGCTAACCACTACACTACAGAAACCGCTGGCGGTGCAGTAATCATTGGACTTGTGCAATGTTGAACCTCACTGTGTTGCTGCAGCTTCTCATGGTTCGTCTGAGAGGCCATGTCACTTATTACAAGAAGACAGCCGTTTCTTTAAAACCGATGTCTCAACTTATAAAACAATCAGGAATCGAACTTTACAGACCTGAAGATAAGTTATGTTTTGCTTGAAGTGGAAGTTAAATTGAGAATGCAGGGCTTTCGTATATAACCACAACCAGACGGGTGCATGCATTTTGCTATTCCTCGTTGATGAAGACCAGTTACGAGATTGCGGCAATAGTCAGCAACAGACTAAACTGGAAGTTCGAGATGTTTCTGCCCGGTTTCGAACCGGGGACCTTTCGCGTGTAAGGCGAATGTGATAACCACTACACTACAGAAACAGCTGGCAATCAACGGACGTGTACAATGTGCAACCTCACTGTGTTGCTGCAGATTCGCATGGTGAGGCTGAGAGGCTAGGCCACTTATTACAAGACGACTGCTGTTTCTTTCAAAAACAGATGTTTCAACATATAAAACCACGAGATGTAGAAATTAGATCGAACTTAACATGATCTGCGTTAACTTCACAGGGACGTGACCCAACTAATCCACAGAGCCAAAGTGGAGAATTGAACTGACTGGAGAGCTGCATCTTAACGCTGACCTTCCGGACCTCGGCCTCCTGAAATGTTCCAAAGAAGCTCAACAAACACTCGAGGAACAGCAGCGCATCTTTCCACTGGGCTCAATACAGCTTTCACACTCATAGTGTGTGCAACCGTCTCACACTGTAAATGCTGCCCCCATTCTGTGTGTACTACCATCGCAGATTTGGGTTTGAATCTTGTTTCCACTTCGTCTTTGTATCCGGGCTGTAGTTGCTGAGAGCTGGCACAGACACAGCGGCTGGAATGGCCTCATACTGTGGTGTAATTATTCTCTCATTCGATGCTCACCTCACTCTGTGGCCAGGGAACCCTAATCCTTGTCTCATTTAATCTCTCCTGACTTGCACCCTGTCAGAGCGCTTTCCTGTTATTCTGTTTGCTCCCACCGGGATTTGACTTGGTTAAAACGTCCGACATTTCTAACCCGTCCCGGTTTTAATGAAAAGTGATGGTGAAAGACGAGCTGTGTTGTCCTGTCGACAAATCCCGCCTGACTCTCTGAGTTGTTCCAGTATCTTCCGCAGATGTCGGATCAACTTTCGATACGAGAATTGAAGACGTTCTGCTCACTTTGCTCTGCATCAAGAATCGGCTGTCCCACCCAGTGAGTTAAAGCGCACGCCAAAAGTTCGAATTTCGAGCCAGCCAGGAGTCGAACCTGGAATCTCCTGATTCGTAGTCAGACGCGTTATCCATTGCGCCACTGGCCCAGCCGGGTGAATGCATTTTGCTATTCCTTGTTGAGCCTCTGTGGCGCATTCGGCGGGATTCATTCACATTGGGTTTCCTTTGAGAAGCTGAGCTCACACAGCAGGGAACCAATACGTTCCCGAGACAATCAAGACATTTTCTAAAAGCTTGTCTATGTGTGGATATTCACTTACTTCTATTGACTTATTCCAGTAGATTCAGGCAGCTCTCTGTATGTTTCATTTTATTCAGTTCAACAACATCAGACTGTGTAACCTCTCTTCCCCCTCCACCATCTGCTTCTTCCCCCTCCACCATCTGTATCCATCATCTTATTTTAATTCCTTGCATTGATATGTTTTACCCTCAGCATTGCCCCCCTCCCCCAGCCCATACCATCCTACTTGAGCAATCTGATCCCTGTCGCCAATTGTTCGCTGACACACTGCTTACTTTCTGCGATTAACACATTCTGATCTCTTGAGGCGCCACTATCAGCACCTTGATTAGCCTCATTTACATTCCCTTTTTCTTTCTGTCCGAGACATTTTCGTCATTTTCCACCTATTGCTGACCACTCTATCGAGGCCCAATAGGGCACGCCAACCCCGCCCCATCCACATTAGTCTGAATCTGACCCCATTTCCAGTTCTCCAGCTTTGACAAAGAGTCACCCAGGCCCGGAACGACCGCTGCCATCTCGCTCCACAGAGGCTGTCAGTCCTGCTGAGATTGTCCAGTATGTTCTGTTTTTGTTTCAGAATGAAGCATCCGCAGTAAGTTGCATTTGTCGTTCATTTAGACATGTTTGAGATGGTGAATAAGTATGTTTATCTGCATTTGTAAATGCATGAAATTCTGTTGTGGATGAACTAGCTCCGAATATCCAAAATAAGAAGGTCCTTTTCTTCTCATTGCCTGTCGAAAATTCAGTGCTTGTGACTTAATGTGGAATTTATTTTAGTGGCTCATGAGAGACTAAACCTCATAATCCTCGAACATACGAGATGGGGGAACAAAAGTACTTTGTGCAAACATTCCTCACACAACATGAGAAGCACTTGATGTTTCTACCCGGTATGGCCTCGGGGACCTTTCGCATGTTAGGGGAATGTGCTAACCACTACACTACAGAAACCGCTGGCGGTGCAGTAATCAATGGACTTGTGCAGTGTTCAACCTCACTGTGTTGCTGCAGATTCTCATGGTTCGTCTGAGAGGCCATGTCACTTATTACAAGAAGACAGCCGTTTCTTTAAAACCGATGTCTCAACTTATAAAACAATCAGGAATCGAACTTTACAGACCTGAAGATAAGTTATGCTTGAAGTGGAAGTTAAATTGAGAAGGCTTTCGAAAATAACCACAACCATACGGGTGCATGCATTTTGCTATTCCTCGTTGATGAAGACCAGTTACGAGATTGCGGCAATAGTCAGCGACAGACTAAACTGGAAGTACGAGAAGTTTCTGCTCGGTTTCGAACTTTTCGCGTGTTAGGCGAATGTGATAACCACTACACTATAGAAACAGCTGGAAATCAACGGACGTGTACAATGTGCAACCTCACTGTGTTGCTGCAGATTCGCATGGTGAGGCTGAGAGGCCAGGCCACTTATTACAAGACGACTGCTGTTTCTTTCAAAGCAGATGTTTCAACATATAAAACCACAAGATGTAGAAATTAGATCGAACTTAACATGATCTGCGTTAACTTCACAGGGACGTGACCCATCTAATCCACAGAGCCAAAGTGGAGAATTGAACTGACTGGAGAGCTGCATCTTAACGCTGACCTCCCGGACCTCGGCCTCCTGAAATGTTCCAAAGAAGCTCAACAAACACTCGAGGAACAGCAGCGCATCTTTCCACTGGGCTCAATACAGCTTGCACACTCATAGTGTGTGCAACAGTCTCACACTGTAAATGCTGCCCCCATTCTGTGTGTACTTCCATCGCAGATTTGGGTTTGAATCTTGTTTCCACTTCTTCTTTGTATCCGGGCGGTAGTTGTTGAGAGCTGGCACAGACACAGCGGCTGGAAAGGCCTCATACTGTGGTGTAATTATTCTCTCATTCGATGCTCACCTCACTCTGTGGCCAGGGAACCCTAGGCCTTTTCTCATTTAATCTCTCCTGACTTGCACCCTGTCAGAGCGCTTTCCTGTTGTTCTGTTTGCTCCCACCAGGATTTGACTTGGTTAAAACGTCCGACATTTCTAACCCGTCCCGGTTTTAATGAAAGGTGATGGTGAAAGACAAGCTTTGTTGTCCTGTCGACAAATCCCGCCTGACTCGCTGAGTTGTTCCAGTATTTTCCGCAGATGTTAGATCGACTATCGATGGCAATAACAGCGTGCTTCTGTTACTTTCCCGGGGCTCGTTGGTCTAGGGGTATGACATTCACTTACCCCTATTGACTAATTCCAGTTGATTCAGGCAGCCCTCTGTATATTTCATTTTATTCAGTTCAACAACATCAGACTGTGTAATCTCTCTTCTCCCTCCACCATCTGTTTATTTCCATCAAGTTATTTTCATTCCTTCCATTGGTATGTTTTACCCTCAGCATTGCGCCCCTCCCCCCAGCCCATACCATCCTACTTGAGCAACCCTGTCGCCAATTGTTCGCTGACACACTGTTTTCTTTGTTCTGCTATTAACACATTCTGATCTCTTGAGGCGCCACTATCAGCAACTTTCTTAGCCTTGATTAGCCTCATTTACATTCCCTTTTTCTTTCTGTCCGAGACATTTTCGTCATTTTCCACCTATTGCTGACCACTCTATCGAGGCCCAATAGGGCACGCCAACCCCGCCCCATCCACATTTATCTGAATCTGACCCCATTTCCAGTTCTCCAGCTTTGACAAAGAGTCACCCAGGCCCGGAACGACCGCTGCCATCTCGCTCCACAGAGGCCGTCAGTCCTGCTGAGATTGTCCAGTATGTTCTGTTTTTGTTTCAGAATGAAGCATCCGCAGTAAGTTGCATTTGTCGTTCATTTAGACATGTTTGAGATGGTGAATAAGTAGGTGTATCTGCATTTGTAAATGCATGAAATTCTGTTGTGGATGAACTAGCTCCGAATATCCAAAATAGGAAGGTCCTTTTCTTCTCATTGCCTGTCGAAAATTCAGTGCTTGTGACTTAATGTGGAATTTATTTTAGTGGCTCATGAGAGGCTAAACCTCATAATCCTCGAACATACGAGATGGGGGAACAAAAGTACTTTGTGCAAACATTCCTCACACAACATGAGAAGCACTTGATGTTTCTACCCGGTATGGCCCCGGGGACCTTTCGCATGTTAGGGGAATGTGCTAACCACTACACTACAGAAACCGCTGGCGGTGCAGTAATCAATGGACTTATGCAATGTTCAACCTCACTGTGTTGCTGCAGCTTCTCATGGTTCGTCTGAGAGGCCATGTCACTTATGACAAGAAGACAGCCGTTTCTTTAAAACCGATGTCTCAACTTATAAAACAATCAGGAATCGAAATTTACAGACCTGAAGATAAGTTATGTTTTGCTTGAAGTGGAAGTTAAATTGAGAAGGCAGGGCTTTCGAAAATAACCACAACCATACGGGTGCATGCATTTTGCTATTCCTCGGTGATGAAGACCAGTTATGAGATTGCGGCTGTAGTCAGCAACAGACTAACCTGGTAGTACGAGATGTTTCTGCCCGGTTTCGAACCGGGGACCTTTCGCGTGTGAGGCGAATGTGATAACCACTACACTACAGAAACAGCTGGCAATCCACGGACGTGTACAATGTGCAACCTCACTGTGCTGCTGCAGATTCGCATGGTGAGGCTGAGAGGCTAGGCCACTTATTACAAGACGACTGCCTTTTCTCATTTAATCTCTCCTGACTTGCACCCTGTCAGAGCGCTTTCCTGTTGTTCTGTTTGCTCCCACCGGGATTTGACTTGGTTAAAACGTCCGACATTTCTAACCCGTCCCGGTTTTAATGAAAGGTGATGGTGAAAGACGAGCTTTGTTGTCCTGTCGACAAATCCCGCCTGACTCGCTGAGTTGTTCCAGTATCTTCCGCAGATGTTGGATCAACTTTCGATGGCTATAACAGCGTGCTTCTGTGCCAGTTCCGCGGCTTGTTGGTCTAGGAGTATGATTCTCGCTTTGGGTGTCTCGATTGCGAAACTTGCGGGAGGTCCCGGGTTCAAATCCCGGGCGAGCCCTTTGCTAACGTTTTCTGTTGGTCAGGCGATATGTTTTCTTCATTTCTATGCGGCTCATTCGGCGGGATTCATTCACATTGGGTTTGCTTTGAGAAGCTGAGCTCACACAGCAGGGAACCAATAGGTTCGCGAGACAATCGCGACATTGTCTAAAAGCTTGTCTATGTGTGGACATTCACTTACCTCTATTGACTTATTCCAGTAGATTCAGGCAGCTCTCTGTATGTTTCATTTTATTCAGTTCAACAACATCAGACTGTGTAATCTCTCTTCTCCCTCCACCATCTGTTTATTTCCATCAAGTTATTTTCATTCCTTCCATTGGTATGTTTTACCCTCAGCATTGCCCCCCTCCCCCCAGCCCATACCATCCTACTTGAGCAATCTGATCCCTGTGGCCAATTGTTCGCTGACACACTGCTTACTTTGTTCTGCTATTAACACATTCTGATCTCTTGAGGCGCCACTATCAGCACCTTTGTTAGCCTTGATTAGCCTCATTTACATTCCCTTTTTCTTTCTGTCCGAGACATTTTCGTCATTTTCCACCTATTGCTGACCACTCTATCGAGGCCCAATCGGGCACGCCAACCCCGCCCCATCCACATTAGTCTGAATCTGACCCCATTTCCAGTTCTCCAGCTTTGACAAAGAGTCACCCAGGCCCGGAACGACCGCTGTCATCTCGCTCCACAGAGGCTGTCAGTCCTGCTGAGATTGTCCAGTATGTTCTGTTTTTGTTTCAGAATGAAGCATCCGCAGTAAGTTGCATTTGTCGTTCATTTAGACATGTTTGAGATGGTGAATAAGTATGTTTATCTGCATTTGTAAATGCATGAAATTCTGTTGTGGATGAACTAGCTCCGAATATCCAAAATAAGAAGGTCCTTTTCTTCTCATTGCCTGTCGAAAATTCAGTGCTTGTGACTTAATGTGGAATTTATTTTAGTGGCTCATGAGAGACTAAACCTCATAATCCTCGAACATACGAGATGGGGGAACAAAAGTACTTTGTGCAAACATTCCTCACACAACATGAGAAGCACTTGATGTTTCTACCCGGTATGGCCTCGGGGACCTTTCGCATGTTAGGGGAATGTGCTAACCACTACACTACAGAAACCGCTGGCGGTGCAGTAATCAATGGACTTGTGCAATGTTCAACCTCACTGTGTTGCTGCAGATTCTCATGGTTCGTCTGAGAGGCCATGTCACTTATTACAAGAAGACAGCCGTTTCTTTAAAACCGATGTCTCAACTTATAAAACAATCAGGAATCGAACTTTACAGACCTGAAGATAAGTTATGCTTGAAGTGGAAGTTAAATTGAGAAGGCAGGGCTTTCGAAAATAACCACAACCATATGGGTGCATGCATTTTTCTATTCCTCGTTGATGAAGACCAGTTACGAGATTGCGGCAATAGTCAGCAACAGACTAAACTGGAAGTACGAGAAGTTTCTGCTCGGTTTCGAACTTTTCGCGTGTTAGGCGAATGTGATAACCACTACACTACAGAAACAGCTGGCAATCAACGGACGTGTACAATGTGCAACCTCTCTGTGTTGCTGCAGATTCGCATGGTGAGGCTGAGAGGCCAGGCCACTTATTACAAGACGACTGCTGTTTCTTTCAAAAACAGATGTTTCAACATATAAAACCACAAGATATAGAAATTAGATCGAACTTAACATGATCTGCGTTAACTTCACAGGGACGTGACCCATCTAATCCACAGAGCCAAAGTGGAGAATTGAACTGACTGGAGAGCTGCATCTTAACGCTGACCTCCCGGACCTCGGCCTCCTGAAATGTTCCAAAGAAGCTCAACAAACACTCGAGGAACAGCAGCGCATCTTTCCACTGGGCTCAATACAGCTTGCACACTCATAGTGTGTGCAACAGTCTCACACTGTAAATGCTGCCCCCATTCTGTGTGTACTTCCATCGCAGATTTGGGTTTGAATCTTGTTTCCACTTCTTCTTTGTATCCGGGCGGTAGTTGTTGAGAGCTGGCACAGACACAGCGGCTAGAATGGCCTCATACTGTGGTGTAATTATCCTCTCATTCGATGCTCACCTCACTCTGTGGCCAGGGAACCCTAGGCCTTTTCTCATTTAATCTCTCCTGACTTGCACCCTGTCAGAGCGCTTTCCTGTTGTTCTGTTTGCTCCCACCAGGATTTGACTTGGTTAAAACGTCCGAAATTTCTAACCCGCCCCGGTTTAAATGAAAGGTGATGGTGAAAGACGAGCTTTGTTGTCCTGTCGACAAATCCCGCCTGACTCGCTGAGTTGTTCCAGTATTTTCCGCAGATGTTAGATCGACTTTCGATGGCAATAACAGCGTGCTTCTGTTACGTTCCCGGGGCTCGTTGGTCTAGGGGTATGACATTCACTTACCTCTATTGACTAATTCCAGTTGATTCAGGCAGCTCTCTGTATGTTTCATTTTATTCAGTTCAACAACATCAGACTGTGTAATCTCTCTTCTACCTCCACCATCTGTTTATTTCCATCAAGTTATTTTCATTCCTTTCATTGGTATGTTTTACCCTCAGCATTGCCCCCCTCCCCCCAGCCCATACCATCCTACTTGAGCAACCCTGTCGCCAATTGTTCGCTGACACACTGCTTACTTTGTTCTGCTATTAACACATTCTGATCTCTTGAGGCGCCACTATCAGCACCTTTGTTAGCCTTGATTAGCCTCATTTACATTCCCTTTTTCTTTCTGTCCGAGACATTTTCGTCATTTTCCACCTATTGCTGACCACTCTATCGAGGCCCAATAGGGCACGCCAACCCCGCCCCATCCACATTAGTCTGAATCTGACCCCATTTCCAGTTCTCCAGCTTTGACAAAGAGTCACCCAGGCCCGGAACGACCGCTGCCATCTCGCTCCACAGAGGCTGTCAGTCCTGCTGAGATTGTCCAGTATGTTCTGTTTTTGTTTCAGAATGAAGCATCCGCAGTAAGTTACATTTGTCGTTTATTTAGACATGTTTGAGATGGTGAATAAGTATGTTTATCTGCATTTATAAATGCATGAAATTCTGTTGTGGATGAACTAGCTCCGAATATCCAAAATAGGAAGGTCCTTTCCTTCTCTTTGCCTGTCGATAATTCAGTGCTTGTGACTTAATGTGGAATTTATTTTAGTGGCTCATGAGAGACTAAACCTCATAATCCTCGAACATACGAGATGGGGGAACAAAAGTACTTTGTGCAAACATTCCTCACACAACATGAGAAGCACTTGATGTTTCTACCCGGTATGGCCCCGGGGACCTTTCGCATGTTAGGGGAATGTGCTAAGCACTACACTACAGAAACCGCTGGCGGTGCAGTAATCAATGGACTTATGCAATGTTCAACCTCACTGTGTTGCTGCAGCTTCTCATGGTTCGTCTGAGAGGCCATGTCACTTATGACAAGAAGACAGCCGTTTCTTTAAAACCGATGTCTCAACTTAGAAAACAATCAGGAATCGAAATTTACAGACCTGAAGATAAGTTATGTTTTGCTTGAAGTGGAAGTTAAATTGAGAAGGCAGGGCTTTCGAAAATAACCACAACCATACGGGTGCATGCATTTTGCTATTTTTCGGTGATGAAGACCAGTTATGAGATTGCGGCAAAAGTCAGCAACAGAACAACCTGGTAGCCCGAGATGTTTCTGCCCGGTTTCGAACCGGGGACTTTTCGCGTGTGAGGCGAATGTGATAACCACTACACTACAGAAACAGCTGGCAATCCACGGACGTGTACAATGTGCAACCTCACTGTGCTGCTGCAGATTCGCATGGTGAGGCTGAGAGGCTAGGCCACTTATTACAAGACGACTGCCTTTTCTCATTTAATCACTCCTGACTTGCACCCTGTCAGAGCGCTTTCCTGTTGTTCTGTTTGCTCCCACCAGGATTTGACTTGGTTAAAACGTCCGACATTTCTAACCCGCCCCGGTTTAAATGAAAGGTGATGGTGAAAGACGAGCTTTGTTGTCCTGTCGACAAATCCCGCCTGACTCGCTGAGTTGTTCCAGTATCTTCCGCAGATGTTGGATCAACTTTCGATGGCTATAACAGCGTGCTTCTGTGCCAGTTCCGCGGCTCGTTGGTCTAGGAGTATGATTCTCGCTTTGGGTGTCTCGATTGCGAAACTTGCGGGAGGTCCCGGGTTCAAATCCAGGACGAGCTCTTTGATAACGTTTTCTGTTGGTCAGGCGATATGTTTTCTTCATTTCTATGCGGCTCATTCGGCGGGATTCATTCACATTGGGTTTGCTTTGAGAAGCTGAGCTCACACAGCAGGGAACCAATAGGTTCGCGAGACAATCGCGACATTGTCTAAAAGCTTGTCTATGTGTGGACATTCACTTACCTCTATTGACTTATTCCAGTAGATTCAGGCAGCTCTCTGTATGTTTCATTTTATTCAGTTCAACAACATCAGACTGTGTAATCTCTCTTCTCCCTCCACCATCTGTTTATTTCCATCAAGTTATTTTCATTCCTTTCATTGGTATGTTTTACCCTCAGCATTGCCCCCCTCCCCCCAGCCCATACCATCCTACTTGAGCAATCTGATCCCTGTGGCCAATTGTTCGCTGACACACTGCTTACTTTGTTCTGCTATTAACACATTCTGATCTCTTGAGGCGCCACTATCAGCACCTTTGTTAGCCTTGATTAGCCTCATTTACATTCCCTTTTTCTTTCTGTCCGAGACATTTTCGTCATTTTCCACCTATTGCTGACCACTCTATCGAGGCCCAATCGGGCACGCCAACCCCGCCCCATCCACATTAGTCTGAATCTGACCCCATTTCCAGTTCTCCAGCTTTGACAAAGAGTCACCCAGGCCCGGAACGACCGCTGCCATCTCGCTCCACAGAGGCTGTCAGTCCTGCTGAGATTGTCCAGTATGTTCTGTTTTTGTTTCAGAATGAAGCATCTGCAGTAAGTTGCATTTGTCGTTCATTTAGACATGTTTGAGATGGTGAATAAGTATGTTTATCTGCATTTGTAAATGCATGAAATTCTGTTGTGGATGAACTAGCTCCGAATATCCAAAATAAGAAGGTCCTTTTCTTCTCATTGCCTGTCGAAAATTCAGTGCTTGTGACTTAATGTGGAATTTATTTTAGTGGCTCATGAGAGACTAAACCTCATAATCCTCGAACATACGAGATGGGGGAACAAAAGTACTTTGTGCAAACATTCCTCACACAACATGAGAAGCACTTGATGTTTCTACCCGGTATGGCCTCGGGGACCTTTCGCATGTTAGGGGAATGTGCTAACCACTACACTACAGAAACCGCTGGCGGTGCAGTAATCAATGGACTTGTGCAATGTTCAACCTCACTGTGTTGCTGCAGATTCTCATGGTTCGTCTGAGAGGCCATGTCACTTATTACAAGAAGACAGCCGTTTCTTTAAAACCGATGTCTCAACTTATAAAACAATCAGGAATCGAACTTTACAGACCTGAAGATAAGTTATGCTTGAAGTGGAAGTTAAATTGAGAAGGCAGGGCTTTCGAAAATAACCACAACCATATGGGTGCATGCATTTTGCTATTCCTCGTTGATGAAGACCAGTTACGAGATTGCGGCAATAGTCAGCAACAGACTAAACTGGAAGTACGAGAAGTTTCTGCTCGGTTTCGAACTTTTCGCGTGTTAGCCGAATGTGATAACCACTACACTACAGAAACAGCTGGCAATCAACGGACGTGTACAATGTGCAACCTCTCTGTGTTGCTGCAGATTCGCATGGTGAGGCTGAGAGGCCAGGCCACTTATTACAAGACGACTGCTCTTTCTTTCAAAAACAGATGTTTCAACATATAAAACCACAAGATATAGAAATTAGATCGAACTTAACATGATCTGCGTTAACTTCACAGGGACGTGACCCATCTAATCCACAGAGCCAAAGTGGAGAATTGAACTGACTGGAGAGCTGCATCTTAACGCTGACCTCCCGGACCTCGGCCTCCTGAAATGTTCCAAAGAAGCTCAACAAACACTCGAGGAACAGCAGCGCATCTTTCCACTGGGCTCAATACAGCTTGCACACTCATAGTGTGTGCAACAGTCTCACACTATAAATGCTGCCCCCATTCTGTGTGTACTTCCATCGCAGATTTGGGTTTGAATCTTGTTTCCACTTCTTCTTTGTATCCGGGCGGTAGATGTTGAGAGCTGGCACAGACACAGCGGCTAGAATGGCCTCATACTGTGGTGTAATTATCCTCTCATTCGATGCTCACCTCACTCTGTGGCCAGGGAACCCTAGGCTTTTTCTCATTTAATCTCTCCTGACTTGCACCCTGTCAGAGCGCTTTCCTGTTGTTCTGTTTGCTCCCACCAGGATTTGACTTGGTTAAAACGTCCGACATTTCTAACCCGCCCCGGTTTAAATGAAAGGTGATGGTGAAAGACGAGCTTTGTTGTCCTGTCGACAAATCCCGCCTGACTCGCTGAGTTGTTCCAGTATTTTCCGCAGATGTTAGATCGACTTTCGATGGCAATAACAGCGTGCTTCTGTTACGTTCCCGGGGCTCGTTGGTCTAGGGGTATGACATTCACTTACCTCTATTGACTAATTCCAGTTGATTCAGGCAGCTCTCTGTATGTTTCATTTTATTCAGTTCAACAACATCAGACTGTGTAATCTCTCTTCTACCTCCACCATCTGTTTATTTCCATCAAGTTATTTTCATTCCTTTCATTGGTATGTTTTACCCTCAGCATTGCCCCCCTCCCCCCAGCCCATACCATCCTACTTGAGCAACCCTGTCGCCAATTGTTCGCTGACACACTGCTTACTTTGTTCTGCTATTAACACATTCTGATCTCTTGAGGCGCCACTATCAGCACCTTTGTTAGCCTTGATTAGCCTCATTTACATTCCCTTTTTCTTTCTGTCCGAGACATTTTCGTCATTTTCCACCTATTGCTGACCACTCTATCGAGGCCCAATAGGGCACGCCAACCCCGCCCCATCCACATTAGTCTGAATCTGACCCCATTTCCAGTTCTCCAGCTTTGACAAAGAGTCACCCAGGCCCGGAACGACCGCTGCCATCTCGCTCCACAGAGGCTGTCAGTCCTGCTGAGATTGTCCAGTATGTTCTGTTTTTGTTTCAGAATGAAGCATCCGCAGTAAGTTACATATGTCGTTTATTTAGACATGTTTGAGATGGTGAATAAGTATGTTTATCTGCATTTGTAAATGCATGAAATTCTGTTGTGGATGAACTAGCTCCGAATATCCAAAATAGGAAGGTCATTTCCTTCTCTTTGCCTGTCGATAATTCAGTGCTTGTGACTTAATGTGGAATTTATTTTAGTGGCTCATGAGAGACTAAACCTCATAATCCTCGAACATACGAGATGGGGGAACAAAAGTACTTTGTGCAAACATTCCTCACACAACATGAGAAGCACTTGATGTTTCTACCCGGTATGGCCCCGGGGACCTTTCGCATGTTAGGGGAATGTGCTAACCACTACACTACAGAAACCGCTGGCGGTGCAGTAATCAATGGACTTATGCAATGTTCAACCTCACTGTGTTGCTGCAGCTTCTCATGGTTCGTCTGAGAGGCCATGTCACTTATGACAAGAAGACAGCCGTTTCTTTAAAACCGATGTCTCAACTTAGAAAACAATCAGGAATCGAAATTTACAGACCTGAAGATAAGTTATGTTTTGCTTGAAGTGGAAGTTAAATTGAGAAGGCAGGGCTTTCGAAAATAACCACAACCATACGGGTGCATGCATTTTGCTATTTTTCGGTGGTGAAGACCAGTTATGAGATTGCGGCAAAAGTCAGCAACAGAACAACCTGGTAGCCCGAGATGTTTCTGCCCGGTTTCGAACCGGGGACCTTTCGCGTGTGAGGCGAATGCGATAACCACTACACTACAGAAACAGCTGGCAATCCACGGACGTGTACAATGTGCAACCTCACTGTGCTGCTGCAGATTCGCATGGTGAGGCTGAGAGGCTAGGCCACTTATTACAAGACGACTGCCTTTTCTCATTTAATCACTCCTGACTTGCACCCTGTCAGAGCGCTTTCCTGTTGTTCTGTTTGCTCCCACCGGGATTTGACTTGGTTAAAACGTCCGACATTTCTAACCCGTCCCGGTTTTAATGAAAGGTGATGGTGAAAGACGAGCTTTGTTGTCCTGTCGACAAATCCCGCCTGACTCGCTGAGTTGTTCCAGTATCTTCCGCAGATGTTGGATCAACTTTCGATGGCTATAACAGCGTGCTTCTGCGCCAGTTCCGCGGCTCGTTGGTCTAGGAGTATGATTCTCGCTTTGGGTGTCTCGATTGCGAAACTTGCGGGAGGTCCCGGGTTCAAATCCCGGACGAGCCCTTTGATAACGTTTTCTGTTGGTCAGGCGATATGTTTTCTTCATTTCCATGCGGCTCATTCGGCGGGATTCATTCACATTGGGTTTGCTTTGAGAAGCTGAGCTCACACAGCAGGGAACCAATAGGTTCGCGAGACAATCGCGACATTGTCTAAAAGCTTGTCTATGTGTGGACATTCACTTACCTCTATTGACTTATTCCAGTAGATTCAGGCAGCTCTCTGTATGTTTCATTTTATTCAGTTCAACAACATCAGACTGTGTAATCTCTCTTCTCCCTCCACCATCTGTTTATTTCCATCAAGTTATTTTCATTCCTTCCATTGGTATGTTTTACCCTCAGCATTGCCCCCCTCCCCCCAGCCCATACCATCCTACTTGAGCAATCTGATCCCTGTGGCCAATTGTTCGCTGACACACTGCTTACTTTGTTCTGCTATTAACACATTCTGATCTCTTGAGGCGCCACTATCAGCACCTTTGTTAGCCTTGATTAGCCTCATTTACATTCCCTTTTTCTTTCTGTCCGAGACATTTTCGTCATTTTCCACCTATTGCTGACCACTCTATCGAGGCCCAATCGGGCACGCCAACCCCGCCCCATCCACATTAGTCTGAATCTGACCCCATTTCCAGTTCTCCAGCTTTGACAAAGAGTCACCCAGGCCCGGAACGACCGCTGCCATCTCGCTCCACAGAGGCTGTCAGTCCTGCTGAGATTGTCCAGTATGTTCTGTTTTTGTTTCAGAATGAAGCATCCGCAGTAAGTTGCATTTGTCGTTCATTTAGACATGTTTGAGATGGTGAATAAGTATGTTTATCTGCATTTGTAAATGCATGAAATTCTGTTGTGGATGAACTAGCTCCGAATATCCAAAATAAGAAGGTCCTTTTCTTCTCATTGCCTGTCGAAAATTCAGTGCTTGTGACTTAATGTGGAATTTATTTTAGTGGCTCATGAGAGACTAAACCTCATAATCCTCGAACATACGAGATGGGGGAACAAAAGTACTTTGTGCAAACATTCCTCACACAACATGAGAAGCACTTGATGTTTCTACCCGGTATGGCCTCGGGGACCTTTCGCATGTTAGGGGAATGTGCTAACCACTACACTACAGAAACCGCTGGCGGTGCAGTAATCAATGGACTTGTGCAATGTTCAACCTCACTGTGTTGCTGCAGATTCTCATGGTTCGTCTGAGAGGCCATGTCACTTATTACAAGAAGACAGCCGTTTCTTTAAAACCGATGTCTCAACTTATAAAACAATCAGGAATCGAACTTTACAGACCTGAAGATAAGTTATGCTTGAAGTGGAAGTTAAATTGAGAAGGCAGGGCTTTCGAAAATAACCACCACCATATGGGTGCATGCATTTTTCTATTCCTCGTTGATGAAGACCAGTTACGAGATTGCGGCAATAGTCAGCAACAGACTAAACTGGAAGTACGAGAAGTTTCTGCTCGGTTTCGAACTTTTCGCGTGTTAGCCGAATGTGATAACCACTACACTACAGAAACAGCTGGCAATCAACGGACGTGTACAATGTGCAACCTCTCTGTGTTGCTGCAGATTCGCATGGTGAGGCTGAGAGGCCAGGCCACTTATTACAAGACGACTGCTGTTTCTTTCAAAAACAGATGTTTCAACATATAAAACCACAAGATATAGAAATTAGATCGAACTTAACATGATCTGCGTTAACTTCACAGGGACGTGACCCATCTAATCCACAGAGCCAAAGTGGAGAATTGAACTGACTGGAGAGCTGCATCTTAACGCTGACCTCCCGGACCTCGGCCTCCTGAAATGTTCCAAAGAAGCTCAACAAACACTCGAGGAACAGCAGCGCATCTTTCCACTGGGCTCAATACAGCTTGCACACTCATAGTGTGTGCAACAGTCTCACACTGTAAATGCTGCCCCCATTCTGTGTGTACTTCCATCGCAGATTTGGGTTTGAATCTTGTTTCCACTTCTTCTTTGTATCCGGGCGGTAGTTGTTGAGAGCTGGCACAGACACAGCGGCTAGAATGGCCTCATACTGTGGTGTAATTATCCTCTCATTCGATGCTCACCTCACTCTGTGGCCAGGGAACCCTAGGCCTTTTCTCATTTAATCTCTCCTGACTTGCACCCTGTCAGAGCGCTTTCCTGTTGTTCTGTTTGCTCCCACCAGGATTTGACTTGGTTAAAACGTCCGACATTTCTAACCCGCCCCGGTTTAAATGAAAGGTGATGGTGAAAGACGAGCTTTGTTGTCCTGTCGACAAATCCCGCCTGACTCGCTGAGTTGTTCCAGTATTTTCCGCAGATGTTAGATCGACTTTCGATGGCAATAACAGCGTGCTTCTGTTACGTTCCCGGGGCTCGTTGGTCTAGGGGTATGACATTCACTTACCTCTATTGACTAATTCCAGTTGATTCAGGCAGCTCTCTGTATGTTTCATTTTATTCAGTTCAACAACATCAGACTGTGTAATCTCTCTTCTACCTCCACCATCTGTTTATTTCCATCAAGTTATTTTCATTCCTTTCATTGGTATGTTTTACCCTCAGCATTGCCCCCCTCCCCCCAGCCCATACCATCCTACTTGAGCAACCCTGTCGCCAATTGTTCGCTGACACACTGCTTACTTTGTTCTGCTATTAACACATTCTGATCTCTTGAGGCGCCACTATCAGCACCTTTGTTAGCCTTGATTAGCCTCATTTACATTCCCTTTTTCTTTCTGTCCGAGACATTTTCGTCATTTTCCACCTATTGCTGACCACTCTATCGAGGCCCAATAGGGCACGCCAACCCCGCCCCATCCACATTAGTCTGAATCTGACCCCATTTCCAGTTCTCCAGCTTTGACAAAGAGTCACCCAGGCCCGGAACGACCGCTGCCATCTCGCTCCACAGAGGCTGTCAGTCCTGCTGAGATTGTCCAGTATGTTCTGTTTTTGTTTCAGAATGAAGCATCCGCAGTAAGTTACATTTGTCGTTTATTTAGACATGTTTGAGATGGTGAATAAGTATGTTTATCTGCATTTGTAAATGCATGAAATTCTGTTGTGGATGAACTAGCTCCGAATATCCAAAATAGGAAGGTCCTTTCCTTCTCTTTGCCTGTCGATAATTCAGTGCTTGTGACTTAATGTGGAATTTATTTTAGTGGCTCATGAGAGACTAAACCTCATAATCCTCGAACATACGAGATGGGGGAACAAAAGTACTTTGTGCAAACATTCCTCACACAACATGAGAAGCACTTGATGTTTCTACCCGGTATGGCCCCGGGGACCTTTCGCATGTTAGGGGAATGTGCTAACCACTACACTACAGAAACCGCTGGCGGTGCAGTAATCAATGGACTTATGCAATGTTCAACCTCACTGTGTTGCTGCAGCTTCTCATGGTTCGTCTGAGAGGCCATGTCACTTATGACAAGAAGACAGCCGTTTCTTTAAAACCGATGTCTCAACTTAGAAAACAATCAGGAATCGAAATTTACAGACCTGAAGATAAGTTATGTTTTGCTTGAAGTGGAAGTTAAATTGAGAAGGCAGGGCTTTCGAAAATAACCACAACCATACGGGTGCATGCATTTTGCTATTTCTCGGTGATGAAGACCAGTTATGAGATTGCGGCTGTAGTCAGCAACAGACTAACCTGGTAGTACGAGATGTTTCTGTCCGGTTTCGAACCGGGGACTTTTCGCGTGTGAGGCGAATGTGATAACCACTACACTACAGAAACAGCTGGCAATCCACGAACCTGTACAATGTGCAACCTCACTGTGCTGCTGCAGATTCGCATGGTGAGGCTGAGAGGCTAGGCCACTTATTACAAGACGACTGCCTTTTCTCATTTAATCTCTCCTGACTTGCACCCTGTCAGAGCGCTTTCCTGTTGTTCTGTTTGCTCCCACCGGGATTTGACTTGGTTAAAACGTCCGACATTTCTAACCCGTCCCGGTTTTAATGAAAGGTGATGGTGAAAGACGAGCTTTGTTGTCCTGTCGACAAATCCCGCCTGACTCGCTGAGTTGTTCCAGTATCTTCCGCAGATGTTGGATCAACTTTCGATGGCTATAACAGCGTGCTTCTGTGCCAGTTCCGCGGCTCGTTGGTCTAGGAGTATGATTCTCGCTTTGGGTGTCTCGATTGCGAAACTTGCGGGAGGTCCCGGGTTCAAATCCCGGACGAGCCCTTTGATAACGTTTTCTGTTGGTCAGGCGATATGTTTTCTTCATTTCTATGCGGCTCATTCGGCGGGATTCATTCACATTGGGTTTGCTTTGAGAAGCTGAGCTCACACAGCAGGGAACCAATAGGTTCGCGAGACAATCGCGACATTGTCTAAAAGCTTGTCTATGTGTGGACATTCACTTACCTCTATTGACTTATTCCAGTAGATTCAGGCAGCTCTCTGTATGTTTCATTTTATTCAGTTCAACAACATCAGACTGTGTAATCTCTCTTCTCCCTCCACCATCTGTTTATTTCCATCAAGTTATTTTCATTCCTTTCATTGGTACGTTTTACCCTCAGCATTGCCCCCCTCCCCCCAGCCCATACCATCCTACTTGAGCAATCTGATCCCTGTGGCCAATTGTTCGCTGACACACTGCTTACTTTGTTCTGCTATTAACACATTCTGATCTCTTGAGGCGCCACTATCAGCACCTTTGTTAGCCTTGATTAGCCTCATTTACATTCCCTTTTTCTTTCTGTCCGAGACATTTTCGTCATTTTCCACCTATTGCTGACCACTCTATCGAGGCCCAATCGGGCACGCCAACCCCGCCCCATCCACATTAGTCTGAATCTGACCCCATTTCCAGTTCTCCAGCTTTGACAAAGAGTCACCCAGGCCCGGAACGACCGCTGCCATCTCGCTCCACAGAGGCTGTCAGTCCTGCTGAGATTGTCCAGTATGTTCTGTTTTTGTTTCAGAATGAAGCATCTGCAGTAAGTTGCATTTGTCGTTCATTTAGACATGTTTGAGATGGTGAATAAGTATGTTTATCTGCATTTGTAAATGCATGAAATTCTGTTGTGGATGAACTAGCTCCGAATATCCAAAATAAGAAGGTCCTTTTCTTCTCATTGCCTGTCGAAAATTCAGTGCTTGTGACTTAATGTGGAATTTATTTTAGTGGCTCATGAGAGACTAAACCTCATAATCCTCGAACATACGAGATGGGGGAACAAAAGTACTTTGTGCAAACATTCCTCACACAACATGAGAAGCACTTGATGTTTCTACCCGGTATGGCCTCGGGGACCTTTCGCATGTTAGGGGAATGTGCTAACCACTACACTACAGAAACCGCTGGCGGTGCAGTAATCAATGAACTTGTGCAATGTTCAACCACACTGTGTTGCTGCAGATTCTCATGGTTCGTCTGAGAGGCCATGTCACTTATTACAAGAAGACAGCCGTTTCTTTAAAACCGATGTCTCAACTTATAAAACAATCAGGAATCGAACTTTACAGACCTGAAGATAAGTTATGCTTGAAGTGGAAGTTAAATTGAGAAGGCAGGGCTTTCGAAAATAACCACAACCATATGGGTGCATGCATTTTGCTATTCCTCGTTGATGAAGACCAGTTACGAGATTGCGGCAATAGTCAGCAACAGACTAAACTGGAAGTACGAGAAGTTTCTGCTCGGTTTCGAACTTTTCGCGTGTTAGCCGAATGTGATAACCACTACACTACAGAAACAGCTGGCAATCAACGGACGTGTACAATGTGCAACCTCTCTGTGTTGCTGCAGATTCGCATGGTGAGGCTGAGAGGCCAGGCCACTTATTACAAGACGACTGCTCTTTCTTTCAAAAACAGATGTTTCAACATATAAAACCACAAGATATAGAAATTAGATCGAACTTAACATGATCTGCGTTAACTTCACAGGGACGTGACCCATCTAATCCACAGAGCCAAAGTGGAGAATTGAACTGACTGGAGAGCTGCATCTTAACGCTGACCTCCCGGACCTCGGCCTCCTGAAATGTTCCAAAGAAGCTCAACAAACACTCGAGGAACAGCAGCGCATCTTTCCACTGGGCTCAATACAGCTTGCACTCTCATAGTGTGTGCAACAGTCTCACACTATAAATGCTGCCCCCATTCTGTGTGTACTTCCATCGCAGATTTGGGTTTGAATCTTGTTTCCACTTCTTCTTTGTATCCGGGCGGTAGTTGTTGAGAGCTGGCACAGACACAGCGGCTAGAATGGCCTCATACTGTGGTGTAATTATCCTCTCATTCGATGCTCACCTCACTCTGTGGCCAGGGAACCCTAGGCCTTTTCTCATTTAATCTCTCCTGACTTGCACCCTGTCAGAGCGCTTTCCTGTTGTTCTGTTTGCTCCCACCAGGATTTGACTTGGTTAAAACGTCCGACATTTCTAACCGGCCCCGGTTTAAATGAAAGGTGATGGTGAAAGACGAGCTTTGTTGTCCTGTCGACAAATCCCGCCTGACTCGCTGAGTTGTTCCAGTATTTTCCGCAGATGTTAGATCGACTTTCGATGGCAATAACAGCGTGCTTCTGTTACGTTCCCGGGGCTCGTTGGTCTAGGGGTATGACATTCACTTACCTCTATTGACTAATTCCAGTTGATTCAGGCAGCTCTCTGTATGTTTCATTTTATTCAGTTCAACAACATCAGACTGTGTAATCTCTCTTCTACCTCCACCATCTGTTTATTTCCATCAAGTTATTTTCATTCCTTTCATTGGTATGTTTTACCCTCAGCATTGCCCCCCTCCCCCCAGCCCATACCATCCTACTTGAGCAACCCTGTCGCCAATTGTTCGCTGACACACTGCTTACTTTGTTCTGCTATTAACACATTCTGATCTCTTGAGGCGCCACTATCAGCACCTTTGTTAGCCTTGATTAGCCTCATTTACATTCCCTTTTTCTTTCTGTCCGAGACATTTTCGTCATTTTCCACCTATTGCTGACCACTCTATCAAGGCCCAATAGGGCACGCCAACCCCGCCCCATCCACATTAGTCTGAATCTGACCCCATTTCCAGTTCTCCAGCTTTGACAAAGAGTCACCCAGGCCCGGAACGACCGCTGCCATCTCGCTCCACAGAGGCCGTCAGTCCTGCTGAGATTGTCCAGTATGTTCTGTTTTTGTTTCAGAATGAAGCATCCGCAGTAAGTTACATATGTCGTTTATTTAGACATGTTTGAGATGGTGAATAAGTATGTTTATCTGCATTTGTAAATGCATGAAATTCTGTTGTGGATGAACTAGCTCCGAATATCCAAAATAGGAAGGTCCTTTCCTTCTCTTTGCCTGTCGATAATTCAGTGCTTGTGACTTAATGTGGAATTTATTTTAGTGGCTCATGAGAGACTAAACCTCATAATCCTCGAACATACGAGATGGGGGAACAAAAGTACTTTGTGCAAACATTCCTCACACAACATGAGAAGCACTTGATGTTTCTACCCGGTATGGCCCCGGGGACCTTTCGCATGTTAGGGGAATGTGCTAACCACTACACTACAGAAACCGCTGGCGGTGCAGTAATCAATGGACTTATGCAATGTTCAACCTCACTGTGTTGCTGCAGCTTCTCATGGTTCGTCTGAGAGGCCATGTCACTTATGACAAGAAGACAGCCGTTTCTTTAAAACCGATGTCTCAACTTAGAACACAATCAGGAATCGAAATTTACAGACCTGAAGATAAGTTATGTTTTGCTTGAAGTGGAAGTTAAATTGAGAAGGCAGGGCTTTCGAAAATAACCACAACCATACGGGTGCATGCATTTTGCTATTTTTCGGTGGTGAAGGCCAGTTATGAGATTGCGGCAAAAGTCAGCAACAGAACAACCTGGTAGCCCGAGATGTTTCTGCCCGGTTTCGAACCGGGGACCTTTCGCGTGTGAGGCGAATGCGATAACCACTACACTACAGAAACAGCTGGCAATCCACGGACGTGTACAATGTGCAACCTCACTGTGCTGCTGCAGATTCGCATGGTGAGGCTGAGAGGCTAGGCCACTTATTACAAGACGACTGCCTTTTCTCATTTAATCACTCCTGACTTGCACCCTGTCAGAGCGCTTTCCTGTTGTTCTGTTTGCTCCCACCGGGATTTGACTTGGTTAAAACGTCCGACATTTCTAACCCGTCCCGGTTTTAATGAAAGGTGATGGTGAAAGACGAGCTTTGTTGTCCTGTCGACAAATCCCGCCTGACTCGCTGAGTTGTTCCAGTATCTTCCGCAGATGTTGGATCAACTTTCGATGGCTATAACAGCGTGCTTCTGTGCCAGTTCCGCGGCTCGTTGGTCTAGGAGTATGATTCTCGCTTTGGGTGTCTCGATTGCGAAACTTGCGGGAGGTCCCGGGTTCAAATCCCGGACGAGCCCTTTGATAACGTTTTCTGTTGGTCAGGCGATATGTTTTCTTCATTTCTATGCGGCTCATTCGGCGGGATTCATTCACATTGGGTTTGCTTTGAGAAGCTGAGCTCACACAGCAGGGAACCAATAGGTTCGCGAGACAATCGCGACATTGTCTAAAAGCTTGTCTATGTGTGGACATTCACTTACCTCTATTGACTTATTCCAGTAGATTCAGGCAGCTCTCTGTATGTTTCATTTTATTCAGTTCAACAACATCAGACTGTGTAATCTCTCTTCTCCCTCCACCATCTGTTTATTTCCATCAAGTTATTTTCATTCCTTCCATTGGTATGTTTTACCCTCAGCATTGCCCCCCTCCCCCCAGCCCATACCATCCTACTTGAGCAATCTGATCCCTGTGGCCAATTGTTCGCTGACACACTGCTTACTTTGTTCTGCTATTAACACATTCTGATCTCTTGAGGCGCCACTATCAGCACCTTTGTTAGCCTTGATTAGCCTCATTTACATTCCCTTTTTCTTTCTGTCCGAGACATTTTCGTCATTTTCCACCTATTGCTGACCACTCTATCGAGGCCCAATCGGGCACGCCAACCCCGCCCCATCCACATTAGACTGAATCTGACCCCATTTCCAGTTCTCCAGCTTTGACAAAGAGTCACCCAGGCCCGGAACGACCGCTGCCATCTCGCTCCACAGAGGCCGTCAGTCCTGCTGAGATTGTCCAGTATGTTCTGTTTTTGTTTCAGAATGAAGCATCCGCAGTAAGTTGCATTTGTCGTTCATTTAGACATGTTTGAGATGGTGAATAAGTAGGTGTATCTGCATTTGTAAATGCATGAAATTCTGTTGTGGATGAACTAGCTCCGAATATCCAAAATAGGAAGGTCCTTTTCTTCTCATTGCCTGTCGAAAATTCAGTGCTTGTGACTTAATGTGGAATTTATTTTAGTGGCTCATGAGAGGCTAAACCTCATAATCCTCGAACATACGAGATGGGGGAACAAAAGTACTTTGTGCAAACATTCCTCACACAACATGAGAAGCACTTGATGTTTCTACCCGGTATGGCCCCGGGGACCTTTCGCATGTTAGGGGAATGTGCTAACCACTACACTACAGAAACCGCTGGCGGTGCAGTAATCAATGGACTTATGCAATGTTCAACCTCACTGTGTTGCTGCAGCTTCTCATGGTTCGTCTGAGAGGCCATGTCACTTATGACAAGAAGACAGCCGTTTCTTTAAAACCGATGTCTCAACTTAGAAAACAATCAGGAATCGAAATTTACAGACCTGAAGATAAGTTATGTTTTGCTTGAAGTGGAAGTTAAATTGAGAAGGCAGGGCTTTCGAAAATAACCACAACCATACGGGTGCATGCATTTTGCTATTCCTCGGTGATGAAGACCAGTTATGAGATTGCGGCTGTAGTCAGCAACAGACTAACCTGGTAGTACGAGATGTTTCTGCCCGGTTTCGAACCGGGGACCTTTCGCGTGTGAGGCGAATGTGATAACCACTACACTACAGAAACAGCTGGCAATCCACGGACGTGTACAATGTGCAACCTCACTGTGCTGCTGCAGATTCGCATGGTGAGGCTGAGAGGCTAGGCCACTTATTACAAGACGACTGCCTTTTCTCATTTAATCTCTCCTGACTTGCACCCTGTCAGAGCGCTTTCCTGTTGTTCTGTTTGCTCCCACCGGGATTTGACTTGGTTAAAACGTCCGACATTTCTAACCCGTCCCGGTTTTAATGAAAGGTGATGGTGAAAGACGAGCTTTGTTGTCCTGTCGACAAATCCCGCCTGACTCGCTGAGTTGTTCCAGTATCTTCCGCAGATGTTGGATCAACTTTCGATGGCTATAACAGCGTGCTTCTGTGCCAGTTCCGCGGCTTGTTGGTCTAGGAGTATGATTCTCGCTTTGGGTGTCTCGATTGCGAAACTTGCGGGAGGTCCCGGGTTCAAATCCCGGGCGAGCCCTTTGCTAACGTTTTCTGTTGGTCAGGCGATATGTTTTCTTCATTTCTATGCGGCTCATTCGGCGGGATTCATTCACATTGGGTTTGCTTTGAGAAGCTGAGCTCACACAGCAGGGAACCAATAGGTTCGCGAGACAATCGCGACATTGTCTAAAAGCTTGTCTATGTGTGGACATTCACTTACCTCTATTGACTTATTCCAGTAGATTCAGGCAGCTCTCTGTATGTTTCATTTTATTCAGTTCAACAACATCAGACTGTGTAATCTCTCTTCTCCCTCCACCATCTGTTTATTTCCATCAAGTTATTTTCATTCCTTCCATTGGTATGTTTTACCCTCAGCATTGCCCCCCTCCCCCCAGCCCATACCATCCTACTTGAGCAATCTGATCCCTGTGGCCAATTGTTCGCTGACACACTGCTTACTTTGTTCTGCTATTAACACATTCTGATCTCTTGAGGCGCCACTATCAGCACCTTTGTTAGCCTTGATTAGCCTCATTTACATTCCCTTTTTCTTTCTGTCCGAGACATTTTCGTCATTTTCCACCTATTGCTGACCACTCTATCGAGGCCCAATCGGGCACGCCAACCCCGCCCCATCCACATTAGTCTGAATCTGACCCCATTTCCAGTTCTCCAGCTTTGACAAAGAGTCACCCAGGCCCGGAACGACCGCTGCCATCTCGCTCCACAGAGGCTGTCAGTCCTGCTGAGATTGTCCAGTATGTTCTGTTTTTGTTTCAGAATGAAGCATCCGCAGTAAGTTGCATTTGTCGTTCATTTAGACATGTTTGAGATGGTGAATAAGTATGTTTATCTGCATTTGTAAATGCATGAAATTCTGTTGTGGATGAACTAGCTCCGAATATCCAAAATAAGAAGGTCCTTTTCTTCTCATTGCCTGTCGAAAATTCAGTGCTTGTGACTTAATGTGGAATTTATTTTAGTGGCTCATGAGAGACTAAACCTCATAATCCTCGAACATACGAGATGGGGGAACAAAAGTACTTTGTGCAAACATTCCTCACACAACATGAGAAGCACTTGATGTTTCTACCCGGTATGGCCTCGGGGACCTTTCGCATGTTAGGGGAATGTGCTAACCACTACACTACAGAAACCGCTGGCGGTGCAGTAATCAATGGACTTGTGCAATGTTCAACCTCACTGTGTTGCTGCAGATTCTCATGGTTCGTCTGAGAGGCCATGTCACTTATTACAAGAAGACAGCCGTTTCTTTAAAACCGATGTCTCAACTTATAAAACAATCAGGAATCGAACTTTACAGACCTGAAGATAAGTTATGCTTGAAGTGGAAGTTAAATTGAGAAGGCAGGGCTTTCGAAAATAACCACAACCATATGGGTGCATGCATTTTTCTATTCCTCGTTGATGAAGACCAGTTACGAGATTGCGGCAATAGTCAGCAACAGACTAAACTGGAAGTACGAGAAGTTTCTGCTCGGTTTCGAACTTTTCGCGTGTTAGGCGAATGTGATAACCACTACACTACAGAAACAGCTGGCAATCAACGGACGTGTACAATGTGCAACCTCTCTGTGTTGCTGCAGATTCGCATGGTGAGGCTGAGAGGCCAGGCCACTTATTACAAGACGACTGCTGTTTCTTTCAAAAACAGATGTTTCAACATATAAAACCACAAGATATAGAAATTAGATCGAACTTAACATGATCTGCGTTAACTTCACAGGGACGTGACCCATCTAATCCACAGAGCCAAAGTGGAGAATTGAACTGACTGGAGAGCTGCATCTTAACGCTGACCTCCCGGACCTCGGCCTCCTGAAATGTTCCAAAGAAGCTCAACAAACACTCGAGGAACAGCAGCGCATCTTTCCACTGGGCTCAATACAGCTTGCACACTCATAGTGTGTGCAACAGTCTCACACTGTAAATGCTGCCCCCATTCTGTGTGTACTTCCATCGCAGATTTGGGTTTGAATCTTGTTTCCACTTCTTCTTTGTATCCGGGCGGTAGTTGTTGAGAGCTGGCACAGACACAGCGGCTAGAATGGCCTCATACTGTGGTGTAATTATCCTCTCATTCGATGCTCACCTCACTCTGTGGCCAGGGAACCCTAGGCCTTTTCTCATTTAATCTCTCCTGACTTGCACCCTGTCAGAGCGCTTTCCTGTTGTTCTGTTTGCTCCCACCAGGATTTGACTTGGTTAAAACGTCCGAAATTTCTAACCCGCCCCGGTTTAAATGAAAGGTGATGGTGAAAGACGAGCTTTGTTGTCCTGTCGACAAATCCCGCCTGACTCGCTGAGTTGTTCCAGTATTTTCCGCAGATGTTAGATCGACTTTCGATGGCAATAACAGCGTGCTTCTGTTACGTTCCCGGGGCTCGTTGGTCTAGGGGTATGACATTCACTTACCTCTATTGACTAATTCCAGTTGATTCAGGCAGCTCTCTGTATGTTTCATTTTATTCAGTTCAACAACATCAGACTGTGTAATCTCTCTTCTACCTCCACCATCTGTTTATTTCCATCAAGTTATTTTCATTCCTTTCATTGGTATGTTTTACCCTCAGCATTGCCCCCCTCCCCCCAGCCCATACCATCCTACTTGAGCAACCCTGTCGCCAATTGTTCGCTGACACACTGCTTACTTTGTTCTGCTATTAACACATTCTGATCTCTTGAGGCGCCACTATCAGCACCTTTGTTAGCCTTGATTAGCCTCATTTACATTCCCTTTTTCTTTCTGTCCGAGACATTTTCGTCATTTTCCACCTATTGCTGACCACTCTATCGAGGCCCAATAGGGCACGCCAACCCCGCCCCATCCACATTAGTCTGAATCTGACCCCATTTCCAGTTCTCCAGCTTTGACAAAGAGTCACCCAGGCCCGGAACGACCGCTGCCATCTCGCTCCACAGAGGCTGTCAGTCCTGCTGAGATTGTCCAGTATGTTCTGTTTTTGTTTCAGAATGAAGCATCCGCAGTAAGTTACATTTGTCGTTTATTTAGACATGTTTGAGATGGTGAATAAGTATGTTTATCTGCATTTATAAATGCATGAAATTCTGTTGTGGATGAACTAGCTCCGAATATCCAAAATAGGAAGGTCCTTTCCTTCTCTTTGCCTGTCGATAATTCAGTGCTTGTGACTTAATGTGGAATTTATTTTAGTGGCTCATGAGAGACTAAACCTCATAATCCTCGAACATACGAGATGGGGGAACAAAAGTACTTTGTGCAAACATTCCTCACACAACATGAGAAGCACTTGATGTTTCTACCCGGTATGGCCCCGGGGACCTTTCGCATGTTAGGGGAATGTGCTAAGCACTACACTACAGAAACCGCTGGCGGTGCAGTAATCAATGGACTTATGCAATGTTCAACCTCACTGTGTTGCTGCAGCTTCTCATGGTTCGTCTGAGAGGCCATGTCACTTATGACAAGAAGACAGCCGTTTCTTTAAAACCGATGTCTCAACTTAGAAAACAATCAGGAATCGAAATTTACAGACCTGAAGATAAGTTATGTTTTGCTTGAAGTGGAAGTTAAATTGAGAAGGCAGGGCTTTCGAAAATAACCACAACCATACGGGTGCATGCATTTTGCTATTTTTCGGTGATGAAGACCAGTTATGAGATTGCGGCAAAAGTCAGCAACAGAACAACCTGGTAGCCCGAGATGTTTCTGCCCGGTTTCGAACCGGGGACTTTTCGCGTGTGAGGCGAATGTGATAACCACTACACTACAGAAACAGCTGGCAATCCACGGACGTGTACAATGTGCAACCTCACTGTGCTGCTGCAGATTCGCATGGTGAGGCTGAGAGGCTAGGCCACTTATTACAAGACGACTGCCTTTTCTCATTTAATCACTCCTGACTTGCACCCTGTCAGAGCGCTTTCCTGTTGTTCTGTTTGCTCCCACCAGGATTTGACTTGGTTAAAACGTCCGACATTTCTAACCCGCCCCGGTTTAAATGAAAGGTGATGGTGAAAGACGAGCTTTGTTGTCCTGTCGACAAATCCCGCCTGACTCGCTGAGTTGTTCCAGTATCTTCCGCAGATGTTGGATCAACTTTCGATGGCTATAACAGCGTGCTTCTGTGCCAGTTCCGCGGCTCGTTGGTCTAGGAGTATGATTCTCGCTTTGGGTGTCTCGATTGCGAAACTTGCGGGAGGTCCCGGGTTCAAATCCCGGACGAGCCCTTTGATAACGTTTTCTGTTGGTCAGGCGATATGTTTTCTTCATTTCTATGCGGCTCATTCGGCGGGATTCATTCACATTGGGTTTGCTTTGAGAAGCTGAGCTCACACAGCAGGGAACCAATAGGTTCGCGAGACAATCGCGACATTGTCTAAAAGCTTGTCTATGTGTGGACATTCACTTACCTCTATTGACTTATTCCAGTAGATTCAGGCAGCTCTCTGTATGTTTCATTTTATTCAGTTCAACAACATCAGACTGTGTAATCTCTCTTCTCCCTCCACCATCTGTTTATTTCCATCAAGTTATTTTCATTCCTTTCATTGGTATGTTTTACCCTCAGCATTGCCCCCCTCCCCCCAGCCCATACCATCCTACTTGAGCAATCTGATCCCTGTGGCCAATTGTTCGCTGACACACTGCTTACTTTGTTCTGCTATTAACACATTCTGATCTCTTGAGGCGCCACTATCAGCACCTTTGTTAGCCTTGATTAGCCTCATTTACATTCCCTTTTTCTTTCTGTCCGAGACATTTTCGTCATTTTCCACCTATTGCTGACCACTCTATCGAGGCCCAATCGGGCACGCCAACCCCGCCCCATCCACATTAGTCTGAATCTGACCCCATTTCCAGTTCTCCAGCTTTGACAAAGAGTCACCCAGGCCCGGAACGACCGCTGCCATCTCGCTCCACAGAGGCTGTCAGTCCTGCTGAGATTGTCCAGTATGTTCTGTTTTTGTTTCAGAATGAAGCATCTGCAGTAAGTTGCATTTGTCGTTCATTTAGACATGTTTGAGATGGTGAATAAGTATGTTTATCTGCATTTGTAAATGCATGAAATTCTGTTGTGGATGAACTAGCTCCGAATATCCAAAATAAGAAGGTCCTTTTCTTCTCATTGCCTGTCGAAAATTCAGTGCTTGTGACTTAATGTGGAATTTATTTTAGTGGCTCATGAGAGACTAAACCTCATAATCCTCGAACATACGAGATGGGGGAACAAAAGTACTTTGTGCAAACATTCCTCACACAACATGAGAAGCACTTGATGTTTCTACCCGGTATGGCCTCGGGGACCTTTCGCATGTTAGGGGAATGTGCTAACCACTACACTACAGAAACCGCTGGCGGTGCAGTAATCAATGGACTTGTGCAATGTTCAACCTCACTGTGTTGCTGCAGATTCTCATGGTTCGTCTGAGAGGCCATGTCACTTATTACAAGAAGACAGCCGTTTCTTTAAAACCGATGTCTCAACTTATAAAACAATCAGGAATCGAACTTTACAGACCTGAAGATAAGTTATGCTTGAAGTGGAAGTTAAATTGAGAAGGCAGGGCTTTCGAAAATAACCACAACCATATGGGTGCATGCATTTTGCTATTCCTCGTTGATGAAGACCAGTTACGAGATTGCGGCAATAGTCAGCAACAGACTAAACTGGAAGTACGAGAAGTTTCTGCTCGGTTTCGAACTTTTCGCGTGTTAGCCGAATGTGATAACCACTACACTACAGAAACAGCTGGCAATCAACGGACGTGTACAATGTGCAACCTCTCTGTGTTGCTGCAGATTCGCATGGTGAGGCTGAGAGGCCAGGCCACTTATTACAAGACGACTGCTCTTTCTTTCAAAAACAGATGTTTCAACATATAAAACCACAAGATATAGAAATTAGATCGAACTTAACATGATCTGCGTTAACTTCACAGGGACGTGACCCATCTAATCCACAGAGCCAAAGTGGAGAATTGAACTGACTGGAGAGCTGCATCTTAACGCTGACCTCCCGGACCTCGGCCTCCTGAAATGTTCCAAAGAAGCTCAACAAACACTCGAGGAACAGCAGCGCATCTTTCCACTGGGCTCAATACCGCTTGCACACTCATAGTGTGTGCAACAGTCTCACACTATAAATGCTGCCCCCATTCTGTGTGTACTTCCATCGCAGATTTGGGTTTGAATCTTGTTTCCACTTCTTCTTTGTATCCGGGCGGTAGATGTTGAGAGCTGGCACAGACACAGCGGCTAGAATGGCCTCATACTGTGGTGTAATTATCCTCTCATTCGATGCTCACCTCACTCTGTGGCCAGGGAACCCTAGGCCTTTTCTCATTTAATCTCTCCTGACTTGCACCCTGTCAGAGCGCTTTCCTGTTGTTCTGTTTGCTCCCACCAGGATTTGACTTGGTTAAAACGTCCGACATTTCTAACCCGCCCCGGTTTAAATGAAAGGTGATGGTGAAAGACGAGCTTTGTTGTCCTGTCGACAAATCCCGCCTGACTCGCTGAGTTGTTCCAGTATTTTCCGCAGATGTTAGATCGACTTTCGATGGCAATAACAGCGTGCTTCTGTTACGTTCCCGGGGCTCGTTGGTCTAGGGGTATGACATTCACTTACCTCTATTGACTAATTCCAGTTGATTCAGGCAGCTCTCTGTATGTTTCATTTTATTCAGTTCAACAACATCAGACTGTGTAATCTCTCTTCTACCTCCACCATCTGTTTATTTCCATCAAGTTATTTTCATTCCTTTCATTGGTATGTTTTACCCTCAGCATTGCCCCCCTCCCCCCAGCCCATACCATCCTACTTGAGCAACCCTGTCGCCAATTGTTCGCTGACACACTGCTTACTTTGTTCTGCTATTAACACATTCTGATCTCTTGAGGCGCCACTATCAGCACCTTTGTTAGCCTTGATTAGCCTCATTTACATTCCCTTTTTCTTTCTGTCCGAGACATTTTCGTCATTTTCCACCTATTGCTGACCACTCTATCGAGGCCCAATAGGGCACGCCAACCCCGCCCCATCCACATTAGTCTGAATCTGACCCCATTTCCAGTTCTCCAGCTTTGACAAAGAGTCACCCAGGCCCGGAACGACCGCTGCCATCTCGCTCCACAGAGGCTGTCAGTCCTGCTGAGATTGTCCAGTATGTTCTGTTTTTGTTTCAGAATGAAGCATCCGCAGTAAGTTACATATGTCGTTTATTTAGACATGTTTGAGATGGTGAATAAGTATGTTTATCTGCATTTGTAAATGCATGAAATTCTGTTGTGGATGAACTAGCTCCGAATATCCAAAATAGGAAGGTCATTTCCTTCTCTTTGCCTGTCGATAATTCAGTGCTTGTGACTTAATGTGGAATTTATTTTAGTGGCTCATGAGAGACTAAACCTCATAATCCTCGAACATACGAGATGGGGGAACAAAAGTACTTTGTGCAAACATTCCTCACACAACATGAGAAGCACTTGATGTTTCTACCCGGCATGGCCCCGGGGACCTTTCGCATGTTAGGGGAATGTGCTAACCACTACACTACAGAAACCGCTGGCGGTGCAGTAATCAACGGACTTATGCAATGTTCAACCTCACTGTGTTGCTGCAGCTTCTCATGGTTCGTCTGAGAGGCCATGTCACTTATGACAAGAAGACAGCCGTTTCTTTAAAACCGATGTCTCAACTTAGAAAACAATCAGGAATCGAAATTTACAGACCTGAAGATAAGTTATGTTTTGCTTGAAGTGGAAGTTAAATTGAGAAGGCAGGGCTTTCGAAAATAACCACAACCATACGGGTGCATGCATTTTGCTATTTTTCGGTGGTGAAGACCAGTTATGAGATTGCGGCAAAAGTCAGCAACAGAACAACCTGGTAGCCCGAGATGTTTCTGCCCGGTTTCGAACCGGGGACCTTTCGCGTGTGAGGCGAATGCGATAACCACTACACTACAGAAACAGCTGGCAATCCACGGACGTGTACAATGTGCAACCTCACTGTGCTGCTGCAGATTCGCATGGTGAGGCTGAGAGGCTAGGCCACTTATTACAAGACGACTGCCTTTTCTCATTTAATCACTCCTGACTTGCACCCTGTCAGAGCGCTTTCCTGTTGTTCTGTTTGCTCCCACCGGGATTTGACTTGGTTAAAACGTCCGACATTTCTAACCCGTCCCGGTTTTAATGAAAGGTGATGGTGAAAGACGAGCTTTGTTGTCCTGTCGACAAATCCCGCCTGACTCGCTGAGTTGTTCCAGTATCTTCCGCAGATGTTGGATCAACTTTCGATGGCTATAACAGCGTGCTTCTGCGCCAGTTCCGCGGCTCGTTGGTCTAGGAGTATGATTCTCGCTTTGGGTGTCTCGATTGCGAAACTTGCGGGAGGTCCCGGGTTCAAATCCCGGACGAGCCCTTTGATAACGTTTTCTGTTGGTCAGGCGATATGTTTTCTTCATTTCCATGCGGCTCATTCGGCGGGATTCATTCACATTGGGTTTGCTTTGAGAAGCTGAGCTCACACAGCAGGGAACCAATAGGTTCGCGAGACAATCGCGACATTGTCTAAAAGCTTGTCTATGTGTGGACATTCACTTACCTCTATTGACTTATTCCAGTAGATTCAGGCAGCTCTCTGTATGTTTCATTTTATTCAGTTCAACAACATCAGACTGTGTAATCTCTCTTCTCCCTCCACCATCTGTTTATTTCCATCAAGTTATTTTCATTCCTTCCATTGGTATGTTTTACCCTCAGCATTGCCCCCCTCCCCCCAGCCCATACCATCCTACTTGAGCAATCTGATCCCTGTGGCCAATTGTTCGCTGACACACTGCTTACTTTGTTCTGCTATTAACACATTCTGATCTCTTGAGGCGCCACTATCAGCACCTTTGTTAGCCTTGATTAGCCTCATTTACATTCCCTTTTTCTTTCTGTCCGAGACATTTTCGTCATTTTCCACCTATTGCTGACCACTCTATCGAGGCCCAATCGGGCACGCCAACCCCGCCCCATCCACATTAGTCTGAATCTGACCCCATTTCCAGTTCTCCAGCTTTGACAAAGAGTCACCCAGGCCCGGAACGACCGCTGCCATCTCGCTCCACAGAGGCTGTCAGTCCTGCTGAGATTGTCCAGTATGTTCTGTTTTTGTTTCAGAATGAAGCATCCGCAGTAAGTTGCATTTGTCGTTCATTTAGACATGTTTGAGATGGTGAATAAGTATGTTTATCTGCATTTGTAAATGCATGAAATTCTGTTGTGGATGAACTAGCTCCGAATATCCAAAATAAGAAGGTCCTTTTCTTCTCATTGCCTGTCGAAAATTCAGTGCTTGTGACTTAATGTGGAATTTATTTTAGTGGCTCATGAGAGACTAAACCTCATAATCCTCGAACATACGAGATGGGGGAACAAAAGTACTTTGTGCAAACATTCCTCACACAACATGAGAAGCACTTGATGTTTCTACCCGGTATGGCCTCGGGGACCTTTCGCATGTTAGGGGAATGTGCTAACCACTACACTACAGAAACCGCTGGCGGTGCAGTAATCAATGGACTTGTGCAATGTTCAACCTCACTGTGTTGCTGCAGATTCTCATGGTTCGTCTGAGAGGCCATGTCACTTATTACAAGAAGACAGCCGTTTCTTTAAAACCGATGTCTCAACTTATAAAACAATCAGGAATCGAACTTTACAGACCTGAAGATAAGTTATGCTTGAAGTGGAAGTTAAATTGAGAAGGCAGGGCTTTCGAAAATAACCACCACCATATGGGTGCATGCATTTTTCTATTCCTCGTTGATGAAGACCAGTTACGAGATTGCGGCAATAGTCAGCAACAGACTAAACTGGAAGTACGAGAAGTTTCTGCTCGGTTTCGAACTTTTCGCGTGTTAGGCGAATGTGATAACCACTACACTACAGAAACAGCTGGCAATCAACGGACGTGTACAATGTGCAACCTCTCTGTGTTGCTGCAGATTCGCATGGTGAGGCTGAGAGGCCAGGCCACTTATTACAAGACGACTGCTGTTTCTTTCAAAAACAGATGTTTCAACATATAAAACCACAAGATATAGAAATTAGATCGAACTTAACATGATCTGCGTTAACTTCACAGGGACGTGACCCATCTAATCCACAGAGCCAAAGTGGAGAATTGAACTGACTGGAGAGCTGCATCTTAACGCTGACCTCCCGGACCTCGGCCTCCTGAAATGTTCCAAAGAAGCTCAACAAACACTCGAGGAACAGCAGCGCATCTTTCCACTGGGCTCAATACAGCTTGCACACTCATAGTGTGTGCAACAGTCTCACACTGTAAATGCTGCCCCCATTCTGTGTGTACTTCCATCGCAGATTTGGGTTTGAATCTTGTTTCCACTTCTTCTTTGTATCCGGGCGGTAGTTGTTGAGAGCTGGCACAGACACAGCGGCTAGAATGGCCTCATACTGTGGTGTAATTATCCTCTCATTCGATGCTCACCTCACTCTGTGGCCAGGGAACCCTAGGCCTTTTCTCATTTAATCTCTCCTGACTTGCACCCTGTCAGAGCGCTTTCCTGTTGTTCTGTTTGCTCCCACCAGGATTTGACTTGGTTAAAACGTCCGACATTTCTAACCCGCCCCGGTTTAAATGAAAGGTGATGGTGAAAGACGAGCTTTGTTGTCCTGTCGACAAATCCCGCCTGACTCGCTGAGTTGTTCCAGTATTTTCCGCAGATGTTAGATCGACTTTCGATGGCAATAACAGCGTGCTTCTGTTACGTTCCCGGGGCTCGTTGGTCTAGGGGTATGACATTCACTTACCTCTATTGACTAATTCCAGTTGATTCAGGCAGCTCGCTGTATGTTTCATTTTATTCAGTTCAACAACATCAGACTGTGTAATCTCTCTTCTACCTCCACCATCTGTTTATTTCCATCAAGTTATTTTCATTCCTTTCATTGGTATGTTTTACCCTCAGCATTGCCCCCCTCCCCCCAGCCCATACCATCCTACTTGAGCAACCCTGTCGCCAATTGTTCGCTGACACACTGCTTACTTTGTTCTGCTATTAACACATTCTGATCTCTTGAGGCGCCACTATCAGCACCTTTGTTAGCCTTGATTAGCCTCATTTACATTCCCTTTTTCTTTCTGTCCGAGACATTTTCGTCATTTTCCACCTATTGCTGACCACTCTATCGAGGCCCAATAGGGCACGCCAACCCCGCCCCATCCACATTAGTCTGAATCTGACCCCATTTCCAGTTCTCCAGCTTTGACAAAGAGTCACCCAGGCCCGGAACGACCGCTGCCATCTCGCTCCACAGAGGCTGTCAGTCCTGCTGAGATTGTCCAGTATGTTCTGTTTTTGTTTCAGAATGAAGCATCCGCAGTAAGTTACATTTGTCGTTTATTTAGACATGTTTGAGATGGTGAATAAGTATGTTTATCTGCATTTGTAAATGCATGAAATTCTGTTGTGGATGAACTAGCTCCGAATATCCAAAATAGGAAGGTCCTTTCCTTCTCTTTGCCTGTCGATAATTCAGTGCTTGTGACTTAATGTGGAATTTATTTTAGTGGCTCATGAGAGACTAAACCTCATAATCCTCGAACATACGAGATGGGGGAACAAAAGTACTTTGTGCAAACATTCCTCACACAACATGAGAAGCACTTGATGTTTCTACCCGGTATGGCCCCGGGGACCTTTCGCATGTTAGGGGAATGTGCTAACCACTACACTACAGAAACCGCTGGCGGTGCAGTAATCAATGGACTTATGCAATGTTCAACCTCACTGTGTTGCTGCAGCTTCTCATGGTTCGTCTGAGAGGCCATGTCACTTATGACAAGAAGACAGCCGTTTCTTTAAAACCGATGTCTCAACTTAGAAAACAATCAGGAATCGAAATTTACAGACCTGAAGATAAGTTATGTTTTGCTTGAAGTGGAAGTTAAATTGAGAAGGCAGGGCTTTCGAAAATAACCACAACCATACGGGTGCATGCATTTTGCTATTTCTCGGTGATGAAGACCAGTTATGAGATTGCGGCTGTAGTCAGCAACAGACTAACCTGGTAGTACGAGATGTTTCTGTCCGGTTTCGAACCGGGGACTTTTCGCGTGTGAGGCGAATGTGATAACCACTACACTACAGAAACAGCTGGCAATCCACGAACCTGTACAATGTGCAACCTCACTGTGCTGCTGCAGATTCGCATGGTGAGGCTGAGAGGCTAGGCCACTTATTACAAGACGACTGCCTTTTCTCATTTAATCTCTCCTGACTTGCACCCTGTCAGAGCGCTTTCCTGTTGTTCTGTTTGCTCCCACCGGGATTTGACTTGGTTAAAACGTCCGACATTTCTAACCCGTCCCGGTTTTAATGAAAGGTGATGGTGAAAGACGAGCTTTGTTGTCCTGTCGACAAATCCCGCCTGACTCGCTGAGTTGTTCCAGTATCTTCCGCAGATGTTGGATCAACTTTCGATGGCTATAACAGCGTGCTTCTGTGCCAGTTCCGCGGCTCGTTGGTCTAGGAGTATGATTCTCGCTTTGGGTGTCTCGATTGCGAAACTTGCGGGAGGTCCCGGGTTCAAATCCCGGACGAGCCCTTTGATAACGTTTTCTGTTGGTCAGGCGATATGTTTTCTTCATTTCTATGCGGCTCATTCGGCGGGATTCATTCACATTGGGTTTGCTTTGAGAAGCTGAGCTCACACAGCAGGGAACCAATAGGTTCGCGAGACAATCGCGACATTGTCTAAAAGCTTGTCTATGTGTGGACATTCACTTACCTCTATTGACTTATTCCAGTAGATTCAGGCAGCTCTCTGTATGTTTCATTTTATTCAGTTCAACAACATCAGACTGTGTAATCTCTCTTCTCCCTCCACCATCTGTTTATTTCCATCAAGTTATTTTCATTCCTTTCATTGGTACGTTTTACCCTCAGCATTGCCCCCCTCCCCCCAGCCCATACCATCCTACTTGAGCAATCTGATCCCTGTGGCCAATTGTTCGCTGACACACTGCTTACTTTGTTCTGCTATTAACACATTCTGATCTCTTGAGGCGCCACTATCAGCACCTTTGTTAGCCTTGATTAGCCTCATTTACATTCCCTTTTTCTTTCTGTCCGAGACATTTTCGTCATTTTCCACCTATTGCTGACCACTCTATCGAGGCCCAATCGGGCACGCCAACCCCGCCCCATCCACATTAGTCTGAATCTGACCCCATTTCCAGTTCTCCAGCTTTGACAAAGAGTCACCCAGGCCCGGAACGACCGCTGCCATCTCGCTCCACAGAGGCTGTCAGTCCTGCTGAGATTGTCCAGTATGTTCTGTTTTTGTTTCAGAATGAAGCATCTGCAGTAAGTTGCATTTGTCGTTCATTTAGACATGTTTGAGATGGTGAATAAGTATGTTTATCTGCATTTGTAAATGCATGAAATTCTGTTGTGGATGAACTAGCTCCGAATATCCAAAATAAGAAGGTCCTTTTCTTCTCATTGCCTGTCGAAAATTCAGTGCTTGTGACTTAATGTGGAATTTATTTTAGTGGCTCATGAGAGACTAAACCTCATAATCCTCGAACATACGAGATGGGGGAACAAAAGTACTTTGTGCAAACATTCCTCACACAACATGAGAAGCACTTGATGTTTCTACCCGGTATGGCCTCAGGGACCTTTCGCATGTTAGGGGAATGTGCTAACCACTACACTACAGAAACCGCTGGCGGTGCAGTAATCAATGAACTTGTGCAATGTTCAACCACACTGTGTTGCTGCAGATTCTCATGGTTCGTCTGAGAGGCCATGTCACTTATTACAAGAAGACAGCCGTTTCTTTAAAACCGATGTCTCAACTTATAAAACAATCAGGAATCGAACTTTACAGACCTGAAGATAAGTTATGCTTGAAGTGGAAGTTAAATTGAGAAGGCAGGGCTTTCGAAAATAACCACAACCATATGGGTGCATGCATTTTGCTATTCCTCGTTGATGAAGACCAGTTACGAGATTGCGGCAATAGTCAGCAACAGACTAAACTGGAAGTACGAGAAGTTTCTGCTCGGTTTCGAACTTTTCGCGTGTTAGCCGAATGTGATAACCACTACACTACAGAAACAGCTGGCAATCAACGGACGTGTACAATGTGCAACCTCTCTGTGTTGCTGCAGATTCGCATGGTGAGGCTGAGAGGCCAGGCCACTTATTACAAGACGACTGCTCTTTCTTTCAAAAACAGATGTTTCAACATATAAAACCACAAGATATAGAAATTAGATCGAACTTAACATGATCTGCGTTAACTTCACAGGGACGTGACCCATCTAATCCACAGAGCCAAAGTGGAGAATTGAACTGACTGGAGAGCTGCATCTTAACGCTGACCTCCCGGACCTCGGCCTCCTGAAATGTTCCAAAGAAGCTCAACAAACACTCGAGGAACAGCAGCGCATCTTTCCACTGGGCTCAATACAGCTTGCACTCTCATAGTGTGTGCAACAGTCTCACACTATAAATGCTGCCCCCATTCTGTGTGTACTTCCATCGCAGATTTGGGTTTGAATCTTGTTTCCACTTCTTCTTTGTATCCGGGCGGTAGTTGTTGAGAGCTGGCACAGACACAGCGGCTAGAATGGCCTCATACTGTGGTGTAATTATCCTCTCATTCGATGCTCACCTCACTCTGTGGCCAGGGAACCCTAGGCCTTTTCTCATTTAATCTCTCCTGACTTGCACCCTGTCAGAGCGCTTTCCTGTTGTTCTGTTTGCTCCCACCAGGATTTGACTTGGTTAAAACGTCCGACATTTCTAACCCGCCCCGGTTTAAATGAAAGGTGATGGTGAAAGACGAGCTTTGTTGTCCTGTCGACAAATCCCGCCTGACTCGCTGAGTTGTTCCAGTATTTTCCGCAGATGTTAGATCGACTTTCGATGGCAATAACAGCGTGCTTCTGTTACGTTCCCGGGGCTCGTTGGTCTAGGGGTATGACATTCACTTACCTCTATTGACTAATTCCAGTTGATTCAGGCAGCTCTCTGTATGTTTCATTTTATTCAGTTCAACAACATCAGACTGTGTAATCTCTCTTCTACCTCCACCATCTGTTTATTTCCATCAAGTTATTTTCATTCCTTTCATTGGTATGTTTTACCCTCAGCATTGCCCCCCTCCCCCCAGCCCATACCATCCTACTTGAGCAACCCTGTCGCCAATTGTTCGCTGACACACTGCTTACTTTGTTCTGCTATTAACACATTCTGATCTCTTGAGGCGCCACTATCAGCACCTTTGTTAGCCTTGATTAGCCTCATTTACATTCCCTTTTTCTTTCTGTCCGAGACATTTTCGTCATTTTCCACCTATTGCTGACCACTCTATCAAGGCCCAATAGGGCACGCCAACCCCGCCCCATCCACATTAGTCTGAATCTGACCCCATTTCCAGTTCTCCAGCTTTGACAAAGAGTCACCCAGGCCCGGAACGACCGCTGCCATCTCGCTCCACAGAGGCCGTCAGTCCTGCTGAGATTGTCCAGTATGTTCTGTTTTTGTTTCAGAATGAAGCATCCGCAGTAAGTTACATATGTCGTTTATTTAGACATGTTTGAGATGGTGAATAAGTATGTTTATCTGCATTTGTAAATGCATGAAATTCTGTTGTGGATGAACTAGCTCCGAATATCCAAAATAGGAAGGTCCTTTCCTTCTCTTTGCCTGTCGATAATTCAGTGCTTGTGACTTAATGTGGAATTTATTTTAGTGGCTCATGAGAGACTAAACCTCATAATCCTCGAACATACGAGATGGGGGAACAAAAGTACTTTGTGCAAACATTCCTCACACAACATGAGAAGCACTTGATGTTTCTACCCGGTATGGCCCCGGGGACCTTTCGCATGTTAGGGGAATGTGCTAACCACTACACTACAGAAACCGCTGGCGGTGCAGTAATCAATGGACTTATGCAATGTTCAACCTCACTGTGTTGCTGCAGCTTCTCATGGTTCGTCTGAGAGGCCATGTCACTTATGACAAGAAGACAGCCGTTTCTTTAAAACCGATGTCTCAACTTAGAAAACAATCAGGAATCGAAATTTACAGACCTGAAGATAAGTTATGTTTTGCTTGAAGTGGAAGTTAAATTGAGAAGGCAGGGCTTTCGAAAATAACCACAACCATACGGGTGCATGCATTTTGCTATTTTTCGGTGGTGAAGACCAGTTATGAGATTGCGGCAAAAGTCAGCAACAGAACAACCTGGTAGCCCGAGATGTTTCTGCCCGGTTTCGAACCGGGGACCTTTCGCGTGTGAGGCGAATGCGATAACCACTACACTACAGAAACAGCTGGCAATCCACGGACGTGTACAATGTGCAACCTCACTGTGCTGCTGCAGATTCGCATGGTGAGGCTGAGAGGCTAGGCCACTTATTACAAGACGACTGCCTTTTCTCATTTAATCACTCCTGACTTGCACCCTGTCAGAGCGCTTTCCTGTTGTTCTGTTTGCTCCCACCGGGATTTGACTTGGTTAAAACGTCCGACATTTCTAACCCGTCCCGGTTTTAATGAAAGGTGATGGTGAAAGACGAGCTTTGTTGTCCTGTCGACAAATCCCGCCTGACTCGCTGAGTTGTTCCAGTATCTTCCGCAGATGTTGGATCAACTTTCGATGGCTATAACAGCGTGCTTCTGTGCCAGTTCCGCGGCTCGTTGGTCTAGGAGTATGATTCTCGCTTTGGGTGTCTCGATTGCGAAACTTGCGGGAGGTCCCGGGTTCAAATCCCGGACGAGCCCTTTGATAACGTTTTCTGTTGGTCAGGCGATATGTTTTCTTCATTTCTATGCGGCTCATTCGGCGGGATTCATTCACATTGGGTTTGCTTTGAGAAGCTGAGCTCACACAGCAGGGAACCAATAGGTTCGCGAGACAATCGCGACATTGTCTAAAAGCTTGTCTATGTGTGGACATTCACTTACCTCTATTGACTTATTCCAGTAGATTCAGGCAGCTCTCTGTATGTTTCATTTTATTCAGTTCAACAACATCAGACTGTGTAATCTCTCTTCTCCCTCCACCATCTGTTTATTTCCATCAAGTTATTTTCATTCCTTCCATTGGTATGTTTTACCCTCAGCATTGCCCCCCTCCCCCCAGCCCATACCATCCTACTTGAGCAATCTGATCCCTGTGGCCAATTGTTCGCTGACACACTGCTTACTTTGTTCTGCTATTAACACATTCTGATCTCTTGAGGCGCCACTATCAGCACCTTTGTTAGCCTTGATTAGCCTCATTTACATTCCCTTTTTCTTTCTGTCCGAGACATTTTCGTCATTTTCCACCTATTGCTGACCACTCTATCGAGGCCCAATCGGGCACGCCAACCCCGCCCCATCCACATTAGACTGAATCTGACCCCATTTCCAGTTCTCCAGCTTTGACAAAGAGTCACCCAGGCCCGGAACGACCGCTGCCATCTCGCTCCACAGAGGCTGTCAGTCCTGCTGAGATTGTCCAGTATGTTCTGTTTTTGTTTCAGAATGAAGCATCCGCATAAGTTGCATTTGTCGTTCATTTAGACATGTTTGAGATGGTGAATAAGTATGTTTATCTGCATTTGTAAATGCATGAAATTCTGTTGTGGATGAACTAGCTCCGAATGTCCAAAATAAGAAGGTCCTTTTCTTCTCATTGCCTGTCGAAAATTCAGTGCTTGTGACTTAATGTGGAATTTATTTTAGTGGCTCATGAGAGACTAAACCTCATAATCCTCGAACATACGAGATGGGGGAACAAAAGTACTTTGTGCAAACATTCCTCACACAACATGAGAAGCACTTGATGTTTCTACCCGGTATGGCCTCGGGGACCTTTCCCATGTTAGGGGAATGTGCTAACCACTACACTACAGAAACCGCTGGCGGTGCAGTAATCAATGGACTTGTGCAATGTTCAACCTCACTGTGTTGCTGCAGATTCTCATGGTTCGTCTGAGAGGCCATGTCACTTATTACAAGAAGACAGCCGTTTCTTTAAAACCGATGTCTCAACTTATAAAACAATCAGGAATCGAACTTTACAGACCTGAAGATAAGTTATGCTTGAAGTGGAAGTTAAATTGAGAAGGCAGGGCTTTCGAAAATAACCACAACCATACGGGTGCATGCATTTTGCTATTCCTCGTTGATGAAGACCAGTTACGAGATTGCGGCAATAGTCAGCAACAGACTAAACTGGAAGTACGAGAAGTTTCTGCTCGGTTTCGAACTTTTCGCGTGTTAGGCGAATGTGATAACCACTACACTACAGAAACAGCTGGCAATCAACGGACGTGTACAATGTGCAACCTCTCTGTGTTGCTGCAGATTCGCATGGTGAGGCTGAGAGGCCAGGCCACTTATTACAAGACGACTGCTGTTTCTTTCAAAAACAGATGTTTCAACATATAAAACCACAAGATGTAGACATTAGATCGAACTTAACATGATCTGCGTTAACTTCACAGGGACGTGACCCATCTAATCCACAGAGCCAAAGTGGAGAATTGAACTGACTGGAGAGCTGCATCTTAACGCTGACCTCCCGGACCTCGGCCTCCTGAAATGTTCCAAAGAAGCTCAACAAACACTCGAGGACCAGCAGCGCATCTTTCCACTGGGCTCAATACAGCTTGCACACTCATAGTGTGTGCAACAGTCTCACACTGCAAATGCTGCCCCCATTCTGTGTGTACTTCCATCGCAGATTTGGGTTTGAATCTTGTTTCCACTTCTTCTTTGTATCCGGGCGGTAGTTGTTGAGAGCTGGCACAGACACAGCGGCTAGAATGGCCTCATACTGTGGTGTAATTATCCTCTCATTCGATGCTCACCTCACTCTGTGGCCAGGGAACCCTAGGCCTTTTCTCATTTAATCTCTCCTGACTTGCACCCTGTCAGAGCGCTTTCCTGTTGTTCTGTTTGCTCCCACCAGGATTTCACTTGGTTAAAACGTCCGACATTTCTAACCCGCCCCGGTTTAAATGAAAGGTGATGGTGAAAGACGAGCTTTGTTGTCCTGTCGACAAATCCCGCCTGACTCGCTGAGTTGTTCCAGTATTTTCCGCAGATGTTAGATCGACTTTCGATGGCAATAACAGCGTGCTTCTGTTACGTTCCCGGGGCTCGTTGGTCTAGGGTATGACATTCACTTACCTCTATTGACTAATTCCAGTTGATTCAGGCAGCCCTCTGTATATTTCATTTTATTCAGTTCAACAACATCAGACTGTGGAATCTCTCTTCTCCCTCCACCATCTGTTTATTTCCATCAAGTTATTTTCATTCCTTTCATTGGTATGTTTTACCCTCAGCATTGCCCCCCTCCCCCCAGCCCATACCATCCTACTTGAGCAACCCTGTCGCCAATTGTTCGCTGACACACTGCTTACTTTGTTCTGCTATTAACACATTCTGATGTCTTGAGGCGCCACTATCAGCACCTTTGTTAGCCTTGATTAGCCTCATTTACATTCCCTTTTTCTTTCTGTCCGAGACATTTTCGTCATTTTCCACCTATTGCTGACCACTCTATCGAGGTCCAATAGGGCACGCCAACCCCGCCCCATCCACATTAGTCTGAATCTGACCCCATTTCCAGTTCTCCAGCTTTGACAAAGAGTCACCCAGGCCCGGAACGACCGCTGCCATCTCGCTCCACAGAGGCTGTCAGTCCTGCTGAGATTGTCCAGTATGTTCTGTTTTTGTTTCAGAATGAAGCATCCGCAGTAAGTTGCATTTGTCGTTTATTTAGACATGTTTGAGATGGTGAATAAGTATGTTTATCTGCATTTGTAAATGCATGAAATTCTGTTGTGGATGAACTAGCTCCGAATATCCAAAATAGGAAGGTCCTTTTCTTCTCATTGCCTGTCGAAAATTCAGTGCTTGTGACTTAATGTGGAATTTATTTTAGTGGCTCATGAGAGGCTAAACCTCATAATCCTCGAACATACGAGATGGGGGAACAAAAGTACTTTGTGCAAACATTCCTCACACAACATGAGAAGCACTTGATGTTTCTACCCGGTATGGCCCCGGGGACCTTTCGCATGTTAGGGGAATGTGCTAACCACTACACTACAGAAACCGCTGGCGGTGCAGTAATCAATGGACTTATGCAATGTTCAACCTCACTGTGTTGCTGCAGCTTCTCATGGTTCGTCTGAGAGGCCATGTCACTTATGACAAGAAGACAGCCGTTTCTTTAAAACCGATGTCTCAACTTAGAAAACAATCAGGAATCGAAATTTACAGACCTGAAGATAAGTTATGTTTTGCTTGAAGTGGAAGTTAAATTGAGAAGGCAGGGCTTTCGAAAATAACCACAACCATACGGGTGCATGCATTTTGCTATTCCTCGGTGATGAAGACCAGTTATGAGATTGCGGCTGTAGTCAGCAACAGACTAACCTGGTAGTACGAGATGTTTCTGCCCGGTTTCGAACCGGGGACCTTTCGCGTGTGAGGCGAATGTGATAACCACTACACTACAGAAACAGCTGGCAATCCACGGACGTGTACAATGTGCAACCTCACTGTGCTGCTGCAGATTCGCATGGTGAGGCTGAGAGGCTAGGCCACTTATTACAAGACGACTGCCTTTTCTCATTTAATCTCTCCTGACTTGCACCCTGTCAGAGCGCTTTCCTGTTGTTCTGTTTGCTCCCACCGGGATTTGACTTGGTTAAAACGTCCGACATTTCTAACCCGTCCCGGTTTTAATGAAAGGTGATGGTGAAAGACGAGCTTTGTTGTCCTGTCGACAAATCCCGCCTGACTCGCTGAGTTGTTCCAGTATCTTCCGCAGATGTTGGATCAACTTTCGATGGCTATAACAGCGTGCTTCTGTGCCAGTTCCGCGGCTTGTTGGTCTAGGAGTATGATTCTCGCTTTGGGTGTCTCGATTGCGAAACTTGCGGGAGGTCCCGGGTTCAAATCCCGGGCGAGCCCTTTGCTAACGTTTTCTGTTGGTCAGGCGATATGTTTTCTTCATTTCTATGCGGCTCATTCGGCGGGATTCATTCACATTGGGTTTGCTTTGAGAAGCTGAGCTCACACAGCAGGGAACCAATAGGTTCGCGAGACAATCGCGACATTGTCTAAAAGCTTGTCTATGTGTGGACATTCACTTACCTCTATTGACTTATTCCAGTAGATTCAGGCAGCTCTCTGTATGTTTCATTTTATTCAGTTCAACAACATCAGACTGTGTAATCTCTCTTCTCCCTCCACCATCTGTTTATTTCCATCAAGTTATTTTCATTCCTTCCATTGGTATGTTTTACCCTCAGCATTGCCCCCCTCCCCCCAGCCCATACCATCCTACTTGAGCAATCTGATCCCTGTGGCCAATTGTTCGCTGACACACTGCTTACTTTGTTCTGCTATTAACACATTCTGATCTCTTGAGGCGCCACTATCAGCACCTTTGTTAGCCTTGATTAGCCTCATTTACATTCCCTTTTTCTTTCTGTCCGAGACATTTTCGTCATTTTCCACCTATTGCTGACCACTCTATCGAGGCCCAATCGGGCACGCCAACCCCGCCCCATCCACATTAGTCTGAATCTGACCCCATTTCCAGTTCTCCAGCTTTGACAAAGAGTCACCCAGGCCCGGAACGACCGCTGCCATCTCGCTCCACAGAGGCTGTCAGTCCTGCTGAGATTGTCCAGTATGTTCTGTTTTTGTTTCAGAATGAAGCATCCGCAGTAAGTTGCATTTGTCGTTCATTTAGACATGTTTGAGATGGTGAATAAGTATGTTTATCTGCATTTGTAAATGCATGAAATTCTGTTGTGGATGAACTAGCTCCGAATATCCAAAATAAGAAGGTCCTTTTCTTCTCATTGCCTGTCGAAAATTCAGTGCTTGTGACTTAATGTGGAATTTATTTTAGTGGCTCATGAGAGACTAAACCTCATAATCCTCGAACATACGAGATGGGGGAACAAAAGTACTTTGTGCAAACATTCCTCACACAACATGAGAAGCACTTGATGTTTCTACCCGGTATGGCCTCGGGGACCTTTCGCATGTTAGGGGAATGTGCTAACCACTACACTACAGAAACCGCTGGCGGTGCAGTAATCAATGGACTTGTGCAATGTTCAACCTCACTGTGTTGCTGCAGATTCTCATGGTTCGTCTGAGAGGCCATGTCACTTAATACAAGAAGACAGCCGTTTCTTTAAAACCGATGTCTCAACTTATAAAACAATCAGGAATCGAACTTTACAGACCTGAAGATAAGTTATGCTTGAAGTGGAAGTTAAATTGAGAAGGCAGGGCTTTCGAAAATAACCACAACCATATGGGTGCATGCATTTTTCTATTCCTCGTTGATGAAGACCAGTTACGAGATTGCGGCAATAGTCAGCAACAGACTAAACTGGAAGTACGAGAAGTTTCTGCTCGGTTTCGAACTTTTCGCGTGTTAGGCGAATGTGATAACCACTACACTACAGAAACAGCTGGCAATCAACGGACGTGTACAATGTGCAACCTCTCTGTGTTGCTGCAGATTCGCATGGTGAGGCTGAGAGGCCAGGCCACTTATTACAAGACGACTGCTGTTTCTTTCAAAAACAGATGTTTCAACATATAAAACCACAAGATATAGAAATTAGATCGAACTTAACATGATCTGCGTTAACTTCACAGGGACGTGACCCATCTAATCCACAGAGCCAAAGTGGAGAATTGAACTGACTGGAGAGCTGCATCTTAACGCTGACCTCACGGACCTCGGCCTCCTGAAATGTTCCAAAGAAGCTCAACAAACACTCGAGGAACAGCAGCGCATCTTTCCACTGGGCTCAATACAGCTTTCACACTCATAGTGTGTGCAACAGTCTCACACTGTAAATGCTGCCCCCATTCTGTGTGTACTTCCATCGCAGATTTGGGTTTGAATCTTGTTTCCACTTCTTCTTTGTATCCGGGCGGTAGTTGTTGAGAGCTGGCACAGACACAGCGGCTAGAATGGCCTCATACTGTGGTGTAATTATTCTCTCATTCGATGCTCACCTCACTCTGTGGCCAGGGAACCCTAGGCCTTTTCTCATTTAATCTCTCCTGACTTGCACCCTGTCAGAGCGCTTTCCTGTTGTTCTGTTTGCTCCCACCAGGATTTGGCTTGGTTAAAACGTCCGACATTTCTAACCTTCCCCGGTTTTAATGAAAGGTGATGGTGAAAGACGAGCTTTGTTGTCCTGTCGACAAATCCCGCCTGACTCGCTGAGTTGTTCCAGTATTTTCCGCAGATGTTAGATCGACTTTCGATGGCAATAACAGCGTGCTTCTGTTACGTTCCCGGGGCTCGTTGGTCTAGGGGTATGACATTCACTTACCTCTATTGACTAATTCCAGTTGATTCAGGCAGCTCTCTGTATGTTTCATTTTATTCAGTTCAACAACATCAGACTGTGTAATCTCTCTTCTACCTCCACCATCTGTTTATTTCCATCAAGTTATTTTCATTCCTTCCATTGGTATGTTTTACCCTCAGCATTGCCCCCCTCCCCCCAGCCCATACCATCCTACTTGAGCAACCCTGTCGCCAATTGTTCGCTGACACACTGCTTACTTTGTTCTGCTATTAACACATTCTGATCTCTTGACGCGCCACTATCAGCACCTTTGTTAGCCTTGATTAGCCTCATTTACATTCCCTTTTTCTTTCTGTCCGAGACATTTTCGTCATTTTCCACCTATTGCTGACCACTCTATCGAGGCCCAATAGGGCACGCCAACCCCGCCCCACCCACATTAGTCTGAATCTGACCCCATTTCCAGTTCTCCAGCTTTGACAAAGAGTCACCCAGGCCCGGAACGACCGCTGCCATCTCGCTCCACAGAGGCTGTCAGTCCTGCTGAGATTGTCCAGTATGTTCTGTTTTTGTTTCAGAATGAAGCATCCGCAGTAAGTTGCATTTGTCGTTTATTTAGACATGTTTGAGATGGTGAATAAGTATGTTTATCTGCATTTGTAAATGCATGAAATTCTGTTGTGGATGAACTAGCTCCGAATATCCAAAATAGGAAGGTCCTTTTCTTCTCATTGCCTGTCGAAAATTCAGTGCTTGTGACTTAATGTGGAATTTATTTTAGTGGCTCATGAGAGACTAAACCTCATAATCCTCGAACATACGAGATGGGGGAACAAAAGTACTTTGTGCAAACATTCCTCACACAACATGAGAAGCACTTGATGTTTCTACCCGGTATGGCCCCGGGGACCTTTCGCATGTTAGGGGAATGTGCTAACCACTACACTACAGAAACCGCAGGCGGTGCAGTAATCAATGGACTTATGCAATGTTCAACCTCACTGTGTTGCTGCAGCTTCTCATGGTTCGTCTGAGAGGCCATGTCACTTATGACAAGAAGACAGCCGTTTCTTTAAAACCGATGTCTCAACTTAGAAAACAATCAGGAATCGAAATTTACAGACCTGAAGATAAGTTATGTTTTGCTTGAAGTGGAAGTTAAATTGAGAAGGCAGGGCTTTCGAAAATAACCACAACCATACGGGTGCATGCATTTTGCTATTCCTCGGTGATGAAGACCAGTTACGAGATTGCGGCTGTAGTCAGCAACAGACTAACCTGGTAGTACGAGATGTTTCTGCCCGGTTTCGAACCGGGGACCTTTCGCGTGTGAGGCGAATGTGATAACCACTACACTACAGAGACAGCAGGCAATCCACGGACGTGTACAATGTGCAACCTCACTGTGCTGCTGCAGATTCGCATGGTGAGGCTGAGAGGCTACGCCACTTATTACAAGACGACTGCCTTTTCTCATTTAATCTCTCCTGACTTGCACCCTGTCAGAGCGCTTTCCTGTTGTTCTGTTTGCTCCCACCGGGATTTGACTTGGTTAAAACGTCCGACATTTCTAACCCGTCCCGGTTTTAATGAAAGGTGATGGTGAAAGACGAGCTTTGTTGTCCTGTCGACAAATCCCGCCTGACTCGCTGAGTTGTTCCAGTATCTTCCGCAGATGTTGGATCAACTTTCGATGGCTATAACAGCGTGCTTCTGTGCCAGTTCCGCGGCTCGTTGGTCTAGGAGTATGATTCTCGCTTTGGGTGTCTCGATTGCGAAACTTGCGGGAGGTCCCGGGTTCAAATCCCGGACGAGCCCTTTGCTAACGTTTTCTGTTGGTCAGGCGATATGTTTTCTTCATTTCTTTGCGGCTCATTCGGCGGGATTCATTCACATTGGGTTTGCTTTGAGAAGCTGAGCTCACACAGCAGGGAACCAATAGGTTCGCGAGACAATCGCGGCATTGTCTAAAAGCTTGTCTATGTGTGGACATTCACTTACCTCTATTGACTTATTCCAGTAGATTCAGGCAGCTCTCTGTATGTTTCATTTTATTCAGTTCAACAACATCAGACTGTGTAATCTCTCTTCTCCCTCCACCATCTGTTTATTTCCATCAAGTTATTTTCATTCCTTCCATTGGTATGTTTTACCCTCAGCATTGCCCCCCTCCCCCCAGCCCATACCATCCTACTTGAGCAATCTGATCCCTGTGGCCAATTGTTCGCTGACACACTGCTTACTTTGTTCTGCTATTAACACATTCTGATCTCTTGAGGCGCCACTATCAGCACCTTTGTTAGCCTTGATTAGCCTAATTTACATTCCCTTTTTCTTTCTGTCCGAGACATTTTCGTCATTTTCCACCTATTGCTGACCACTCTATCGAGGCCCAATCGGGCACGCCAACCCCGCCCCATCCACATTAGTCTGAATCTGACCCCATTTCCAGTTCTCCAGCTTTGACAAAGAGTCACCCAGGCCCGGAACGACCGCTGCCATCTCGCTCCACAGAGGCTGTCAGTCCTGCTGAGATTGTCCAGTATGTTCTGTTTTTGTTTCAGAATGAAGCATCCGCAGTAAGTTGCATTTGTCGTTCATTTAGACATGTTTGAGATGGTGAATAAGTATGTTTATCTGCATTTGTAAATGCATGAAATTCTGTTGTGGATGAACTAGCTCCGAATATCCAAAATAAGAAGGTCCTTTTCTTCTCATTGCCTGTCGAAAATTCAGTGCTTGTGACTTAATGTGGAATTTATTTTAGTGGCTCATGAGAGACTAAACCTCATAATCCTCGAACATACGAGATGGGGGAACAAAAGTACTTTGTGCAAACATTCCTCACACAACATGAGAAGCACTTGATGTTTCTACCCGGTATGGCCTCGGGGACCTTTCGCATGTTAGGGTAATGTGCTAACCACTACACTACAGAAACCGCTGGCGGTGCAGTAATCAATGGACTTGTGCAGTGTTCAACCTCACTGTGTTGCTGCAGATTCTCATGGTTCGTCTGAGAGGCCATGTCACTTATTACAAGAAGACAGCCGTTTCTTTAAAACCGATGTCTCAACTTATAAAACAATCAGGAATCGAACTTTACAGACCTGAAGATAGGTTATGCTTGAAGTGGAAGTTAAATTGAGAAGGCAGGGCTTTCGAAAATAACCACAACCATACGGGTGCATGCATTTTTCTATTCCTCGTTGATGAAGACCAGTTACGAGATTGCGGCAATAGTCAGCAACAGACTAAACTGGAAGTACGAGAAGTTTCTGCTCGGTTTCGAACTTTTCGCGTGTTAGGCGAATGTGATAACCACTACACTACAGAAACAGCTGGCAATCAACGGACGTGTACAATGTGCAACCTCTCTGTGTTGCTGCAGATTCGCATGGTGAGGCTGAGAGGCCAGGCCACTTATTACAAGACGACTGCTGTTTCTTTCAAAAACAGATGTTTCAACATATAAAACCACAAGATGTAGAAATTAGATCGAACTTAACATGATCTGCGTTAACTTCACAGGGACGTGACCCATCTAATCCACAGAGCCAAAGTGGAGAATTGAACTGACTGGAGAGCTGCATCTTAACGCTGACCTCCCGGACCTCGGCCTCCTGAAATGTTCCAAAGAAGCTCAACAAACACTCGAGGACCAGCAGCGCATCTTTCCACTGGGCTCAATACAGCTTGCACACTCATAGTGTGTGCAACAGTCTGACACTGTAAATGCTGCCCCACTCTGTGTGTACTTCCATCGCAGATTTGGGTTTGAATCTTGTTTCCACTTCTTCTTTGTATCCGGGCGGTAGTTGTTGAGAGCTGGCACAGACACAGCGGCTGGAATGGCCTCATACTGTGGTGTAATTATTCTCTCATTCGATGCTCACCTCACTCTGTGGCCAGGGAACCCTAGGCCTTTTCTCATTTAATCTCTCCTGACTTGCACCCTGTCAGAGCGCTTTCCTGTTGTTCTGTTTGCTCCCACCAGGATTTGACTTGGTTAAAACGTCCGACATTTCTAACCCGCCCCGGTTTAAATGAAAGGTGATGGTGAAAGACGAGCTTTGTTGTCCTGTCGACAAATCCCGCCTGACTCGCTGAGTTGTTCCAGTATTTTCCGCAGATGTTAGATCGACTTTCGATGGCAATAACAGCGTGCTTCTGTTACGTTCCCGGGGCTCGTTGGTCTAGGGGTATGACATTCACTTACCTCTATTGACTAATTCCAGTTGATTCAGGCAGCTCTCTGTATGTTTCATTTTATTCAGTTCAACAACATCAGACTGTGTAATCTCTCTTCTACCTCCACCATCTGTTTATTTCCATCAAGTTATTTTCATTCCTTTCATTGGTATGTTTTACCCTCAGCATTGCCCCCCAGCCCATACCATCCTACTTGAGCAACCCTGTCGCCAATTGTTCGCTGACACACTGCTTACTTTGTTCTGCTATTAACACATTCTGATCTCTTGAGGCGCCACTATCAGCACCTTTGTTAGCCTTGATTAGCCTCATTTACATTCCCTTTTTCTTTCTGTCCGAGACATTTTCGTCATTTTCCACCTATTGCTGACCACTCTATCGAGGCCCAATAGGGCACGCCAACCCCGCCCCATCCACATTAGTCTGAATCTGACCCCATTTCCAGTTCTCCAGCTTTGACAAAGAGTCACCCAGGCCCGGAACGACCGCTGCCATCTCGCTCCACAGAGGCTGTCAGTCCTGCTGAGATTGTCCAGTATGTTCTGTTTTTGTTTCAGAATGAAGCATCCGCAGTAAGTTGCATTTGTCGTTTATTTAGACATGTTTGAGATGGTGAATAAGTATGTTAATCTGCATTTGTAAATGCATGAAATTCTGTTGTGGATGAACTAGCTCCGAATGTCCAAAATAAGAAGGTCCTTTTCTTCTCATTGCCTGTCGATAATTCAGTGCTTGTGACTTAATGTGGAATTTATTTTAGTGGCTCATGAGAGACTAAACCTCATAATCCTCGAACATACGAGATGGGGGAACAAAAGTACTTTGTGCAAACATTCCTCACACAACATGAGAAGCACTGGATGTTTCTACCCGGTATGGCCTCGGGGACCTGTCCCATGTTAGGGGAATGTGCTAACCACTACACTACAGAAACCGCTGGCGGTGCAGTAATCAATGGACTTGTGCAATGTTCAACCTCACTGTGTTGCTGCAGATTCTCATGGTTCGTCTGAGAGGCCATGTCACTTATTACAAGAAGACAGCCGTTTCTTTAAAACCGATGTCTCAACTTATAAAACAATCAGGAATCGAACTTTACAGACCTGAAGATAAGTTATGCTTGAAGTGGAAATTAAATTGAGAAGGCAGGGCTTTCGAAAATAACCACAACCATACGGGTGCATGCATTTTGCTATTCCTCGTTGATGAAGACCAGTTACGAGATTGCGGCAATAGTCAGCAACAGACTAAACTGGAAGTACGAGAAGTTTCTGCTCGGTTTCGAACTTTTCGCGTGTTAGGCGAATGTGATAACCACTACACTATAGAAACAGCTGGAAATCAACGGACGTGTACAATGTGCAACCTCACTGTGTTGCTGCAGATTCGCATGGTGAGGCTGAGAGGCCAGGCCACTTATTACAAGACGACTGCTGTTTCTTTCAAAGCAGATGTTTCAACATATAAAACCACAAGATGTAGAAATTAGATCGAACTTAACATGATCTGCGTTAACTTCACAGGGACGTGACCCATCTAATCCACAGAGCCAAAGTGGAGAATTGAACTGACTGGAGAGCTGCATCTTAACGCTGACCTCCCGGACCTCGGCCTCCTGAAATGTTCCAAAGAAGCTCAACAAACACTCGAGGAACAGCAGCGCATCTTTCCACTGGGCTCAATACAGCTTTCACACTCATAGTGTGTGCAACAGTCTCACACTGTAAATGCTGCCCCCATTCTGTGTGTACTTCCATCGCAGATTTGGGTTTGAATCTTGTTTCCACTTCTTCTTTGTATCCGGGCGGTAGTTGTTGAGAGCTGGCACAGACACAGCGGCTAGAATGGCCTCATACTGTGGTGTAATTATTCTCTCATTCGATGCTCACCTCACTCTGTGGCCAGGGAACCCTAGGCCTTTTCTCATTTAATCTCTCCTGACTTGCACCCTGTCAGAGCGCTTTCCTGATGTTCTGTTTGCTCCCACCAGGATTTGGCTTGGTTAAAACGTCCGACATTTCTAACCTTCCCCGGTTTTAATGAAAGGTGATGGTGAAAGACGAGCTTTGTTGTCCTGTCGACAAATCCCGCCTGACTCGCTGAGTTGTTCCAGTATTTTCCGCAGATGTTAGATCGACTTTCGATGGCAATAACAGCGTGCTTCTGTTACGTTCCCGGGGCTCGTTGGTCTAGGGATATGACATTCACTTACCTCTATTGACTAATTCCAGTTGATTCAGGCAGCTCTCTGTATGTTTCATTTTATTCAGTTCAACAACATCAGACTGTGTAATCTCTCTTCTACCTCCACCATCTGTTTATTTCCATCAAGTTATTTTCATTCCTTCCATTGGTATGTTTTACCCTCAGCATTGCCCCCCTCCCCCCAGCCCATACCATCCTACTTGAGCAACCCTGTCGCCAATTGTTCGCTGACACACTGCTTACTTTGTTCTGCTATTAACACATTCTGATCTCTTGAGGCGCCACTATCAGCACCTTTGTTAGCCTTGATTAGCCTCATTTACATTCCCTTTTTCTTTCTGTCCGAGACATTTTCGTCATTTTCCACCTATTGCTGACCACTCTATCGAGGCCCAATATGGCACGCCAACCCCGCCCCATCCACATTAGTCTGAATCTGACCCCATTTCCAGTTCTCCAGCTTTGACAAAGAGTCACCCAGGCCCGGAACGACCGCTGCCATCTCGCTCCACAGAGGCTGTCAGTCCTGCTGAGATTGTCCAGTATGTTCTGTTTTTGTTTCAGAATGAAGCATCCGCAGTAAGTTGCATTTGTCGTTTATTTAGACATGTTTGAGATGGTGAATAAGTATGTTTACCTGCATTTGTAAATGCATGAAATTCTGTTGTGGATGAACTAGCTCCGAATATCCAAAATAGGAAGGTCCTTTTCTTCTCATTGCCTGCCGAAAATTCAGTGCTTGTGACTTAATGTGGAATTTATTTTAGTGGCTCATGAGAGACTAAACCTCATAATCCTCGAACATACGAGATGGGGGAACAAAAGTACTTTGTGCAAACATTCCTCACACAACATGAGAAGCACTTGATGTTTCTACCCGGTATGGCCCCGGGGACCTTTCGCATGTTAGGGGAATGTGCTAACCACTACACTACAGAAACCGCTGGCGGTGCAGTAATCAATGGACTTTTGCAATGTTCAACCTCACTGTGTTGCTGCAGCGTCTCATGGTTCGTCTGAGAGGCCATGTCACTTATGACAAGAAGACAGCCGTTTCTTTAAAACCGATGTCTCAACTTAGAAAACAATCAGGAATCGAAATTTACAGACCTGAAGATAAGTTATGTTTTGCTTGAAGTGGAAGTTAAATTGAGAAGGCAGGGCTTTCGAAAATAACCACAACCATACGGGTGCATGCAGTTTGCTATTTTTCGGTGATGAAGACCAGTTATGAGATTGCGGCAAAAGTCAGCAACCGAACAACCTGGTAGCCCGAGGTGTTTCTGCCCGGTTTCGAACCGGAGACCTTTCGCGTGTGAGGCGAACGTGATAACCACTACACTACAGAAACAGCTGGCAATCCACGGACGTGTACAATGTGCAACCTCACTGTGCTGCTGCAGATTCGCATGGTGAGGCTGAGATGCTAGGCCACTTATTACAAGACGACTGCCTTTTCTCATTTAATCTCTCCTGACTTGCACCCTGTCAGAGCGCTTTCCTGTTGTTCTGTTTGCTCCCACCGGGATTTGACTTGGTTAAAACGTCCGACATTTCTAACCCGTCCCGGTTTTAATGAAAGGTGATGGTGAAAGACGAGCTTTGTTGTCCTGTCGACAAATCCCGCCTGACTCGCTGAGTTGTTCCAGTATCTTCCGCAGATGTTGGATCAACTTTCGATGGCTATAACAGCGTGCTTCTGTGCCAGTTCCGCGGCTCGTTGGTCTAGGAGTATGATTCGCGCTTTGGGTGTCTCGATTGCGAAACTTGCGGGAGGTCCCGGGTTCAAATCCCGGACGAGCCCTTTGATAACGTTTTCTGTTGGTCAGGCGATATGTTTTCTTCATTTCTATGCGGCTCATTCGGCGGGATTCATTCACATTGGGTTTGCTTTGAGAAGCTGAGCTCACACAGCAGGGAACCAATAGGTTCGCGAGACAATCGCGACATTGTCTAAAAGCTTGTCTATGTGTGGACATTCACTTACCTCTATTGACTTATTCCAGTAGATTCAGGCAGCTCTCTGTATGTTTCATTTTATTCAGTTCAACAACATCAGACTGTGTAATCTCTCTTCTCCCTCCACCATCTGTTTATTTCCATCAAGTTATTTTCATTCCTTCCATTGGTATGTTTTACCCTCAGCATTGCCCCCCTCCCCCCAGCCCATACCATCCTACTTGAGCAATCTGATCCCTGTGGCCAATTGTTCGCTGACACACTGCTTACTTTGTTCTGCTATTAACACATTCTGATCTCTTGAGGCGCCACTATCAGCACCTTTGTTAGCCTTGATTAGCTCATTTACATTCCCTTTTTCTTTCTGTCCGAGACATTTTCGTCATTTTCCACCTATTGCTGACCACTCTATCGAGGCCCAATCGGGCACGCCAACCCCGCCCCATCCACATTAGTCTGAATCTGACCCCATTTCCAGTTCTCCAGCTTTGACAAAGAGTCACCCAGGCCCGGAACGACCGCTGCCATCTCGCTCCACAGAGGCTGTCAGTCCTGCTGAGATTGTCCAGTATGTTCTGTTTTTGTTTCAGAATGAAGCATCCGCAGTAAGTTGCATTTGTCGTTTATTTAGACATGTTTGAGATGGTGAATAAGTATGTTAATCTGCATTTGTAAATGCATGAAATTCTGTTGTGGATGAACTAGCTCCGAATGTCCAAAATAAGAAGGTCCTTTTCTTCTCATTGCCTGTCGATAATTCAGTGCTTGTGACTTAATGTGGAATTTATTTTAGTGGCTCATGAGAGACTAAACCTCATAATCCTCGAACATACGAGATGGGGGAACAAAAGTACTTTGTGCAAACATTCCTCACACAACATGAGAAGCACTTGATGTTTCTACCCGGTATGGCCTCGGGGACCTTTCCCATGTTAGGGGAATGTGCTAACCACTACACTACAGAAACCGCTGGCGGTGCAGTAATCAATGGACTTGTGCAATGTTCAACCTCACTGTGTTGCTGCAGATTCTCATGGTTCGTCTGAGAGGCCATGTCACTTATGACAAGAAGACAGCCGTTTCTTTAAAACCGATGTCTCAACTTATAAAACAATCAGGAATCGAACTTTACAGACCTGAAGATAAGTTATGCTTGAAGTGGAAGTTAAATTGAGAAGGCAGGGCTTTCGAAAATAACCACAACCATACGGGTGCATGCATTTTGCTATTCCTCGTTGATGAAGACCAGTTACGAGATTGCGGCAATAGTCAGCAACAGACTAAACTGGAAGTACGAGAACTTTCTGCTCGGTTTCGAACTTTTCGCGTGTTAGGCGAATGTGATAACCACTACACTATAGAAACAGATGGAAATCAACGGACGTGTACAATGTGCAACCTCACTGTGTTGCTGCAGATTCGCATGGTGAGGCTGAGAGGCCAGGCCACTTATTACAAGACGACTGCTGTTTCTTTCAAAGCAGATGTTTCAACATATAAAACCACAAGATGTAGAAATTAGATCGAACTTAACATGATCTGCGTTAACTTCACAGGGACGTGACCCATCTAATCCACAGAGCCAAAGTGGAGAATTGAACTGACTGGAGAGCTGCATCTTAACGCTGACCTCCCGGACCTCGGCCTCCTGAAATGTTCCAAAGAAGCTCAACAAACACTCGAGGAACAGCAGCGCATCTTTCCACTGGGCTCAATACAGCTTGCACACTCATAGTGTGTGCAACAGTCTCACACTGTAAATGCTGCCCCCATTCTGTGTGTACTTCCATCGCAGATTTGGGTTTGAATCTTGTTTCCACTTCTTCTTTGTATCCGGGCGGTAGTTGTTGAGAGCTGGCACAGACACAGCGGCTAGAATGGCCTCATACTGTGGTGTAATTATTCTCTCATTCGATGCTCACCTCACTCTGTGGCCAGGGAACCCTCGGCCTTTTCTCATTTATTCTCTCCTGACTTGCACCCTGTCAGACCGCTTTCCTGTTGTTCTGTTTGCTCCCACCAGGATTTGGCTTGGTTAAAACGTCCGACATTTCTAACCTTCCCCGGTTTTAATGAAAGGTGATGGTGAAAGACGAGCTTTGTTGTCCTGTCGACAAATCCCGCCTGACTCGCTGAGTTGTTCCAGTATTTTCCGCAGATGTTAGATCGACTTTCGATGGCAATAACAGCGTGCTTCTGTTACGTTCCCGGGGCTCGTTGGTCTAGGGGTATGACATTCACTTACCTCTATTGACTAATTCCAGTTGATTCAGGCAGCTCTCTGTATGTTTCATTTTATTCAGTTCAACAACATCAGACTGTGTAATCTCTCTTCTACCTCCACCATCTCTTTATTTCCATCAAGTTATTTTCATTCCTTCCATTGGTATGTTTTACCCTCAGCATTGCCCCCCTCCCCCCAGCCCATACCATCCTACTTGAGCAACCCTGTCGCCAATTGTTCGCTGACACACTGCTTACTTTGTTCTGCTATTAACACATTCTGATCTCTTGAGGCGCCACTATCAGCACCTTTGTTAGCCTTGATTAGCCTCATTTACATTCCCTTTTTCTTTCTGTCCGAGACATTTTCGTCATTTTCCACCTATTGCTGACCACTCTATCGAGGCCCAATAGGGCACGCCAACCCCGCCCCATCCACATTAGTCTGAATCTGACCCCATTTCCAGTTCTCCAGCTTTGACAAAGAGTCACCCAGGCCCGGAACGACCGCTGCCATCTCGCTCCACAGAGGCTGTCAGTCCTGCTGAGATTGTCCAGTATGTTCTGTTTTTGTTTCAGAATGAAGCATCCGCAGTAAGTTGCATTTGTCGTTTATTTAGACATGTTTGAGATGGTGAATAAGTATGTTTATCTGCATTTGTAAATGCATGAAATTCTGTTGTGGATGAACTAGCTCCGAATATCCAAAATAGGAAGGTCCTTTTCTTCTCATTGCCTGTCGAAAATTCAGTGCTTGTGACTTAATGTGGAATTTATTTTAGTGGCTCATGAGAGACTAAACCTCATAATCCTCGAACATACGAGATGGGGGAACAAAAGTACTTTGTGCAAACATTCCTCACACAACATGAGAAGCACTTGATGTTTCTACCCGGTATGGCCTCGGGGACCTTTCCCATGTTAGGGGAATGTGCTAACCACTACACTACAGAAACCGCTGGCGGTGCAGTAATCAATGGACTTGTGCAATGTTCAACCTCACTGTGTTGCTGCAGATTCTCATGGTTCGTCTGAGAGGCCATGTCACTTATTACAAGAAGACAGCCGTTTCTTTAAAACAGATGTCTCAACTTAGAAAACAATCAGGAATCGAAATTTACAGACCTGAAGATAAGTTATGTTTTGCTTGAAGTGGAAGTTAAATTGAGAAGGCAGGGCTTTCGAAAATAACCACAACCATACGGGTGCATGCATTTTGCTATTCCTCGTTGATGAAGACCAGTTACGAGATTGCGGCAATAGTCAGCAACAGACTAAACTGGAAGTACGAGAACTTTCTGCTCGGTTTCGAACTTTTCGCGTGTTAGGCGAATGTGATAACCACTACACTATAGAAACAGATGGAAATCAACGGACGTGTACAATGTGCAACCTCACTGTGTTGCTGCAGATTCGCATGGTGAGGCTGAGAGGCCAGGCCACTTATTACAAGACGACTGCTGTTTCTTTCAAAGCAGATGTTTCAACATATAAAACCACAAGATGTAGAAATTAGATCGAACTTAACATGATCTGCGTTAACTTCACAGGGACGTGACCCATCTAATCCACAGAGCCAAAGTGGAGAATTGAACTGACTGGAGAGCTGCATCTTAACGCTGACCTCCCGGACCTCGGCCTCCTGAAATGTTCCAAAGAAGCTCAACAAACACTCGAGGAACAGCAGCGCATCTTTCCACTGGGCTCAATACAGCTTGCACACTCATAGTGTGTGCAACAGTCTCACACTGTAAATGCTGCCCCCATTCTGTGTGTACTTCCATCGCAGATTTGGGTTTGAATCTTGTTTCCACTTCTTCTTTGTATCCGGGCGGTAGTTGTTGAGAGCTGGCACAGACACAGCGGCTAGAATGGCCTCATACTGTGGTGTAATTATTCTCTCATTCGATGCTCACCTCACTCTGTGGCCAGGGAACCCTCGGCCTTTTCTCATTTAATCTCTCCTGACTTGCACCCTGTCAGACCGCTTTCCTGTTGTTCTGTTTGCTCCCACCAGGATTTGGCTTGGTTAAAACGTCCGACATTTCTAACCTTCCCCGGTTTTAATGAAAGGTGATGGTGAAAGACGAGCTTTGTTGTCCTGTCGACAAATCCCGCCTGACTCGCTGAGTTGTTCCAGTATTTTCCGCAGATGTTAGATCGACTTTCGATGGCAATAACAGCGTGCTTCTGTTACGTTCCCGGGGCTCGTTGGTCTAGGGGTATGACATTCACTTACCTCTATTGACTAATTCCAGTTGATTCAGGCAGCTCTCTGTATGTTTCATTTTATTCAGTTCAACAACATCAGACTGTGTAATCTCTCTTCTACCTCCACCATCTCTTTATTTCCATCAAGTTATTTTCATTCCTTCCATTGGTATGTTTTACCCTCAGCATTGCCCCCCTCCCCCCAGCCCATACCATCCTACTTGAGCAACCCTGTCGCCAATTGTTCGCTGACACACTGCTTACTTTGTTCTGCTATTAACACATTCTGATCTCTTGAGGCGCCACTATCAGCACCTTTGTTAGCCTTGATTAGCCTCATTTACATTCCCTTTTTCTTTCTGTCCGAGACATTTTCGTCATTTTCCACCTATTGCTGACCACTCTATCGAGGCACAATAGGGCACGCCAACCCCGCCCCATCCACATTAGTCTGAATCTGACCCCATTTCCAGTTCTCCAGCTTTGACAAAGAGTCACCCAGGCCCGGAACGACCGCTGCCATCTCGCTCCACAGAGGCTGTCAGTCCTGCTGAGATTGTCCAGTATGTTCTGTTTTTGTTTCAGAATGAAGCATCCGCAGTAAGTTGCATTTGTCGTTTATTTAGACATGTTTGAGATGGTGAATAAGTATGTTTATCTGCATTTGTAAATGCATGAAATTCTGTTGTGGATGAACTAGCTCCGAATATCCAAAATAGGAAGGTCCTTTTCTTCTCATTGCCTGTCGAAAATTCAGTGCTTGTGACTTAATGTGGAATTTATTTTAGTGGCTCATGAGAGACTAAACCTCATAATCCTCGAACATACGAGATGGGGGAACAAAAGTACTTTGTGCAAACATTCCTCACACAACATGAGAAGCACTTGATGTTTCTACCCGGTATGGCCTCGGGGACCTTTCCCATGTTAGGGGAATGTGCTAACCACTACACTACAGAAACCGCTGGCGGTGCAGTAATCAATGGACTTGTGCAATGTTCAACCTCACTGTGTTGCTGCAGATTCTCATGGTTCGTCTGAGAGGCCATGTCACTTATTACAAGAAGACAGCCGTTTCTTTAAAACAGATGTCTCAACTTAGAAAACAATCAGGAATCGAAATTTACAGACCTGAAGATAAGTTATGTTTTGCTTGAAGTGGAAGTTAAATTGAGAAGGCAGGGCTTTCGAAAATAACCACAACCATACGGGTGCATGCATTTTGCTATTCCTCGTTGATGAAGACCAGTTACGAGATTGCGGCAATAGTCAGCAACAGACTAAACTGGAAGTACGAGAACTTTCTGCTCGGTTTCGAACTTTTCGCGTGTTAGGCGAATGTGATAACCACTACACTATAGAAACAGATGGAAATCAACGGACGTGTACAATGTGCAACCTCACTGTGTTGCTGCAGATTCGCATGGTGAGGCTGAGAGGCCAGGCCACTTATTACAAGACGACTGCTGTTTCTTTCAAAGCAGATGTTTCAACATATAAAACCACAAGATGTAGAAATTAGATCGAACTTAACATGATCTGCGTTAACTTCACAGGGACGTGACCCATCTAATCCACAGAGCCAAAGTGGAGAATTGAACTGACTGGAGAGCTGCATCTTAACGCTGACCTCCCGGACCTCGGCCTCCTGAAATGTTCCAAAGAAGCTCAACAAACACTCGAGGAACAGCAGCGCATCTTTCCACTGGGCTCAATACAGCTTGCACACTCATAGTGTGTGCAACAGTCTCACACTGTAAATGCTGCCCCCATTCTGTGTGTACTTCCATCGCAGATTTGGGTTTGAATCTTGTTTCCACTTCTTCTTTGTATCCGGGCGGTAGTTGTTGAGAGCTGGCACAGACACAGCGGCTAGAATGGCCTCATACTGTGGTGTAATTATTCTCTCATTCGATGCTCACCTCACTCTGTGGCCAGGGAACCCTAGGCCTTTTCTCATTTAATCTCTCCTGACTTGCACCCTGTCAGACCGCTTTCCTGTTGTTCTGTTTGCTCCCACCAGGATTTGGCTTGGTTAAAACGTCCGACATTTCTAACCTTCCCCGGTTTTAATGAAAGGTGATGGTGAAAGACGAGCTTTGTTGTCCTGTCGACAAATCCCGCCTGACTCGCTGAGTTGTTCCAGTATTTTCCGCAGATGTTAGATCGACTTTCGATGGCAATAACAGCGTGCTTCTGTTACGTTCCCGGGGCTCGTTGGTCTAGGGGTATGACATTCACTTACCTCTATTGACTAATTCCAGTTGATTCAGGCAGCTCTCTGTATGTTTCATTTTATTCAGTTCAACAACATCAGACTGTGTAATCTCTCTTCTACCTCCACCATCTGTTTATTTCCATCAAGTTATTTTCATTCCTTTCATTGGTATGTTTTACCCTCAGCATTGCCCCCCTCCCCCCAGCCCATACCATCCTACTTGAGCAACCCTGTCGCCAATTGTTCGCTGACACACTGCTTACTTTGTTCTGCTATTAACACATTCTGATCTCTTGAGGCGCCACTATCAGCACCTTTGTTAGCCTTGATTAGCCTCATTTACATTCCCTTTTTCTTTCTGTCCGAGACATTTTCGTCATTTTCCACCTATTGCTGACCACTCTATCGAGGCCCAATAGGGCACGCCAACCCCGCCCCATCCACATTAGTCTGAATCTGACCCCATTTCCAGTTCTCCAGCTTTGACAAAGAGTCACCCAGGCCCGGAACGACCGCTGCCATCTCGCTCCACAGAGGCTGTCAGTCCTGCTGAGATTGTCCAGTATGTTCTGTTTTTGTTTCAGAATGAAGCATCCGCACTAAGTTACATTTGTCGTTTATTTAGACATGTTTGAGATGGTGAATAAGTATGTTTATCTGCATTTGTAAATGCATGAAATTCTGTTGTGGATGAACTAGCTCCGAATATCCAAAATAGGAAGGTCCTTTCCTTCTCTTTGCCTGTCGATAATTCAGTGCTTGTGACTTAATGTGGAATTTATTTTAGTGGCTCATGAGAGACTAAACCTCATAATCCTCGAACATACGAGATGGGGGAACAAAAGTACTTTGTGCAAACATTCCTCACACAACATGAGAAGCACTTGATGTTTCTACCCGGTATGGCCCCGGGGACCTTTCGCATGTTAGGGGAATGTGCTAACCACTACACTACAGAAACCGCTGGCGGTGCAGTAATCAATGGACTTATGCAATGTTCAACCTCACTGTGTTGCTGCAGCTTCTCATGGTTCGTCTGAGAGGCCATGTCACTTATGACAAGAAGACAGCCGTTTCTTTAAAACCGATGTCTCAACTTAGAAAACAATCAGGAATCGAAATTTACAGACCTGAAGATAAGTTATGTTTTGCTTGAAGTGGAAGTTAAATTGAGAAGGCAGGGCTTTCGAAAATAACCACAACCATACGGGTGCATGCATTTTGCTATTTCTCGGTGATGAAGACCAGTTATGAGATTGCGGCTGTAGTCAGCAACAGACTAACCTGGTAGTACGAGATGTTTCTGTCCGGTTTCGAACCGGGGACTTTTCGCGTGTGAGGCGAATGTGATAACCACTACACTACAGAAACAGCTGGCAATCCACGGACCTGTACAATGTGCAACCTCACTGTGCTGCTGCAGATTCGCATGGTGAGGCTGAGAGGCTAGGCCACTTATTACAAGACGACTGCCTTTTCTCATTTAATCTCTCCTGACTTGCACCCTGTCAGAGCGCTTTCCTGTTGTTCTGTTTGCTCCCACCGGGATTTGACTTGGTTAAAACGTCCGACATTTCTAACCCGTCCCGGTTTTAATGAAAGGTGATGGTGAAAGACGAGCTTTGTTGTCCTGTCGACAAATCCCGCCTGACTCGCTGAGTTGTTCCAGTATCTTCCGCAGATGTTGGATCAACTTTCGATGGCTATAACAGCGTGCTTCTGTGCCAGTTCCGCGGCTCGTTGGTCTAGGAGTATGATTCTCGCTTTGGGTGTCTCGATTGCGAAACTTGCGGGAGGTCCCGGGTTCAAATCCCGGACGAGCCCTTTGATAACGTTTTCTGTTGGTCAGGCGATATGTTTTCTTCATTTCTATGCGGCTCATTCGGCGGGATTCATTCACATTGGGTTTGCTTTGAGAAGCTGAGCTCACACAGCAGGGAACCAATAGGTTCGCGAGACAATCGCGACATTGTCTAAAAGCTTGTCTATGTGTGGACATTCACTTACCTCTATTGACTTATTCCAGTAGATTCAGGCAGCTCTCTGTATGTTTCATTTTATTCAGTTCAACAACATCAGACTGTGTAATCTCTCTTCTCCATCCACCATCTGTTTATTTCCATCAAGTTATTTTCATTCCTTCCATTGGTATGTTTTACCCTCAGCATTGCCCCCCTCCCCCCAGCCCATACCATCCGACTTGAGCAATCTGATCCCTGTGGCCAATTGTTCGCTGACACACTGCTTACTTTGTTCTGCTATTAACACATTCTGATCTCTTGAGGCGCCACTATCAGCACCTTTGTTAGCCTTGATTAGCCTCATTTACATTCCCTTTTTCTTTCTGTCCGAGACATTTTCGTCATTTTCCACCTATTGCTGACCACTCTATCGAGGCCCAATCGGGCACGCCAACCCCGCCCCATCCACATTAGTCTGAATCTGACCCCATTTCCAGTTCTCCAGCTTTGACAAAGAGTCACCCAGGCCCGGAACGACCGCTGCCATCTCGCTCCACAGAGGCTGTCAGTCCTGCTGAGATTGTCCAGTATGTTCTGTTTTTGTTTCAGAATGAAGCATCCGCAGTAAGTTGCATTTGTCGTTCATTTAGACATGTTTGAGATGGTGAATAAGTATGTTTATCTGCATTTGTAAATGCATGAAATTCTGTTGTGGATGAACTAGCTCCGAATATCCAAAATAAGAAGGTCCTTTTCTTCTCATTGCCTGTCGAAAATTCAGTGCTTGTGACTTAATGTGGAATTTATTTTAGTGGCTCATGAGAGACTAAACCTCATAATCCTCGAACATACGAGATGGGGGAACAAAAGTACTTTGTGCAAACATTCCTCACACAACATGAGAAGCACTTGATGTTTCTACCCGGTATGGCCTCGGGGACCTTTCGCATGTTAGGGGAATGTGCTAAGCACTACACTACAGAAACCGCTGGCGGTGCAGTAATCAATGGACTTGTGCAGTGTTCAACCTCACTGTGTTGCTGCAGATTCTCATGGTTCGTCTGAGAGGCCATGTCACTTATTACAAGAAGACAGCCGTTTCTTTAAAACCGATGTCTCAACTTATAAAACAATCAGGAATCGAACTTTACAGACCTGAAGATAAGTTATGTTTTGCTTGAAGTGGAAGTTAAATTGAGAAGGCAGGGCTTTCGAAAATAACCACAACCATACGGGTGCATGCATTTTGCTATTCCTCGTTGATGAAGACCAGTTACGAGATTGCGGCAATAGTCAGCAACAGACTAAACTGGAAGTACGAGAAGTTTCTGCTCGGTTTCGAACTTTTCGCGTGTTAGGCGAATGTGATAACCACTACACTATAGAAACAGATGGAAATCAACGGACGTGTACAATGTGCAACCTCACTGTGTTGCTGCAGATTCGCATGGTGAGGCTGAGAGGCCAGGCCACTTATTACAAGACGACTGCTGTTTCTTTCAAAGCAGATGTTTCAACATATAAAACCACAAGATGTAGAAATTAGATCGAACTTAACATGATCTGCGTTAACTTCACAGGGACGTGACCCATCTAATCCACAGAGCCAAAGTGGAGAATTGAACTGACTGGAGAGCTGCATCTTAACGCTGACCTCCCGGACCTCGGCCTCCTGAAATGTTCCAAATAAGCTCAACAAACACTCGAGGAACAGCAGCGCATCTTTCCACTGGGCTCAATACAGCTTGCACACTCATAGTGTGTGCAACAGTCTCACACTGTAAATGCTGCCCCCATTCTGTGTGTACTTCCATCGCAGATTTGGGTTTGAATCTTGTTTCCACTTCTTCTTTGTATCCGGGCGGTAGTTGTTGAGAGCTGGCACAGACACAGCGGCTAGAATGGCCTCATACTGTGGTGTAATTATTCTCTCATTCGATGCTCACCTCACTCTGTGGCCAGGGAACCCTAGGCCTTTTCTCATTTAATCTCTCCTGACTTGCACCCTGTCAGACCGCTTTCCTGTTGTTCTGTTTGCTCCCACCAGGATTTGGCTTGGTTAAAACGTCCGACATTTCTAACCTTCCCCGGTTTTAATGAAAGGTGATGGTGAAAGACGAGCTTTGTTGTCCTGTCGACAAATCCCGCCTGACTCGCTGAGTTGTTCCAGTATTTTCCGCAGATGTTAGATCGACTTTCGATGGCAATAACAGCGTGCTTCTGTTACGTTCCCGGGGCTCGTTGGTCTAGGGGTATGACATTCACTTACCTCTATTGACTAATTCCAGTTGATTCAGGCAGCTCTCTGTATGTTTCATTTTATTCAGTTCAACAACATCAGACTGTGTAATCTCTCTTCTACCTCCACCATCTCTTTATTTCCATCAAGTTATTTTCATTCCTTCCATTGGTATGTTTTACCCTCAGCATTGCCCCCCTCCACCCAGCCCATACCATCCTACTTGAGCAACCCTGTCGCCAATTGTTCGCTGACACACTGCTTACTTTGTTCTGCTATTAACACATTCTGATCTCTTGAGGCGCCACTATCAGCACCTTTGTTAGCCTTGATTAGCCTCATTTACATTCCCTTTTTCTTTCTGTCCGAGACATTTTCGTCATTTTCCACCTATTGCTGACCACTCTATCGAGGCCCAATAGGGCACGCCAACCCCGCCCCATCCACATTAGTCTGAATCTGACCCCATTTCCAGTTCTCCAGCTTTGACAAAGAGTCACCCAGGCCCGGAACGACCGCTGCCATCTCGCTCCACAGAGGCTGTCAGTCCTGCTGAGATTGTCCAGTATGTTCTGTTTTTGTTTCCGAATGAAGCATCCGCAGTAAGTTGCATTTGTCGTTTATTTAGACATGTTTGAGATGGTGAATAAGTATGTTTATCTGCATTTGTAAATGCATGAAATTCTGTTGTGGATGAACTAGCTCCGAATATCCAAAATAGGAAGGTCCTTTTCTTCTCAATGCCTGTCGAAAATTCAGTGCTTGTGACTTAATGTGGAATTTATTTTAGTGGCTCATGAGAGACTAAACCTCATAATCCTCGAACATACGAGATGGGGGAACAAAAGTACTTTGTGCAAACATTCCTCACACAACATGAGAAGCACTTGATGTTTCTACCCGGTATGGCCCCGGGGACCTTTCGCATGTTAGGGGAATGTGCTAACCACTACACTACAGAAACCGCTGGCGGTGCAGTAATCAATGGACTTATGCAATGTTCAACCTCACTGTGTTGCTGCAGCTTCTCATGGTTCGTCTGAGAGGCCATGTCACTTATGACAAGAAGACAGCCGTTTCTTTAAAACCGATGTCTCAACTTAGAAAACAATCAGGAATCGAAATTTACAGACCTGAAGATAAGTTATGTTTTGCTTGAAGTGGAAGTTAAATTGAGAAGGCAGGGCTTTCGAAAATAACCACAACCATACGGGTGCATGCATTTTGCTATTTCTCGGTGATGAAGACCAGTTATGAGATTGCGGCTGTAGTCAGCAACAGACTAACCTGGTAGTACGAGATGTTTCTGTCCGGTTTCGAACCGGGGACTTTTCGCGTGTGAGGCGAATGTGATAACCACTACACTACAGAAACAGCTGGCAATCCACGGACCTGTACAATGTGCAACCTCACTGTGCTGCTGCAGATTCGCATGGTGAGGCTGAGAGGCTAGGCCACTTATTACAAGACGACTGCCTTTTCTCATTTAATCTCTCCTGACTTGCACCCTGTCAGAGCGCTTTCCTGTTGTTCTGTTTGCTCCCACCGGGATTTGACTTGGTTAAAACGTCCGACATTTCTAACCCGTCCCGGTTTTAATGAAAGGTGATGGTGAAAGACGAGCTTTGTTGTCCTGTCGACAAATCCCGCCTGACTCGCTGAGTTGTTCCAGTATCTTCCGCAGATGTTGGATCAACTTTCGATGGCTATAACAGCGTGCTTCTGTGCCAGTTCCGCGGCTCGTTGGTCTAGGAGTATGATTCTCGCTTTGGGTGTCTCGATTGCGAAACTTGCGGGAGGTCCCGGGTTCAAATCCCGGACGAGCCCTTTGATAACGTTTTCTGTTGGTCAGGCGATATGTTTTCTTCATTTCTATGCGGCTCATTCGGCGGGATTCATTCACATTGGGTTTGCTTTGAGAAGCTGAGCTCACACAGCAGGGAACCAATAGGTTCGCGAGACAATCGCGACATTGTCTAAAAGCTTGTCTATGTGTGGACATTCACTTACCTCTATTGACTTATTCCAGTAGATTCAGGCAGCTCTCTGTATGTTTCATTTTATTCAGTTCAACAACATCAGACTGTGTAATCTCTCTTCTCCATCCACCATCTGTTTATTTCCATCAAGTTATTTTCATTCCTTCCATTGGTATGTTTTACCCTCAGCATTGCCCCCCTCCCCCCAGCCCATACCATCCGACTTGAGCAATCTGATCCCTGTGGCCAATTGTTCGCTGACACACTGCTTACTTTGTTCTGCTATTAACACATTCTGATCTCTTGAGGCGCCACTATCAGCACCTTTGTTAGCCTTGATTAGCCTCATTTACATTCCCTTTTTCTTTCTGTCCGAGACATTTTCGTCATTTTCCACCTATTGCTGACCACTCTATCGAGGCCCAATCGGGCACGCCAACCCCGCCCCATCCACATTAGTCTGAATCTGACCCCATTTCCAGTTCTCCAGCTTTGACAAAGAGTCACCCAGGCCCGGAACGACCGCTGCCATCTCGCTCCACAGAGGCTGTCAGTCCTGCTGAGATTGTCCAGTATGTTCTGTTTTTGTTTCAGAATGAAGCATCCGCAGTAAGTTGCATTTGTCGTTCATTTAGACATGTTTGAGATGGTGAATAAGTATGTTTATCTGCATTTGTAAATGCATGAAATTCTGTTGTGGATGAACTAGCTCCGAATATCCAAAATAAGAAGGTCCTTTTCTTCTCATTGCCTGTCGAAAATTCAGTGCTTGTGACTTAATGTGGAATTTATTTTAGTGGCTCATGAGAGACTAAACCTCATAATCCTCGAACATACGAGATGGGGGAACAAAAGTACTTTGTGCAAACATTCCTCACACAACATGAGAAGCACTTGATGTTTCTACCCGGTATGGCCTCGGGGACCTTTCGCATGTTAGGGGAATGTGCTAAGCACTACACTACAGAAACCGCTGGCGGTGCAGTAATCAATGGACTTGTGCAGTGTTCAACCTCACTGTGTTGCTGCAGATTCTCATGGTTCGTCTGAGAGGCCATGTCACTTATTACAAGAAGACAGCCGTTTCTTTAAAACCGATGTCTCAACTTATAAAACAATCAGGAATCGAACTTTACAGACCTGAAGATAAGTTATGTTTTGCTTGAAGTGGAAGTTAAATTGAGAAGGCAGGGCTTTCGAAAATAACCACAACCATACGGGTGCATGCATTTTGCTATTCCTCGTTGATGAAGACCAGTTACGAGATTGCGGCAATAGTCAGCAACAGACTAAACTGGAAGTACGAGAACTTTCTGCTCGGTTTCGAACTTTTCGCGTGTTAGGCGAATGTGATAACCACTACACTATAGAAACAGATGGAAATCAACGGACGTGTACAATGTGCAACCTCACTGTGTTGCTGCAGATTCGCATGGTGAGGCTGAGAGGCCAGGCCACTTATTACAAGACGACTGCTGTTTCTTTCAAAGCAGATGTTTCAACATATAAAACCACAAGATGTAGAAATTAGATCGAACTTAACATGATCTGCGTTAACTTCACAGGGACGTGACCCATCTAATCCACAGAGCCAAAGTGGAGAATTGAACTGACTGGAGAGCTGCATCTTAACGCTGACCTCCCGGACCTCGGCCTCCTGAAATGTTCCAAATAAGCTCAACAAACACTCGAGGAACAGCAGCGCATCTTTCCACTGGGCTCAATACAGCTTGCACACTCATAGTGTGTGCAACAGTCTCACACTGTAAATGCTGCCCCCATTCTGTGTGTACTTCCATCGCAGATTTGGGTTTGAATCTTGTTTCCACTTCTTCTTTGTATCCGGGCGGTAGTTGTTGAGAGCTGGCACAGACACAGCGGCTAGAATGGCCTCATACTGTGGTGTAATTATTCTCTCATTCGATGCTCACCTCACTCTGTGGCCAGGGAACCCTAGGCCTTTTCTCATTTAATCTCTCCTGACTTGCACCCTGTCAGACCGCTTTCCTGTTGTTCTGTTTGCTCCCACCAGGATTTGGCTTGGTTAAAACGTCCGACATTTCTAACCTTCCCCGGTTTTAATGAAAGGTGATGGTGAAAGACGAGCTTTGTTGTCCTGTCGACAAATCCCGCCTGACTCGCTGAGTTGTTCCAGTATTTTCCGCAGATGTTAGATCGACTTTCGATGGCAATAACAGCGTGCTTCTGTTACGTTCCCGGGGCTCGTTGGTCTAGGGGTATGACATTCACTTACCTCTATTGACTAATTCCAGTTGATTCAGGCAGCTCTCTGTATGTTTCATTTTATTCAGTTCAACAACATCAGACTGTGTAATCTCTCTTCTACCTCCACCATCTCTTTATTTCCATCAAGTTATTTTCATTCCTTCCATTGGTATGTTTTACCCTCAGCATTGCCCCCCTCCACCCAGCCCATACCATCCTACTTGAGCAACCCTGTCGCCAATTGTTCGCTGACACACTGCTTACTTTGTTCTGCTATTAACACATTCTGATCTCTTGAGGCGCCACTATCAGCACCTTTGTTAGCCTTGATTAGCCTCATTTACATTCCCTTTTTCTTTCTGTCCGAGACATTTTCGTCATTTTCCACCTATTGCTGACCACTCTATCGAGGCCCAATAGGGCACGCCAACCCCGCCCCATCCACATTAGTCTGAATCTGACCCCATTTCCAGTTCTCCAGCTTTGACAAAGAGTCACCCAGGCCCGGAACGACCGCTGCCATCTCGCTCCACAGAGGCTGTCAGTCCTGCTGAGATTGTCCAGTATGTTCTGTTTTTGTTTCCGAATGAAGCATCCGCAGTAAGTTGCATTTGTCGTTTATTTAGACATGTTTGAGATGGTGAATAAGTATGTTTATCTGCATTTGTAAATGCATGAAATTCTGTTGTGGATGAACTAGCTCCGAATATCCAAAATAGGAAGGTCCTTTTCTTCTCAATGCCTGTCGAAAATTCAGTGCTTGTGACTTAATGTGGAATTTATTTTAGTGGCTCATGAGAGACTAAACCTCATAATCCTCGAACATACGAGATGGGGGAACAAAAGTACTTTGTGCAAACATTCCTCACACAACATGAGAAGCACTTGATGTTTCTACCCGGTATGGCCTCGGGGACCTTTCCCATGTTAGGGGAATGTGCTAACCACTACACTACAGAAACCGCTGGCGTTGCAGTAATCAATGGACTTGTGCAATGTTCAACCTCACTGTGTTGCTGCAGATTCTCATGGTTCGTCTGAGAGGCCATGTCACTTATTACAAGAAGACAGCCGTTTCTTTAAAACAGATGTCTCAACTTAGAAAACAATCAGGAATCGAAATTTACAGACCTGAAGATAAGTTATGTTTTGCTTGAAGTGGAAGTTAAACTGAGAAGGCAGGGCTTTCGAAAATAACCACAACCATACGGGTGCATGCATTTTGCTATTCCTCGTTGATGAAGACCAGTTACGAGATTGCGGCAATAGTCAGCAACAGACTAAACTGGAAGTACGAGAACTTTCTGCTCGGTTTCGAACTTTTCGCGTGTTAGGCGAATGTGATAACCACTACACTATAGAAACAGATGGAAATCAACGGACGTGTACAATGTGCAACCTCACTGTGTTGCTGCAGATTCGCATGGTGAGGCTGAGAGGCCAGGCCACTTATTACAAGACGACTGCTGTTTCTTTCAAAGCAGATGTTTCAACATATAAAACCACAAGATGTAGAAATTAGATCGAACTTAACATGATCTGCGTTAACTTCACAGGGACGTGACCCATCTAATCCACAGAGCCAAAGTGGAGAATTGAACTGACTGGAGAGCTGCATCTTAACGCTGACCTCCCGGACCTCGGCCTCCTGAAATGTTCCAAAGAAGCTCAACAAACACTCGAGGAACAGCAGCGCATCTTTCCACTGGGCTCAATACAGCTTGCACACTCATAGTGTGTGCAACAGTCTCACACTGTAAATGCTGCCCCCATTCTGTGTGTACTTCCATCGCAGATTTGGGTTTGAATCTTGTTTCCACTTCTTCTTTGTATCCGGGCGGTAGTTGTTGAGAGCTGGCACAGACACAGCGGCTAGAATGGCCTCATACTGTGGTGTAATTATTCTCTCATTCGATGCTCACCTCACTCTGTGGCCAGGGAACCCTAGGCCTTTTCTCATTTAATCTCTCCTGACTTGCACCCTGTCAGACCGCTTTCCTGTTGTTCTGTTTGCTCCCACCAGGATTTGGCTTGGTTAAAACGTCCGACATTTCTAACCTTCCCCGGTTTTAATGAAAGGTGATGGTGAAAGACGAGCTTTGTTGTCCTGTCGACAAATCCCGCCTGACTCGCTGAGTTGTTCCAGTATTTTCCGCAGATGTTAGATCGACTTTCGATGGCAATAACAGCGTGCTTCTGTTACGTTCCCGGGGCTCGTTGGTCTAGGGGTATGACATTCACTTACCTCTATTGACTAATTCCAGTTGATTCAGGCAGCTCTCTGTATGTTTCATTTTATTCAGTTCAACAACATCAGACTGTGTAATCTCTCTTCTACCTCCACCATCTGTTTATTTCCATCAAGTTATTTTCATTCCTTCCATTGGTATGTTTTACCCTCAGCATTGCCCCCCTCCCCCCAGCCCATACCATCCTACTTGAGCAACCCTGTCGCCAATTGTTCGCTGACACACTGCTTACTTTGTTCTGCTATTAACACATTCTGATCTCTTGAGGCGCCACTATCAGCACCTTTGTTAGCCTTGATTAGCCTCATTTACATTCCCTTTTTCTTTCTGTCCGAGACATTTTCGTCATTTTCCACCTATTGCTGACCACTCTATCGAGGCCCAATAGGGCACGCCAACCCCGCCCCATCCACATTAGTCTGAATCTGACCCCATTTCCAGTTCTCCAGCTTTGACAAAGAGTCACCCAGGCCCGGAACGACCGCTGCCATCTCGCTCCACAGAGGCTGTCAGTCCTGCTGAGATTGTCCAGTATGTTCTGTTTTTGTTTCAGAATGAAGCATCCGCAGTAAGTTGCATTTGTCGTTTATTTAGACATGTTTGAGATGGTGAATAAGTATGTTTATCTGCATTTGTAAATGCATGAAATTCTGTTGTGGATGAACTAGCTCCGAATATCCAAAATAGGAAGGTCCTTTTCTTCTCATTGCCTGTCGAAAATTCAGTGCTTGTGACTTAATGTGGAATTTATTTTAGTGGCTCATGAGAGACTAAACCTCATAATCCTCGAACATACGAGATGGGGGAACAAAAGTACTTTGTGCAAACATTCCTCACACAACATGAGAAGCACTTGATGTTTCTACCCGGTATGGCCCCGGGGACCTTTCGCATGTTAGGGGAATGTGCTAACCACTACACTACAGAAACCGCTGGCGGTGCAGTAATCAATGGACTTATGCAATGTTCAACCTCACTGTGTTGCTGCAGCTTCTCAAGGTTCGTCTGAGAGGCCATGTCACTTATGACAAGAAGACAGCCGTTTCTTTAAAACCGATGTCTCAACTTAGAAAACAATCAGGAATCGAAATTTACAGACCTGAAGATAAGTTATGTTTTGCTTGAAGTGGAAGTTAAATTGAGAAGGCAGGGCTTTCGAAAATAACCACAACCATACGGGTGCATGCATTTTGCTATTCCTCGGTGATGAAGACCAGTTATGAGATTGCGGCTGTAGTCAGCAACAGACTAACCTGGTAGTACGAGATGTTTCTGCCCGGTTTCGAACCGGGGACCTTTCGCGTGTGAGGCGAATGTGATAACCACTACACTACAGAAACAGCTGGCAATCCACGGACGTGTACAATGTGCAACCTCACTGTGCTGCTGCAGATTCGCATGGTGAGGCTGAGAGGCTAGGCCACTTATTACAAGACGACTGCCTTTTCTCATTTAATCTCTCCTGACTTGCACCCTGTCAGAGCGCTTTCCTGTTGTTCTGTTTGCTCCCACCGGGATTTGACTTGGTTAAAACGTCCGACATTTCTAACCCGTCCCGGTTTTAATGAAAGGTGATGGTGAAAGACGAGCTTTGTTGTCCTGTCGACAAATCCCGCCTGACTCGCTGAGTTGTTCCAGTATCTTCCGCAGATGTTGGATCAACTTTCGATGGCTATAACAGCGTGCTTCTGTGCCAGTTCCGCGGCTCGTTGGTCTATGAGTATGATTCTCGCTTTGGGTGTCTCGATTGCGAAACTTGCGGGAGGTCCCGGGTTCAAATCCCGGACGAGCCCTTTGATAACGTTTTCTGTTGGTCAGGCGATATGTTTTCTTCATTTCTATGCGGCTCATTCGGCGGGATTCATTCACATTGGGTTTGCTTTGAGAAGCTGAGCTCACACAGCAGGGAACCAATAGGTTCGCGAGACAATCGCGACATTGTCTAAAAGCTTGTCTATGTGTGGACATTCACTTACCTCTATTGACTTATTCCAGTAGATTCAGGCAGCTCTCTGTATGTTTCATTTTATTCAGTTCAACAACATCAGACTGTGTAATCTCTCTTCTCCCTCCACCATCTGTTTATTTCCATCAAGTTATTTGCATTCCTTCCATTGGTATGTTTTACCCTCAGCATTGCCCCCCTCCCCCCAGCCCATACCATCCTACTTGAGCAATCTGATCCCTGTGGCCAATTGTTCGCTGACACACTGCTTACTTTGTTCTGCTATTAACACATTCTGATCTCTTGAGGCGCCACTATCAGCACCTTTGTTAGCCTTGATTAGCCTCATTTACATTCCCTTTTTCTTTCTGTCCGAGACATTTTCGTCATTTTCCACCTATTGCTGACCACTCTATCGAGGCCCAATCGGGCACGCCAACCCCGCCCCATCCACATTAGTCTGAATCTGACCCCATTTCCAGTTCTCCAGCTTTGACAAAGAGTCACCCAGGCCCGGAACGACCGCTGCCATCTCGCTCCACAGAGGCTGTCAGTCCTGCTGAGATTGTCCAGTATGTTCTGTTTTTGTTTCAGAATGAAGCATCCGCAGTAAGTTGCATTTGTCGTTCATTTAGACATGTTTGAGATGGTGAATAAGTATGTTTATCTGCATTTGTAAATGCATGAAATTCTGTTGTGGATGAACTAGCTCCGAATATCCAAAATAAGAAGGTCCTTTTCTTCTCATTGCCTGTCGAAAATTCAGTGCTTGTGACTTAATGTGGAATTTATTTTAGTGGCTCATGAGAGACTAAACCTCATAATCCTCGAACATACGAGATGGGGGAACAAAAGTACTTTGTGCAAACATTCCTCACACAACATGAGAAGCACTTGATGTTTCTACCCGGTATGGCCTCGGGGACCTTTCGCATGTTAGGGGAATGTGCTAACCACTACACTACAGAAACCGCTGGCGGTGCAGTAATCAATGGACTTGTGCAGTGTTCAACCTCACTGTGTTGCTGCAGATTCTCATGGTTCGTCTGAGAGGCCATGTCACTTATTACAAGAAGACAGCCGTTTCTTTAAAACCGATGTCTCAACTTATAAAACAATCAGGAATCGAACTTTACAGACCTGAAGATAGGTTATGCTTGAAGTGGAAGTTAAATTGAGAAGGCAGGGCTTTCGAAAATAACCACAACCATACGGGTGCATGCATTTTGCTATTCCTCGTTGATGAAGACCAGTTACGAGATTGCGGCAATAGTCAGCAACAGACTAAACTGGAAGTACGAGAAGTTTCTGCTCGGTTTCGAACTTTTCGCGTGTTAGGCGAATGTGATAACCACTACACTACAGAAACAGCTGGCAATCAACGGACGTGTACAATGTGCAACCTCTCTGTGTTGCTGCAGATTCGCATGGTGAGGCTGAGAGGCCAGGCCACTTATTACAAGACGACTGCTGTTTCTTTCAAAAACAGATGTTTCAACATATAAAACCACAAGATGTAGAAATTAGATCGAACTTAACATGATCTGCGTTAACTTCACAGGGACGTGACCCATCTAATCCACAGAGCCAAAGTGGAGAATTGAACTGACTGGAGAGCTGCATCTTAACGCTGACCTCCCGGACCTCGGCCTCCTGAAATGTTCCAAAGAAGCTCAACAAACACTCGAGGAACAGCAGCGCATCTTTCCACTGGGCTCAATACAGCTTGCACACTCATAGTGTGTGCAACAGTCTGACACTGTAAATGCTGCCCCACTCTGTGTGTACTTCCATCGCAGATTTGGGTTTGAATCTTGTTTCCACTTCTTCTTTGTATCCGGGCGGTAGTTGTTGAGAGCTGGCACAGACACAGCGGCTGGAATGGCCTCATACTGTGGTGTAATTATTCTCTCATTCGATGCTCACCTCACTCTGTGGCCAGGGAACCCTAGGCCTTTTCTCATTTAATCTCTCCTGACTTGCACCCTGTCAGAGCGCTTTCCTGTTGTTCTGTTTGCTCCCACCAGGATTTGACTTGGTTAAAACGTCCGACATTTCTAACCCGCCCCGGTTTAAATGAAAGGTGATGGTGAAAGACGAGCTTTGTTGTCCTGTCGACAAATCCCGCCTGACTCGCTGAGTTGTTCCAGTATTTTCCGCAGATGTTAGATCGACTTTCGATGGCAATAACAGCGTGCTTCTGTTACGTTCCCGGGGCTCGTTGGTCTAGGGGTATGACATTCACTTACCTCTATTGACTAATTCCAGTTGATTCAGGCAGCTCTCTGTATGTTTCATTTTATTCAGTTCAACAACATCAGACTGTGTAATCTCTCTTCTACCTCCACCATCTGTTTATTTCCATCAAGTTATTTTCATTCCTTTCATTGGTATGTTTTACCCTCAGCATTGCCCCCCAGCCCATACCATCCTACTTGAGCAACCCTGTCGCCAATTGTTCGCTGACACACTGCTTACTTTGTTCTGCTATTAACACATTCTGATCTCTTGAGGCGCCACTATCAGCACCTTTGTTAGCCTTGATTAGCCTCATTTACATTCCCTTTTTCTTTCTGTCCGAGACATTTTCGTCATTTTCTACCTATTGCTGACCACTCTATCGAGGCCCAATAGGGCACGCCAACCCCGCCCCATCCACATTAGTCTGAATCTGACCCCATTTCCAGTTCTCCAGCTTTGTCAAAGAGTCACCCAGGCCCGGAACGACCGCTGCCATCTCGCTCCACAGAGGCTGTCAGTCCTGCTGAGATTGTCCAGTATGTTCTGTTTTTGTTTCAGAATGAAGCATCCGCAGTAAGTTGCATTTGTCGTTTATTTAGACATGTTTGAGATGGTGAATAAGTATGTTTATCTGCATTTGTAAATGCATGAAATTCTGTTGTGGATGAACTAGCTCCGAATATCCAAAATAGGAAGGTCCTTTTCTTCTCATTGCCTGTCGAAAATTCAGTGCTTGTGACTTAATGTGGAATTTATTTTAGTGGCTCATGAGAGACTAAACCTCATAATCCTCGAACATACGAGATGGGGGAACAAAAGTACTTTGTGCAAACATTCCTCACACAACATGAGAAGCACTTGATGTTTCTACCCGGTATGGCCCCGGGGACCTTTCGCATGTTAGGGGAATGTGCTAACCACTACACTACAGAAACCGCTGGCGGTGCAGTAATCAATGGACTTATGCAATGTTCAACCTCACTGTGTTGCTGCAGCTTCTCATGGTTCGTCTGAGAGGCCATGTCACTTATGACAAGAAGACAGCCGTTTCTTTAAAACCGATGTCTCAACTTAGAAAACAATCAGGAATCGAAATTTACAGACCTGAAGATAAGTTATGTTTTGCTTGAAGTGGAAGTTAAATTGAGAAGGCAGGGCTTTCGAAAATAACCACAACCATACGGGTGCATGCATTTTGCTATTTCTCGGTGATGAAGACCAGTTATGAGATTGCGGCTGTAGTCAGCAACAGACTAACCTGGTAGTACGAGATGTTTCTGCCCGGTTTCGAACCGGGGACCTTTCGCGTGTGAGGCGAATGTGATAACCACTACACTACAGAAACAGCTGGCAATCCACGGACGTGTACAATGTGCAACCTCACTGTGCTGCTGCAGATTCGCATGGTGAGGCTGAGAGGCTAGGCCACTTATTACAAGACGACTGCCTTTTCTCATTTAATCTCTCCTGACTTGCACCCTGTCAGAGCGCTTTCCTGTTGTTCTGTTTGCTCCCACCGGGATTTGACTTTGTTAAAACGTCCGACATTTCTAACCCGTCCCGGTTTTAATGAAAGGTGATGGTGAAAGACGAGCTTTGTTGTCCTGTCGACAAATCCCGCCTGACTCGCTGAGTTGTTCCAGTATCTTCCGCAGATGTTGGATCAACTTTCGATGGCTATAACAGCGTGCTTCTGTGCCAATTCCGCGGCTCGTTGGTCTAGGAGTATGATTCTCGCTTTGGGTGTCTCGAATGCGAAACTTGCGGGAGGTCCCGGGTTCAAATCCCGGGCGAGCCCTTTGATAACGTTTTCTGTTGGTCAGGCGATATGTTTACTTCATTTCTATGCGGCTCATTCGGCGGGATTCATTCACATTGGGTTTGCTTTGAGAAGCTGAGCTCATACAGCAGGGAACCAATAGGTTCGCGAGACAATCGCGACATTGTCTAAAAGCTTGTCTATGTGTGGACATTCACTTACCTCTATTGACTTATTCCAGTAGATTCAGGCAGCTCTCTGTATGTTTCATTTTATTCAGTTCAACAACATCAGACTGTGTAATCTCTCTTCTCCCTCCACCATCTGTTTATTGCCATCAAGTTATTTTCATTCCTTCCATTGGTATGTTTTACCCTCAGCATTGCCCCCCTCCCCCCAGCCCATACCATCCTACTTGAGCAATCTGATCCCTGTGGCCAATTGTTCGCTGACACACTGCTTACTTTGTTCTGCTATTAACACATTTTGATCTCTTGAGGCGCCACTATCAGCACCTTTGTTAGCCTTGATTAGCCTCATTTACATTCCCTTTTTCTTTCTGTCCGAGACATTTTCGTCATTTTCCACCTATTGCTGACCACTCTATCGAGGCCCAATCGGGCACGCCAACCCCGCCCCATCCACATTAGTCTGAATCTGACCCCATTTCCAGTTCTCCAGCTTTGACAAAGAGTCACCCAGGCCCGGAACGACCGCTGCCATCTCGCTCCACAGAGGCTGTCAGTCCTGCTGAGATTGTCCAGTATGTTCTGTTTTTGTTTCAGAATGAAGCATCCGCAGTAAGTTGCATTTGTCGTTCATTTAGACATGTTTGAGATGGTGAATAAGTATGTTTATCTGCATTTGTAAATGCATGAAATTCTGTTGTGGATGAACTAGCTCCGAATATCCAAAATAAGAAGGTCCTTTTCTTCTCATTGCCTGTCGAAAATTCAGTGCTTGTGACTTAATGTGGAATTTATTTTAGTGGCTCATGAGAGACTAAACCTCATAATCCTCGAACATACGAGATGGGGGAACAAAAGTACTTTGTGCAAACATTCCTCACACAACATGAGAAGCACTTGATGTTTCTACCCGGTATGGCCTCGGGGACCTTTCGCATGTTAGGGGAATGTGCTAACCACTACACTACAGAAACCGCTGGCGGTGCAGTAATCAATGGACTTGTGCAGTGTTCAACCTCACTGTGTTGCTGCAGATTCTCATGGTTCGTCTGAGAGGCCATGTCACTTATTACAAGAAGACAGCCGTTTCTTTAAAACCGATGTCTCAACTTATAAAACAATCAGGAATCGAACTTTACAGACCTGAAGATAAGTTATGCTTGAAGTGGAAGTTAAATTGAGAAGGCAGGGCTTTCGAAAATAACCACAACCATACGGGTGCATGCATTTTGCTATTCCTCGTTGATGAAGACCAGTTACGAGATTGCGGCAATAGTCAGCAACAGACTAAACTGGAAGTACGAGAAGTTTCTGCTCGGTTTCGAACTTTTCGCGTATTAGGCGAAAAGTTCACTACACTACACTACAGAAACAGCTGGCAATCAACGGACGTGTACAATGTGCAACCTCTCTGTGTTGCTGCAGATTCGCATGGTGAGGCTGAGAGGCCAGGCCACTTATTACAAGACGACTGCTGTTTCTTTCAAAAACAGATGTTTCAACATATAAAACCACAAGATATAGAAATTAGATCGAACTTAACATGATCTGCGTTAACTTCACAGGGACGTGACCCATCTAATCCACAGAGCCAAAGTGGAGAATTGAACTGACTGGAGAGCTGCATCTTAACGCTGACCTCCCGGACATCGGCCTCCTGAAATGTTCCAAAGAAGCTCAACAAACACTCGAGGAACAGCAGCGCATCTTTCCACTGGGCTCAATACAGCTTGCACACTCATAGTGTGTGCAACAGTCTCACACTGCAAATGCTGCTCCCATTCTGTGTGTACTTCCATCGCAGATTTGGGTTTGAATCTTGTTTCCACTTCTTCTTTGTATCCGGGCGGTAGTTGTTGAGAGCTGGCACAGACACAGCGGCTAGAATGGCCTCATACTGTGGTGTAATTATCCTCTCATTCGATGCTCACCTCACTCTGTGGCCAGGGAACCCTAGGCCTTTTCTCATTTAATCTCTCCTGACTTGCACCCTGTCAGAGCGCTTTCCTGTTGTTCTGTTTGCTCCCACCAGGATTTGACTTGGTTAAAACGTCCGACATTTCTAACCCGCCCCGGTTTAAATGAAAGGTGATGGTGAAAGACGAGCTTTGTTGTCCTGTCGACAAATTCCGCCTGACTCGCTGAGTTGTTCCAGTATTTTCCGCAGATGTTAGATCGACTTTCGATGGCAATAACAGCGTGCTTCTGTTACGTTCCCGGGGCTCGTTAGTCTAGGGGTATGACATTCACTTACCTCTATTGACTAATTCCAGTTGATTCAGGCAGCTCTCTGTATGTTTCATTTTATTCAGTTCAACAACATCAGACTGTGTAATCTCTCTTCTACCTCCACCATCTGCTTATTTCCATCAAGTTATTTTCATTCCTTTCATTGGTATGTTTTACCCTCAGCATTGCCCCCCTCCCCCCAGCCCATACCATCCTACTTGAGCAACCCTGTCGCCAATTGTTCGCTGACACACTGCCTACTTTGTTCTGCTATTAACACATTCTGATCTCTTGAGGCGCCACTATCAGCACCTTTGTTAGCCTTGATTAGCCTCATTTACATTCCCTTTTTCTTTCTGTCCGAGACATTTTCGTCATTTTCCACCTATTGCTGACCACTCTATCGAGGCCCAATAGGGCACGCCAACCCCGCCCCATCCACATTAGTCTGAATCTGACCCCATTTCCAGTTCTCCAGCTTTGACAAAGAGTCACCCAGGCCCGGAACGACCGCTGCCATCTCGCTCCACAGAGGCTGTCAGTCCTGCTGAGATTGTCCAGTATGTTCTGTTTTTGTTTCAGAATGAAGCATCCGCAGTAAGTTACTTTTGTCGTTTATTTAGACATGTTTGAGATGGTGAATAAGTATGTTTATCTGCATTTGTAAATGCATGAAATTCTGTTGTGGATGAACTAGCTCCGAATATCCAAAATAGGAAGGTCCTTTCCTTCTCTTTGCCTGTCGATAATTCAGTGCTTGTGACTTAATGTGGAATTTATTTTAGTGGCTCATGAGAGACTAAACCTCATAATCCTCGAACATACGAGATGGGGGAACAAAAGTACTTTGTGCAAACATTCCTCACACAACATGAGAAGCACTTGATGTTTCTACCCGGTATGGCCCCGGGGACCTTTCGCATGTTAGGGGAATGTGCTAACCACTACACTACAGAAACCGCTGGCGGTGCAGTAATCAATGGACTTATGCAATGTTCAACCTCACTGTGTTGCTGCAGCGTCTCATGGTTCGTCTGAGAGGCCATGTCACTTATGACAAGAAGACAGCCGTTTCTTTAAAACCGATGTCTCAACTTAGAAAACAATCAGGAATCGAAATTTACAGACCTGAAGATAAGTTATGTTTTGCTTGAAGTGGAAGTTAAATTGAGAAGGCAGGGCTTTCGAAAATAACCACAACCATACGGGTGCATGCAGTTTGCTATTTTTCGGTGATGAAGACCAGTTATGAGATTGCGGCAAAAGTCAGCAACCGAACAACCTGGTAGCCCGAGATGTTTCTGCCCGGTTTCGAACCGGGGACTTTTCGCGTGTGAGGCGAATGTGATAACCACTACACTACAGAAACAGCTGGCAATCCACGGACGTGTACAATGTGCAACCTCACTGTGCTGCTGCAGATTCGCATGGTGAGGCTGAGAGGCTAGGCCACTTATTACAAGACGACTGCCTTTTCTCATTTAATCTCTCCTGACTTGCACCCTGTCAGAGCGCTTTCCTGTTGTTCTGTTTGCTCCCACCGGGATTTGACTTGGTTAAAACGTCCGACATTTCTAACCCGTCCCGGTTTTAATGAAAGGTGATGGTGAAAGACGAGCTTTGTTGTCCTGTCGACAAATCCCGCCTGACTCGCTGAGTTGTTCCAGTATCTTCCGCAGATGTTGGATCAACTTTCGATGGCTATAACAGCGTGCTTCTGTGCCAGTTCCGCGGCTCGTTGGTCTAGGAGTATGATTCGCGCTTTGGGTGTCTCGATTGCGAAACTTGCGGGAGGTCCCGGGTTCAAATCCCGGACGAGCCCTTTGATAACGTTTTCTGTTGGTCAGGCGATGTGTTTTCTTCATTTCTATGCGGCTCATTCGGCGGGATTCATTCACATTGGGTTTGCTTTGAGAAGCTGAGCTCACACAGCAGGGAACCAATAGGTTCGCGAGACAATCGCGACATTGTCTAAAAGCTTGTCTATGTGTGGACATTCACTTACCTCTATTGACTTATTCCAGTAGATTCAGGCAGCTCTCTGTATGTTTCATTTTATTCAGTTCAACAACAGCAGACTGTGTAATCTCTCTTCTCCCTCCACCATCTGTTTATTTCCATCAAGTTATTTTCATTCCTTCCATTGGTATGTTTTACCCTCAGCATTGCCCCCCTCCCCCCAGCCCATACCATCCTACTTGAGCAATCTGATCCCTGTGGCCAATTGTTCGCTGACACACTGCTTACTTTGTTCTGCTATTAACACATTCTGATCTCTTGAGGCGCCACTATCAGCACCTTTGTTAGCCTTGACTAGCCTCATTTACATTCCCTTTTTCTTTCTGTCCGAGACATTTTCGTCATTTTCCACCTATTGCTGTCCACTCTATCGAGGCCCAATCGGGCACGCCAACCCCGCCCCATCCACATTAGTCTGAATCTGACCCCATTTCCAGTTCTCCAGCTTTGACAAAGAGTCACCCAGGCCCGGAACGACCGCTGCCATCTCGCTCCACAGAGGCTGTCAGTCCTGCTGAGATTGTCCAGTATGTTCTGTTTTTGTTTCAGAATGAAGCATCCGCATAAGTTGCATTTGTCGTTCATTTAGACATGTTTGAGATGGTGAATAAGTATGTTTATCTGCATTTGTAAATGCATGAAATTCTGTTGTGGATGAACTAGCTCCGAATGTCCAAAATAAGAAGGTCCTTTTCTTCTCATTGCCTGTCGAAAATTCAGTGCTTGTGACTTAATGTGGAATTTATTTTAGTGGCTCATGAGAGACTAAACCTCATAATCCTCGAACATACGAGATGGGGGAACAAAAGTACTTTGTGCAAACATTCCTCACACAACATGAGAAGCACTTGATGTTTCTACCCGGTATGGCCTCGGGGACCTTTCCCATGTTAGGGGAATGTGCTAACCACTACACTACAGAAACCGCTGGCGGTGCAGTAATCAATGGACTTGTGCAATGTTCAACCTCACTGTGTTGCTGCAGATTCTCATGGTTCGTCTGAGAGGCCATGTCACTTATTACAAGAAGACAGCCGTTTCTTTAAAACCGATGTCTCAACTTATAAAACAATCAGGAATCGAACTTTACAGACCTGAAGATAAGTTATGCTTGAAGTGGAAGTTAAATTGAGAAGGCAGGGCTTTCGAAAATAACCACAACCATACGGGTGCATGCATTTTGCTATTCCTCGTTGATGAAGACCAGTTACGAGATTGCGGCAATAGTCAGCAACAGACTAAACTGGAAGTACGAGAAGTTTCTGCTCGGTTTCGAACTTTTCGCGTGTTAGGCGAATGTGATAACCATTACACTATAGAAACAGCTGGAAATCAACGGACGTGTACAATGTGCAACCTCACTGTGTTGCTGCAGATTCGCATGGTGAGGCTGAGAGGCCAGGCCACTTATTACAAGACGACTGCTGTTTCTTTCAAAAGCAGATGTTTCAACATATAAAACCACAAGATGTAGAAATTAGATCGAACTTAACATGATCTGCGTTAACTTCACAGGGACGTGACCCATCTAATCCACAGAGCCAAAGTGGAGAATTGAACTGACTGGAGAGCTGCATCTTAACGCTGACCTCCCGGACCTCGGCCTCCTGAAATGTTCCAAAGAAGCTCAACAAACACTCGAGGAACAGCAGCGCATCTTTCCACTGGGCTCAATACAGCTTGCACACACATAGTGTGTGCAACAGTCTCACACTGTAAATGCTGCCCCCATTCTGTGTGTACTTCCATCGCAGATTTGGGTTTGAATCTTGTTTCCACTTCTTCTTTGTATCCGGGCGGTAGTTGTTGAGAGCTGGCACAGACACAGCGGCTAGAATGGCCTCATACTGTGGTGTAATTATTCTCTCATTCGATGCTCACCTCACTCTGTGGCCAGGGAACCCTAGGCCTTTTCTCATTTAATCTCTCCTGACTTGCACCCTGTCAGACCGCTTTCCTGTTGTTCTGTTTGCTCCCACCAGGATTTGGCTTGGTTAAAACGTCCGACATTTCTAACCTTCCACGGTTTTAATGAAAGGTGATGGTGAAAGACGAGCTTTATTGTCCTGTCGACAAATCCCGCCTGACTCGCTGAGTTGTTCCAGTATCTTCCGCAGATGTTGGATCAACTTTCGATGGCTATAACAGCGTGCTTCTGTGCCAATTCCGCGGCTCGTTGGTCTAGGAGTATGATTCTCGCTTTGGGTGTCTCGATTGCGAAACTTGCGGGAGGTCCCCGGTTCAAATCCCGGGCGAGCCCTTTGATAACGTTTTCTGTTGGTCAGGCGATATGTTTACTTCATTTCTATGCGGCTCATTCGGCGGGATTCATTCACATTGGGTTTGCTTTGAGAAGCTGAGCTCATACAGCAGGGAACCAATAGGTTCGCGAGACAATCGCGACATTGTCTAAAAGCTTGTCTATGTGTGGACATTCACTTACCTCTATTGACTTATTCCAGTAGATTCAGGCAGCTCTCTGTATGTTTCATTTTATTCAGTTCAACAACATCAGACTGTGTAATCTCTCTTCTCCCTCCACCATCTGTTTATTTCCATCAAGTTATTTTCATTCCTTCCATTGGTATGTTTTACCCTCAGCATTGCCCCCCTCCCCCCAGCCCATACCATCCTACTTGAGCAATCTGATCCCTGTGGCCAATTGTTCGCTGACACACTGCTTACTTTGTTCTGCTATTAACACATTTTGATCTCTTGAGGCGCCACTATCAGCACCTTTGTTAGCCTTGATTAGCCTCATTTACATTCCCTTTTTCTTTCTGTCCGAGACATTTTCGTCATTTTCCACCTATTGCTGACCACTCTATCGAGGCCCAATCGGGCACGCCAACCCCGCCCCATCCACATTAGTCTGAATCTGACCCCATTTCCAGTTCTCCAGCTTTGACAAAGAGTCACCCAGGCCCGGAACGACCGCTGCCATCTCGCTCCACAGAGGCTGTCAGTCCTGCTGAGATTGTCCAGTATGTTCTGTTTTTGTTTCAGAATGAAGCATCCGCAGTAAGTTGCATTTGTCGTTCATTTAGACATGTTTGAGATGGTGAATAAGTATGTTTATCTGCATTTGTAAATGCATGAAATTCTGTTGTGGATGAACTAGCTCCGAATATCCAAAATAAGAAGGTCTTTTTCTTCTCATTGCCTGTCGAAAATTCAGTGCTTGTGACTTAATGTGGAATTTATTTTAGTGGCTCATGAGAGACTAAACCTCATAATCCTCGAACATACGAGATGGGGGAACAAAAGTACTTTGTGCAAACATTCCTCACACAACATGAGAAGCACTTGATGTTTCTACCCGGTATGGCCTCGGGGACCTTTCGCATGTTAGGGGAATGTGCTAACCACTACACTACAGAAACCGCTGGCGGTGCAGTAATCAATGGACTTGTGCAGTGTTCAACCTCACTGTGTTGCTGCAGATTCTCATGGTTCGTCTGAGAGGCCATGTCACTTATTACAAGAAGACAGCCGTTTCTTTAAAACCGATGTCTCAACTTATAAAACAATCAGGAATCGAACTTTACAGACCTGAAGATAAGTTATGCTTGAAGTGGAAGTTAAATTGAGAAGGCAGGGCTTTCGAAAATAACCACAACCATACGGGTGCATGCATTTTGCTATTCCTCGTTGATGAAGACCAGTTACGAGATTGCGGCAATAGTCAGCAACAGACTAAACTGGAAGTACGAGAAGTTTCTGCTCGGTTTCGAACTTTTCGCGTATTAGGCGAAAAGTTCACTACACTACACTACAGAAACAGCTGGCAATCAACGGACGTGTACAATGTGCAACCTCTCTGTGTTGCTGCAGATTCGCATGGTGAGGCTGAGAGGCCAGGCCACTTATTACAAGACGACTGCTGTTTCTTTCAAAAACAGATGTTTCAACATATAAAACCACAAGATATAGAAATTAGATCGAACTTAACATGATCTGCGTTAACTTCACAGGGACGTGACCCATCTAATCCACAGAGCCAAAGTGGAGAATTGAACTGACTGGAGAGCTGCATCTTAACGCTGACCTCCCGGACATCGGCCTCCTGAAATGTTCCAAAGAAGCTCAACAAACACTCGAGGAACAGCAGCGCATCTTTCCACTGGGCTCAATACAGCTTGCACACTCATAGTGTGTGCAACAGTCTCACACTGCAAATGCTGCTCCCATTCTGTGTGTACTTCCATCGCAGATTTGGGTTTGAATCTTGTTTCCACTTCTTCTTTGTATCCGGGCGGTAGTTGTTGAGAGCTGGCACAGACACAGCGGCTAGAATGGCCTCATACTGTGGTGTAATTATCCTCTCATTCGATGCTCACCTCACTCTGTGGCCAGGGAACCCTAGGCCTTTTCTCATTTAATCTCTCCTGACTTGCACCCTGTCAGACCGCTTTCCTGTTGTTCTGTTTGCTCCCACCAGGATTTGACTTGGTTAAAACGTCCGACATTTCTAACCCGCCCCGGTTTAAATGAAAGGTGATGGTGAAAGACGAGCTTTGTTGTCCTGTCGACAAATTCCGCCTGACTCGCTGAGTTGTTCCAGTATTTTCCGCAGATGTTAGATCGACTTTCGATGGCAATAACAGCGTGCTTCTGTTACGTTCCCGGGGCTCGTTAGTCTAGGGGTATGACATTCACTTACCTCTATTGACTAATTCCAGTTGATTCAGGCAGCTCTCTGTATGTTTCATTTTATTCAGTTCAACAACATCAGACTGTGTAATCTCTCTTCTACCTCCACCATCTGTTTATTTCCATCAAGTTATTTTCATTCCTTTCATTGGTATGTTTTACCCTCAGCATTGCCCCCCTCCCCCCAGCCCATACCATCCTACTTGAGCAACCCTGTCGCCAATTGTTCGCTGACACACTGCTTACTTTGTTCTGCTATTAACACATTCTGATCTCTTGAGGCGCCACTATCAGCACCTTTGTTAGCCTTGATTAGCCTCATTTACATTCCCTTTTTCTTTCTGTCCGAGACATTTTCGTCATTTTCCACCTATTGCTGACCACTCTATCGAGGCCCAATCGGGCACGCCAACCCCGCCCCATCCACATTAGTCTGAATCTGACCCCATTTCCAGTTCTCCAGCTTTGACAAAGAGTCACCCAGGCCCGGAACGACCGCTGCCATCTCGCTCCACAGAGGCTGTCAGTCCTGCTGAGATTGTCCAGTATGTTCTGTTTTTGTTTCAGAATGAAGCATCCGCATAAGTTGCATTTGTCGTTCATTTAGACATGTTTGAGATGGTGAATAAGTATGTTTATCTGCATTTGTAAATGCATGAAATTCTGTTGTGGATGAACTAGCTCCGAATGTCCAAAATAAGAAGGTCCTTTTCTTCTCATTGCCTGTCGAAAATTCAGTGCTTGTGACTTAATGTGGAATTTATTTTAGTGGCTCATGAGAGACTAAAGCTCATAATCCTCGAACATACGAGATGGGGGAACAAAAGTACTTTGTGCAAACATTCCTCACACAACATGAGAAGCACTTGATGTTTCTACCCGGTATGGCCTCGGGGACCTTTCCCATGTTAGGGGAATGTGCTAACCACTACACTACAGAAACCGCTGGCGGTGCAGTAATCAATGGACTTGTGCAATGTTCAACCTCACTGTGTTGCTGCAGATTCTCATGGTTCGTCTGAGAGGCCATGTCACTTATTACAAGAAGACAGCCGTTTCTTTAAAACCGATGTCTCAACTTATAAAACAATCAGGAATCGAACTTTACAGACCTGAAGATAAGTTATGCTTGAAGTGGAAGTTAAATTGAGAAGGCAGGGCTTTCGAAAATAACCACAACCATACGGGTGCATGCATTTTGCTATTCCTCGTTGATGAAGACCAGTTACGAGATTGCGGCAATAGTCAGCAACAGACTAAACTGGAAGTACGAGAAGTTTCTGCTCGGTTTCGAACTTTTCGCGTGTTAGGCGAATGTGATAACCATTACACTATAGACACAGCTGGAAATCAACGGACGTGTACAATGTGCAACCTCACTGTGTTGCTGCAGATTCGCATGGTGAGGCTGAGAGGCCAGGCCACTTATTACAAGACGACTGCTGTTTCTTTCAAAAGCAGATGTTTCAACATATAAAACCACAAGATGTAGAAATTAGATCGAATTTAACATGATCTGCGTTAACTTCACAGAGACGTGACCCATCTAATCCACAGAGCCAAAGTGGAGAATTGAACTGACTGGAGAGCTGCATCTTAACGCTGACCTCCCGGACCTCGGTCTCCTGAAATGTTCCAAAGAAGCTCAACAAACACTCGAGGAACAGCAGCGCATCTTTCCACTGGGCTCAATACAGCTTGCACACACATAGTGTGTGCAACAGTCTCACACTGTAAATGCTGCCCCCATTCTGTGTGTACTTCCATCGCAGATTTGGGTTTGAATCTTGTTTCCACTTCTTCTTTGTATCCGGGCGGTAGTTGTTGAGAGCTGGCACAGACACAGCGGCTGGAATGGCCTCATACTGTGGTGTAATTATTCTCTCATTCGATGCTCACCTCACTCTGTGGCCAGGGAACCCTAGGCCTTTTCTCATTTAATCTCTCCTGACTTGCACCCTGTCAGACCGCTTTCCTGTTGTTCTGTTTGCTCCCACCAGGATTTGGCTTGGTTAAAACGTCCGACATTTCTAACCTTCCCCGGTTTTAATGAAAGGTGATGGTGAAAGACGAGCTTTGTTGTCCTGTCGACAAATCCCGCCTGACTCGCTGAGTTGTTCCAGTATTTTCCGCAGATGTTAGATCGACTTTCGATGGCAATAACAGCGTGCTTCTGTTACGTTCCCGGGGCTCGTTGGTCTAGGGGTATGACATTCACTTACCTCTATTGACTAATTCCAGTTGATTCAGGCAGCTCTCTGTATGTTTCATTTTATTCAGTTCAACAACATCAGACTGTGTAATCTCTCTTCTACCTCCACCATCTGTTTATTTCCATCAAGTTATTTTCATTCCTTCCATTGGTATGTTTTACCCTCAGCATTGCCCCCCTCCCCCCAGCCCATACCATCCTACTTGAGCAACCCTGTCGCCAATTGTTCGCTGACACACTGCTTACTTTGTTCTGCTATTAACACATTCTGATCTCTTGAGGCGCCACTATCAGCACCTTTGTTAGCCTTGATTAGCCTCATTTACATTCCCTTTTTCTTTCTGTCCGAGACATTTTCGTCATTTTCCACCTATTGCTGACCACTCTATCGAGGTCCAATAGGGCACGCCAACCCCGCCCCATCCACATTAGTCTGAATCTGACCCCATTTCCAGTTCTCCAGCTTTGACAAAGAGTCACCCAGGCCCGGAACGACCGCTGCCATCTCGCTCCACAGAGGCTGTCAGTCCTGCTGAGATTGTCCAGTATGTTCTGTTTTTGTTTCAGAATGAAGCATCCGCAGTAAGTTGCATTTGTCGTTTATTTAGACATGTTTGAGATGGTGAATAAGTATGTTGATCTGCATTTGTAAATGCATGAAATTCTGTTGTGGATGAACTAGCTCCGTGATGTTTCTACCCGGTATGGCCCCGGGGACCTTTCGCATGTTAGGGGAATGTGCTAACCACTACACTACAGAAACCGCTGGCGGTGCAGTAATCAATGGACTTATGCAATGTTCAACCTCACTGTGTTGCTGCAGCGTCTCATGGTTCGTCTGAGAGGCCATGTCACTTATGACAAGAAGACAGCCGTTTCTTTAAAACCGATGTCTCAACTTAGAAAACAATCAGGAATCGAAATTTACAGACCTGAAGATAAGTTATGTTTTGCTTGAAGTGGAAGTTAAATTGAGAAGGCAGGGCTTTCGAAAATAACCACAACCATACGGGTGCATGCAGTTTGCTATTTTTCGGTGATGAAGACCAGTTATGAGATTGCGGCAAAAGTCAGCAACCGAACAACCTGGTAGCCCGAGATGTTTCTGCCCGGTTTCGAACCGGGGACTTTTCGCGTGTGAGGCGAATGTGATAACCACTACACTACAGAAACAGCTGGCAACCACAGACGTGTACAATGTGCAACATAACTGTGCTGCTGCAGATTCGCATGGTGAGGCTGAGAGGCTAGGCCACTTATTACAAGACGACTGCCTTTTCTCATTTAATCTCTCCTGACTTGCACCCTGTCAGAGCGCTTTCCTGTTGTTCTGTTTGCTCCCACCGGGATTTGACTTGGTTAAAACGTCCGACATTTCTAACCCGTCCCGGTTTTAATGAAAGGTGATGGTGAAAGACGAGCTTTGTTGTCCTGTCGACAAATCCCGCCTGACTCGCTGAGTTGTTCCAGTATCTTCCGCAGATGTTGGATCAACTTTCGATGGCTATAACAGCGTGCTTCTGTGCCAGTTCCGCGGCTCGTTGGTCTAGGAGTATGATTCTCGCTTTGGGTGTCTCGATTGCGAAACTCGGAGGTCCCGGGTTCAAATCCCGGACGAGCCCTTTGATAACGTTTTCTGTTGGTCAGGCGATATGTTTTCTTCATTTCTCTGCGGCTCATTCGGCGGGATTTATTCACATTGGGTTTGCTTTGAGAAGCTGAGCTCACACAGCAGGGAACCAATAGGTTCGCGAGACAATCGCGACATTGTCTAAAAGCTTGTCTATGTGTGGACATTCACTTACCTCTATTGACTAATTCCAGTAGATTCAGGCAGCTCTCTGTATGTTTCATTTTATTCAGTTCAACAACATCAGACTATGTAATCTCTCTTCTCCCTCCACCATCTGTTTATTTCCATCAAGTTATTTTCATTCCTTGCATTGGTATGTTTTACCCTCAGCATTGCCCCCCTCCCCCCAGCCCATACCATCCTACTTGAGCAATCTGATCCCTGTGGCCAATTGTTCGCTGACACACTGCTTACTTTGTTCTGCTATTAACACATTCTGATCTCTTGAGGCGCCACTATCAGCACCTTTGTTAGCCTTGATTAGCCTCATTTACATTCCCTTTTTCTTTCTGTCCGAGACATTTTCGTCATTTTCCACCTATTGCTGACCACTCTATCGAGGCCCAATAGGGCACGCCAACCCCGCCCCATCCACATTAGTCTGAATCTGACCCCATTTCCAGTTCTCCAGCTTTGACAAAGAGTCACCCAGGCCCGGAACGACCGCTGCCATCTCGCTCCACAGAGGCTGTCAGTCCTGCTGAGATTGTCCAGTATGTTCTGTTTTTGTTTCAGAATGAAGCATCCGCAGTAAGTTGCATTTGTCGTTTATTTAGACATGTTTGAGATGTTGAATAAGTATGTTAATCTGCATTTGTAAATGCATGAAATTCTGTTGTGGATGAACTAGCTCCGAATGTCCAAAATAAGAAGGTCCTTTTCTTCTCATTGCCTGTCGATAATTCAGTGCTTGTGACTTAATGTGGAATTTATTTTAGTGGCTCATGAGAGACTAAACCTCATAATCCTCGAACATACGAGATGGGGGAACAAAAGTACTTTGTGCAAACATTCCTCACACAACATGAGAAGCACTTGATGTTTCTACCCGGTATGGCCTCGGGGACCTTTCCCATGTTAGGGGAATGTGCTAACCACTACACTACAGAAACCGCTGGCGGTGCAGTAATCAATGGACTTGTGCAATGTTCAACCTCACTGTGTTGCTGCAGATTCTCATGGTTCGTCTGAGAGGCCATGTCACTTATGACAAGAAGACAGCCGTTTCTTTAAAACCGATGTCTCAACTTATAAAACAATCAGGAATCGAACTTTACAGACCTGAAGATAAGTTATGCTTGAAGTGGAAGTTAAATTGAGAAGGCAGGGCTTTCGAAAATAACCACAACCATACGGGTGCATGCATTTTCCTATTCCTCGTTGATGAAGACCAGTTACGAGATTGCGGCAATAGTCAGCAACAGACTAAACTGGAAGTACGAGAAGTTTCTGCTCGGTTTCGAACTTTTCGCGTGTTAGGCGAATGTGATAACCACTACACTATAGAAACAGCTGGAAATCAACGGACGTGTACAATGTGCAACCTCACTGTGTTGCTGCAGATTCGCATGGTGAGGCTGAGAGGCCAGGCCACTTATTACAAGACGACTGCTGTTTCTTTCAAAGCAGATGTTTCAACATATAAAACCACAAGATGTAGAAATTAGATCGAACTTAACATGATCTGCGTTAACTTCACAGGGACGTGACCCATCTAATCCACAGAGCCAAAGTGGAGAATTGAACTGACTGGAGAGCTGCATCTTAACGCTGACCTCCCGGACCTCGGCCTCCTGAAATGTTCCAAAGAAGCTCAACAAACACTCGAGGAACAGCAGCGCATCTTTCCACTGGGCTCAATACAGCTTTCACACTCATAGTGTGTGCAACAGTCTCACACTGTAAATGCTGCCCCCATTCTGTGTGTACTTCCATCGCAGATTTGGGTTTGAATCTTGTTTCCACTTCTTCTTTGTATCCGGGCGGTAGTTGTTGAGAGCTGGCACAGACACAGCGGCTAGAATGGCCTCATACTGTGGTGTAATTATTCTCTCATTCGATGCTCACCTCACTCTGTGGCCAGGGAACCCTAGGCCTTTTCTCATTTAATCTCTCCTGACTTGCACCCTGTCAGAGCGCTTTCCTGTTGTTCTGTTTGCTCCCACCAGGATTTGGCTTGGTTAAAACGTCCGACATTTCTAACCTTCCCCGGTTTTAATGAAAGGTGATGGTGAAAGACGAGCTTTGTTGTCCTGTCGACAAATCCCGCCTGACTCGCTGAGTTGTTCCAGTATTTTCCGCAGATGTTAGATCGACTTTCGATGGCAATAACAGCGTGCTTCTGTTACGTTCCCGGGGCTCGTTGGTCTAGGGGTATGACATTCACTTACCTCTATTGACTAATTCCAGTTGATTCAGGCAGCTCTCTGTATGTTTCATTTTATTCAGTTCAACAACATCAGACTGTGTAATCTCTCTTCTACCTCCACCATCTGTTTATTTCCATCAAGTTATTTTCATTCCTTCCATTGGTATGTTTTACCCTCAGCTTTGCCCCCCTCCCCCCAGCCCATACCATCCTACTTGAGCAACCCTGTCGCCAATTGTTCGCTGACACACTGCTTACTTTGTTCTGCTATTAACACATTCTGATCTCTTGAGGCGCCACTATCAGCACCTTTGTTAGCCTTGATTAGCCTCATTTACATTCCCTTTTTCTTTCTGTCCGAGACATTTTCGTCATTTTCCACCTATTGCTGACCACTCTATCGAGGCCCAATCGGGCACGCCAACCCCGCCCCATCCACATTAGTCTGAATCTGACCCCATTTCCAGTTCTCCAGCTTTGACAAAGAGTCACCCAGGCCCGGAACGACCGCTGCCATCTCGCTCCACAGAGGCTGTCAGTCCTGCTGAGATTGTCCAGTATGTTCTGTTTTTGTTTCAGAATGAAGCATCCGCAGTAAGTTGCATTTGTCGTTTATTTAGACATGTTTGAGATGGTGAATAAGTATGTTTATCTGCATTTGTAAATGCATGAAATTCTGTTGTGGATGAACTAGCTCCGAATATCCAAAATAGGAAGGTCCTTTTCTTCTCATTGCCTGTCGAAAATTCAGTGCTTGTGACTTAATGTGGAATTTATTTTAGTGGCTCATGAGAGACTAAACCTCATAATCCTCGAACATACGAGATGGGGGAACAAAAGTACTTCGCGCAAACATTCCTCACACAACATGAGAAGCACTTGATGTTTCTGCCCGGTATGGCCCCGGGGACCTTTCGCATAAAGACCAGTTATGAGATTGCGGCAATAGTCAGCAACAGACTAACCTGGTAGTACGAGATGTTTCTGCCCGGTTTCGAACCGGGGACCTTTCGCGTGTGAGGCGAATGTGATAACCACTACACTACAGAAACAGCTGACAATCCACAGACGTGTACAATGTGCAACCTCACTGTGCTGCTGCAGATTCGCATGGTGAGGCTGAGAGGCTAGGCCACTTATTACAAGACGACTGCCTTTTCTCATTTAATCTCTCCTGACTTGCACCCTGTCAGAGCGCTTTCCTGTTGTTCTGTTTGCTCCCACCGGGATTTGACTTGGTTAAAACGTCCGACATTTCTAACCCGTCCCGGTTTTAATGAAAGGTGATGGTGAAAGACGAGCTTTGTTGTCCTGTCGACAAATCCCGCCTGACTCGCTGAGTTGTTCCAGTATCTTCCGCAGATGTTGGATCAACTTTCGATGGCTATAACAGCGTGCTTCTGTGCCAGTTCCGCGGCTCGTTGGTCTAGGAGTATGATTCTCGCTTTGGGTGTCTCGATTGCGAAACTTGCGGGAGGTCCCGGGTTCAAATCCCGGACGAGCCCTTTGATAACGTTTTCTGTTGGTCAGGCGATATGTTTTCTTCATTTCTATGCGGCTCATTCGGCGGGATTCATTCACATTGAGTTTGCTTTGAGAAGCTGAGCTCACACAGCAGGGAACCAATAGGTTCGCGAGACAATCGCGACATTGTCTAAAAGCTTGTCTATGTGTGGACATTCACTTACCTCTATTGACTTATTCCAGTAGATTCAGGCAGCTCTCTGTATGTTTCATTTTATTCAGTTCAACAACATCAGACTGTGTAATCTCTCTTCTCCATCCACCATCTGTTTATTTCCATCAAGTTATTTTCATTCCTTCCATTGGTATGTTTTACCCTCAGCATTGCCCCCCTCCCCCCAGCCCATACCATCCTACTTGAGCAATCTGATCCCTGTGGCCAATTGTTCGCTGACACACTGCTTACTTTGTTCTGCTATTAACACATTCTGATCTCTTGAGGCGCCACTATCAGCACCTTTGTTAGCCTTGATTAGCCTCATTTACATTCCCTTTTTCTTTCTGTCCGAGACATTTTCGTCATTTTCCACCTATTGCTGACCACTCTATCGAGGCCCAATCGGGCACGCCAACCCCGCCCCATCCACATTAGTCTGAATCTGACCCCATTTCCAGTTCTCCAGCTTTGACAAAGAGTCACCCAGGCCCGGAACAACCGCTGCCATCTCGCTCCACAGAGGCTGTCAGTCCTGCTGAGATTGTCCAGTATGTTCTGTTTTTGTTTCAGAATGAAGCATCCGCAGTAAGTTGCATTTGTCGTTCATTTAGACATGTTTGAGATGGTGAATAAGTATGTTTATCTGCATTTGTAAATGCATGAAATTCTGTTGTGGATGAACTAGCTCCGAATATCCAAAATAAGAAGGTCCTTTTCTTCTCATTGCCTGTCGAAAATTCAGTGCTTGTGACTTAATGTGGAATTTATTTTAGTGGCTCATGAGAGACTAAACCTCATAATCCTCGAACATACGAGATGGGGGAACAAAAGTACTTTGTGCAAACATTCCTCACACAACATGAGAAGCACTTGATGTTTCTACCCGGTATGGCCTCGGGGACCTTTCCCATGTTAGGGGAATGTGCTAACCACTACACTACAGAAACCGCTGGCGTTGCAGTAATCAATGGACTTGTGCAATGTTCAACCTCACTGTGTTGCTGCAGATTCTCATGGTTCGTCTGAGAGGCCATGTCACTTATTACAAGAAGACAGCCGTTTCTTTAAAACAGATGTCTCAACTTAGAAAACAATCAGGAATCGAAATTTACAGACCTGAAGATAAGTTATGTTTTGCTTGAAGTGGAAGTTAAACTGAGAAGGCAGGGCTTTCGAAAATAACCACAACCATACGGGTGCATGCATTTTGCTATTCCTCGTTGATGAAGACCAGTTACGAGATTGCGGCAATAGTCAGCAACAGACTAAACTGGAAGTACGAGAACTTTCTGCTCGGTTTCGAACTTTTCGCGTGTTAGGCGAATGTGATAACCACTACACTATAGAAACAGATGGAAATCAACGGACGTGTACAATGTGCAACCTCACTGTGTTGCTGCAGATTCGCATGGTGAGGCTGAGAGGCCAGGCCACTTATTACAAGACGACTGCTGTTTCTTTCAAAGCAGATGTTTCAACATATAAAACCACAAGATGTAGAAATTAGATCGAACTTAACATGATCTGCGTTAACTTCACAGGGACGTGACCCATCTAATCCACAGAGCCAAAGTGGAGAATTGAACTGACTGGAGAGCTGCATCTTAACGCTGACCTCCCGGACCTCGGCCTCCTGAAATGTTCCAAAGAAGCTCAACAAACACTCGAGGAACAGCAGCGCATCTTTCCACTGGGCTCAATACAGCTTGCACACTCATAGTGTGTGCAACAGTCTCACACTGTAAATGCTGCCCCCATTCTGTGTGTACTTCCATCGCAGATTTGGGTTTGAATCTTGTTTCCACTTCTTCTTTGTATCCGGGCGGTAGTTGTTGAGAGCTGGCACAGACACAGCGGCTAGAATGGCCTCATACTGTGGTGTAATTATTCTCTCATTCGATGCTCACCTCACTCTGTGGCCAGGGAACCCTAGGCCTTTTCTCATTTAATCTCTCCTGACTTGCACCCTGTCAGACCGCTTTCCTGTTGTTCTGTTTGCTCCCACCAGGATTTGGCTTGGTTAAAACGTCCGACATTTCTAACCTTCCCCGGTTTTAATGAAAGGTGATGGTGAAAGACGAGCTTTGTTGTCCTGTCGACAAATCCCGCCTGACTCGCTGAGTTGTTCCAGTATTTTCCGCAGATGTTAGATCGACTTTCGATGGCAATAACAGCGTGCTTCTGTTACGTTCCCGGGGCTCGTTGGTCTAGGGGTATGACATTCACTTACCTCTATTGACTAATTCCAGTTGATTCAGGCAGCTCTCTGTATGTTTCATTTTATTCAGTTCAACAACATCAGACTGTGTAATCTCTCTTCTACCTCCACCATCTGTTTATTTCCATCAAGTTATTTTAATTCCTTCCATTGGTATGTTTTACCCTCAGCATTGCCCCCCTCCCCCCAGCCCATACCATCCTACTTGAGCAACCCTGTCGCCAATTGTTCGCTGACACACTGCTTACTTTGTTCTGCTATTAACACATTCTGATCTCTTGAGGCGCCACTATCAGCACCTTTGTTAGCCTTGATTAGCCTCATTTACATTCCCTTTTTCTTTCTGTCCGAGACATTTTCGTCATTTTCCACCTATTGCTGACCACTCTATCGAGGCCCAATAGGGCACGCCAACCCCGCCCCATCCACATTAGTCTGAATCTGACCCCATTTCCAGTTCTCCAGCTTTGACAAAGAGTCACCCAGGCCCGGAACGACCGCTGCCATCTCGCTCCACAGAGGCTGTCAGTCCTGCTGAGATTGTCCTGTATGTTCTGTTTTTGTTTCAGAATGAAGCATCCGCAGTAAGTTGCATTTGTCGTTTATTTAGACATGTTTGAGATGGTGAATAAGTATGTTTATCTGCATTTGTAAATGCATGAAATTCTGTTGTGGATGAACTAGCTCCGAATATCCAAAATAGGAAGGTCCTTTTCTTCTCATTGCCTGTCGAAAATTCAGTGCTTGTGACTTAATGTGGAATTTATTTTAGTGGCTCATGAGAGACTAAACCTCATAATCCTCGAACATACGAGATGGGGGAACAAAAGTACTTTGTGCAAACATTCCTCACACAACATGAGAAGCACTTGATGTTTCTACCCGGTATGGCCCCGGGGACCTTTCGCATGTTAGGGGAATGTGCTAACCACTACACTACAGAAACCGCTGGCGGTGCAGTAATCAATGGACTTATGCAATGTTCAACCTCACTGTGTTGCTGCAGCTTCTCAAGGTTCGTCTGAGAGGCCATGTCACTTATGACAAGAAGACAGCCGTTTCTTTAAAACCGATGTCTCAACTTAGAAAACAATCAGGAATCGAAATTTACAGACCTGAAGATAAGTTATGTTTTGCTTGAAGTGGAAGTTAAATTGAGAAGGCAGGGCTTTCGAAAATAACCACAACCATACGGGTGCATGCATTTTGCTATTCCTCGGTGATGAAGACCAGTTATGAGATTGCGGCTGTAGTCAGCAACAGACTAACCTGGTAGTACGAGATGTTTCTGCCCGGTTTCGAACCGGGGACCTTTCGCGTGTGAGGCGAATGTGATAACCACTACACTACAGAAACAGCTGGCAATCCACGGACGTGTACAATGTGCAACCTCACTGTGCTGCTGCAGATTCGCATGGTGAGGCTGAGAGGCTAGGCCACTTATTACAAGACGACTGCCTTTTCTCATTTAATCTCTCCTGACTTGCACCCTGTCAGAGCGCTTTCCTGTTGTTCTGTTTGCTCCCACCGGGATTTGACTTGGTTAAAACGTCCGACATTTCTAACCCGTCCCGGTTTTAATGAAAGGTGATGGTGAAAGACGAGCTTTGTTGTCCTGTCGACAAATCCCGCCTGACTCGCTGAGTTGTTCCAGTATCTTCCGCAGATGTTGGATCAACTTTCGATGGCTATAACAGCGTGCTTCTGTGCCAGTTCCGCGGCTCGTTGGTCTATGGGTATGATTCTCGCTTTGGGTGTCTCGATTGCGAAACTTGCGGGAGGTCCCGGGTTCAAATCCCGGACGAGCCCTTTGATAACGTTTTCTGTTGGTCAGGCGATATGTTTTCTTCATTTCTATGCGGCTCATTCGGCGGGATTCATTCACATTGGGTTTGCTTTGAGAAGCTGAGCTCACACAGCAGGGAACCAATAGGTTCGCGAGACAATCGCGACATTGTCTAAAAGCTTGTCTATGTGTGGACATTCACTTACCTCTATTGACTTATTCCAGTAGATTCAGGCAGCTCTCTGTATGTTTCATTTTATTCAGTTCAACAACAACAGACTGTGTAATCTCTCTTCTCCCTCCACCATCTGTTTATTTCCATCAAGTTATTTGCATTCCTTCCATTGGTATGTTTTACCCTCAGCATTGCCCCCCTCCCCCCAGCCCATACCATCCTACTTGAGCAATCTGATCCCTGTGGCCAATTGTTCGCTGACACACTGCTTACTTTGTTCTGCTATTAACACATTCTGATCTCTTGAGGCGCCACTATCAGCACCTTTGTTAGCCTTGATTAGCCTCATTTACATTCCCTTTTTCTTTCTGTCCGAGACATTTTCGTCATTTTCCACCTATTGCTGACCACTCTATCGAGGCCCAATCGGGCACGCCAACCCCGCCCCATCCACATTAGTCTGAATCTGACCCCATTTCCAGTTCTCCAGCTTTGACAAAGAGTCACCCAGGCCCGGAACGACCGCTGCCATCTCGCTCCACAGAGGCTGTCAGTCCTGCTGAGATTGTCCAGTATGTTCTGTTTTTGTTTCAGAATGAAGCATTCGCAGTAAGTTGCATTTGTCGTTCATTTAGACATGTTTGAGATGGTGAATAAGTATGTTTATCTGCATTTGTAAATGCATGAAATTCTGTTGTGGATGAACTAGCTCCGAATATCCAAAATAAGAAGGTCCTTTTCTTCTCATTGCCTGTCGAAAATTCAGTGCTTGTGACTTAATGTGGAATTTATTTTAGTGGCTCATGAGAGACTAAACCTCATAATCCTCGAACATACGAGATGGGGGAACAAAAGTACTTTGTGCAAACATTCCTCACACAACATGAGAAGCACTTGATGTTTCTACCCGGTATGGCCTCGGGGACCTTTCGCATGTTAGGGGAATGTGCTAACCACTACACTACAGAAACCGCTGGCGGTGCAGTAATCAATGGACTTGTGCAGTGTTCAACCTCACTGTGTTGCTGCAGATTCTCATGGTTCGTCTGAGAGGCCATGTCACTTATTACAAGAAGACAGCCGTTTCTTTAAAACCGATGTCTCAACTTATAAAACAATCAGGAATCGAACTTTACAGACCTGAAGATAGGTTATGCTTGAAGTGGAAGTTAAATTGAGAAGGCAGGGCTTTCGAAAATAACCACAACCATACGGGTGCATGCATTTTGCTATTCCTCGTTGATGAAGACCAGTTACGAGATTGCGGCAATAGTCAGCAACAGACTAAACTGGAAGTACGAGAAGTTTCTGCTCGGTTTCGAACTTTTCGCGTGTTAGGCGAATGTGATAACCACTACACTACAGAAACAGCTGGCAATCAACGGACGTGTACAATGTGCAACCTCTCTGTGTTGCTGCAGATTCGCATGGTGAGGCTGAGAGGCCAGGCCACTTATTACAAGACGACTGCTGTTTCTTTCATAAACAGATGTTTCAACATATAAAACCACAAGATGTAGAAATTAGATCGAACTTAACATGATCTGCGTTAACTTCACAGGGACGTGACCCATCTAATCCACAGAGCCAAAGTGGAGAATTGAACTGACTGGAGAGCTGCATCTTAACGCTGACCTCCCGGACCTCGGCCTCCTGAAATGTTCCAAAGAAGCTCAACAAACACTCGAGGAACAGCAGCGCATCTTTCCACTGGGCTCAATACAGCTTGCACACTCATAGTGTGTGCAACAGTCTGACACTGTAAATGCTGCCCCACTCTGTGTGTACTTCCATCGCAGATTTGGGTTTGAATCTTGTTTCCACTTCTTCTTTGTATCCGGGCGGTAGTTGTTGAGAGCTGGCACAGACACAGCGGCTGGAATGGCCTCATACTGTGGTGTAATTATTCTCTCATTCGATGCTCACCTCACTCTGTGGCCAGGGAACCCTAGGCCTTTTCTCATTTAATCTCTCCTGACTTGCACCCTGTCAGAGCGCTTTCCTGTTGTTCTGTTTGCTCCCACCAGGATTTGACTTGGTTAAAACGTCCGACATTTCTAACCCGCCCCGGTTTAAATGAAAGGTGATGGTGAAAGACGAGCTTTGTTGTCCTGTCGACAAATCCCGCCTGACTCGCTGAGTTGTTCCAGTATTTTCCGCAGATGTTAGATCGACTTTCGATGGCAATAACAGCGTGCTTCTGTTACGTTCCCGGGGCTCGTTGGTCTAGGGGTATGACATTCACTTACCTCTATTGACTAATTCCAGTTGATTCAGGCAGCTCTCTGTATGTTTCATTTTATTCAGTTCAACAACATCAGACTGTGTAATCTCTCTTCTACCTCCACCATCTGTTTATTTCCATCAAGTTATTTTCATTCCTTCCATTGGTATGTTTTACCCTCAGCTTTGCCCCCCTCCCCCCAGCCCATACCATCCTACTTGAGCAACCCTGTCGCCAATTGTTCGCTGACACACTGCTTACTTTGTTCTGCTATTAACACATTCTGATCTCTTGAGGCGCCACTATCAGCACCTTTGTTAGCCTTGATTAGCCTCATTTACATTCCCTTTTTCTTTCTGTCCGAGACATTTTCGTCATTTTCCACCTATTGCTGACCACTCTATCGAGGCCCAATCGGGCACGCCAACCCCGCCCCATCCACATTAGTCTGAATCTGACCCCATTTCCAGTTCTCCAGCTTTGACAAAGAGTCACCCAGGCCCGGAACGACCGCTGCCATCTCGCTCCACAGAGGCTGTCAGTCCTGCTGAGATTGTCCAGTATGTTCTGTTTTTGTTTCAGAATGAAGCATCCGCAGTAAGTTGCATTTGTCGTTTATTTAGACATGTTTGAGATGGTGAATAAGTATGTTTATCTGCATTTGTAAATGCATGAAATTCTGTTGTGGATGAACTAGCTCCGAATATCCAAAATAGGAAGGTCCTTTTCTTCTCATTGCCTGTCGAAAATTCAGTGCTTGTGACTTAATGTGGAATTTATTTTAGTGGCTCATGAGAGACTAAACCTCATAATCCTCGAACATACGAGATGGGGGAACAAAAGTACTTCGCGCAAACATTCCTCACACAACATGAGAAGCACTTGATGTTTCTACCCGGTATGGCCCCGGGGACCTTTCGCATAAAGACCAGTTATGAGATTGCGGCAATAGTCAGCAACAGACTAACCTGGTAGTACGAGATGTTTCTGCCCGGTTTCGAACCGGGGACCTTTCGCGTGTGAGGCGAATGTGATAACCACTACACTACAGAAACAGCTGACAATCCACAGACGTGTACAATGTGCAACCTCACTGTGCTGCTGCAGATTCGCATGGTGAGGCTGAGAGGCTAGGCCACTTATTACAAGACGACTGCCTTTTCTCATTTAATCTCTCCTGACTTGCACCCTGTCAGAGCGCTTTCCTGTTGTTCTGTTTGCTCCCACCGGGATTTGACTTGGTTAAAACGTCCGACATTTCTAACCCGTCCCGGTTTTAATGAAAGGTGATGGTGAAAGACGAGCTTTGTTGTCCTGTCGACAAATCCCGCCTGACTCGCTGAGTTGTTCCAGTATCTTCCGCAGATGTTGGATCAACTTTCGATGGCTATAACAGCGTGCTTCTGTGCCAGTTCCGCGGCTCGTTGGTCTAGGAGTATGATTCTCGCTTTGGGTGTCTCGATTGCGAAACTTGCGGGAGGTCCCGGGTTCAAATCCCGGACGAGCCCTTTGATAACGTTTTCTGTTGGTCAGGCGATATGTTTTCTTCATTTCTATGCGGCTCATTCGGCGGGATTCATTCACATTGAGTTTGCTTTGAGAAGCTGAGCTCACACAGCAGGGAACCAATAGGTTCGCGAGACAATCGCGACATTGTCTAAAAGCTTGTCTATGTGTGGACATTCACTTACCTCTATTGACTTATTCCAGTAGATTCAGGCAGCTCTCTGTATGTTTCATTTTATTCAGTTCAACAACATCAGACTGTGTAATCTCTCTTCTCCATCCACCATCTGTTTATTTCCATCAAGTTATTTTCATTCCTTCCATTGGTATGTTTTACCCTCAGCATTGCCCCCCTCCCCCCAGCCCATACCATCCTACTTGAGCAATCTGATCCCTGTGGCCAATTGTTCGCTGACACACTGCTTACTTTGTTCTGCTATTAACACATTCTGATCTCTTGAGGCGCCACTATCAGCACCTTTGTTAGCCTTGATTAGCCTCATTTACATTCCCTTTTTCTTTCTGTCCGAGACATTTTCGTCATTTTCCACCTATTGCTGACCACTCTATCGAGGCCCAATCGGGCACGCCAACCCCGCCCCATCCACATTAGTCTGAATCTGACCCCATTTCCAGTTCTCCAGCTTTGACAAAGAGTCACCCAGGCCCGGAACAACCGCTGCCATCTCGCTCCACAGAGGCTGTCAGTCCTGCTGAGATTGTCCAGTATGTTCTGTTTTTGTTTCAGAATGAAGCATCCGCAGTAAGTTGCATTTGTCGTTCATTTAGACATGTTTGAGATGGTGAATAAGTATGTTTATCTGCATTTGTAAATGCATGAAATTCTGTTGTGGATGAACTAGCTCCGAATATCCAAAATAAGAAGGTCCTTTTCTTCTCATTGCCTGTCGAAAATTCAGTGCTTGTGACTTAATGTGGAATTTATTTTAGTGGCTCATGAGAGACTAAACCTCATAATCCTCGAACATACGAGATGGGGGAACAAAAGTACTTTGTGCAAACATTCCTCACACAACATGAGAAGCACTTGATGTTTCTACCCGGTATGGCCTCGGGGACCTTTCCCATGTTAGGGGAATGTGCTAACCACTACACTACAGAAACCGCTGGCGTTGCAGTAATCAATGGACTTGTGCAATGTTCAACCTCACTGTGTTGCTGCAGATTCTCATGGTTCGTCTGAGAGGCCATGTCACTTATTACAAGAAGACAGCCGTTTCTTTAAAACAGATGTCTCAACTTAGAAAACAATCAGGAATCGAAATTTACAGACCTGAAGATAAGTTATGTTTTGCTTGAAGTGGAAGTTAAACTGAGAAGGCAGGGCTTTCGAAAATAACCACAACCATACGGGTGCATGCATTTTGCTATTCCTCGTTGATGAAGACCAGTTACGAGATTGCGGCAATAGTCAGCAACAGACTAAACTGGAAGTACGAGAACTTTCTGCTCGGTTTCGAACTTTTCGCGTGTTAGGCGAATGTGATAACCACTACACTATAGAAACAGATGGAAATCAACGGACGTGTACAATGTGCAACCTCACTGTGTTGCTGCAGATTCGCATGGTGAGGCTGAGAGGCCAGGCCACTTATTACAAGACGACTGCTGTTTCTTTCAAAGCAGATGTTTCAACATATAAAACCACAAGATGTAGAAATTAGATCGAACTTAACATGATCTGCGTTAACTTCACAGGGACGTGACCCATCTAATCCACAGAGCCAAAGTGGAGAATTGAACTGACTGGAGAGCTGCATCTTAACGCTGACCTCCCGGACCTCGGCCTCCTGAAATGTTCCAAAGAAGCTCAACAAACACTCGAGGAACAGCAGCGCATCTTTCCACTGGGCTCAATACAGCTTGCACACTCATAGTGTGTGCAACAGTCTCACACTGTAAATGCTGCCCCCATTCTGTGTGTACTTCCATCGCAGATTTGGGTTTGAATCTTGTTTCCACTTCTTCTTTGTATCCGGGCGGTAGTTGTTGAGAGCTGGCACAGACACAGCGGCTAGAATGGCCTCATACTGTGGTGTAATTATTCTCTCATTCGATGCTCACCTCACTCTGTGGCCAGGGAACCCTAGGCCTTTTCTCATTTAATCTCTCCTGACTTGCACCCTGTCAGACCGCTTTCCTGTTGTTCTGTTTGCTCCCACCAGGATTTGGCTTGGTTAAAACGTCCGACATTTCTAACCTTCCCCGGTTTTAATGAAAGGTGATGGTGAAAGACGAGCTTTGTTGTCCTGTCGACAAATCCCGCCTGACTCGCTGAGTTGTTCCAGTATTTTCCGCAGATGTTAGATCGACTTTCGATGGCAATAACAGCGTGCTTCTGTTACGTTCCCGGGGCTCGTTGGTCTAGGGGTATGACATTCACTTACCTCTATTGACTAATTCCAGTTGATTCAGGCAGCTCTCTGTATGTTTCATTTTATTCAGTTCAACAACATCAGACTGTGTAATCTCTCTTCTACCTCCACCATCTGTTTATTTCCATCAAGTTATTTTAATTCCTTCCATTGGTATGTTTTACCCTCAGCATTGCCCCCCTCCCCCCAGCCCATACCATCCTACTTGAGCAACCCTGTCGCCAATTGTTCGCTGACACACTGCTTACTTTGTTCTGCTATTAACACATTCTGATCTCTTGAGGCGCCACTATCAGCACCTTTGTTAGCCTTGATTAGCCTCATTTACATTCCCTTTTTCTTTCTGTCCGAGACATTTTCGTCATTTTCCACCTATTGCTGACCACTCTATCGAGGCCCAATAGGGCACGCCAACCCCGCCCCATCCACATTAGTCTGAATCTGACCCCATTTCCAGTTCTCCAGCTTTGACAAAGAGTCACCCAGGCCCGGAACGACCGCTGCCATCTCGCTCCACAGAGGCTGTCAGTCCTGCTGAGATTGTCCTGTATGTTCTGTTTTTGTTTCAGAATGAAGCATCCGCAGTAAGTTGCATTTGTCGTTTATTTAGACATGTTTGAGATGGTGAATAAGTATGTTTATCTGCATTTGTAAATGCATGAAATTCTGTTGTGGATGAACTAGCTCCGAATATCCAAAATAGGAAGGTCCTTTTCTTCTCATTGCCTGTCGAAAATTCAGTGCTTGTGACTTAATGTGGAATTTATTTTAGTGGCTCATGAGAGACTAAACCTCATAATCCTCGAACATACGAGATGGGGGAACAAAAGTACTTTGTGCAAACATTCCTCACACAACATGAGAAGCACTTGATGTTTCTACCCGGTATGGCCCCGGGGACCTTTCGCATGTTAGGGGAATGTGCTAACCACTACACTACAGAAACCGCTGGCGGTGCAGTAATCAATGGACTTATGCAATGTTCAACCTCACTGTGTTGCTGCAGCTTCTCAAGGTTCGTCTGAGAGGCCATGTCACTTATGACAAGAAGACAGCCGTTTCTTTAAAACCGATGTCTCAACTTAGAAAACAATCAGGAATCGAAATTTACAGACCTGAAGATAAGTTATGTTTTGCTTGAAGTGGAAGTTAAATTGAGAAGGCAGGGCTTTCGAAAATAACCACAACCATACGGGTGCATGCATTTTGCTATTCCTCGGTGATGAAGACCAGTTATGAGATTGCGGCTGTAGTCAGCAACAGACTAACCTGGTAGTACGAGATGTTTCTGCCCGGTTTCGAACCGGGGACCTTTCGCGTGTGAGGCGAATGTGATAACCACTACACTACAGAAACAGCTGGCAATCCACGGACGTGTACAATGTGCAACCTCACTGTGCTGCTGCAGATTCGCATGGTGAGGCTGAGAGGCTAGGCCACTTATTACAAGACGACTGCCTTTTCTCATTTAATCTCTCCTGACTTGCACCCTGTCAGAGCGCTTTCCTGTTGTTCTGTTTGCTCCCACCGGGATTTGACTTGGTTAAAACGTCCGACATTTCTAACCCGTCCCGGTTTTAATGAAAGGTGATGGTGAAAGACGAGCTTTGTTGTCCTGTCGACAAATCCCGCCTGACTCGCTGAGTTGTTCCAGTATCTTCCGCAGATGTTGGATCAACTTTCGATGGCTATAACAGCGTGCTTCTGTGCCAGTTCCGCGGCTCGTTGGTCTATGGGTATGATTCTCGCTTTGGGTGTCTCGATTGCGAAACTTGCGGGAGGTCCCGGGTTCAAATCCCGGACGAGCCCTTTGATAACGTTTTCTGTTGGTCAGGCGATATGTTTTCTTCATTTCTATGCGGCTCATTCGGCGGGATTCATTCACATTGGGTTTGCTTTGAGAAGCTGAGCTCACACAGCAGGGAACCAATAGGTTCGCGAGACAATCGCGACATTGTCTAAAAGCTTGTCTATGTGTGGACATTCACTTACCTCTATTGACTTATTCCAGTAGATTCAGGCAGCTCTCTGTATGTTTCATTTTATTCAGTTCAACAACAACAGACTGTGTAATCTCTCTTCTCCCTCCACCATCTGTTTATTTCCATCAAGTTATTTGCATTCCTTCCATTGGTATGTTTTACCCTCAGCATTGCCCCCCTCCCCCCAGCCCATACCATCCTACTTGAGCAATCTGATCCCTGTGGCCAATTGTTCGCTGACACACTGCTTACTTTGTTCTGCTATTAACACATTCTGATCTCTTGAGGCGCCACTATCAGCACCTTTGTTAGCCTTGATTAGCCTCATTTACATTCCCTTTTTCTTTCTGTCCGAGACATTTTCGTCATTTTCCACCTATTGCTGACCACTCTATCGAGGCCCAATCGGGCACGCCAACCCCGCCCCATCCACATTAGTCTGAATCTGACCCCATTTCCAGTTCTCCAGCTTTGACAAAGAGTCACCCAGGCCCGGAACGACCGCTGCCATCTCGCTCCACAGAGGCTGTCAGTCCTGCTGAGATTGTCCAGTATGTTCTGTTTTTGTTTCAGAATGAAGCATTCGCAGTAAGTTGCATTTGTCGTTCATTTAGACATGTTTGAGATGGTGAATAAGTATGTTTATCTGCATTTGTAAATGCATGAAATTCTGTTGTGGATGAACTAGCTCCGAATATCCAAAATAAGAAGGTCCTTTTCTTCTCATTGCCTGTCGAAAATTCAGTGCTTGTGACTTAATGTGGAATTTATTTTAGTGGCTCATGAGAGACTAAACCTCATAATCCTCGAACATACGAGATGGGGGAACAAAAGTACTTTGTGCAAACATTCCTCACACAACATGAGAAGCACTTGATGTTTCTACCCGGTATGGCCTCGGGGACCTTTCGCATGTTAGGGGAATGTGCTAACCACTACACTACAGAAACCGCTGGCGGTGCAGTAATCAATGGACTTGTGCAGTGTTCAACCTCACTGTGTTGCTGCAGATTCTCATGGTTCGTCTGAGAGGCCATGTCACTTATTACAAGAAGACAGCCGTTTCTTTAAAACCGATGTCTCAACTTATAAAACAATCAGGAATCGAACTTTACAGACCTGAAGATAGGTTATGCTTGAAGTGGAAGTTAAATTGAGAAGGCAGGGCTTTCGAAAATAACCACAACCATACGGGTGCATGCATTTTGCTATTCCTCGTTGATGAAGACCAGTTACGAGATTGCGGCAATAGTCAGCAACAGACTAAACTGGAAGTACGAGAAGTTTCTGCTCGGTTTCGAACTTTTCGCGTGTTAGGCGAATGTGATAACCACTACACTACAGAAACAGCTGGCAATCAACGGACGTGTACAATGTGCAACCTCTCTGTGTTGCTGCAGATTCGCATGGTGAGGCTGAGAGGCCAGGCCACTTATTACAAGACGACTGCTGTTTCTTTCATAAACAGATGTTTCAACATATAAAACCACAAGATGTAGAAATTAGATCGAACTTAACATGATCTGCGTTAACTTCACAGGGACGTGACCCATCTAATCCACAGAGCCAAAGTGGAGAATTGAACTGACTGGAGAGCTGCATCTTAACGCTGACCTCCCGGACCTCGGCCTCCTGAAATGTTCCAAAGAAGCTCAACAAACACTCGAGGAACAGCAGCGCATCTTTCCACTGGGCTCAATACAGCTTGCACACTCATAGTGTGTGCAACAGTCTGACACTGTAAATGCTGCCCCACTCTGTGTGTACTTCCATCGCAGATTTGGGTTTGAATCTTGTTTCCACTTCTTCTTTGTATCCGGGCGGTAGTTGTTGAGAGCTGGCACAGACACAGCGGCTGGAATGGCCTCATACTGTGGTGTAATTATTCTCTCATTCGATGCTCACCTCACTCTGTGGCCAGGGAACCCTAGGCCTTTTCTCATTTAATCTCTCCTGACTTGCACCCTGTCAGAGCGCTTTCCTGTTGTTCTGTTTGCTCCCACCAGGATTTGACTTGGTTAAAACGTCCGACATTTCTAACCCGCCCCGGTTTAAATGAAAGGTGATGGTGAAAGACGAGCTTTGTTGTCCTGTCGACAAATCCCGCCTGACTCGCTGAGTTGTTCCAGTATTTTCCGCAGATGTTAGATCGACTTTCGATGGCAATAACAGCGTGCTTCTGTTACGTTCCCGGGGCTCGTTGGTCTAGGGGTATGACATTCACTTACCTCTATTGACTAATTCCAGTTGATTCAGGCAGCTCTCTGTATGTTTCATTTTATTCAGTTCAACAACATCAGACTGTGTAATCTCTCTTCTACCTCCACCATCTGTTTATTTCCATCAAGTTATTTTCATTCCTTTCATTGGTATGTTTTACCCTCAGCATTGCCCCCCAGCCCATACCATCCTACTTGAGCAACCCTGTCGCCAATTGTTCGCTGACACACTGCTTACTTTGTTCTGCTATTAACACATTCTGATCTCTTGAGGCGCCACTATCAGCACCTTTGTTAGCCTTGATTAGCCTCATTTACATTCCCTTTTTCTTTCTGTCCGAGACATTTTCGTCATTTTCTACCTATTGCTGACCACTCTATCGAGGCCCAATAGGGCACGCCAACCCCGCCCCATCCACATTAGTCTGAATCTGACCCCATTTCCAGTTCTCCAGCTTTGTCAAAGAGTCACCCAGGCCCGGAACGACCGCTGCCATCTCGCTCCACAGAGGCTGTCAGTCCTGCTGAGATTGTCCAGTATGTTCTGTTTTTGTTTCAGAATGAAGCATCCGCAGTAAGTTGCATTTGTCGTTTATTTAGACATGTTTGAGATGGTGAATAAGTATGTTTATCTGCATTTGTAAATGCATGAAATTCTGTTGTGGATGAACTAGCTCCGAATATCCAAAATAGGAAGGTCCTTTTCTTCTCATTGCCTGTCGAAAATTCAGTGCTTGTGACTTAATGTGGAATTTATTTTAGTGGCTCATGAGAGACTAAACCTCATAATCCTCGAACATACGAGATGGGGGAACAAAAGTACTTTGTGCAAACATTCCTCACACAACATGAGAAGCACTTGATGTTTCTACCCGGTATGGCCCCGGGGACCTTTCGCATGTTAGGGGAATGTGCTAACCACTACACTACAGAAACCGCTGGCGGTGCAGTAATCAATGGACTTATGCAATGTTCAACCTCACTGTGTTGCTGCAGCTTCTCATGGTTCGTCTGAGAGGCCATGTCACTTATGACAAGAAGACAGCCGTTTCTTTAAAACCGATGTCTCAACTTAGAAAACAATCAGGAATCGAAATTTACAGACCTGAAGATAAGTTATGTTTTGCTTGAAGTGGAAGTTAAATTGAGAAGGCAGGGCTTTCGAAAATAACCACAACCATACGGGTGCATGCATTTTGCTATTTCTCGGTGATGAAGACCAGTTATGAGATTGCGGCTGTAGTCAGCAACAGACTAACCTGGTAGTACGAGATGTTTCTGCCCGGTTTCGAACCGGGGACCTTTCGCGTGTGAGGCGAATGTGATAACCACTACACTACAGAAACAGCTGGCAATCCACGGACGTGTACAATGTGCAACCTCACTGTGCTGCTGCAGATTCGCATGGTGAGGCTGAGAGGCTAGGCCACTTATTACAAGACGACTGCCTTTTCTCATTTAATCTCTCCTGACTTGCACCCTGTCAGAGCGCTTTCCTGTTGTTCTGTTTGCTCCCACCGGGATTTGACTTTGTTAAAACGTCCGACATTTCTAACCCGTCCCGGTTTTAATGAAAGGTGATGGTGAAAGACGAGCTTTGTTGTCCTGTCGACAAATCCCGCCTGACTCGCTGAGTTGTTCCAGTATCTTCCGCAGATGTTGGATCAACTTTCGATGGCTATAACAGCGTGCTTCTGTGCCAATTCCGCGGCTCGTTGATCTAGGAGTATGATTCTCGCTTTGGGTGTCTCGAATGCGAAACTTGCGGGAGGTCCCGGGTTCAAATCCCGGGCGAGCCCTTTGATAACGTTTTCTGTTGGTCAGGCGATATGTTTACTTCATTTCTATGCGGCTCATTCGGCGGGATTCATTCACATTGGGTTTGCTTTGAGAAGCTGAGCTCATACAGCAGGGAACCAATAGGTTCGCGAGACAATCGCGACATTGTCTAAAAGCTTGTCTATGTGTGGACATTCACTTACCTCTATTGACTTATTCCAGTAGATTCAGGCAGCTCTCTGTATGTTTCATTTTATTCAGTTCAACAACATCAGACTGTGTAATCTCTCTTCTCCCTCCACCATCTGTTTATTGCCATCAAGTTATTTTCATTCCTTCCATTGGTATGTTTTACCCTCAGCATTGCCCCCCTCCCCCCAGCCCATACCATCCTACTTGAGCAATCTGATCCCTGTGGCCAATTGTTCGCTGACACACTGCTTACTTTGTTCTGCTATTAACACATTTTGATCTCTTGAGGCGCCACTATCAGCACCTTTGTTAGCCTTGATTAGCCTCATTTACATTCCCTTTTTCTTTCTGTCCGAGACATTTTCGTCATTTTCCACCTATTGCTGACCACTCTATCGAGGCCCAATCGGGCACGCCAACCCCGCCCCATCCACATTAGTCTGAATCTGACCCCATTTCCAGTTCTCCAGCTTTGACAAAGAGTCACCCAGGCCCGGAACGACCGCTGCCATCTCGCTCCACAGAGGCTGTCAGTCCTGCTGAGATTGTCCAGTATGTTCTGTTTTTGTTTCAGAATGAAGCATCCGCAGTAAGTTGCATTTGTCGTTCATTTAGACATGTTTGAGATGGTGAATAAGTATGTTTATCTGCATTTGTAAATGCATGAAATTCTGTTGTGGATGAACTAGCTCCGAATATCCAAAATAAGAAGGTCCTTTTCTTCTCATTGCCTGTCGAAAATTCAGTGCTTGTGACTTAATGTGGAATTTATTTTAGTGGCTCATGAGAGACTAAACCTCATAATCCTCGAACATACGAGATGGGGGAACAAAAGTACTTTGTGCAAACATTCCTCACACAACATGAGAAGCACTTGATGTTTCTACCCGGTATGGCCTCGGGGACCTTTCGCATGTTAGGGGAATGTGCTAACCACTACACTACAGAAACCGCTGGCGGTGCAGTAATCAATGGACTTGTGCAGTGTTCAACCTCACTGTGTTGCTGCAGATTCTCATGGTTCGTCTGAGAGGCCATGTCACTTATTACAAGAAGACAGCCGTTTCTTTAAAACCGATGTCTCAACTTATAAAACAATCAGGAATCGAACTTTACAGACCTGAAGATAAGTTATGCTTGAAGTGGAAGTTAAATTGAGAAGGCAGGGCTTTCGAAAATAACCACAACCATACGGGTGCATGCATTTTGCTATTCCTCGTTGATGAAGACCAGTTACGAGATTGCGGCAATAGTCAGCAACAGACTAAACTGGAAGTACGAGAAGTTTCTGCTCGGTTTCGAACTTTTCGCGTATTAGGCGAAAAGTTCACTACACTACACTACAGAAACAGCTGGCAATCAACGGACGTGTACAATGTGCAACCTCTCTGTGTTGCTGCAGATTCGCATGGTGAGGCTGAGAGGCCAGGCCACTTATTACAAGACGACTGCTGTTTCTTTCAAAAACAGATGTTTCAACATATAAAACCACAAGATATAGAAATTAGATCGAACTTAACATGATCTGCGTTAACTTCACAGGGACGTGACCCATCTAATCCACAGAGCCAAAGTGGAGAATTGAACTGACTGGAGAGCTGCATCTTAACGCTGACCTCCCGGACATCGGCCTCCTGAAATGTTCCAAAGAAGCTCAACAAACACTCGAGGAACAGCAGCGCATCTTTCCACTGGGCTCAATACAGCTTGCACACTCATAGTGTGTGCAACAGTCTCACACTGCAAATGCTGCTCCCATTCTGTGTGTACTTCCATCGCAGATTTGGGTTTGAATCTTGTTTCCACTTCTTCTTTGTATCCGGGCGGTAGTTGTTGAGAGCTGGCACAGACACAGCGGCTAGAATGGCCTCATACTGTGGTGTAATTATCCTCTCATTCGATGCTCACCTCACTCTGTGGCCAGGGAACCCTAGGCCTTTTCTCATTTAATCTCTCCTGACTTGCACCCTGTCAGAGCGCTTTCCTGTTGTTCTGTTTGCTCCCACCAGGATTTGACTTGGTTAAAACGTCCGACATTTCTAACCCGCCCCGGTTTAAATGAAAGGTGATGGTGAAAGACGAGCTTTGTTGTCCTGTCGACAAATTCCGCCTGACTCGCTGAGTTGTTCCAGTATTTTCCGCAGATGTTAGATCGACTTTCGATGGCAATAACAGCGTGCTTCTGTTACGTTCCCGGGGCTCGTTAGTCTAGGGGTATGACATTCACTTACCTCTATTGACTAATTCCAGTTGATTCAGGCAGCTCTCTGTATGTTTCATTTTATTCAGTTCAACAACATCAGACTGTGTAATCTCTCTTCTACCTCCACCATCTGTTTATTTCCATCAAGTTATTTTCATTCCTTTCATTGGTATGTTTTACCCTCAGCATTGCCCCCCTCCCCCCAGCCCATACCATCCTACTTGAGCAACCCTGTCGCCAATTGTTCGCTGACACACTGCCTACTTTGTTCTGCTATTAACACATTCTGATCTCTTGAGGCGCCACTATCAGCACCTTTGTTAGCCTTGATTAGCCTCATTTACATTCCCTTTTTCTTTCTGTCCGAGACATTTTCGTCATTTTCCACCTATTGCTGACCACTCTATCGAGGCCCAATAGGGCACGCCAACCCCGCCCCATCCACATTAGTCTGAATCTGACCCCATTTCCAGTTCTCCAGCTTTGACAAAGAGTCACCCAGGCCCGGAACGACCGCTGCCATCTCGCTCCACAGAGGCTGTCAGTCCTGCTGAGATTGTCCAGTATGTTCTGTTTTTGTTTCAGAATGAAGCATCCGCAGTAAGTTACTTTTGTCGTTTATTTAGACATGTTTGAGATGGTGAATAAGTATGTTTATCTGCATTTGTAAATGCATGAAATTCTGTTGTGGATGAACTAGCTCCGAATATCCAAAATAGGAAGGTCCTTTCCTTCTCTTTGCCTGTCGATAATTCAGTGCTTGTGACTTAATGTGGAATTTATTTTAGTGGCTCATGAGAGACTAAACCTCATAATCCTCGAACATACGAGATGGGGGAACAAAAGTACTTTGTGCAAACATTCCTCACACAACATGAGAAGCACTTGATGTTTCTACCCGGTATGGCCCCGGGGACCTTTCGCATGTTAGGGGAATGTGCTAACCACTACACTACAGAAACCGCTGGCGGTGCAGTAATCAATGGACTTATGCAATGTTCAACCTCACTGTGTTGCTGCAGCGTCTCATGGTTCGTCTGAGAGGCCATGTCACTTATGACAAGAAGACAGCCGTTTCTTTAAAACCGATGTCTCAACTTAGAAAACAATCAGGAATCGAAATTTACAGACCTGAAGATAAGTTATGTTTTGCTTGAAGTGGAAGTTAAATTGAGAAGGCAGGGCTTTCGAAAATAACCACAACCATACGGGTGCATGCAGTTTGCTATTTTTCGGTGATGAAGACCAGTTATGAGATTGCGGCAAAAGTCAGCAACCGAACAACCTGGTAGCCCGAGATGTTTCTGCCCGGTTTCGAACCGGGGACCTTTCGCGTGTGAGGCGAATGTGATAACCACTACACTACAGAAACAGCTGGCAATCCACGGACGTGTACAATGTGCAACCTCACTGTGCTGCTGCAGATTCGCATGGTGAGGCTGAGAGGCTAGGCCACTTATTACAAGACGACTGCCTTTTCTCATTTAATCTCTCCTGACTTGCACCCTGTCAGAGCGCTTTCCTGTTGTTCTGTTTGCTCCCACCGGGATTTGACTTGGTTAAAACGTCCGACATTTCTAACCCGTCCCGGTTTTAATGAAAGGTGATGGTGAAAGACGAGCTTTGTTGTCCTGTCGACAAATCCCGCCTGACTCGCTGAGTTGTTCCAGTATCTTCCGCAGATGTTGGATCAACTTTCGATGGCTATAACAGCGTGCTTCTGTGCCAGTTCCGCGGCTCGTTGGTCTAGGAGTATGATTCGCGCTTTGGGTGTCTCGATTGCGAAACTTGCGGGAGGTCCCGGGTTCAAATCCCGGACGAGCCCTTTGATAACGTTTTCTGTTGGTCAGGCGATGTGTTTTCTTCATTTCTATGCGGCTCATTCGGCGGGATTCATTCACATTGGGTTTGCTTTGAGAAGCTGAGCTCACACAGCAGGGAACCAATAGGTTCGCGAGACAATCGCGACATTGTCTAAAAGCTTGTCTATGTGTGGACATTCACTTACCTCTATTGACTTATTCCAGTAGATTCAGGCAGCTCTCTGTATGTTTCATTTTATTCAGTTCAACAACAGCAGACTGTGTAATCTCTCTTCTCCCTCCACTATCTGTTTATTTCCATCAAGTTATTTTCATTCCTTCCATTGGTATGTTTTACCCTCAGCATTGCCCCCCTCCCCCCAGCCCATACCATCCTACTTGAGCAATCTGATCCCTGTGGCCAATTGTTCGCTGACACACTGCTTACTTTGTTCTGCTATTAACACATTCTGATCTCTTGAGGCGCCACTATCAGCACCTTTGTTAGCCTTGACTAGCCTCATTTACATTCCCTTTTTCTTTCTGTCCGAGACATTTTCGTCATTTTCCACCTATTGCTGTCCACTCTATCGAGGCCCAATCGGGCACGCCAACCCCGCCCCATCCACATTAGTCTGAATCTGACCCCATTTCCAGTTCTCCAGCTTTGACAAAGAGTCACCCAGGCCCGGAACGACCGCTGCCATCTCGCTCCACAGAGGCTGTCAGTCCTGCTGAGATTGTCCAGTATGTTCTGTTTTTGTTTCAGAATGAAGCATCCGCAGTAAGTTGCATTTGTCGTTCATTTAGACATGTTTGAGATGGTGAATAAGTATGTTTATCTGCATTTGTAAATGCATGAAATTCTGTTGTGGATGAACTAGCTCCGAATGTCCAAAATAAGAAGGTCCTTTTCTTCTCATTGCCTGTCGAAAATTCAGTGCTTGTGACTTAATGTGGAATTTATTTTAGTGGCTCATGAGAGACTAAACCTCATAATCCTCGAACATACGAGATGGGGGAACAAAAGTACTTTGTGCAAACATTCCTCACACAACATGAGAAGCACTTGATGTTTCTACCCGGTATGGCCTCGGGGACCTTTCCCATGTTAGGGGAATGTGCTAACCACTACACTACAGAAACCGCTGGCGGTGCAGTAATCAATGGACTTGTGCAATGTTCAACCTCACTGTGTTGCTGCAGATTCTCATGGTTCGTCTGAGAGGCCATGTCACTTATTACAAGAAGACAGCCGTTTCTTTAAAACCGATGTCTCAACTTATAAAACAATCAGGAATCGAACTTTACAGACCTGAAGATAAGTTATGCTTGAAGTGGAAGTTAAATTGAGAAGGCAGGGCTTTCGAAAATAACCACAACCATACGGGTGCATGCATTTTGCTATTACTCGTTGATGAAGACCAGTTACGAGATTGCGGCAATAGTCAGCAACAGACTAAACTGGAAGTACGAGAAGTTTCTGCTCGGTTTCGAACTTTTCGCGTGTTAGGCGAATGTGATAACCATTACACTATAGAAACAGCTGGAAATCAACGGACGTGTACAATGTGCAACCTCACTGTGTTGCTGCAGATTCGCATGGTGAGGCTGAGAGGCCAGGCCACTTATTACAAGACGACTGCTGTTTCTTTCAAAAGCAGATGTTTCAACATATAAAACCACAAGATGTAGAAATTAGATCGAACTTAACATGATCTGCGTTAACTTCACAGGGACGTGACCCATCTAATCCACAGAGCCAAAGTGGAGAATTGAACTGACTGGAGAGCTGCATCTTAACGCTGACCTCCCGGACCTCGGCCTCCTGAAATGTTCCAAAGAAGCTCAACAAACACTCGAGGAACAGCAGCGCATCTTTCCACTGGGCTCAATACAGCTTGCACACACATAGTGTGTGCAACAGTCTCACACTGTAAATGCTGCCCCCATTCTGTGTGTACTTCCATCGCAGATTTGGGTTTGAATCTTGTTTCCACTTCTTCTTTGTATCCGGGCGGTAGTTGTTGAGAGCTGGCACAGACACAGCGGCTAGAATGGCCTCATACTGTGGTGTAATTATTCTCTCATTCGATGCTCACCTCACTCTGTGGCCAGGGAACCCTAGGCCTTTTCTCATTTAATCTCTCCTGACTTGCACCCTGTCAGACCGCTTTCCTGTTGTTCTGTTTGCTCCCACCAGGATTTGGCTTGGTTAAAACGTCCGACATTTCTAACCTTCCACGGTTTTAATGAAAGGTGATGGTGAAAGACGAGCTTTATTGTCCTGTCGACAAATCCCGCCTGACTCGCTGAGTTGTTCCAGTATCTTCCGCAGATGTTGGATCAACTTTCGATGGCTATAACAGCGTGCTTCTGTGCCAATTCCGCGGCTCGTTGGTCTAGGAGTATGATTCTCGCTTTGGGTGTCTCGATTGCTAAACTTGCGGGAGGTCCCCGGTTCAAATCCCGGGCGAGCCCTTTGATAACGTTTTCTGTTGGTCAGGCGATATGTTTACTTCATTTCTATGCGGCTCATTCGGCGGGATTCATTCACATTGGGTTTGCTTTGAGAAGCTGAGCTCATACAGCAGGGAACCAATAGGTTCGCGAGACAATCGCGACATTGTCTAAAAGCTTGTCTATGTGTGGACATTCACTTACCTCTATTGACTTATTCCAGTAGATTCAGGCAGCTCTCTGTATGTTTCATTTTATTCAGTTCAACAACATCAGACTGTGTAATCTCTCTTCTCCCTCCACCATCTGTTTATTTCCATCAAGTTATTTTCATTCCTTCCATTGGTATGTTTTACCCTCAGCATTGCCCCCCTCCCCCCAGCCCATACCATCCTACTTGAGCAATCTGATCCCTGTGGCCAATTGTTCGCTGACACACTGCTTACTTTGTTCTGCTATTAACACATTTTGATCTCTTGAGGCGCCACTATCAGCACCTTTGTTAGCCTTGATTAGCCTCATTTACATTCCCTTTTTCTTTCTGTCCGAGACATTTTCGTCATTTTCCACCTATTGCTGACCACTCTATCGAGGCCCAATCGGGCACGCCAACCCCGCCCCATCCACATTAGTCTGAATCTGACCCCATTTCCAGTTCTCCAGCTTTGACAAAGAGTCACCCAGGCCCGGAACGACCGCTGCCATCTCGCTCCACAGAGGCTGTCAGTCCTGCTGAGATTGTCCAGTATGTTCTGTTTTTGTTTCAGAATGAAGCATCCGCAGTAAGTTGCATTTGTCGTTCATTTAGACATGTTTGAGATGGTGAATAAGTATGTTTATCTGCATTTGTAAATGCATGAAATTCTGTTGTGGATGAACTAGCTCCGAATATCCAAAATAAGAAGGTCTTTTTCTTCTCATTGCCTGTCGAAAATTCAGTGCTTGTGACTTAATGTGGAATTTATTTTAGTGGCTCATGAGAGACTAAACCTCATAATCCTCGAACATACGAGATGGGGGAACAAAAGTACTTTGTGCAAACATTCCTCACACAACATGAGAAGCACTTGATGTTTCTACCCGGTATGGCCTCGGGGACCTTTCGCATGTTAGGGGAATGTGCTAACCACTACACTACAGAAACCGCTGGCGGTGCAGTAATCAATGGACTTGTGCAGTGTTCAACCTCACTGTGTTGCTGCAGATTCTCATGGTTCGTCTGAGAGGCCATGTCACTTATTACAAGAAGACAGCCGTTTCTTTAAAACCGATGTCTCAACTTATAAAACAATCAGGAATCGAACTTTACAGACCTGAAGATAAGTTATGCTTGAAGTGGAAGTTAAATTGAGAAGGCAGGGCTTTCGAAAATAACCACAACCATACGGGTGCATGCATTTTGCTATTCCTCGTTGATGAAGACCAGTTACGAGATTGCGGCAATAGTCAGCAACAGACTAAACTGGAAGTACGAGAAGTTTCTGCTCGGTTTCGAACTTTTCGCGTATTAGGCGAAAAGTTCACTACACTACACTACAGAAACAGCTGGCAATCAACGGACGTGTACAATGTGCAACCTCTCTGTGTTGCTGCAGATTCGCATGGTGAGGCTGAGAGGCCAGGCCACTTATTACAAGACGACTGCTGTTTCTTTCAAAAACAGATGTTTCAACATATAAAACCACAAGATATAGAAATTAGATCGAACTTAACATGATCTGCGTTAACTTCACAGGGACGTGACCCATCTAATCCACAGAGCCAAAGTGGAGAATTGAACTGACTGGAGAGCTGCATCTTAACGCTGACCTCCCGGACCTCGGCCTCCTGAAATGTTCCAAAGAAGCTCAACAAACACTCGAGGAACAGCAGCGCATCTTTCCACTGGGCTCAATACAGCTTGCACACTCATAGTGTGTGCAACAGTCTCACACTGTAAATGCTGCCCCCATTCTGTGTGTACTTCCATCGCAGATTTGGGTTTGAATCTTGTTTCCACTTCTTCTTTGTATCCGGGCGGTAGTTGTTGAGAGCTGGCACAGACACAGCGGCTAGAATGGCCTCATACTGTGGTGTAATTATTCTCTCATTCGATGCTCACCTCACTCTGTGGCCAGGGAACCCTAGGCCTTTTCTCATTTAATCTCTCCTGACTTGCACCCTGTCAGACCGCTTTCCTGTTGTTCTGTTTGCTCCCACCAGGATTTGGCTTGGTTAAAACGTCCGACATTTCTAACCTTCCCCGGTTTTAATGAAAGGTGATGGTGAAAGACGAGCTTTGTTGTCCTGTCGACAAATCCCGCCTGACTCGCTGAGTTGTTCCAGTATTTTCCGCAGATGTTAGATCGACTTTCGATGGCAATAACAGCGTGCTTCTGTTACGTTCCCGGGGCTCGTTGGTCTAGGGATATGACATTCACTTACCTCTATTGACTAATTCCAGTTGATTCAGGCAGCTCTCTGTATGTCTCATTTTATTCAGTTCAACAACATCAGACTGTGCAATCTCTCTTCTACCTCCACCATCTGTTTATTTCCATCAAGTTATTTTCATTCCTTCCATTGGTATGTTTTACCCTCAGCATTGCCCCCCTCCCCCCAGCCCATACCATCCTACTTGAGCAACCCTGTCGCCAATTGTTCGCTGACACACTCCTTACTTTGTTCTGCTATTAACACATTCTGATCTCTTGAGGCGCCACTATCAGCACCTTTGTTAGCCTTGATTAGCCTCATTTACATTCCCTTTTTCTTTCTGTCCGAGACATTTTCGTCATTTTCCACCTATTGCTGACCACTCTATCGAGGCCCAATAGGGCACGCCAACCCCGCCCCATCCACATTAGTCTGAATCTGACCCCATTTCCAGTTCTCCAGCTTTGACAAAGAGTCACCCAGGCCCGGAACGACCGCGGCCATCTCGCTCCACAGAGGCTGTCAGTCCTGCTGAGATTGTCCAGTATGTTCTGTTTTTGTTTCAGAATGAAGCATCCGCAGTAAGTTGCATTTGTCGTTTATTTAGACATGTTTGAGATGGTGAATAAGTATGTTTATCTGCATTTGTAAATGCATGAAATTCTGTTGTGGATGAACTAGCTCCGAATATCCAAAATAGGAAGGTCCTTTTCTTCTCATTGCCTGTCGATAATTCAGTGCTTGTGACTTAATGTGGAATTTATTTTAGTGGCTCATGAGAGACTAAACCTCATAATCCTCGAACATACGAGATGGGGGAACAAAAGTACTTTGTGCAAACATTCCTCACACAACATGAGAAGCACTTGATGTTTCTACCCGGTATGGCCCCGGGGACCTTTCGCATGTTAGGGGAATGTGCTAACCACTACACTACAGAAACCGCTGGCGGTGCAGTAATCAATGGACTTATGCAATGTTCAACCTCACTGTGTTGCTGCAGCTTCTCATGGTTCGTCTGAGAGGCCATGTCACTTATGACAAGAAGACAGCCGTTTCTTTAAAACCGATGTCTCAACTTAGAAAACAATCAGGAATCGAAATTTACAGACCTGAAGATAAGTTATGTTTTGCTTGAAGTGGAAGTTAAATTGAGAAGGCAGGGCTTTCGAAAATAACCACAACCATACGGGTGCATGCATTTTGCTATTCCTCGGTGATGAAGACCAGTTATGAGATTGCGGCAATAGTCAGCAACATACTAACCTGGTAGTACGAGATGTTTCTGCCCGGTTTCGAACCGGGGACCTTTCGCGTGTGAGGCGAATGTGATAACCACTACACTACAGAAACAGCTGGCAATCCACGGACGTGTACAATGTGCAACCTCACTGTGCTGCTGCAGATTCGCATGGTGAGGCTGAGAGGCTAGGCCACTTATTACAAGACGACTGCCTTTTCTCATTTAATCTCTCCTGACTTGCACCCTGTCAGAGCGCTTTCCTGTTGTTCTGTTTGCTCCCACCGGGATTTGACTTGGTTAAAACGTCCGACATTTCTAACCCGTCCCGGTTTTAATGAAAGGTGATGCTGAAAGACGAGCTTTGTTGTCCTGTCGACAAATCCCGCCTGACTCGCTGAGTTGTTCCAGTATCTTCCGCAGATGTTGGATCAACTTTCGATGGCTATAACAGCGTGCTTCTGTGCCAGTTCCGCGGCTCGTTGGTCTAGGAGTATGATTCTCGCTTTGGGTGTCTCGATTGCTAAACTTGCGGGAGGTCCCGGGTTCAAATCCCCGACGAGCCCTTTGATAACGTTTTCTGTTGGTCAGGCGATATGTTTTCTTCATTTCTATGCGGTTCATTCGGCGGGATTCATTCACATTGGGTTTGCTTTGAGAAGCTGAGCTCACACAGCAGGGAACCAATAGGTTCGCGAGACAATCGCGACATTGTCTAAAAGCTTGTCTATGTGTGGACATTCACTTACCTCTATTGACTTATTCCAGTAGATTCAGGCAGCTCTCTGTATGTTTCATTTTATTCAGTTCAACAACATCAGACTGTGTAATCTCTCTTCTCCCTCCACCATCTGTTTATTTCCATCAAGTTATTTTCATTCCTTCCATTGGTATGTTTTACCCTCAGCATTGCCCCCCTCCCCCCAGCCCATACCATCCTACTTGAGCAACCCTGTCGCCAATTGTTCGCTGACACACTGCTTACTTTGTTCTGCTATTAACACATTCTGATCTCTTGAGGCGCCACTATCAGCACCTTTGTTAGCCTTGATTAGCCTCATTTACATTCCGTTTTTCTTTCTGTCCGAGACATTTTCGTCATTTTCCACCTATTGCTGACCACTCTATCGAGGCCCAATCGGGCACGCCAACCCCGCCCCATCCACATTAGTCTGAATCTGACCCCATTTCCAGTTCTCCAGCTTTGACAAAGAGTCACCCAGGCCCGGAACGACCGCTGCCATCTCGCTCCACAGAGGCTGTCAGTCCTGCTGAGATTGTCCAGTATGTTCTGTTTTTGTTTCAGAATGAAGCATCCGCAGTAAGTTGCATTTGTCGTTCATTTAGACATGTTTGAGATGGTGAATAAGTATGTTTATCTGCATTTGTAAATGCATGAAATTCTGTTGTGGATGAACTAGCTCCGAATATCCAAAATAAGAAGGTCCTTTTCTTCTCATTGCCTGTCGAAAATTCAGTGCTTGTGACTTAATGTGGAATTTATTTTAGTGGCTCATGAGCGACTAAACCTCATAATCCTCGAACATACGAGATGGGGGAACAAAAGTACTTTGTGCAAACATTCCTCACACAACATGAGAAGCACTTGATGTTTCTACCCGGTATGGCCTCGGGGACCTTTCGCATGTTAGGGGAATGTGCTAACCACTACACTACAGAAACCGCTGGCGGTGCAGTAATCATTGGACTTGTGCAGTGTTCAACCTCACTGTGTTGCTGCAGATTCTCATGGTTCGTCTGAGAGGCCATGTCACTTATTACAAGAAGACAGCCGTTTCTTTAAAACCGATGTCTCAACTTATAAAACAATCAGGAATCGAACTTTACAGACCTGAAGATAAGTTATGCTTGAAGTGGAAGTTAAATTGAGAAGGCAGGGCTTTCGAAAATAACCACAACCATACGGGTGCATGCATTTTGCTATTCCTCGTTGATGAAGACCAGTTACGAGATTGCGGCAATAGTCAGCAACAGACTAAACTGGAAGTACGAGAAGTTTCTGCTCGGTTTCGAACTTTTCGCGTGTTAGGCGAATGTGATAACCACTACACTACAGAAACAGCTGGCAATCAACGGACGTGTACAATGTGCAACCTCACTGTGTTGCTGCAGATTCGCATGGTGAGGCTGAGAGGCCAGGCCACTTATTACAAGACGACTGCTGTTTCTTTCAAAAACAGATGTTTCAACATATAAAACCACAAGATGTAGAAATTAGATCGAACTTAACATGATCTGCGTTAACTTCACAGGGACGTGACCCATCTAATCCACAGAGCCAAAGTGGAGAATTGAACTGACTGGAGAGCTGCATCTTAACGCTGACCTCGCGGACCTCGGCCTCCTGAAATGTTCCAAAGAAGCTCAACAAACACTCGAGGAACAGCAGCGCATCTTTCCACTGGGCTCAATACAGCTTGCACACTCATAGTGTGTGCAACAGTCTCACACTGCAAATGCTGCCCCCATTCTGTGTGTACTTCCATCGCAGATTTGGGTTTGAATCTTGTTTCCACTTCTTCTTTGTATCCGGGCGGTAGTTGTTGAGAGCTGGCACAGACACAGCGGCTAGAATGGCCTCATACTGTGGTGTAATTATCCTCTCATTCGATGCTCACCTCACTCTGTGGCCAGGGAACCCTAGGCCTTTTCTCATTTAATCTCTCCTGACTTGCACCCTGTCAGAGCGCTTTCCTGTTGTTCTGTTTGCTCCCACCAGGATTTGACTTGGTTAAAACGTCCGACATTTCTAACCCGCCCCGGTTTAAATGAAAGGTGATGGTGAAAGACGAGCTTTGTTGTCCTGTCGACAAATCCCGCCTACTCGCTGAGTTGTTCCAGTATTTTCCGCAGATGTTAGATCGACTTTCGATGGCAATAACAGCGTGCTTCTGTTACGTTCCCGGGGCTCGTTGGTCTAGGGGTATGACATTCACTTACCTCTATTGACTAATTCCAGTTGATTCAGGCAGCTCTCTGTATGTTTCATTTTATTCAGTTCAACAACATCAGACTGTGTAATCTCTCTTCTACCTCCACCATCTGTTTATTTCCATCAAGTTATTTTCATTCCTTCCATTGGTATGTTTTACCCTCAGCATTGCCCCCCTCCCCCCAGCCCATACCATCCTACTTGAGCAACCCTGTCGCCAATTGTGCGCTGACACACTGCTTACTTTGTTCTGCTATTAACACATTCTGATCTCTTGAGGCGCCACTATCAGCACCTTTGTTAGCCTTGATTAGCCTCATTTACATTGCCTTTTTCTTTCTGTCCGAGACATTTTCGTCATTTTCCACCTATTGCTGACCACTCTATCGAGGCCCAATAGGGCACGCCAACCCCGCCCCATCCACATTAGTCTGAATCTGACCCCATTTCCAGTTCTCTAGCTTTGACAAAGAGTCACCCAGGCCCGGAACGACCGCTGCCATCTCGCTCCACAGAGGCTGTCAGTCCTGCTGAGATTGTCCAGTATGTTCTGTTTTTGTTTCAGAAAGAAGCATCCGCAGTAAGTTGCATTTGTCGTTTATTTAGACATGTTTGAGATGGTGAATAAGTATGTTTATCTGCATTTGTAAATGCATGAAATTCTGTTGTGGATGAACTAGCTCCGAATATCCAAAATAGGAAGGTCCTTTTCTTCTCTTTGCCTGTCGATAATTCAGTGCTTGTGACTTAATGTGGAATTTATTTTAGTGGCTCATGAGAGACTAAACCTCATAATCCTCGAACATACGAGATGGGGGAACAAAAGTACTTTGTGCAAACATTCCTCACACAACATGAGAAGCACTTGATGTTTCTACCCGGTATGGCCCCGGGGACCTTTCGCATGTTAGGGGAATGTGCTAACCACTACACTGCAGAAACCGCTTGCGGTGCAGTAATCAATGGACTTATGCAATGTTCAACCTCACTGTGTTGCTGCAGCTTCTCATGGTTCGTCTGAGAGGCCATGTCACTTATGACAAGAAGACAGCCGTTTCTTTCAAACCGATGTCTCAACTTAGAAAACAACCAGGAATCGAAATTTACAGACCTGGAGATAAGTTATGTGTTGCTTGAAGTGGAAGTTAAATTGAGAAGGCAGGTCTTTCGGAAACAACCACAACCATACGGGTGCATGCATTTTGCTATTCCTCGGTGATGAAGACCAGTTATGAGATTGCGGCAATAGTCAGCAACAGACTAACCTGGTAGTACGAGATGTTTCTGCCCGGTTTCGAACCGGGGACCTTTCGCGTGTGAGGCGAATGTGATAACCACTGCACTACAGAAACAGCTGGCAATCCACGGACGTGTACAATGTGCAACCTCACTGTGCTGCTGCAGATTCGCATGGTGAGGCTGAGAGGCTCGGCCACTTATTACAAGACGACTGCCTTTTCTCATTTAATCTCTCCTGACTTGCACCCTGTCAGAGCGCTTTCCTGTTGTTCTGTTTGCTCCCACCGGGATTTGACTTGGTTAAAACGTCCGACATTTCTAACCCGTCCCGGTTTTAATGAATGGTGATGGTGAAAGACGAGCTTTGTTGTCCTGTCGACAAATCCCGCCTGACTCGCTGAGTTGTTCCAGTATCTTCCGCAGATGTTGGATCAACTTTCGATGGCTATAACAGCGTGCTTCTGTGCCAGTTCCGCGGCTCGTTGGTCTAGGAGTATGATTCTCGCTTTGGGTGTCTCGATTGCTAAATTTGCGGGAGGTCCCGGGTTCAAATCCCGAACGAGCCCTTTGATAACGTTTTCTGTTGGTCAGGCGATATGTTTTCTTCATTTCTATGCGGCTCATTCGGCGGGATTCATTCACATTGGGTTTGCTTTGAGAAGCTGAGCTCACACAGCAGGGAACCAATAGGTTCGCGTGACAATCGCGACATTGTCTAAAAGCTTGTCTATGTGTGGACATTCACTTACCTCTATTGACTTATTCCAGTAGATTCAGGCAGCTCTCTGTATGTTTCATTTTATTCAGTTCAACAACATCAGACTGTGTAATCTCTCTTCTCCCTCCACCATCTGTTTATTTCCATCAAGTTATTTTCATTCCTTCCATTGGTATGTTTTACCCTCAGCATTGCCCCCCTCCCCCCAGCTCATACCATCCTACTTGAGCAATCTGATCCCTGTGGCCAATTGTTCGCTGACACACTGCTTACTTTGTTCTGCTATTAACACATTCTGATCTCTTGAGGCGCCACTATCAGCACCTTTGTTAGCCTTGATTAGCCTCATTTACATTCCCTTTTTCTTTCTGTCCGAGACATTTTCGTCATTTTCCACCTATTGCTGACCACTCTATCGAGGCCCAATAGGGCACGCCAACCCCGCCCCATCCACATTAGTCTGAATCTGACCCCATTTCCAGTTCTCCAGCTTTGACAAAGAGTCACCCAGGCCCGGAACGACCGCTGCCATCTCGCTCCACAGAGGCTGCCAGTCCTGCTGAGATTGTCCAGTATGTTCTGTTTTTGTTTCAGAATGAAGCATCCGCAGTAAGTTACATTTGTCGTTTATTTAGACATGTTTGAGATGGTGAATAAGTATGTTTATCTGCATTTGTAAATGCATGAAATTCTGTTGTGGATGAACTAGCTCCGAATATCCAAAATAAGAAGGTCATTTTCTTCTCATTGCCTGTCGAAAGTTCAGTGCTTGTGAGTTAATGTGGAATTTATTTTAGTGGCTCATGAGAGACTAAACCTCATAATCCTCGAACATACGAGATGGGGGAACACAAGTACTTTGTGCAAACATTCCTCACACAACATGAGAAGCACTTGATGTTTCTACCCGGTATGGCCTCGGGGACCTTTCCCATGTTAGGGGAATGTGCTAACCACTACACTACAGAAACCGCTGGCGGTGCAGTAATCAATGGACTTATGCAATGTTCAACCTCACTGTGTTGCTGCAGCTTCTCATGGTTCGTCTGAGAGGCCATGTCACTTATGACAAGAAGACAGCCGTTTCTTTAAAACCGATGTCTCAACTTATAAAACAATCAGGAATCGAAATTTACAGACCTGAAGATAAGTTATGTTTTGCTTGAAGTGGAAGTTAAATTGAGAAGGCAGGGCTTTCGAAAATAACCACAACCATACGGGTGCATGCATTTTGCTATTTTTCGGTGATGAAGACCAGTTATGAGATTGCGGCAAAAGTCAGCAACAGAACAACCTGGTAGCCCGAGATGTTTCTGCCCGGTTTCGAACCGGGGACCTTTCGCGTGTGAGGCGAAGGTGATAATCACTACACTACAGAAACAGCTGGCAACCCACGGACGTGTACAATGTGCAACCTCACTGTGCTGCTGCAGATTCGCATGGTGAGGCTGAGAGGCTACGCCACTTATTACAAGACGACTGCCTTTTCTCATTTAATCTCTCCTGACTTGCACCCTGTCAGAGCGCTTTCCTGTTGTTCTGTTTGCTCCCACCGGGATTTGACTTGGTTAAAACGTCCGACATTTCTAACCCGTCCCGGTTTTAATGAAAGGTGATGGTGAAAGACGAGCTTTGTTGTCCTGTCGACATATCCCGCCTGACTCGCTGAGTTGTTCCAGTATCTTCCGCAGATGTTGGATCAACTTTCGATGGCTATAACAGCGTGCTTCTGTGCCAGTTCCGCGGCTCGTTGGTCTAGGAGTATGATTCTCGCTTTGGGTGTCTCGATTGCGAAACTTGCGGGAGGTCCCGGGTTCAAATCTCGGACGAGCCCTTTGATAACGTTTTCTGTTGGTCAGGCGATATGTTTTCTTCATTTCTATGCGGCTCATTCGGCGGGATTCATTCACATTGGGTTTGCTTTGAGAAGCTGAGCTCACACAGCAGGGAACCAATAGGTTCGCGAGACAATCGCGACATTGTCTAAAAGCTTGTCTATGTGTGGACATTCACTTACCTCTATTGACTTATTCCAGTAGATTCAGGCAGCTCTTTGTATGTTTCATTTTATTCAGTTCAACAACATCAGACTGTGTAATCTCTCTTCTCCCTCCACCATCTGTTTATTTCCATCAAGTTATTTTCATTCCTTCCATTGGTATGTTTTACCCTCAGCATTGCCCCCCTCCCCCCAGCCCATACCATCCTACTTGAGCAATCTGATCCCTGTGGCCAATTGTTCGCTGACACACTGCTTACTTTGTTCTGCTATTAACACATTCTGATCTCTTGAGGCGCCACTATCAGCACCTTTGTTAGCCTTGATTAGCCTCATTTACATTCCCTTTTTCTTTCTGTCCGAGACATTTTCGTCATTTTCCACCTATTGCTGACCACTCTATCGAGGCCCAATCGGGCACGCCAACCCCGCCCCATCCACATTAGTCTGAATCTGACCCCATTTCCAGTTCTCCAGCTTTGACAAAGAGTCACCCAGGCCCGGAACGACCGCTGCCATCTCGCTCCACAGAGGCTGTCAGTCCTGCTGAGATTGTCCAGTATGTTCTGTTTTTGTTTCAGAATGAAGCATCCGCAGTAAGTTGCATTTGTCGTTCATTTAGACATGTTTGAGATGGTGAATAAGTATGTTTATCTGCATTTGTAAATGCATGAAATTCTGTTGTGGATGAACTAGCTCCGAATATCCAAAATAAGAAGGTCCTTTTCTTCTCATTGCCTGTCGAAAATTCAGTGCTTGTGACTTAATGTGGAATTTATTTTAGTGGCTCATGAGAGACTAAACCTCATAATCCTCGAACATACGAGATGGGGGAACAAAAGTACTTTGTGCAAACATTCCTCACACAACATGAGAAGCACTTGATGTTTCTAACCGGTATGGCCTCGGGGACCTTTCGCATGTTAGGGGAATGTGCTAACCACTACACTACAGAAACCGCTGGCGGTGCAGTAATCAATGGACTTGTGCAGTGTTCAACCTCACTGTGTTGCTGCAGCTTCTCATGGTTCGTCTGAGAGGCCATGTCACTTATTACAAGAAGACAGCCGTTTCTTTAAAACCGATGTCTCAACTTATAAAACAATCAGGAATCGAACTTTACAGACCTGAAGATAAGTTATGCTTGAAGTGGAAGTTAAATTGAGAAGGCAGGGCTTTCGAAAATAACCACAACCATACGGGTGCATGCATTTTGCTATTTTTCGGTGATGAAGACCAGTTATGAGATTGCGGCAATAGTCAGCAACAGACTAACCTGGTAGTACGAGATGTTTCTGCCCGGTTTCGAACCGGGGACCTTTCGCGTGTGAGGCGAATGTGATAACCACTGCACTACAGAAACAGCTGGCAATCCACGGACGTGTACAATGTGCAACCTCACTGTGCTGCTGCAGATTCGCATGGTGAGGCTGAGAGGCTCGGCCACTTATTACAAGACGACTGCCTTTTCTCATTTAATCTCTCCTGACTTGCACCCTGTCAGAGCGCTTTCCTGTTGTTCTGTTTGCTCCCACCGGGATTTGACTTGGTTAAAACGTCCGACATTTCTAACCCGTCCCGGTTTTAATGAATGGTGATGGTGAAAGACGAGCTTTGTTGTCCTGTCGACAAATCCCGCCTGACTCGCTGAGTTGTTCCAGTATCTTCCGCAGATGTTGGATCAACTTTCGATGGCTATAACAGCGTGCTTCTGTGCCAGTTCCGCGGCTCGTTGGTCTAGGAGTATGATTCTCGCTTTGGGTGTCTCGATTGCTAAATTTGCGGGAGGTCCCGGGTTCAAATCCCGAACGAGCCCTTTGATAACGTTTTCTGTTGGTCAGGCGATATGTTTTCTTCATTTCTATGCGGCTCATTCGGCGGGATTCATTCACATTGGGTTTGCTTTGAGAAGCTGAGCTCACACAGCAGGGAACCAATAGGTTCGCGTGACAATCGCGACATTGTCTAAAAGCTTGTCTATGTGTGGACATTCACTTACCTCTATTGACTTATTCCAGTAGATTCAGGCAGCTCTCTGTATGTTTCATTTTATTCAGTTCAACAACATCAGACTGTGTAATCTCTCTTCTCCCTCCACCATCTGTTTATTTCCATCAAGTTATTTTCATTCCTTCCATTGGTATGTTTTACCCTCAGCATTGCCCCCCTCCCCCCAGCTCATACCATCCTACTTGAGCAATCTGATCCCTGTGGCCAATTGTTCGCTGACACACTGCTTACTTTGTTCTGCTATTAACACATTCTGATCTCTTGAGGCGCCACTATCAGCACCTTTGTTAGCCTTGATTAGCCTCATTTACATTCCCTTTTTCTTTCTGTCCGAGACATTTTCGTCATTTTCCACCTATTGCTGACCACTCTATCGAGGCCCAATAGGGCACGCCAACCCCGCCCCATCCACATTAGTCTGAATCTGACCCCATTTCCAGTTCTCCAGCTTTGACAAAGAGTCACCCAGGCCCGGAACGACCGCTGCCATCTCGCTCCACAGAGGCTGCCAGTCCTGCTGAGATTGTCCAGTATGTTCTGTTTTTGTTTCAGAATGAAGCATCCGCAGTAAGTTACATTTGTCGTTTATTTAGACATGTTTGAGATGGTGAATAAGTATGTTTATCTGCATTTGTAAATGCATGAAATTCTGTTGTGGATGAACTAGCTCCGAATATCCAAAATAAGAAGGTCATTTTCTTCTCATTGCCTGTCGAAAGTTCAGTGCTTGTGAGTTAATGTGGAATTTATTTTAGTGGCTCATGAGAGACTAAACCTCATAATCCTCGAACATACGAGATGGGGGAACACAAGTACTTTGTGCAAACATTCCTCACACAACATGAGAAGCACTTGATGTTTCTACCCGGTATGGCCTCGGGGACCTTTCCCATGTTAGGGGAATGTGCTAACCACTACACTACAGAAACCGCTGGCGGTGCAGTAATCAATGGACTTATGCAATGTTCAACCTCACTGTGTTGCTGCAGCTTCTCATGGTTCGTCTGAGAGGCCATGTCACTTATGACAAGAAGACAGCCGTTTCTTTAAAACCGATGTCTCAACTTATAAAACAATCAGGAATCGAAATTTACAGACCTGAAGATAAGTTATGTTTTGCTTGAAGTGGAAGTTAAATTGAGAAGGCAGGGCTTTCGAAAATAACCACAACCATACGGGTGCATGCATTTTGCTATTTTTCGGTGATGAAGACCAGTTATGAGATTGCGGCAAAAGTCAGCAACAGAACAACCTGGTAGCCCGAGATGTTTCTGCCCGGTTTCGAACCGGGGACCTTTCGCGTGTGAGGCGAAGGTGATAATCACTACACTACAGAAACAGCTGGCAACCCACGGACGTGTACAATGTGCAACCTCACTGTGCTGCTGCAGATTCGCATGGTGAGGCTGAGAGGCTACGCCACTTATTACAAGACGACTGCCTTTTCTCATTTAATCTCTCCTGACTTGCACCCTGTCAGAGCGCTTTCCTGTTGTTCTGTTTGCTCCCACCGGGATTTGACTTGGTTAAAACGTCCGACATTTCTAACCCGTCCCGGTTTTAATGAAAGGTGATGGTGAAAGACGAGCTTTGTTGTCCTGTCGACATATCCCGCCTGACTCGCTGAGTTGTTCCAGTATCTTCCGCAGATGTTGGATCAACTTTCGATGGCTATAACAGCGTGCTTCTGTGCCAGTTCCGCGGCTCGTTGGTCTAGGAGTATGATTCTCGCTTTGGGTGTCTCGATTGCGAAACTTGCGGGAGGTCCCGGGTTCAAATCTCGGACGAGCCCTTTGATAACGTTTTCTGTTGGTCAGGCGATATGTTTTCTTCATTTCTATGCGGCTCATTCGGCGGGATTCATTCACATTGGGTTTGCTTTGAGAAGCTGAGCTCACACAGCAGGGAACCAATAGGTTCGCGAGACAATCGCGACATTGTCTAAAAGCTTGTCTATGTGTGGACATTCACTTACCTCTATTGACTTATTCCAGTAGATTCAGGCAGCTCTTTGTATGTTTCATTTTATTCAGTTCAACAACATCAGACTGTGTAATCTCTCTTCTCCCTCCACCATCTGTTTATTTCCATCAAGTTATTTTCATTCCTTCCATTGGTATGTTTTACCCTCAGCATTGCCCCCCTCCCCCCAGCCCATACCATCCTACTTGAGCAATCTGATCCCTGTGGCCAATTGTTCGCTGACACACTGCTTACTTTGTTCTGCTATTAACACATTCTGATCTCTTGAGGCGCCACTATCAGCACCTTTGTTAGCCTTGATTAGCCTCATTTACATTCCCTTTTTCTTTCTGTCCGAGACATTTTCGTCATTTTCCACCTATTGCTGACCACTCTATCGAGGCCCAATCGGGCACGCCAACCCCGCCCCATCCACATTAGTCTGAATCTGACCCCATTTCCAGTTCTCCAGCTTTGACAAAGAGTCACCCAGGCCCGGAACGACCGCTGCCATCTCGCTCCACAGAGGCTGTCAGTCCTGCTGAGATTGTCCAGTATGTTCTGTTTTTGTTTCAGAATGAAGCATCCGCAGTAAGTTGCATTTGTCGTTCATTTAGACATGTTTGAGATGGTGAATAAGTATGTTTATCTGCATTTGTAAATGCATGAAATTCTGTTGTGGATGAACTAGCTCCGAATATCCAAAATAAGAAGGTCCTTTTCTTCTCATTGCCTGTCGAAAATTCAGTGCTTGTGACTTAATGTGGAATTTATTTTAGTGGCTCATGAGAGACTAAACCTCATAATCCTCGAACATACGAGATGGGGGAACAAAAGTACTTTGTGCAAACATTCCTCACACAACATGAGAAGCACTTGATGTTTCTAACCGGTATGGCCTCGGGGACCTTTCGCATGTTAGGGGAATGTGCTAACCACTACACTACAGAAACCGCTGGCGGTGCAGTAATCAATGGACTTGTGCAGTGTTCAACCTCACTGTGTTGCTGCAGCTTCTCATGGTTCGTCTGAGAGGCCATGTCACTTATTACAAGAAGACAGCCGTTTCTTTAAAACCGATGTCTCAACTTATAAAACAATCAGGAATCGAACTTTACAGACCTGAAGATAAGTTATGCTTGAAGTGGAAGTTAAATTGAGAAGGCAGGGCTTTCGAAAATAACCACAACCATACGGGTGCATGCATTTTGCTATTCCTCGTTGATGAAGACCAGTTACGAGATTGCGGCAATAGTCAGCAACAGACTAAACTGGAAGTACGAGAAGTTTCTGCTCGGTTTCGAACTTTTCGCGTGTTAGGCGAATGTGATAACCACTACACTACAGAAACAGCTGGCAATCAACGGACGTGTACAATGTGCAACCTCTCTGTGTTGCTGCAGATTCGCATGGTGAGGCTGAGAGGCCAGGCCACTTATTACAAGACGACTGCTGTTTCTTTCAAAAACAGATGTTTCAACATATAAAACCACAAGATGTAGAAATTAGATCGAACTTAACATGATCTGCGTTAACTTCACAGGGACGTGACCCATCTAATCCACAGAGCCAAAGTGGAGAATTGAACTGACTGGAGAGCTGCATCTTAACGCTGACCTCCCGGACCTCGGCCTCCTGAAATGTTCCAAAGAAGCTCAACAAACACTCGAGGAACAGCAGCGCATCTTTCCACTGGGCTCAATACAGCTTGCACACTCATAGTGTGTGCAACAGTCTCACACTGCAAATGCTGCCCCCATTCTGTGTGTACTTCCATCGCAGATTTGGGTTTGAATCTTGTTTCCACTTCTTCTTTGTATCCGGGCGGTAGTTGTTGAGAGCTGGCACAGACACAGCGGCTAGAATGGCCTCATACTGTGGTGTAATTATCCTCTCATTCGATGCTCACCTCACTCTGTGGCCAGGGAACCCTAGGCCTTTTCTCATTTAATCTCTCCTGACTTGCACCCTGTCAGACCGCTTTCCTGTTGTTCTGTTTGCTCCCACCAGGATTTGACTTGGTTAAAACGTCCGACATTTCTCACCCGCCCCGGTTTAAATGAAAGGTGATGGTGAAAGACAAGCTTTGTTGTCCTGTCGACAAATCCCGCCTGACTCGCTGAGTTGTTCCAGTATTTTCCGCAGATGTTAGATCGACTTTCGATGGCAATAACAGCGTGCTTCTGTTACGTTCCCGGGGCTCGTTGGTCTAGGGGTATGACATTCACTTACCTCTATTGACTAATTCCAGTTGATTCAGGCAGCTCTCTGTATGTTTCATTTTATTCAGTTCAACAACATCAGACTGTGTAATCTCTCTTCTACCTCCACCATCTGTTTATTTCCATCAAGTTATTTTCATTCCTTTCATTGGTATGTTTTACCCTCAGCATTGCCCCCCTCCCCCCAGCCCATACCATCCTACTTGAGCAACCCTGTCGCCAATTGTTCGCTGACACACTGCTTACTTTGTTCTGCTATTAACACATTCTGATCTCTTGAGGCGCCACTATCAGCACCTTTGTTAGCCTTGATTAGCCTCATTTACATTCCCTTTTTCTTTCTGTCCGAGACATTTTCGTCATTTTCCACCTATTGCTGACCACTCTATCGAGGCCCAATAGGGCACGCCAACCCCGCCCCATCCACATTAGTCTGAATCTGACCCCATTTCCAGTTCTCCAGCTTTGACAAAGAGTCACCCAGGCCCGGAACGACCGCTGCCATCTCGCTCCACAGAGGCTGTCAGTCCTGCTGAGATTGTCCAGTATGTTCTGTTTTTGTTTCAGAATGAAGCATCCGCAGTAAGTTACATTTGTCGTTTATTTAGACATGTTTGAGATGGTGAATAAGTATGTTAATCTGCATTTGTAAATGCATGAAATTCTGTTGTGGATGAACTAGCTCCGAATATCCAAAATAAGAAGGTCCTTTTCTTCTCATTGCCTGTCGAAAATTCAGTGCTTGTGAGTTAATGTGGAATTTATTTTAGTGGCTCATGAGAGACTAAACCTCATAATCCTCGAACATACGAGATGGGGGAACAAAAGTACTTTGTGCAAACATTCCTCACACAACATGAGAAGCACTTGATGTTTCTACCCGGTATGGCCTCGGGGACCTTTCCCATGTTAGGGGAATGTGCTAACCACTACACTACAGAAACCGCTGGCGGTGCAGTAATCAATGGACTTGTGCAATGTTCAACCTCACTGTGTTGCTGCAGATTCTCATGGTTCGTCTGAGAGGCCATGTCACTTATTACAAGAAGACAGCCGTTTCTTTAAAACCGATGTCTCAACTTATAAAACAATCAGAAATCGAACTTTACAGACCTGAAGATAAGTTATGCTTGAAGTGGAAGTTAAATTGAGAAGGCAGGGCTTTCGAAAATAACCACAACCATACGGGTGCATGCATTTTGCTATTCCTCGTTGATGAAGACCAGTTACGAGATTGCGGCAATAGTCAGCAACAGACTAAACTGGAAGTACGAGATGTTTCTGCCCGGTTTCGAACTTTTCGCGTGTTAGGCGAATGTGATAACCACTACACTATAGAAACAGCTGGAAATCAACGGACGTGTACAATGTGCAACCTCACTGTGTTGCTGCAGATTCGCATGGTGAGGCTGAGAGGCCAGGCCACTTATTACAAGACGACTGCTGTTTCTTTCAAAAACAGATGTTTCAACATATAAAACCACAAGATGTAGAAATTAGATCGAACTTAACATGATCTGCGTTAACTTCACAGGGACGTGACCCATCTAATCCACAGAGCCAAAGTGGAGAATTGAACTGACTGGAGAGCTGCATCTTAACGCTGACCTCCCGGACCTCGGCCTCCTGAAATGTTCCAAAGAAGCTCAACAAACACTCGAGGAACAGCAGCGCATCTTTCCACTGGGCTCAATACAGCTTGCACACTCATAGTGTGTGCAACAGTCTCACACTGCAAATGCTGCCCCCATTCTGTGTGTCCTTCCATCGCAGAATTGGGTTTGAATCTTGTTTCCACTTCTTCTTTGTATCCGGGCGGTAGTTGTTGAGAGCTGGCACAGACACAGCGGCTGGAATGGCCTCATACTGTGGTGTAATTATTCTCTCATTCGATGCTCACCTCACTCTGTGGCCAGGGAACCATAGGCCTTTTCTCATTTAATCTCTCCTGACTTGCACCCTGTCAGAGCGCTTTCCTGTTGTTCTGTTTGCTCCCACCAGGATTTGACTTGGTTAAAACGTCCGACATTTCTAACCCGTCCCGGTTTTAATGAAAGGTGATGGTGAAAGACAAGCTTTGTTGTCCTGTCGACAAATTCCGCCTGACTCGCTGAGTTGTTCCAGTATTTTCCGCAGATGTTAGATCGACTTTCGATGGCAATAACAGCGTGCTTCTGTTACTTTCCCGGGGCTCGTGGGTCGAGGGGTATGACATTCACTTACCTCTATTGACTAATTCCAGTTGATTCAGGCAGCCCTCTGTATGTTTCATTTTATTCAGTTCAACAACATCAGACTGTGTAATCTCTCTTCTCCCTCCACCATCTGTTTATTTCCATCAAGTTATTTTCATTCCTTCCATTGGTATGTTTTACCCTCAGCATTGCCCCCCTCCCCCCAGCCCATACCATCCTACTTGAGCAACCCTGTCGCCAATTGTTCGCTGACACACTGCTTACTTTGTTCTGCTATTAACACATTCTGATCTCTTGAGGCGCCACTATCAGCAACTTTGTTAGCCTTGATTAGCCTCATTTACATTCCCTTTTTCTTTCTGTCCGAGACATTTTCGTCATTTTCCACCTATTGCTGACCACTCTATCGAGGCCCAATAGGGCACGCCAACCCCGCCCCATCCACATTTGTCTGAATCTGACCCCATTTCCAGTTCTCCAGCTTTGACAAAGAGTCACCCAGGCCCGGAACGACCGCTGCCACCTCGCTCCACAGAGGCTGTCAGTCCTGCTGAGATTGTCCAGTGTGTTCTGTTTTTGTTTCAGAATGAAGCATCCGCAGTAAGTTGCATTTGTCGTTCATTTAGACATGTTTGAGATGGTGAATAAGTATGTTTATCTGCATTTGTAAATGCATGAAATTCTGTTGTGGATGAACTAGCTCCGAATATCCAAAATAGGAAGGTCCTTTTATTCTCATTGCCTGTCGAAAATTCAGTGCTTGTGACTTAATGTGGAATTTATTTCAGTGGCTCATGAGAGACTAAACCTCATAATCCTCGAACATACGAGACGGGGGAACAAAAGTACTTTGTGCAAACATTCCTCACACAACATGAGAAGCACTTGATGATTCTACCCGGTGTGGCCCCGGGTACCTTTCGCATGTTAGGAGAATGTGCTAACCACTACACTACAGAAACAGCTGGCGGTGCAGTAATCAATGGACTTGTGCAATGTTCAACCTCACTGTGTTGCTGCAGATTCTCATGGTTCGTCTGAGAGGCCATGTCACTTATTACAAGAAGACAGCCGTTTCTTTAAAACCGATGTCTCAACTTATAAAACAATCAGGAATCGAACTTTACAGACCTGAAGATAAGTTATGTTTTGCTTGAAGTGGAAGTTAAATTGAGAATGCAGGGCTTTCGTAAATAACCACAACCAGACGGGTGCATGCATTTTACTATTCCTCGTTGATGAAGACCAGTTACGAGATTGCGGCAATAGTCAGCAACAGACTAAACTGGAAATACGAGATGTTTCTGCCCGGTTTCGAACCGGGGACCTTTCGCGTGTTAGGCGAATGTGATACCCACTACACTACAGAAACAGCTGGCAATCAACGGACGTGTACAATGTGCAACCTCACTGTGTTGCTGCAGATTCGCATGGTGAGGCTGAGAGGCTAGGCCACTTATTACAAGACGACTGCTGTTTCTTTCAAAAACAGATGTTTCAACATATAAAACCACGAGATGTAGAAATTAGATCGAACTTAACATGATCTGCGTTAACTTCACAGGGACGTGACCCATCTAATCCACAGAGCCAAAGTGGAGAATTGAAATGACTGGAGAGCTGCATCTTAACGCTGACCTCCCGGACCTCGCCCTCCTGAAATGTTCCAAAGAAGCTCAACAAACACTCGAGGAACAGCAGCGCATCTTTCCACTGGGCTCAATACAGCTTTCACACTCATAGTGTGTGCAACAGTCTCACACTGTAAATGCTGCCCCCATTCTGTGTGTCCTTCCATCGCAGATTTGGGTTTGAATCTTGTTTCCACTTCTTCTTTGTATCCGGGCGGTAGTTGTTGAGAGCTGGCACAGACACAGCGGCTGGAATGGCCTCATACTGTGGTGTAATTATTCTCTCATTCGATACTCACCTCACTCTGTGGCCAGGGAACCCTAGGCCTTTTCTCATTTAATCTCTCCTGACTTGCACCCTGTCAGAGCGCTTTCCTGTTGTTCTGTTTGCTCCCACCAGGATTTGACTTGGTTAAAACGTCCGACATTTCTAACCGTCCCGGTTTTAATGAAAGGTGATGGTGAAAGACAAGCTTTGTTGTCCTGTCGACAAATTCCGCCTGACTCGCTGAGTTGTTCCAGTGTTTTCCGCAGATGTTAGATCGACTTTCGATGGCAATAACAGCGTGCTTCTGTTACTTTCCCGGGGCTCGTTGGTCTAGGGGTATGACATTCACTTACCTCTATTGACTAATTCCAGTTGATTCAGGCAGCCCTCTGTATGTTTCATTTTATTCAGTTCAACAGCATCAGACTGTGTAATCTCTCTTCTCCCTCCACCATCTGTTTATTTCCATCAAGTTATTTTCATTCCTTCCATTGGTATGTTTTACCCTCAGCATTGCGCCCCTCCCCCCAGCCCATACCATCCTACTTGAGCAACCCTGTCGCCAATTGTTCGCTGACACACTGCTTACTTTGTTCTGCTATTAACACATTCTGATCTCTTGAGGCGCCACTATCAGCAACTTTGTTAGCCTTGATTAGCCTCATTTACATTCCCTTTTTCTTTCTGTCCGAGACTTTTTCGTCATTTTCCACCTATTGCTGACCACTCTATCGAGGCCCAATAGGGCACGCCAACCCCGCCCCATCCACATTTGTCTGAATCTGACCCCATTTCCAGTTCTCCAGCTTTGACAAAGAGTCACCCAGGCCCGGAACGACCGCTGCCATCTCGCTCCACAGAGGCCGTCAGTCCTGCTGAGATTGTCCAGTATGTTCTGTTTTTGTTTCAGAATGAAGCATCCGCAGTAAGTTGCATTTGTCGTTCATTTAGACATGTTTGAGATGGTGAATAAGTATGTTTATCTGCATTAGTAAATGCATGAAATTCTGTTGTGGATGAACTAGCTCCGCATATCCAAAATAAGAAGGTCCTTTTCTTCTCATTGCCTGTCGAAAATTCAGTGCTTGTGACTTAATGTGGAATTTATTTTAGTGGCTCATGAGAGACTAATCCTCATAATCCTAGAACATACGAGATGGGGAACACAAGTTCTTTGTGCAAACATTCCTCACACAACATGAGAAGCACTTGATGTTTCTACCCGGTATGGCCCCGGGGACCTATCGCATGTTAGGGGAATGTGCTAACCACTACACTACAGAAACCGCTGGCGGTGCAGTAATCAATGGACTTGTGCAATGTTCAACCTCACTGTGTTGCTGCAGATTCTCATGGTTCGTCTGAGAGGCCATGTAACTTATTACAAGAAGACAGCCGTTTCTTTAAACCGGATGTCTCAACTTATAAAACAATCAGGAATCGAACTTTACAGACCTGAAGATAAGTTATGTTTTGCTTGAAGTGGAAGTTAAATTGAGAATGCAGGGCTTTCGTAAATAACCACAACCAGACGGGTGCATGCATTTTGCTATTCCTCGTTGATAAAGACCAGTTACGAGATTGCGGCAATAGTCAGCAACAGACTAAACTGGAAATACGAGATGTTTCGGCCCGGTTTCGAACCGGGGACCTTTCGCGTGTTAGGCGAATGTGATAACCACTACACTACAGAAACAGCTGGCAATCAACGGACGTGTACAATGTGCAACCTCACTGTGTTGCTGCAGATTCGCATGGTGAGGCTGAGAGGCTAGGCCACTTATTACAAGACGACTGCTGTTTCTTTCAAAAACAGATGTTTCAACATATAAAACCACGAGATGTAGAAATTAGATCGAACTTAACATGATCTGCATTAACTTCACAGGGACGTGACCCATCTAATCCACAGAGCCAAAGTGGAGAATTGAACTGACTGGAGAGCTGCATCTTAACGCTGACCTTCCGGACCTCGGCCTCCTGAAATGTTCCAAAGAAGCTCAACAAACACTCGAGGAACAGCAGCGCATCTTTCCACTGGGCTCAATACAGCTTTCACACTCATAGTGTGTGCAACCGTCTCACACTGTAAATGCTGCCCCCATTCTGTGTGTACTAGCATCGCAGATTTGGGTTTGAATCTTGTTTCCACTTCGTCTTTGTATCCGGGCGGTAGTTGCTGAGAGCTGGCACAGACACAGCGGCTGGAATGGCCTCATACTGTGGTGTAATTATTCTCTCATTCGATGCTCACCTCACTCTGTGGCCAGGGAACCCAAGGCCTTTTCTCATTTAATCTCTCCTGACTTGCACCCTGTCAGAGCGCTTTCCTGTCATTCTGTTTGCTCCCACCGGGATTTGACTTGGTTAAAACGTCCGACATTTCTAACCCGTACCGGTTTTAATGAAAAGTGATGGTGAAAGACGAGCTGTGTTGTCCTGTCGACAAATCCCGCCTGACTCGCTGAGTTGTTCCAGTATCTTCCGCAGATGTCGGATCAACTTTCGATACGAGAATTGAAGACGTTCTGCTCACTTTGCTCTGCATCAAGAATCAGCTGTCCCACCCAGTGAGTTAAAGCGCACGCCAAATGTTCGAATACCGAGCCAGCCAGGAGTCGGACCTGGAATCTCCTGATTCGTAGTCAGACGCGTTATCCATTGCGACACTGGCCCAGCCGGGTGCATGTATTTTGCTATTCCTTGTTGAGCCTCTGTGGCGCATTCGGCGGGATTCATTCACATTGGGTTTCCTTTGAGAAGCTGAGCTCACACAGCAGGGAACCAATACGTTCCCGAGACAATCAAGACATTTTCTAAAAGCTTGTCTATGTGTGGATATTCACTTACTTCTATTGACTTATTCCAGTAGATTGAGGCAGCTCTCTGTATGTTTCATTTTATTCAGTTCAACAACATCAGACTGTGTAACCTCTCTTCCCCCTCCACCATCTGCTTCTTCCCCCTCCACCATCTGTATCCATCATCTTATTTTAATTCCTTGCATTGATATGTTTTACCCTCAGCATTGCCCCCCTCCCCCAGCCCATACCATCCTACTTGAGCAATCTGATCCCTGTCGCCAATTGTTCGCTGACACACTGCTTACTTTCTGCGATTAACACATTCTGATCTCTTGAGGCGCCACTATCAGCACCTTGATTAGCCTCATTTACATTCCCTTTTTCTTTCTGTCCGAGACATTTTCGTCATTTTCCACCTATTGCTGACCACTCTATCGAGGCCCAATAGGGCACGCCAACCCTGCCCCATCCACATTAGTCTGAATCTGACCCCATTTCCAGTTCTCCAGCTTTGAGAAAGAGTCACCCAGGCCCGGAACGACCGCTGCCATCTCGCTCCACAGAGGCTTTCAGTCCTGCTGAGATTGTCCAGTATGTTCTGTTTTTGTTTCAGAATGAAGCATCCGCAGTAAGTTGCATTTGTCGTTCATTTAGACATGTTTGAGATGGTGAATAAGTATGTTTATCTGCATTTGTAAATGCATGAAATTCTGTTGTGGATGAACTAGCTCCGAATATCCAAAATAAGAAGGTCCTTTTCTTCTCATTGCCTGTCGAAAATTCAGTGCTTGTGACTTAATGTGGAATTTATTTTATTGGCTCATGAGAGACTAATCCTCATAATCCTCGAACATACGAGATGGGGAACACAAGTACTTTGTGCAAACATTCCTCACACAACATGAGAAGCACTTGATGTTTCTACCCGGTATGGCCCCGGGGAACTTTCGCATGTTAGGGGAATGCGCTAACCACTACACGACAGAAACCGCTGGCGGTGCAGTAATCAATGGACTTGTGCAATGTTCAACCTCACTGTGTTGCTGCAGCTTCTCATGGTTCGTCTGAGAGGCCATGTCACTTATTACAAGAAGACAGCCGTTTCTTTAAAACCGATGTCTCAACTTATAAAACAATCAGAAATCGAACTTTACAGACCTGAAGATAAGTTATGCTTGAAGTGGAAGTTAAATTGAGAAGGCAGGGCTTTCGAAAATAACCACAACCATACGGGTGCATGCATTTTGCTATTCCTCGTTGATGAAGACCAGTTACGAGATTGCGGCAATAGTCAGCAACAGACTAAACTGGAAGTACGAGAAGTTTCTGCTCGGTTTCGAACTTTTCGCGTGTTAGGCGAATGTGATAACCACTACACTACAGAAACAGCTGGCAATCAACGGACGTGTACAATGTGCAACCTCTCTGTGTTGCTGCAGATTCGCATGGTGAGGCTGAGAGGCCAGGCCACTTATTACAAGACGACTGCTGTTTCTTTCAAAAACAGATGTTTCAACATATAAAACCACAAGATGTAGAAATTAGATCGAACTTAACATGATCTGCGTTAACTTCACAGGGACGTGACCCATCTAATCCACAGAGCCAAAGTGGAGAATTGAACTGACTGGAGAGCTGCATCTTAACGCTGACCTCCCGGACCTCGGCCTCCTGAAATGTTCCAAAGAAGCTCAACAAACACTCGAGGAACAGCAGCGCATCTTTCCACTGGGCTCAATACAGCTTGCACACTCATAGTGTGTGCAACAGTCTCACACTGCAAATGCTGCCCCCATTCTGTGTGTCCTTCCATCGCAGAATTGGGTTTGAATCTTGTTTCCACTTCTTCTTTGTATCCGGGCGGTAGTTGTTGAGAGCTGGCACAGACACAGCGGCTGGAATGGCCTCATACTGTGGTGTAATTATTCTCTCATTCGATGCTCACCTCACTCTGTGGCCAGGGAACCATAGGCCTTTTCTCATTTAATCTCTCCTGACTTGCACCCTGTCAGAGCGCTTTCCTGTTGTTCTGTTTGCTCCCACCAGGATTTGACTTGGTTAAAACGTCCGACATTTCTAACCCGTCCCGGTTTTAATGAAAGGTGATGGTGAAAGACAAGCTTTGTTGTCCTGTCGACAAATTCCGCCTGACTCGCTGAGTTGTTCCAGTATTTTCCGCAGATGTTAGATCGACTTTCGATGGCAATAACAGCGTGCTTCTGTTACTTTCCCGGGGCTCGTGGGTCGAGGGGTATGACATTCACTTACCTCTATTGACTAATTCCAGTTGATTCAGGCAGCCCTCTGTATGTTTCATTTTATTCAGTTCAACAACATCAGACTGTGTAATCTCTCTTCTCCCTCCACCATCTGTTTATTTCCATCAAGTTATTTTCATTCCTTCCATTGGTATGTTTTACCCTCAGCATTGCCCCCCTCCCCCCAGCCCATACCATCCTACTTGAGCAACCCTGTCGCCAATTGTTCGCTGACACACTGCTTACTTTGTTCTGCTATTAACACATTCTGATCTCTTGAGGCGCCACTATCAGCAACTTTGTTAGCCTTGATTAGCCTCATTTACATTCCCTTTTTCTTTCTGTCCGAGACATTTTCGTCATTTTCCACCTATTGCTGACCACTCTATCGAGGCCCAATAGGGCACGCCAACCCCGCCCCATCCACATTTGTCTGAATCTGACCCCATTTCCAGTTCTCCAGCTTTGACAAAGAGTCACCCAGGCCCGGAACGACCGCTGCCACCTCGCTCCACAGAGGCTGTCAGTCCTGCTGAGATTGTCCAGTGTGTTCTGTTTTTGTTTCAGAATGAAGCATCCGCAGTAAGTTGCATTTGTCGTTCATTTAGACATGTTTGAGATGGTGAATAAGTATGTTTATCTGCATTTGTAAATGCATGAAATTCTGTTGTGGATGAACTAGCTCCGAATATCCAAAATAGGAAGGTCCTTTTATTCTCATTGCCTGTCGAAAATTCAGTGCTTGTGACTTAATGTGGAATTTATTTCAGTGGCTCATGAGAGACTAAACCTCATAATCCTCGAACATACGAGACGGGGGAACAAAAGTACTTTGTGCAAACATTCCTCACACAACATGAGAAGCACTTGATGATTCTACCCGGTGTGGCCCCGGGTACCTTTCGCATGTTAGGAGAATGTGCTAACCACTACACTACAGAAACAGCTGGCGGTGCAGTAATCAATGGACTTGTGCAATGTTCAACCTCACTGTGTTGCTGCAGATTCTCATGGTTCGTCTGAGAGGCCATGTCACTTATTACAAGAAGACAGCCGTTTCTTTAAAACCGATGTCTCAACTTATAAAACAATCAGGAATCGAACTTTACAGACCTGAAGATAAGTTATGTTTTGCTTGAAGTGGAAGTTAAATTGAGAATGCAGGGCTTTCGTAAATAACCACAACCAGACGGGTGCATGCATTTTACTATTCCTCGTTGATGAAGACCAGTTACGAGATTGCGGCAATAGTCAGCAACAGACTAAACTGGAAATACGAGATGTTTCTGCCCGGTTTCGAACCGGGGACCTTTCGCGTGTTAGGCGAATGTGATACCCACTACACTACAGAAACAGCTGGCAATCAACGGACGTGTACAATGTGCAACCTCACTGTGTTGCTGCAGATTCGCATGGTGAGGCTGAGAGGCTAGGCCACTTATTACAAGACGACTGCTGTTTCTTTCAAAAACAGATGTTTCAACATATAAAACCACGAGATGTAGAAATTAGATCGAACTTAACATGATCTGCGTTAACTTCACAGGGACGTGACCCATCTAATCCACAGAGCCAAAGTGGAGAATTGAAATGACTGGAGAGCTGCATCTTAACGCTGACCTCCCGGACCTCGCCCTCCTGAAATGTTCCAAAGAAGCTCAACAAACACTCGAGGAACAGCAGCGCATCTTTCCACTGGGCTCAATACAGCTTTCACACTCATAGTGTGTGCAACAGTCTCACACTGTAAATGCTGCCCCCATTCTGTGTGTCCTTCCATCGCAGATTTGGGTTTGAATCTTGTTTCCACTTCTTCTTTGTATCCGGGCGGTAGTTGTTGAGAGCTGGCACAGACACAGCGGCTGGAATGGCCTCATACTGTGGTGTAATTATTCTCTCATTCGATACTCACCTCACTCTGTGGCCAGGGAACCCTAGGCCTTTTCTCATTTAATCTCTCCTGACTTGCACCCTGTCAGAGCGCTTTCCTGTTGTTCTGTTTGCTCCCACCAGGATTTGACTTGGTTAAAACGTCCGACATTTCTAACCGTCCCGGTTTTAATGAAAGGTGATGGTGAAAGACAAGCTTTGTTGTCCTGTCGACAAATTCCGCCTGACTCGCTGAGTTGTTCCAGTGTTTTCCGCAGATGTTAGATCGACTTTCGATGGCAATAACAGCGTGCTTCTGTTACTTTCCCGGGGCTCGTTGGTCTAGGGGTATGACATTCACTTACCTCTATTGACTAATTCCAGTTGATTCAGGCAGCCCTCTGTATGTTTCATTTTATTCAGTTCAACAGCATCAGACTGTGTAATCTCTCTTCTCCCTCCACCATCTGTTTATTTCCATCAAGTTATTTTCATTCCTTCCATTGGTATGTTTTACCCTCAGCATTGCGCCCCTCCCCCCAGCCCATACCATCCTACTTGAGCAACCCTGTCGCCAATTGTTCGCTGACACACTGCTTACTTTGTTCTGCTATTAACACATTCTGATCTCTTGAGGCGCCACTATCAGCAACTTTGTTAGCCTTGATTAGCCTCATTTACATTCCCTTTTTCTTTCTGTCCGAGACTTTTTCGTCATTTTCCACCTATTGCTGACCACTCTATCGAGGCCCAATAGGGCACGCCAACCCCGCCCCATCCACATTTGTCTGAATCTGACCCCATTTCCAGTTCTCCAGCTTTGACAAAGAGTCACCCAGGCCCGGAACGACCGCTGCCATCTCGCTCCACAGAGGCCGTCAGTCCTGCTGAGATTGTCCAGTATGTTCTGTTTTTGTTTCAGAATGAAGCATCCGCAGTAAGTTGCATTTGTCGTTCATTTAGACATGTTTGAGATGGTGAATAAGTATGTTTATCTGCATTAGTAAATGCATGAAATTCTGTTGTGGATGAACTAGCTCCGCATATCCAAAATAAGAAGGTCCTTTTCTTCTCATTGCCTGTCGAAAATTCAGTGCTTGTGACTTAATGTGGAATTTATTTTAGTGGCTCATGAGAGACTAATCCTCATAATCCTAGAACATACGAGATGGGGAACACAAGTTCTTTGTGCAAACATTCCTCACACAACATGAGAAGCACTTGATGTTTCTACCCGGTATGGCCCCGGGGACCTATCGCATGTTAGGGGAATGTGCTAACCACTACACTACAGAAACCGCTGGCGGTGCAGTAATCAATGGACTTGTGCAATGTTCAACCTCACTGTGTTGCTGCAGATTCTCATGGTTCGTCTGAGAGGCCATGTAACTTATTACAAGAAGACAGCCGTTTCTTTAAACCGGATGTCTCAACTTATAAAACAATCAGGAATCGAACTTTACAGACCTGAAGATAAGTTATGTTTTGCTTGAAGTGGAAGTTAAATTGAGAATGCAGGGCTTTCGTAAATAACCACAACCAGACGGGTGCATGCATTTTGCTATTCCTCGTTGATAAAGACCAGTTACGAGATTGCGGCAATAGTCAGCAACAGACTAAACTGGAAATACGAGATGTTTCGGCCCGGTTTCGAACCGGGGACCTTTCGCGTGTTAGGCGAATGTGATAACCACTACACTACAGAAACAGCTGGCAATCAACGGACGTGTACAATGTGCAACCTCACTGTGTTGCTGCAGATTCGCATGGTGAGGCTGAGAGGCTAGGCCACTTATTACAAGACGACTGCTGTTTCTTTCAAAAACAGATGTTTCAACATATAAAACCACGAGATGTAGAAATTAGATCGAACTTAACATGATCTGCATTAACTTCACAGGGACGTGACCCATCTAATCCACAGAGCCAAAGTGGAGAATTGAACTGACTGGAGAGCTGCATCTTAACGCTGACCTTCCGGACCTCGGCCTCCTGAAATGTTCCAAAGAAGCTCAACAAACACTCGAGGAACAGCAGCGCATCTTTCCACTGGGCTCAATACAGCTTTCACACTCATAGTGTGTGCAACCGTCTCACACTGTAAATGCTGCCCCCATTCTGTGTGTACTAGCATCGCAGATTTGGGTTTGAATCTTGTTTCCACTTCGTCTTTGTATCCGGGCGGTAGTTGCTGAGAGCTGGCACAGACACAGCGGCTGGAATGGCCTCATACTGTGGTGTAATTATTCTCTCATTCGATGCTCACCTCACTCTGTGGCCAGGGAACCCAAGGCCTTTTCTCATTTAATCTCTCCTGACTTGCACCCTGTCAGAGCGCTTTCCTGTCATTCTGTTTGCTCCCACCGGGATTTGACTTGGTTAAAACGTCCGACATTTCTAACCCGTACCGGTTTTAATGAAAAGTGATGGTGAAAGACGAGCTGTGTTGTCCTGTCGACAAATCCCGCCTGACTCGCTGAGTTGTTCCAGTATCTTCCGCAGATGTCGGATCAACTTTCGATACGAGAATTGAAGACGTTCTGCTCACTTTGCTCTGCATCAAGAATCAGCTGTCCCACCCAGTGAGTTAAAGCGCACGCCAAATGTTCGAATACCGAGCCAGCCAGGAGTCGGACCTGGAATCTCCTGATTCGTAGTCAGACGCGTTATCCATTGCGACACTGGCCCAGCCGGGTGCATGTATTTTGCTATTCCTTGTTGAGCCTCTGTGGCGCATTCGGCGGGATTCATTCACATTGGGTTTCCTTTGAGAAGCTGAGCTCACACAGCAGGGAACCAATACGTTCCCGAGACAATCAAGACATTTTCTAAAAGCTTGTCTATGTGTGGATATTCACTTACTTCTATTGACTTATTCCAGTAGATTGAGGCAGCTCTCTGTATGTTTCATTTTATTCAGTTCAACAACATCAGACTGTGTAACCTCTCTTCCCCCTCCACCATCTGCTTCTTCCCCCTCCACCATCTGTATCCATCATCTTATTTTAATTCCTTGCATTGATATGTTTTACCCTCAGCATTGCCCCCCTCCCCCAGCCCATACCATCCTACTTGAGCAATCTGATCCCTGTCGCCAATTGTTCGCTGACACACTGCTTACTTTCTGCGATTAACACATTCTGATCTCTTGAGGCGCCACTATCAGCACCTTGATTAGCCTCATTTACATTCCCTTTTTCTTTCTGTCCGAGACATTTTCGTCATTTTCCACCTATTGCTGACCACTCTATCGAGGCCCAATAGGGCACGCCAACCCTGCCCCATCCACATTAGTCTGAATCTGACCCCATTTCCAGTTCTCCAGCTTTGAGAAAGAGTCACCCAGGCCCGGAACGACCGCTGCCATCTCGCTCCACAGAGGCTTTCAGTCCTGCTGAGATTGTCCAGTATGTTCTGTTTTTGTTTCAGAATGAAGCATCCGCAGTAAGTTGCATTTGTCGTTCATTTAGACATGTTTGAGATGGTGAATAAGTATGTTTATCTGCATTTGTAAATGCATGAAATTCTGTTGTGGATGAACTAGCTCCGAATATCCAAAATAAGAAGGTCCTTTTCTTCTCATTGCCTGTCGAAAATTCAGTGCTTGTGACTTAATGTGGAATTTATTTTATTGGCTCATGAGAGACTAATCCTCATAATCCTCGAACATACGAGATGGGGAACACAAGTACTTTGTGCAAACATTCCTCACACAACATGAGAAGCACTTGATGTTTCTACCCGGTATGGCCCCGGGGAACTTTCGCATGTTAGGGGAATGCGCTAACCACTACACGACAGAAACCGCTGGCGGTGCAGTAATCAATGGACTTGTGCAATGTTCAACCTCACTGTGTTGCTGCAGCTTCTCATGGTTCGTCTGAGAGGCCATGTCACTTATTACAAGAAGACAGCCGTTTCTTTAAAACCGATGTCTCAACTTATAAAACAATCAGAAATCGAACTTTACAGACCTGAAGATAAGTTATGCTTGAAGTGGAAGTTAAATTGAGAAGGCAGGGCTTTCGAAAATAACCACAACCATACGGGTGCATGCATTTTGCTATTCCTCGTTGATGAAGACCAGTTACGAGATTGCGGCAATAGTCAGCAACAGACTAAACTGGAAGTACGAGAAGTTTCTGCTCGGTTTCGAACTTTTCGCGTGTTAGGCGAATGTGATAACCACTACACTACAGAAACAGCTGGCAATCAACGGACGTGTACAATGTGCAACCTCTCTGTGTTGCTGCAGATTCGCATGGTGAGGCTGAGAGGCCAGGCCACTTATTACAAGACGACTGCTGTTTCTTTCAAAAACAGATGTTTCAACATATAAAACCACAAGATGTAGAAATTAGATCGAACTTAACATGATCTGCGTTAACTTCACAGGGACGTGACCCATCTAATCCACAGAGCCAAAGTGGAGAATTGAACTGACTGGAGAGCTGCATCTTAACGCTGACCTCCCGGACCTCGGCCTCCTGAAATGTTCCAAAGAAGCTCAACAAACACTCGAGGAACAGCAGCGCATCTTTCCACTGGGCTCAATACAGCTTGCACACTCATAGTGTGTGCAACAGTCTCACACTGCAAATGCTGCCCCCATTCTGTGTGTCCTTCCATCGCAGAATTGGGTTTGAATCTTGTTTCCACTTCTTCTTTGTATCCGGGCGGTAGTTGTTGAGAGCTGGCACAGACACAGCGGCTAGAATGGCCTCATACTGTGGTGTAATTATCCTCTCATTCGATGCTCACCTCACTCTGTGGCCAGGGAACCCTAGGCCTTTTCTCATTTAATCTCTCCTGACTTGCACCCTGTCAGACCGCTTTCCTGTTGTTCTGTTTGCTCCCACCAGGATTTGACTTGGTTAAAACGTCCGACATTTCTAACCCGCCCCGGTTTAAATGAAAGGTGATGGTGAAAGACGAGCTTTGTTGTCCTGTCGACAAATCCCGCCTGACTCGCTGAGTTGTTCCAGTATTTTCCGCAGATGTTAGATCGACTTTCGATGGCAATAACAGCGTGCTTCTGTTACGTTCCCGGGGCTCGTTGGTCTAGGGGTATGACATTCACTTACCTCTATTGACTAATTCCAGTTGATTCAGGCAGCTCTCTGTATGTTTCATTTTATTCAGTTCAACAACATCAGACTGTGTAATCTCTCTTCTACCTCCACCATCTGTTTATTTCCATCAAGTTATTTTCATTCCTTTCATTGGTATGTTTTGCCCTCAGCATTGCCCCCCTCCCCCCAGCCCATACCATCCTACTTGAGCAACCCTGTCGCCAATTGTTCGCTGACACACTGCTTACTTTGTTCTGCTATTAACACATTCTGATCTCTTGAGGCGCCACTATCAGCACCTTTGTTAGCCTTGATTAGCCTCATTTACATTCCCTTTTTCTTTCTGTCCGAGACTTTTTCGTCATTTTCCACCTATTGCTGACCACTCTATCGAGGCCCAATAGGGCACGCCAACCCCGCCCCATCCACATTAGTCTGAATCTGACCCCATTTCCAGTTCTCCAGCTTTGACAAAGAGTCACCCAGGCCCGGAACGACCGCTGCCATCTCGCTCCACAGAGGCTGTCAGTCCTGCTGAGATTGTCCAGTATGTTCTGTTTTTGTTTCAGAATGAAGCATCCGCAGTAAGTTGCATTTGTCGTTTATTTAGACATGTTTGAGATGGTGAATAAGTATGTTTATCTGCATTTGTAAATGCATGAAATTCTGTTGTGGATGAACGAGCTTCGAATATCCAAAATAGGAAGGTCCTTTCCTTCTCTTTGCCTGTCGATAATTCAGTGCTTGTGACTTAATGTGGAATTTATTTTAGTGGCTCATGAGAGGCTAAACCTCATAATCCTCGAACATACGAGATGGGGGAACAAAAGTACTTTGTGCAAACATTCCTCACACAACATGAGAAGCACTTGATGTTTCTACCCGGTATGGCCCCGGGGACCTTTCGCATGTTAGGGGAATGTGCTAACCACTACACTACAGAAACCGCTGGCGGTGCAGTAATCAATGGACTTATGCAATGTTCAACCTCACTGTGTTGCTGCAGCTTCTCATGGTTCGTCTGAGAGGCCATGTCACTTATGACAAGAAGACAGCCGTTTCTTTAAAACCGATGTCTCAACTTAGAAAACAATCAGGAATCGAAATTTACAGACCTGAAGATAAGTTATGTTTTGCTTGAAGTGGAAGTTAAATTGAGAAGGCAGGGCTTTCGAAAATAACCACAACCATACGGGTGCATGCATTTTGCTATTTTTCAGTGATGAAGACCAGTTATGATATTGCGGCAAAAGTCAGCAACAGAACAACCTGGTAGCCCGAGATGTTTCTGCCCGGTTTCGAACCGGGGACCTTTCGCGTGTGAGGCGAATGTGATAACCACTACACTACAGAAACAGCTGGCAATCCACGGACGTGTACAATGTGCAACCTCACTGTGCTGCTGCAGATTCGCATGGTGAGGCTGAGAGGCTAGGCCACTTATTACAAGACGACTGCCTTTTCTCATTTAATCTCTCCTGACTTGCACCCTGTCAGAGCGCTTTCCTGTTGTTCTGTTTGCTCCCACCGGGATTTGACTTGGTTAAAACGTCCGACATTTCTAACCCGTCCCGGTTTTAATGAAAGGTGATGGTGAAAGACGAGCTTTGTTGTCCTGTCGACAAATCCCGCCTGACTCGCTGAGTTGTTCCAGTATCTTCCGCAGATGTTGGATCAACTTTCGATGGCTATAACAGCGTGCTTCTGTGCCAGTTCCGCGGCTCGTTGGTCTAGGAGTATGATTCTCGCTTTGGGTGTCTCGATTGCTAAACTTGCGGGAGGTCCCGGGTTCAAATCCCGGACGAGCCCTTTGATAACGTTTTCTGTTGGTCAGGCGATATGTTTTCTTCATTTCTATGCGGCTCATTCGGCGGGATTCATTCACATTGGGTTTGCTTTGAGAAGCTGAGCTCACACAGCAGGGAACCAATAGGTTCGCGAGACAATCGCGACATTGTCTAAAAGCTTGTCTATGTGTGGACATTCACTTACCTCTATTGACTTATTCCAGTAGATTCAGGCAGCTCTCTGTATGTTTCATTTTATTCAGTTCAACAACATCAGACTGTGTAATCTCTCTTCTCCCTCCACCATCTGTTTATTTCCATCAAGTTATTTTCATTCCTTCCATTGGTATGTTTTACCCTCAGCATTGCCCCCCTCCCCCCAGCCCATACCATCCTACTTGAGCAACCCTGTCGCCTATTGTTTGCTGACACACTGCTTACTTTGTTCTGCTATTAACACATTCTGATCTCTTGAGGCGCCACTATCAGCACCTTTGTTAGCCTTGATTAGCCTCATTTACATTCCCTTTTTCTTTCTGTCCGAGACATTTTCGTCATTTTCCACCTATTGCTGACCACTCTATCGAGGCCCAATAGGGCACGCCAACCCCGCCCCATCCACATTAGTCTGAATCTGACCCCATTTCCAGTTCTCCAGCTTTGACAAAGAGTCACCCAGGCCCGGAACGACCGCTGCCATCTCGCTCCACAGAGGCTGTCAGTCCTGCTGAGATTGTCCAGTATGTTCTGTTTTTGTTTCAGAATGAAGCATCCGCAGTAAGTTGCATTTGTCGTTTATTTAGACATGTTTGAGATGGTGAATAAGTATGTTTATCTGCATTTGTAAATGCATGAAATTCTGTTGTGGATGAACTAGCTCCGAATATCCAAAATAGGAAGGTCCTTTTCTTCTCATTGCCTGTCGAAAATTCAGTGCTTGTGACTTAATGTGGAATTTATTTTAGTGGCTCATGAGAGACTAAACCTCATAATCCTCGAACATACGAGATGGGGGAACAAAAGTACTTTGTGCAAACATTCCTCACACAACATGAGAAGCACTTGATGTTTCTACCCGGTATGGCCCCGGGGACCTTTCGCATGTTAGGGGAATGTGCTAACCACTACACTACAGAAACCGCTGGCGGTGCAGTAATCAATGGACTTATGCAATGTTCAACCTCACTGTGTTGCTGCAGCTTCTCATGGTTCGTCTGAGAGGCCATGTCACTTATGACAAGAAGACAGCCGTTTCTTTAAAACCGATGTCTCAACTTAGAAAACAATCAGGAATCGAAATTTACAGACCTGAAGATAAGTTATGTTTTGCTTGAAGTGGAAGTTAAATTGAGAAGGCAGGGCTTTCGAAAATAACCACAACCATACGGGTGCATGCATTTTGCTATTCCTCGGTGATGAAGACCAGTTATGAGATTGAGGCAGTAGTCAGCAACAGACTAACCTGGTAGTACGAGATGTTTCTGCCCGGTTCCGAACCGGGGACCTTTCGCGTGTGAGGCAAATGTGATAACCACTACACTACAGAAACAGCTGGCAATTCACGGACGTGTACAATGTGCAACCTCACTGTGCTGCTGCAGATTCGCATGGTGAGGCTGAGAGGCTAGGCCACTTATTACAAGACGACTGCCTTTTCTCATTTAATCTCTCCTGACTTGCACCCTGTCAGAGCGCTTTCCTGTTGTTCTGTTTGCTCCCACCGGGATTTGACTTGGTTAAAACGTCCGACATTTCTAACCCGTCCCGGTTTTAATGAAAGGTGATGGTGAAAGACGAGCTTTGTTGTCCTGTCGACAAATCCCGCCTGACTCGCTGAGTTGTTCCAGTATGTTCCGCAGATGTTGGATCAACTTTCGATGGCTATAACAGCGTGCTTCTGTGCCAGTTCCGCGGCTCGTTGGTCTAGGAGTATGATTCTCGCTTTGGGTGTCTCGATTGCGAGACTTGCGGGAGGTCCCGGGTTCAAATCCCGGGCGAGCCCTTTGATAACGTTTTCTGTTGGTCAGGCGATATGTTTTCTTCATTTCTATGCGGCTCATTCGGCGGGATTCATTCACATTGGGTTTGCTTTGAGAAGCTGAGCTCACACAGCAGGGAACCAATAGGTTCGCGAGACAATCGCGACATTGTCTAAAAGCTTGTCGATGTGTGGACATTCACTTACCTCTATTGACTTATTCCAGTAGATTCAGGCAGCTCTCTGTATGTTTCATTTTATTCAGTTCAACAACATCAGACTGTGTAATCTCTCTTCTCCCTCCACCATCTGTTTATTTCCATCAAGTTATTTTCATTCCTTCCATTGGTATGTTTTACCCTCAGCATTGCCCCCCTCCCCCCAGCCCATACCATCCTACTTGAGCAATCTGATCCCTGTGGCCAATTGTTCGCTGACACACTGCTTACTTTGTTCTGCTATTAACACATTCTGATCTCTTGAGGCGCCACTATCAGCACCTTTGTTAGCCTTGATTAGCCTCATTTACATTCCCTTTTTCTTTCTGTCCGAGACATTTTCGTCATTTTCCACCTATTGCTGACCACTCTATCGAGGCCCAATCGGGCACGCCAACCCCGCCCCATCCACATTAGTCTGAATCTGACCCCATTTCCAGTTCTCCAGCTTTGACAAAGAGTCACCCAGGCCCGGAACGACCGCTGCCATCTCGCTCCACAGAGGCTGTCAGTCCTGCTGAGATTGTCCAGTATGTTCTGTTTTTGTTTCAGAATGAAGCATCCGCAGTAAGTTGCATTTGTCGTTCATTTAGACATGTTTGAGATGGTGAATAAGTATGTTTATCTGCATTTGTAAATGCATGAAATTCTGTTGTGGATGAACTAGCTCCGAATATCCAAAATAAGAAGGTCCTTTTCTTCTCATTGCCTGTCGAAAATTCAGTGCTTGTGACTTAATGTGGAATTTATTTTAGTGGCTCATGAGAGACTAAACCTCATAATCCTCGAACATACGAGATGGGGGAACAAAAGTACTTTGTGCAAACATTCCTCACACAACATGAGAAGCACTTGATGTTTCTACCCGGTATGGCCTCGGGGACCTTTCGCATGTTAGGGGAATGTGCTAACCACTACACTACAGAAACCGCTGGCGGTGCAGTAATCAATGGACTTGTGCAGTGTTCAACCTCACTGTGTTGCTGCAGATTCTCATGGTTCGTTTGAGAGGCCATGTCACTTATTACAAGAAGACAGCCGTTTCTTTAAAACCGATGTCTCAACTTATAAAACAGTCAGGAATCGAACTTTACAGACCTGAAGATAAGTTATGCTTGAAGTGGAAGTTAAATTGAGAAGGCAGGGCTTTCGAAAATAACCACAACCATACGGGTGCATGCATTTTGCTATTCCTCGTTGATGAAGACCAGTTACGAGATTGCGGCAATAGTCAGCAACAGACTAAACTGGAAGTACGAGAAGTTTCTGCTCGGTTTCGAACTTTTCGCGTGTTAGGCGAATGTGATAACCACTACACTACAGAAACAGCTGGAAATCAACGGACGTGTACAATGTGCAACCTCACTGTGTTGCTGCAGATTCGCATGGTGAGGCTGAGAGGCCAGGCCACTTATTACAAGACGACTGCTGTTTCTTTCAAAAGCAGATGTTTCAACATATAAAACCACAAGATGTAGAAATTAGATCGAACTTAACATGATCTGCGTTAACTTCACAGGGACGTGACCCATCTAATCCACAGAGCCAAAGTGGAGAATTGAACTGACTGGAGAGCTGCATCTTAACGCTGACCTCCCGGACCTCGGCCTCCTGAAATGTTCCAAAGAAGCTCAACAAACACTCGAGGAACAGCAGCGCATCTTTCCACTGGGCTCAATACAGCTTGCACACACATAGTGTGTGCAACAGTCTCACACTGTAAATGCTGCCCCCATTCTGTGTGTACTTCCATCGCAGATTTGGGTTTGAATCTTGTTTCCACTTCTTCTTTGTATCCGGGCGGTAGTTGTTGAGAGCTGGCCCAGACACAGCGGCTAGAATGGCCTCATACTGTGGTGTAATTATTCTCTCATTCGATGCTCACCTCACTCTGTGGCCAGGGAACCCTAGGCCTTTTCTCATTTAATCTCTCCTGACTTGCACCCTGTCAGACCGCTTTCCTGTTGTTCTGTTTGCTCCCACCAGGATTTGGCTTGGTTAAAACGTCCGACATTTCTAACCTTCCACGGTTTTAATGAAAGGTGATGGTGAAAGACGAGCTTTGTTGTCCTGTCGACAAATCCCGCCTGACTCGCTGAGTTGTTCCAGTATTTTCCGCAGATGTTAGATCGACTTTCGATGGCAATAACAGCGTGCTTCTGTTACGTTCCCGGGGCTCGTTGGTCTAGGGATATGACATTCACTTACCTCTATTGACTAATTCCGGTTGATTCAGGCAGCTCTCTGTATGTTTCATTTTATTCAGTTCAACAACATCAGACTGTGTAATCTCTCTTCTACCTCCACCATCTGTTTATTTCCATCAAGTTATTTTCATTCCTTCCATTGGTATGTTTTACCCTCAGCATTGCCCCCCTCCCCCCAGCCCATACCATCCTACTTGAGCAACACTGTCGCCAATTGTTCGCTGACACACTGCTTACTTTGTTCTGCTATTAACACATTCTGATCTCTTGAGGCGCCACTATCAGCACCTTTGTTAGCCTTGATTAGCCTCATTTACATTCCCTTTTTCTTTCTGTCCGAGACATTTTCGTCATTTTCCACCTTTTGCTGACCACTCTATCGAGGCCCAATAGGGCACGCCAACCCCGCCCCATCCACATTAGTCTGAATCTGACCCCATTTCCAGTTCTCCAGCTTTAACAAAGAGTCACCCAGGCCCGGAACGACCGCTGCCATCTCGCTCCACAGAGGCTGTCAGTCCTGCTGAGAGTGTCCAGTATGTTCTGTTTTTGTTTCAGAATGAAGCATCCGCAGTAAGTTGCATTTGTCGTTTATTTAGACATGTTTGAGATGGTGAATAAGTATGTTTATCTGCATTTGTAAATGCATGAAATTCTGTTGTGGATGAACTAGCTCCGAATATCCAAAATAGGAAGGTCCTTTTCTTCTCTTTGCCTGTCGATAATTCAGTGCTTGTGACTTAATGTGGAATTTATTTTAGTGGCTCATGAGAGACTAAACCTCATAATCCTCGAACATACGAGATGGGGGAACAAAAGTACTTTGTGCAAACATTCCTCACACAACATGAGAAGCACTTGATGTTTCTACCCGGTATGGCCCCGGGGACCTTTCGCATGTTAGGGGAATGTGCTAACCACTACACTACAGAAACCGCTGGCGGTGCAGTAATCAATGGACTTATGCAATGTTCAACCTCACTGTGTTGCTGCAGCTTCTCATGGTTCGTCTGAGAGGCCATGTCACTTATGACAAGAAGACAGCCGTTTCTTTAAAACCGATGTCTCAACTTAGAAAACAATCAGGAATCGAAATTTACAGACCTGAAGATAAGTTATGTTTTGCTTGAAGTGGAAGTTAAATTGAGAAGGCAGGGCTTTCGAAAATAACCACAACCATACGGGTGCATGCATTTTGCTATTCCTCGGTGATGAAGACCAGTTATGACATTGCGGCAATAGTCAGCAACAGACTAACCTGGTAGTACGAGATGTTTCTGCCCGGTTTCGAACCGGGGACCTTTCGCGTGTGAGGCGAATGTGATAACCACTACACTACAGAAACAGCTGGCAATCCACGGACGTGTACAATGTGCAACCTCACTGTGCTGCTGCAGATTCGCATGGTGAGGCTGAGAGGCTAGGCCACTTATTACAAGACGACTGCCTTTTCTCATTTAATCTCTCCTGACTTGCACCCTGTCAGAGCGCTTTCCTGTTGTTCTGTTTGCTCCCACCGGGATTTGACTTGGTTAAAACGTCCGACATTTCTAACCCGTCCCGGTTTTAATGAAAGGTGATGGTGAAAGACGAGCTTTGTTGTCCTGTCGACAAATCCCGCCTGACTCGCTGAGTTGTTCCAGTATCTTCCGCAGATGTTGGATCAACTTTCGATGGCTATAACAGCGTGCTTCTGTGCCAGTTCCGCGGCTCGTTGGTCTAGGAGTATGATTCTCGCTTTGGGTGTCTCGATTGCGAAACTTGCGGGAGGTCCCGGGTTCAAATCCCGGACGAGCCCTTTGATAACGTTTTCTGTTGGTCTGGCGATATGTTTTCTTCATTTCTATGCGGCTCATTCGGCGGGATTCATTCACATTGGGTTTGCTTTGAGAAGCTGAGCTCACACAGCAGGGAACCAATAGGTTCGCGAGACAATCGCGACATTGTCTAAAAGCTTGTCTATGTGTGGACATTCACTTACCTCTATTGACTTATTCCAGTAGATTCAGGCAGCTCTCTGTATGTTTCATTTTATTCAGTTCAACAACATCAGACTGTGTAATCTCTCTTCTCCCTCCACCATCTGTTTATTTCCATCAAGTTATTTTCATTCCTTCCATTGGTATGTTTTACCCTCAGCATTGCCCCCCTCCCCCCAGCCCATACCATCCTACTTGAGCAATCTGATCCCTGTGGCCAATTGTTCGCTGACACACTGCTTACTTTGTTCTGCTATTAACACATTCTGATCTCTTGAGGCGCCACTATCAGCACCTTTGTTAGCCTTGATTAGCCTCATTTACATTCCCTTTTTCTTTCTGTCCGAGACATTTTCGTCATTTTCCACCTATTGCTGACCACTCTATCGAGGCCCAATCGGGCACGCCAACCCCGCCCCATCCACATTAGTCTGAATCTGACCCCATTTCCAGTTCTCCAGCTTTGACAAAGAGTCACCCAGGCCCGGAACGACCGCTGCCATCTCGCTCCACAGAGGCTGTCAGTCCTGCTGAGATTGTCCAGTATGTTCTGTTTTTGTTTCAGAATGAAGCATCCGCAGTAAGTTGCATTTGTCGTTCATTTAGACATGTTTGAGATGGTGAATAAGTATGTTTATCTGCATTTGTAAATGCATGAAATTCTGTTGTGGATGAACTAGCTCCGAATATCCAAAATAAGAAGGTCCTTTTCTTCTCATTGCCTGTCGAAAATTCAGTGCTTGTGACTTAATGTGGAATTTATTTTAGTGGCTCATGAGAGACTAAACCTCATAATCCTCGAACATACGAGATGGGGGAACAAAAGTACTTTGTGCAAACATTCCTCACACAACATGAGAAGCACTTGATGTTTCTACCCGGTATGGCCTCGGGGACCTTTCGCATGTTAGGGGAATGTGCTAACCACTACACTACAGAAACCGCTGGCGGTGCAGTAATCAATGGACTTGTGCAGTGTTCAACCTCACTGTGTTGCTGCAGATTCTCATGGTTCGTCTGAGAGGCCATGTCACTTATTACAAGAAGACAGCCGTTTCTTTAAAACCGATGTCTCAACTTATAAAACAATCAGGAATCGAACTTTACAGACCTGAAGATAAGTTATGCTTGAAGTGGAAGTTAAAATGAGAAGGCAGGGCTTTCGAAAATAACCACAACCATACGGGTGCATGCATTTTGCTATTCCTCGTTGATGAAGACCAGTTACGAGATTGCGGCAATAGTCAGCAACAGACTAAACTGGAAGTACGAGAAGTTTCTGCTCGGTTTCGAACTTTTCGCGTGTTAGGCGAATGTGATAACCACTACACTACAGAAACAGCTGGCAATCAACGGACGTGTACAATGTGCAACCTCACTGTGTTGCTGCAGATTCGCATGGTGAGGCTGAGAGGCCAGGCCACTTATTACAAGACGACTGCTGTTTCTTTCAAAAACAGATGTTTCAACATATAAAACCACAAGATGTAGAAATTAGATCGAACTTAACATGATCTGCGTTACCTTCACAGGGACGTGACCCATCTAATCCACAGAGCCAAAGTGGAGAATTGAACTGACTGGAGAGCTGCATCTTAACGCTGACCTCCCGGACCTCGGCCTCCTGAAATGTTCCAAAGAAGCTCAACAAACACTCGAGGAACAGCAGCGCATCTTTCCACTGGGCTCAATACAGCTTGCACACTCATAGTGTGTGCAACAGTCTCACACTGCAAATGCTGCCCCCATTCTGTGTGTACTTCCATCGCAGATTTGGGTTTGAATCTTGTTTCCACTTCTTCTTTGTATCCGGGCGGTAGATGTTGAGAGCTGGCACAGACACAGCGGCTAGAATGGCCTCATACTGTGGTGTAATTATCCTCTCATTCGATGCTCACCTCTCTCTGTGGCCAGGGAACCCTAGGCCTTTTCTCATTTAATCTCTCCTGACTTGCACCCTGTCAGAGCGCTTTCCTGTTGTTCTGTTTGCTCCCACCAGGATTTGACTTGGTTAAAACGTCCGACATTTCTAACCCGCCCCGGTTTAAATGAAAGGTGATGGTGAAAGACGAGCTTTGTTGTCCTGTCGACAAATCCCGCCTGACTCGCTGAGTTGTTCCAGTATTTTCCGCAGATGTTAGATCGACTTTCGATGGCAATAACAGCGTGCTTCTGTTACGTTCCCGGGGCTCGTTGGTCTAGGGGTATGACATTCACTTACCTCTATTGACTAATTCCAGTTGATTCAGGCAGCTCTCTGTATGTTTCATTTTATTCAGTTCAACAACATCAGACTGTGTAATCTCTCTTCTACCTCCACCATCTGTTTATTTCCATCAAGTTATTTTCATTCCTTCCATTGGTATGTTTTACCCTCAGCATTGCCCCCCTCCCCCCAGCCCATACCATCCTACTTGAGCAACCCTGTCGCCAATTGTTCGCTGACACACTGCTTACTTTGTTCTGCTATTAACACATTCTGATCTCTTGAGGCGCCACTATCAGCACCTTTGTTAGCCTTGATTAGACTCATTTACATTCCCTTTTTCTTTCTGTCCGAGACATTTTCGTCATTTTCCACCTATTGCTGACCACTCTATCGAGGCCCAATAGGGCACGCCAACCCCGCCCCATCCAGATTAGTCTGAATCTGACCCCATTTCCAGTTCTCCAGCTTTGACAAAGAGTCACCCAGGCCCGGAACGACCGCTGCCATCTCGCTCCACAGAGGCTGTCAGTCCTGCTGAGAGTGTCCAGTATGTTCTGTTTTTGTTTCAGAATGAAGCATCCGCAGTAAGTTGCATTTGTCGTTTATTTAGACATGTTTGAGATGGTGAATAAGTATGTTTATCTGCATTTGTAAATGCATGAAATTCTGTTGTGGATGAACTAGCTCCGAATATCCAAAATAGGAAGGTCCTTTTCTTCTCTTTGCCTGTCGATAATTCAGTGCTTGTGACTTAATGTGGAATTTATTTTAGTGGCTCATGAGAGACTAAACCTCATAATCCTCGAACATACGAGATGGGGGAACAAAAGTACTTTGTGCAAACATTCCTCACACAACATGAGAAGCACTTGATGTTTCTACCCGGTATGGCCCCGGGGACCTTTCGCATGTTAGGGGAATGTGCTAACCACTACACTACAGAAACCGCTGGCGGTGCAGTAATCAATGGACTTATGCAATGTTCAACCTCACTGTGTTGCTGCAGCTTCTCATGGTTCGTCTGAGAGGCCATGCCACTTATGACAAGAAGACAGCCGTTTCTTTAAAACCGATGTCTCAACTTAGAAAACAATCAGGAATCGAAATTTACAGACTTGAAGATAAGTTATGTTTTGCTTGAAGTGGAAGTTAAATTGAGAAGGCAGGGCTTTCGAAAATAACCACAACCATACGGGTGCATGCATTTTGCTATTCTTCGGTGATGAAGACCAGTTATGAGATTGCGGCAATAGTCAGCAACAGACTAAACTGGAAGTACGAGAAGTTTCTGCTCGGTTTCGAACTTTTCGCGTGTTAGGCGAATGTGATAACCACTACACTACAGAAACAGCTGGCAATCAACGGACGTGTACAATGTGCAACCTCACTGTGTTGCTGCAGATTCGCATGGTGAGGCTGAGAGGCCAGGCCACTTATTACAAGACGACTGCTGTTTCTTTCAGAAACAGATGTTTCAACATATAAAACCACAAGATGTAGAAATTAGATCGAACTTAACATGATCTGCGTTAACTTCACAGGGACGTGACCCATCTAATCCAAAGAGCCAAAGTGGAGAATTGAACTGACTGGAGAGCTGCATCTTAACGCTGACCTCCCGGACCTCGGCCTCCTGAAATGTTCCAAAGAAGCTCAACAAACACTCGAGGAACAGCAGCGCATCTTTCCACTGGGCTCAATACAGCTTGCACACTCATAGTGTGTGCAACAGTCTCACACTGCAAATGCTGCCCCCATTCTGTGTGTACTTCCATCGCAGATTTGGGTTTGAATCTTGTTTCCACTTCTTCTTTGTATCCGGGCGGTAGTTGTTGAGAGCTGGCACAGACACAGCGGCTAGAATGGCCTCATACTGTGGTGTAATTATCCTCTCATTCGATGCTCACCTCACTCTGTGGCCAGGGAAGCCTAGGCCTTTTCTCATTTAATCTCTCCTGACTTGCACCCTGTCAGACCGCTTTCCTGTTGTTCTGTTTGCTCCCACCAGGATTTGACTTGGTTAAAACGTCCGACATTTCTAACCCGCCCCGGTTTAAATGAAAGGTGATGGTGAAAGACGAGCTTTGTTGTCCTGTCGACAAATCCCGCCTGACTCGCTGAGTTGTTCCAGTATTTTCCGCAGATGTTAGATCGACTTTCGATGGCAATAACAGCGTGCTTCTGTTACGTTCCCGGGGCTCGTTGGTCTAGGGGTATGACATTCACTTACCTCTATTGACTAATTCCAGTTGATTCAGGCAGCTCTCTGTATGTTTCATTTTATTCAGTTCAACAACATCAGACTGTGTAATCTCTCTTCTACCTCCACCATCTGTTTATTTCCATCAAGTTATTTTCATTCCTTCCATTGGTATGTTTTACCCTCAGCATTGCCCCCCTCCCCCCAGCCCATACCATCCTACTTGAGCAACCCTGTCGCCAATTGTTCGCTGACACACTGCTTACTTTGTTCTGCTATTAACACATTCTGATCTCTTGAGGCGCCACTATCAGCACCTTTGTTAGCCTTGATTAGCCTCATTTACATTCCCTTTTTCTTTCTGTCCGAGACATTTTCGTCATTTTCCACCTATTGCTGACCACTCTATCGAGGCCCAATAGGGCACGCCAACCCCGCCCCATCCACATTAGTCTGAATCTGACCCCATTTCCAGTTCTCCAGCTTTGACAAAGAGTCACCCAGGCCCGGAACGACCGCTGCCATCTCGCTCCACAGAGGCTGTCAGTCCTGCTGAGAGTGTCCAGTATGTTCTGTTTTTGTTTCAGAATGAAGCATCCGCGGTAAGTTGCATTTGTCGTTTATTTAGACATGTTTGAGATGGTGAATAAGTATGTTTATCTGCATTTGTAAATGCATGAAATTCTGTTGTGGATGAACTAGCTCCGAATATCCTAAATAGGAAGGTCCTTTTCTTCTCTTTGCCTGTCGATAATTCAGTGCTTGTGACTTAATGTGGAATTTATTTTAGTGGCTCATGAGAGACTAAACCTCATAATCCTCGAACATACGAGATGGGGGAACAAAAGTACTTTGTGCAAACATTCCTCACACAACATGAGAAGCACTTGATGTTTCTACCCGGTATGGCCCCGGGGACCTTTCGCATGTTAGGGGAATGTGCTAACCACTACACTACAGAAACCGCTGGCGGTGCAGTAATCAATGGACTTATGCAATGTTCAACCTCATTGTGTTGCTGCAGCTTCTCATGGTTCGTCTGAGAGGCCATGTCACTTATGACAAGAAGACAGCCGTTTCTTTAAAACCGATGTCTCAACTTAGAAAACAATCAGGAATCGAAATTTACAAACCTGAAGATAAGTTATGTTTTGCTTGAAGTGGAAGTTAAATTGAGAAGGCAGGGCTTTCGAAAATAACCACAACCATACGGGTGCATGCATTTTGCTATTCCTCGGTGATGAAGACCAGTTATGAGATTGCGGCAATAGTCAGCAACAGACTAACCTGGTAGGACGAGATGTTTCTGCCCGGTTTCGAACCGGGGACCTTTCGCGTGTGAGGCGAATGTGATAACCACTACACTACAGAAACAGCTGGCAATCCACGGACGTGTACAATGTGCAACCTCACTGTGCTGCTGCAGATTCGCATGGTGAGGCTGAGAGGCTAGGCCACTTATTACAAGACGACTGCCTTTTCTCATTTAATCTCTCCTGACTTGCACCCTGTCAGAGCGCTTTCCTGTTGTTCTGTTTGCTCCCACCGGGATTTGACTTGGTTAAAACGTCCGACATTTCTAACCCGTCCCGGTTTTAATGAAAGGTGATGGTGAAAGACGAGCTTTGTTGTCCTGTCGACAAATCCCGCCTGACTCGCTGAGTTGTTCCAGTATATTCCGCAGATGTTGGATCAACTTTCGATGGCTATAACAGCGTGCTTCTGTGCCAGTTCCGCGGCTCGTTGGTCTAGGAGTATGATTCTCGCTTTGGGTGTCTCGATTGCGAAACTTGCGGGAGGTCCCGGGTTCAAATCCCGGACGAGCCCTTTGATAACGTTTTCTGTTGGTCAGGCGATATGTTTTCTTCATTTCTATGCGGCTCATTCGGCGGGATTCATTCACATTGGGTTTGCTTTGAGAAGCTGAGCTCACACAGCAGGGAACCGATAGGTTCGCGAGACAATCGCGACATTGTCTAAAAGCTTGTCTATGTGTGGACATTCACTTACCTCTATTGACTTATTCCAGTAGATTCAGGCAGCTCTCTGTATGTTTCATTTTATTTAGTTCAACAACATCAGACTGTGTAATCTCTCTTCTCCCTCCACCATCTGTTTATTTCCATCAAGTTATTTTCATTCCTTCCATTGGTATGTTTTACCCTCAGCATTGCCCCCCTCCCCCCAGCCCATACCATCCTACTTGAGCAATCTGATCCCTGTGGCCAATTGTTCGCTGACACACTGCTTACTTTGTTCTGCTATTAACACATTCTGATCTCTTGAGGCGCCACTATCAGCACCTTTGTTAGCCTTGATTAGCCTCATTTACATTCCCTTTTTCTTTCTGTCCGAGACATTTTCGTCATTTTCCACCTATTGCTGACCACTCTATCGAGGCCCAATCGGGCACGCCAACCCCGCCCCATCCACATTAGTCTGAATCTGACCCCATTTCCAGTTCTCCAGCTTTGACAAAGAGTCACCCAGGCCCGGAACGACCGCTGCCATCTCGCTCCACAGAGGCTGTCAGTCCTGCTGAGATTGTCCAGTATGTTCTGTTTTTGTTTCAGAATGAAGCATCCGCAGTAAGTTGCATTTGTCGTTCATTTAGACATGTTTGAGATGGTGAATAAGTATGTTTATCTGCATTTGTAAATGCATGACATTCTGTTGTGGATGAACTAGCTCCGAATATCCAAAATAAGAAGGTCCTTTTCTTCTCATTGCCTGTCGAAAATTCAGTGCTTGTGACTTAATGTGGAATTTATTTTAGTGGCTCATGAGAGACTAAACCTCATAATCCTCGAACATACGAGATGGGGGAACAAAAGTACTTTGTGCAAACATTCCTCACACAACATGAGAAGCACTTGATGTTTCTACCCGGTATGGCCTCGGGGACCTTTCCCATGTTAGGGGAATGTGCTAACCACTACACTACAGAAACCGCTGGCGGTGCAGTAATCAATGGACTTGTGCAATGTTCAACCTCACTGTGTTGCTGCAGAATCTCATGGTTCGTCTGAGAGGCCATGTCACTTATTACAAGAAGACAGCCGTTTCTTTAAAACCGATGTCCCAACTTATAAAACAATCAGGAATCGAACTTTACAGACCTGAAGATAAGTTATGCTTGAAGTGGAAGTTAAATTGAGAAGGCAGGGCTTTCGAAAATAACCACAACCATACGGGTGCATGCATTTTGCTATTCCTCGTTGATGATGACCAGTTACGAGTTTGCGGCAATAGTCAGCAACAGACTAAACTGGAAGTACGAGAAGTTTCTGCTCGGTTTCGAACTTTTCGCGTGTTAGGCGAATGTGATAACCACTACACTATAGAAACAGCTGGAAATCAACGGACGTGTACAATGTGCAACCTCACTGTGTTGCTGCAGATTCGCATGGTGAGGCTGAGAGGCCAGGCCACTTATTACAAGACGACTGCTGTTTCTTTCAAAAGCAGATGTTTCAACATATAAAACCACAAGATGTAGAAATTAGATCGAACTTAACATGATCTGCGTTAACTTCACAGGGACGTGACCCATCTAATCCACAGAGCCAAAGTGGAGAATTGAACTGACTGGAGAGCTGCATCTTAACGCTGACCTCCCGGACCTCGGCCTCCTGAAATGTTCCAAAGAAGCTCAACAAACACTCGAGGAACAGCAGCGCATCTTTCCACTGGGCTCAATACAGCTTGCACACTCATAGTGTGTGCAACAGTCTCACACTGTAAATGCTGCCCCCATTCTGTGTGTACTTCCATCGCAGATTTGGGTTTGAATCTTGTTTCCACTTCTTCTTTGTATCCGGGCGGTAGTTGTTGAGAGCTGGCACAGACACAGCGGCTAGAATGGCCTCATACTGTGGTGTAATTATCCTCTCATTCGATGCTCACCTCACTCTGTGGCCAGGGAACCCTAGGCCTTTTCTCATTTAATCTCTCCTGACTTGCACCCTGTCAGACCGCTTTCCTGTTGTTCTGTTTGCTCCCACCAGGATTTGGCTTGGTTAAAACGTCCGACATTTCTAACCTTCCCCGGTTTTAATGAAAGGTGATGGTGAAAGACGAGCTTTGTTGTCCTGTCGACAAATCCCGCCTGACTCGCTGAGTTGTTCCAGTATTTTCCGCAGATCGACTTTCGATGGCAATAACAGCGTGCTTCTGTTACGTTCCCGGGGCTCGTTGGTCTAGGGGTATGACATTCACTGACCTCTATTGACTAATTCCAGTTGATTCAGGCAGCTCTCTGTATGTTTCATTTTATTCACTTCAACAACATCAGACTGTGTAATCTCTCTTCTACCTCCACCATCTGTTTATTTCCATCAAGTTATTTTCATTCCTTCCATTGGTATGTTTTACCCTCAGCATTGCCCCCCTCCCCCCAGCCCATACCATCCTACTTGAGCAACCCTGTCGCCAATTGTTCGCTGACACACTGCTTACTTTGTTCTGCTATTAACACATTCTGATCTCTTGAGGCGCCACTATCAGCACCTTTGTTAGCCTTGATTAGCCTCATTTACATTCCCTTTTTCTTTCTGTCCGAGACATTTTCGTCATTTTCCACCTATTGCTGACCACTCTATCGAGGCCCAATCGGGCACGCCAACCCCGCCCCATCCACATTAGTCTGAATCTGACCCCATTTCCAGTTCTCCAGCTTTGACAAAGAGTCACCCAGGCCCGGAACGACCGCTGCCATCTCGCTCCACAGAGGCTGTCAGTCCTGCTGAGATTGTCCAGTATGTTCTGTTTTTGTTTCAGAATGAAGCATCCGCAGTAAGTTGCATTTGTCGTTCATTTAGACATGTTTGAGATGGTGAATAAGTATGTTTATCTGCATTTGTAAATGCATGAAATTCTGTTGTGGATGAACTAGCTCCGAATATCCAAAATAAGAAGGTCCTTTTCTTCTCATTGCATGTCGAAAATTCAGTGCTTGTGACTTAATGTGGAATTTATTTTAGTGGCTCATGAGAGACTAATCCTCATAATCCTCGAACATACGAGATGGGGGAACAAAAGTACTTTGAGCAAACATTCCTCACACAACATGAGAAGCACTTGATGTTTCTACCCGGTATGGCTCCGGGGACCTTTCGCATGTTAGGGAAATGTGCTAACCACTACACGACAGAAACCGCTGGCGGTGCAGTAAACAATGCACTTGTGCAATGTTCAACCTCACTGTGTTGCTGCAGCTTCTCATGGTTCGTCTGAGAGGCCATGTCACTTATGACAAGAAGACAGCCGTTTCTTTAAAACCGATGTCTCAACTTAGAAAACAATCAGGAATCGAAATTTACAGACTTGAAGATAAGTTATGTTTTGCTTGAAGTGGAAGTTAAATTGAGAAGGCAGGGCTTTCGAAAATAACCACAACCATACGGGTGCCTGCATTTTGCTATTCTTCGGTGATAAAGACCAGTTATGAGATTGCGGCAATAGTCAGCAACAGACTAAACTGGAAGTACGAGAAGTTTCTGCTCGGTTTCGAACTTTTCGCGTGTTAGGCGAATGTGATAACCACTACACTACAGAAACAGCTGGCAATCAACGGACGTGTACAATGTGCAACCTCACTGTGTTGCTGCAGATTCGCATGGTGAGGCTGAGAGGCCAGGCCACTTATTACAAGACGACTGCTGTTTCTTTCAAAAACAGATGTTTCAACATATAAAACCACAAGATGTAGAAATTAGATCGAACTTAACATGATCTGCGTTAACTTCACAGGGACGTGACCCATCTAATCCACAGAGCCAAAGTGGAGAATTGAACTGACTGGAGAGCTGCATCTTAACGCTGACCTCCCGGACCTCGGCCTCCTGAAATGTTCCAAAGAAGCTCAACAAACACTCGAGGAACAGCAGCGCATCTTTCCACTGGGCTCAATACAGCTTGCACACTCATAGTGTGTGCAACAGTCTCACACTGCAAATGCTGCCCCCATTCTGTGTGTACTTCCAGCGCAGATTTGGGTTTGAATCTTGTTTCCACTTCTTTGTATCCGGGCGGTAGTTGTTGAGAGCTGGCACAGACACAGCGGCTAGAATGGCCTCATACTGTGGTGTAATTATTCTCTCATTCGATGCTCACCTCACTCTGTGGCCTGGGAACCCTAGGCCTTTTCTCATTTAATCTCTCCTGACTTGCACCCTGTCAGACCGCTTTCCTGTTGTTCTGTTTGCTCCCACCAGGATTTGACTTGGTTAAAACGTCCGACATTTCTAACCCGCCCCGGTTTAAATGAAAGGTGATGGTGAAAGACGAGCTTTGTTGTCCTGTCGACAAATCCCGCCTGACTCGCTGAGTTGTTCCAGTATTTTCCGCAGATGTTAGATCGACTTTCGATGGCAATAACAGCGTGCTTCTGTTACGTTCCCGGGGCTCGTTGGTCTAGGGGTATGACATTCACTTACCTCTATTGACTAATTCCAGTTGATTCAGGCAGCTCTCTGTATGTTTCATTTTATTCAGTTCAACAACATCAGACTGTGTAATCTCTCTTCTACCTCCACCATCTGTTTATTTCCATCAAGTTATTTTCATTCCTTCCATTGGTATGTTTTACCCTCAGCATTGCCCCCCTCCCCCCAGCCCATACCATCCTACTTGAGCAACCCTGTCGCCAATTGTTCGCTGACACACTGCTTACTTTGTTCTGCTATTAACACATTCTGATCTCTTGAGGCGCCACTATCAGCACCTTTGTTAGCCTTGATTAGCCTCATTTACATTCCCTTTTTCTTTCTGTCCGAGACATTTTCGTCATTTTCCACCTATTGCTGACCACTCTATCGAGGCCCAATCGGGCACGCCAACCCCGCCCCATCCACATTAGTCTGAATCTGACCCCATTTCCAGTTCTCCAGCTTTGACAAAGAGTCACCCAGGCCCGGAACGACCGCTGCCATCTCGCTCCACAGAGGCTGTCAGTCCTGCTGAGATTGTCCAGTATGTTCTGTTTTTGTTTCAGAATGAAGCATCCGCAGTAAGTTGCATTTGTCGTTCATTTAGACATGTTTGAGATGGTGAATAAGTATGTTTATCTGCATTTGTAAATGCATGAAATTCTGTTGTGGATGAACTAGCTCCGAATATCCAAAATAAGAAGGTCCTTTTCTTCTCATTGCATGTCGAAAATTCAGTGCTTGTGACTTAATGTGGAATTTATTTTAGTGGCTCATGAGAGACTAATCCTCATAATCCTCGAACATACGAGATGGGGGAACAAAAGTACTTTGAGCAAACATTCCTCACACAACATGAGAAGCACTTGATGTTTCTACCCGGTATGGCTCCGGGGACCTTTCGCATGTTAGGGAAATGTGCTAACCACTACACGACAGAAACCGCTGGCGGTGCAGTAAACAATGCACTTGTGCAATGTTCAACCTCACTGTGTTGCTGCAGCTTCTCATGGTTCGTCTGAGAGGCCATGTCACTTATGACAAGAAGACAGCCGTTTCTTTAAAACCGATGTCTCAACTTAGAAAACAATCAGGAATCGAAATTTACAGACTTGAAGATAAGTTATGTTTTGCTTGAAGTGGAAGTTAAATTGAGAAGGCAGGGCTTTCGAAAATAACCACAACCATACGGGTGCCTGCATTTTGCTATTCTTCGGTGATAAAGACCAGTTATGAGATTGCGGCAATAGTCAGCAACAGACTAAACTGGAAGTACGAGAAGTTTCTGCTCGGTTTCGAACTTTTCGCGTGTTAGGCGAATGTGATAACCACTACACTACAGAAACAGCTGGCAATCAACGGACGTGTACAATGTGCAACCTCACTGTGTTGCTGCAGATTCGCATGGTGAGGCTGAGAGGCCAGGCCACTTATTACAAGACGACTGCTGTTTCTTTCAAAAACAGATGTTTCAACATATAAAACCACAAGATGTAGAAATTAGATCGAACTTAACATGATCTGCGTTAACTTCACAGGGACGTGACCCATCTAATCCACAGAGCCAAAGTGGAGAATTGAACTGACTGGAGAGCTGCATCTTAACGCTGACCTCCCGGACCTCGGCCTCCTGAAATGTTCCAAAGAAGCTCAACAAACACTCGAGGAACAGCAGCGCATCTTTCCACTGGGCTCAATACAGCTTGCACACTCATAGTGTGTGCAACAGTCTCACACTGCAAATGCTGCCCCCATTCTGTGTGTACTTCCAGCGCAGATTTGGGTTTGAATCTTGTTTCCACTTCTTTGTATCCGGGCGGTAGTTGTTGAGAGCTGGCACAGACACAGCGGCTAGAATGGCCTCATACTGTGGTGTAATTATTCTCTCATTCGATGCTCACCTCACTCTGTGGCCTGGGAACCCTAGGCCTTTTCTCATTTAATCTCTCCTGACTTGCACCCTGTCAGACCGCTTTCCTGTTGTTCTGTTTGCTCCCACCAGGATTTGACTTGGTTAAAACGTCCGACATTTCTAACCCGCCCCGGTTTAAATGAAAGGTGATGGTGAAAGACGAGCTTTGTTGTCCTGTCGACAAATCCCGCCTGACTCGCTGAGTTGTTCCAGTATTTTCCGCAGATGTTAGATCGACTTTCGATGGCAATAACAGCGTGCTTCTGTTACGTTCCCGGGGCTCGTTGGTCTAGGGGTATGACATTCACTTACCTCTATTGACTAATTCCAGTTGATTCAGGCAGCTCTCTGTATGTTTCATTTTATTCAGTTCAACAACATCAGACTGTGTAATCTCTCTTCTACCTCCACCATCTGTTTATTTCCATCAAGTTATTTTCATTCCTTCCATTGGTATGTTTTACCCTCAGCATTGCCCCCCTCCCCCCAGCCCATACCATCCTACTTGAGCAACCCTGTCGCCAATTGTTCGCTGACACACTGCTTACTTTGTTCTGCTATTAACACATTCTGATCTCTTGAGGCGCCACTATCAGCACCTTTGTTAGCCTTGATTAGCCTCATTTACATTCCCTTTTTCTTTCTGTCCGAGACATTTTCGTCATTTTCCACCTATTGCTGACCACTCTATCGAGGCCCAATAGGGCACGCCAACCCCGCCCCATCCACATTAGTCTGAATCTGACCCCATTTCCAGTTCTCCAGCTTTGACAAAGAGTCACCCAGGCCCGGAACGACCGCTGCCATCTCGCTCCACAGAGGCTGTCAGTCCTGCTGAGAGTGTCCAGTATGTTCTGTTTTTGTTTCAGAATGAAGCATCCGCAGTAAGTTGCATTTGTCGTTTATTTAGACATGTTTGAGATGGTGAATAAGTATGTTTATCTGCATTTGTAAATGCATGAAATTCTGTTGTGGATGAACTAGCTCCGAATATCCAAAATAGGAAGGTCCTTTTCTTCTCTTTGCCTGTCGATAATTCAGTGCTTGTGACTTAATGTGGAATTTATTTTCGTGGCTCATGAGAGACTAAACCTCATAATCCTCGAACATACGAGATGGGGGAACAAAAGTACTTTGTGCAAACATTCCTCACACAACATGAGAAGCACTTGATGTTTCTACCCGGTATGGCCCCGGGGACCTTTCGCATGTTAGGGGAATGTGCTAACCACTACACTACAGAAACTGCTGGCGGTGCAGTAATCAATGGACTTATGCAATGTTCAACCTCACTGTGTTGCTGCAGCTTCTCATGGTTCGTCTGAGAGGCCATGTCACTTAGGACAAGAAGACAGCCGTTTCTTTAAAACCGATGTCTCAACTTAGAAAACAATCAGGAATCGAAATTTACAGACCTGAAGATAAGTTATGTTTTGCTTGAAGTGGAAGTTAAATTGAGAAGGCAGGGCTTTCGAAAATAACCACAACCATACGGGTGCATGCATTTTGCTATTCCACGGTGATGAAGACCAGTTATGAGATTGCGGCAATAGTCAGCAACAGACTAACCTGGTCGCACGAGATGTTTCTGCCCGGTTTCGAACCGGGTACCTTTCGCGTGTGAGGCGAATGTGATAACCACTACACTACAGAAACAGCTGGCAATCCACGGATGTGTACAATGTGCAACCTCACTGTGCTGCTGCAGATTCGCATGGTGAGGCTGAGAGGCTAGGCCACTTATTACAAGACGACTGCCTTTTCTCATTTAATCTCTCCTGACTTGCACCCTGTCAGAGCGCTTTCCTGTTGTTCTGTTTGCTCCCACCGGGATTTGACTTGGTTAAAACGTCCGATATTTCTAACCCGTCCCGGTTTTAATGAAAGGTGATGGTGAAAGACGAGCTTTGTTGTCCTGTCGACAAATCCCGCCTGACTCGCTGAGTTGTTCCAGTATCTTCCGCAGATGTTGGATCAACTTTCGATGGCTATAACAGCGTGCTTCTGTGCCAGTTCCGCGGCTCGTTGGTCTAGGAGTATGATTCTCGCTTTGGGTGTCTCGATTGCGAAACTTGCGGGAGGTCCCGGGTTCAAATCCCGGACGAGCACTTTGATAACGTTTTCTGATGGTCAGGCGATATGTTTTCTTCATTTCTATGCGGCTCATTCGGCGGGATTCATTCACATTGGGTTTGCTTTGAGAAGCTGAGCTCACACAGCAGGGAACCAATCGGTTCGCGAGACAATCGCGACATTGTCTAAAAGCTTGTCTATGTGTGGACATTCACTTACCTCTATTGACTTATTCCAGTAGATTCAGGCAGCTCTCTGTATGTTTCATTTTATTCAGTTCAACAACATCAGACTGTGTAATCTCTCTTCTCCCTCCACCATCTGTTTATTTCCATCAAGTTATTTTCATTCCTTCCATTGGTATGTTTTACCCTCAGCATTGCCCCCCTCCCCCCAGCCCATACCATCCTACTTGAGCAATCTGATCCCTGTGGCCAATTGTTCGCTGACACACTGCTTACTTTGTTCTGCTATTAACACATTCTGATCTCTTGAGGCGCCACTATCAGCACCTTTGTTAGCCTTGATTAGCCTCATTTACATTCCCTTTTTCTTTCTGTCCGAGACATTTTCGTCATTTTCCACCTATTGCTGACCACTCTATCGAGGCCCAATCGGGAACGCCAACCCCGCCCCATCCACATTAGTCTGAATCTGACCCCATTTCCAGTTCTCCAGCTTTGACAAAGAGTCACCCAAGCCCGGAACGACCGCTGCCATCTCGCTCCACAGAGGCTGTCAGTCCTGCTGAGATTGTCCAGTATGTTCTGTTTTTGTTTCAGAATGAAGCATCCGCAGTAAGTTGCATTTGTCGTTCATTTAGACATGTTTGAGATGGTGAATAAGTATGTTTATCTGCATTTGTAAATGCATGAAATTCTGTTGTGGATGAACTAGCTCCGAATATCCAAAATAAGAAGGTCCTTTTCTTCTCATTGCCTGTCGAAAATTCAGTGCTTGTGACTTAATGTGGAATTTATTTTAGTGGCTCATGAGAGACTAAACCTCATAATCCTCGAACATACGAGATGGGGGAACAAAAGTACTTTGTGCAAACATTCCTCACACAACATGAGAAGCACTTGATGTTTCTACCCGGTATGGCCTCGGGGACCTTTCGCATGTTAGGGGAATGTGCTAACCACTACACTACAGAAACCGCTGGCGGTGCAGTAATCAATGGACTTGTGCAGTGTTCAACCTCACTGTGTTGCTGCAGATTCTCATGGTTCGTCTGAGAGGCCATGTCACTTATTACAAGAAGACAGCCGTTTCTTTAAAACCGATGTCTCAACTTATAAAACAATCAGGAATCGAACTTTACAGACCTGAAGTTAAGTTTTGCTTGAAGTGGAAGTTAAATTGAGAAGGCAGGGCTTTCGAAAATAACCACAACCATACGGGTGCATGCATTTTGCTATTCCTCGTTGATGAAGACCAGTTACGAGATTGCGGCAATAGTCAGCAACAGACTAAACTGGAAGTACGAGAAGTTTCTGCTCGGTTTCGAACTTTTCGCGTGTTAGCTGAATGTGATAACCACTACACTACAGAAACAGCTGGCAATCAACGGACGTGTACAATGTGCAACCTCACTGTGTTGCTGCAGATTCGCATGGTGAGGCTGAGAGGCCAGGCCACTTATTACAAGACGACTGCTGTTTCTTTCAAAAACAGATGTTTCAACATATAAAACCACAAGATGTAGAAATTAGATCGAACTTAACATGATCTGCGTTAACTTCACAGGGACGTGACCCATCTAATCCACAGAGCCAAAGTGGAGAATTGAACTGACTGGAGAGCTGCATCTTAACGCTGACCTCCCAGACCTCGGCCTCCTGAAATGTTCCAAAGAAGCTCAACAAACACTCGAGGAACAGCAGCGCATCTTTCCACTGGGCTCAATACAGCTTGCACACTCATAGTGTGTGCAACAGTCTCACACTGCAAATGCTGCCCCCATTCTGTGTGTACTTCCATCGCAGATTTGGGTTTGAATCTTGTTTCCACTTCTTCTTTGTATCCGGGCGGTAGTTGTTGAGAGCTGGCACAGACACAGCGGCTAGAATGGCCTCATACTGTGGTGTAATTATCCTCTCATTCGATGCTCACCTCACTCTGTGGCCAGGGAACCCTAGGCCTTTTCTCATTTAATCTCTCCTGACTTGCACCCTGTCAGACCGCTTTCCTGTTGTTCTGTTTGCTCCCACCAGGATTTGACTTGGTTAAAACGTCCGACATTTCTAACCCGCCCCGGTTTAAATGAAAGGTGATGGTGAAAGACGAGATTTGTTGTCCTGTCGACAAATCCCGCCTGACTCGCTGAGTTGTTCCAGTATTTTCCGCAGATGTTAGATCGACTTTCGATGGCAATAACAGCGTGCTTCTGTTACGTTCCCGGGGCTCGTTGGTCTAGGGGTATGACATTCACTTACCTCTATTGACTAATTCCAGTTGATTCAGGCAGCTCTCTGTATGTTTCATTTTATTCAGTTCAACAACATCAGACTGTGTAATCTCTCTTCTACCTCCACCATCTGTTTATTTCCATCAAGTTATTTTCATTCCTTCCATTGGTATGTTTTACCCTCAGCATTGCCCCCCTCCCCCCAGCCCATACCATCCTACTTGAGCAACCCTGTCGCCAATTGTTCGCTGACACACTGCTTACTTTGTTCTGCTATTAACACATTCTGATCTCTTGAGGCGCCACTATCAGCACCTTTGTTAGCCTTGATTAGCCTCATTTACATTCCCTTTTTCTTTCTGTCCGAGACATTTTCGTCATTTTCCACCTATTGCTGACCACTCTATCGAGGCCCAATAGGGCACGCCAACCCCGCCCCATCCACATTAGTCTGAATCTGACCCCATTTCCAGTTCTCCAGCTTTGACAAAGAGTCACCCAGGCCCGGAACGACCGCTGCCATCTCGCTCCACAGAGGCTGTCAGTCCTGCTGAGATTGTCCAGTATGTTCTGTTTTTGTTTCAGAATGAAGCATCCGCAGTAAGTTGCATTTGTCGTTTATTTAGACATGTTTGAGATGGTGAATAAGTATGTTTATCTGCATTTGTAAATGCATGAAATTCTGTTGTGGATGAACTAGCTCCGAATATCCAAAATAGGAAGGTCCTTTTCTTCTCATTGCCTGTCGAAAATTCAGTGCTTGTGACTTAATGTGGAATTTATTTTAGTGGCTCATGAGAGACTAAACCTCATAATCCTCGAACATACGAGATGGGGGAACAAAAGTACTTTGTGCAAACATTCCTCACACAACATGAGAAGCACTTGATGTTTCTACCCGGTATGGCCCCGGGGACCTTTCGCATGTTAGGGGAATGTGCTAACCACTACACTACAGAAACCGCTGGCGGTGCAGTAATCAATGGACTTATGCAATGTTCAACCTCACTGTGTTGCTGCAGCTTCTCATGGTTCGTCTGAGAGGCCATGTCACTTATGACAAGAAGACAGCCGTTTCTTTAAAACCGATGTCTCAACTTAGAAAACAATCAGGAATCGAAATTTACAGACCTGAAGATAAGTTATGTTTTGCTTGAAGTGGAAGTTAAATTGAGAAGGCAGGGCTTTCGAAAATAACCACAACCATACGGGTGCATGCATTTTGCTAATCCTCGGTGATGAAGACCAGTTATGAGATTGCGGCAATAGTCAGCAACAGACTAACCTGGTAGTACGAGATGTTTCTGCCCGGTTTCGAAACGGGGACCTTTCGCGTGTGAGGCGAATGTGATAACCACTACACTACAGAAACAGCTGGCAATCCACGGACGTGTACAATGTGCAACCTCACTGTGCTGCTGCAGATTCGCATGGTGAGGCTGAGAGGCTAGGACACTTATTACAAGACGACTGCCTTTTCTCATTTAATGTCTCCTGACTTGCACCCTGTCAGAGCGCTTTCCTGTTGTTCTGTTTGCTCCCACCGGGATTTGACTTGGTTAAAACGTCCGACATTTCTAACCCGTCCCGGTTTTAATGAAAGGTGATGGTGAAAGACGAGCTTTGTTGTCCTGTCGACAAATCCCGCCTGACTCGCTGAGTTGTTCCAGTATCTTCCGCAGATGTTGGATCAACTTTCGATGGCTATAACAGCGTGCTTCTGTGCTAGCTCCGCGGCTCGTTGGTCTAGGAGTATGATTCTCGCTTTGGGTGTCTCGATTGCTAAACTTGCGGGCGGTCCCGGGTTCAAATCCCGGACGAGCCCTTTGATAACGTTTTCTGTTGGTCAGGCGATATGTTTTCTTCATTTCTCTGCGGTTCATTCGGCGGGATTCATTCACATTGGGTTTGCTTTGAGAAGCTGAGCTCACACAGCAGGGAACCAATAGGTTCGCGAGACAATCGCGACATTGTCTAAAAGCTTGTCTATGTGTGGACATTCACTTACCTCTATTGACTTATTCCAGTAGATTCAGGCAGCTCTCTGTATGTTTCATTTTATTCAGTTCAACAAAATCAGACTGTGTAATCTCTCTTCTACCTCCACCATCTGTTTATTTCCATCAAGTTACTTTCATTCCTTCCATTGGTATGTTTTACCCTCAGCATTGCCCCCCTCCCCCCAGCCCATACCATCCTACTTGAGCAACCCTGTCGCCAATTGTTCGCTGACACACTGCTTACTTTGTTCTGCTATTAACACATTCTGATCTCTTGAGGCGCCACTATCAGCACCTTTGTTAGCCTTGATTAGCCTCATTTACATTCCCTTTTTCTTTCTGTCCGAGACATTTTCGTCATTTTCCACCTATTGCTGACCACTCTATCGAGGCCCAATCGGGCACGCCAACCCCGCCCCATCCACATTAGTCTGAATCTGACCCCATTTCCAGTTCTCCAGCTTTGACAAAGAGTCACCCAGGCCCGGAACGACCGCTGCCATCTCGCTCCACAGAGGCTGTCAGTCCTGCTGAGATTGTCCAGTATGTTCTGTTTTTGTTTCAGAATGAAGCATCCGCAGTAAGTTGCATTTGTCGTTCATTTAGACATGTTTGAGATGGTGAATAAGTATGTTTATCTGCATTTGTAAATGCATGAAATTCTGTTGTGGATGAACTAGCTCCGAATATCCAAAATAAGAAGGTCCTTTTCTTCTCATTGCCTGTCGAAAATTCAGTGCTTGTGACTTAATGTGGAATTTATTTTAGTGGCTCATGAGAGACTAAACCTCATAATCCTCGAACATACGAGATGGGGGAACAAAAGTACTTTGTGCAAACATTCCTCACACAACATGAGAAGCACTTGATGTTTCTACCCGGTATGGCCTCGGGGACCTTTCCCATGTTAGGGGAATGTGCTAACCACTACACTACAGAAACCGCTGGCGGTGCAGTAATCAATGGACTTGTGCAATGTTCAACCTCACTGTGTTGCTGCAGAATCTCATGGTTCGTCTGAGAGGCCATGTCACTTATTACAAGAAGACAGCCGTTTCTTTAAAACCGATGTCCCAACTTATAAAACAATCAGGAATCGAACTTTACAGACCTGAAGATAAGTTATGCTTGAAGTGGAAGTTAAATTGAGAAGGCAGGGCTTTCGAAAATAACCACAACCATACGGGTGCATGCATTTTGCTATTCCTCGTTGATGATGACCAGTTACGAGTTTGCGGCAATAGTCAGCAACAGACTAAACTGGAAGTACGAGAAGTTTCTGCTCGGTTTCGAACTTTTCGCGTGTTAGGCGAATGTGATAACCACTACACTATAGAAACAGCTGGAAATCAACGGACGTGTACAATGTGCAACCTCACTGTGTTGCTGCAGATTCGCATGGTGAGGCTGAGAGGCCAGGCCACTTATTACAAGACGACTGCTGTTTCTTTCAAAAGCAGATGTTTCAACATATAAAACCACAAGATGTAGAAATTAGATCGAACTTAACATGATCTGCGTTAACTTCACAGGGACGTGACCCATCTAATCCACAGAGCCAAAGTGGAGAATTGAACTGACTGGAGAGCTGCATCTTAACGCTGACCTCCCGGACCTCGGCCTCCTGAAATGTTCCAAAGAAGCTCAACAAACACTCGAGGAACAGCAGCGCATCTTTCCACTGGGCTCAATACAGCTTGCACACTCATAGTGTGTGCAACAGTCTCACACTGTAAATGCTGCCCCCATTCTGTGTGTACTTCCATCGCAGATTTGGGTTTGAATCTTGTTTCCACTTCTTCTTTGTATCCGGGCGGTAGTTGTTGAGAGCTGGCACAGACACAGCGGCTAGAATGGCCTCATACTGTGGTGTAATTATCCTCTCATTCGATGCTCACCTCACTCTGTGGCCAGGGAACCCTAGGCCTTTTCTCATTTAATCTCTCCTGACTTGCACCCTGTCAGACCGCTTTCCTGTTGTTCTGTTTGCTCCCACCAGGATTTGGCTTGGTTAAAACGTCCGACATTTCTAACCTTCCCCGGTTTTAATGAAAGGTGATGGTGAAAGACGAGCTTTGTTGTCCTGTCGACAAATCCCGCCTGACTCGCTGAGTTGTTCCAGTATTTTCCGCAGATCGACTTTCGATGGCAATAACAGCGTCCTTCTGTTACGTTCCCGGGGCTCGTTGGTCTAGGGGTATGACATTCACTTACCTCTATTGACTAATTCCAGTTGATTCAGGCAGCTCTCTGTATGTTTCATTTTATTCAGTTCAACAACATCAGACTGTGTAATCTCTCTTCTACCTCCACCATCTGTTTATTTCCATCAAGTTATTTTCATTCCTTCCATTGGTATGTTTTACCCTCAGCATTGCCCCCCTCCCCCCAGCCCATACCATCCTACTTGAGCAACCCTGTCGCCAATTGTTCGCTGACACACTGCTTACTTTGTTCTGCTATTAACACATTCTGATCTCTTGAGGCGCCACTATCAGCACCTTTGTTAGCCTTGATTAGCCTCATTTACATTCCCTTTTTCTTTCTGTCCGAGACATTTTCGTCATTTTCCACCTATTGCTGACCACTCTATCGAGGCCCAATAGGGCACGCCAACCCCGCCCCATCCACATTAGTCTGAATCTGACCCCATTTCCAGTTCTCCAGCTTTGACAAAGAGTCACCCAGGCCCGGAACGACCGCTGCCATCTCGCTCCACAGAGGCTGTCAGTCCTGCTGAGATTGTCCAGTATGTTCTGTTTTTGTTTCAGAATGAAGCATCCGCAGTAAGTTGCATTTGTCGTTTATTTAGACATGTTTGAGATGGTGAATAAGTATGTTTATCTGCATTTGTAAATGCATGAAATTCTGTTGTGGATGAACTAGCTCCGAATATCCAAAATAAGAAGGTCCTTTTCTTCTCATTGCCTGTCGAAAATTCAGTGCTTGTGACTTAATGTGGAATTTATTTTAGTGGCTCATGAGAGACTAAACCTCATAATCCTCGAACATACGAGATGGGGGAACAAAAGTACTTTGTGCAAACATTCCTCACACAACATGAGAAGCACTTGATGTTTCTACCCGGTATGGCCCCGGGGACCTTTCGCATGTTAGGGGAATGTGCTAACCACTACACTACAGAAACCGCTGGCGGTGCAGTAATCAATGGACTTATGCAATGTTCAACCTCACTGTGTTGCTGCAGCTTCTCATGGTTCGTCTGAGAGGCCATGTCACTTATGACAAGAAGACAGCCGTTTCTTTAAAACCGATGTCTCAACTTAGAAAACAATCAGGAATCGAAATTTACAGACCTGAAGATAAGTTATGTTTTGCTTGAAGTGGAAGTTAAATTGAGAAGGCAGGGCTTTCGAAAATAACCACAACCATACGGGTGCATGCATTTTGCTATTCCTCGGTGATGAAGACCAGTTATGAGATTGCGGCAATAGTCAGCAACAGACTAACCTGATAGTACGAGATGTTTCTGCCCGGTTTCGAACCGGGGACTTTTCGCGTGTGAGGCGAATGTGATAACCACTACACTACAGAAACAACTGGCAATCCACGGACGTGTACAATGTGCAACCTCACTGTGCTGCTGCAGATTCGCATGGTGAGGCTGAGAGGCTAGGCCACTTATTACAAGACGACTGTGATTTGTGGGCAGCACGGTAGCACAAGTGATTAGCACTGTGGCTTCACAGCGCCAGGGTCCCAGGTTCGATTCCCCGCTGGGTCACTGTCTGTGCGGAGTTTGCACGTTCTCCCCGTGTCTGCGTGGGTTTCCTCCGGGTGCTCCGGTTTCCTCCCACAGTCCAAAGACGTGCAGGTTAGGTGGATTGTCCATGCTAAATTACCCGTAGTGTCCATAAGGGTTGGGAGGGGTTATTGGGTTGCGGGGATAAGGTGGAAGTGAGGGATTAATGTGGGTCGGTGCAGACTCGATGGGCCGAATGGCCTCCTTCTGCACTGTATGTTCTATGTAATCAATGTAATGACTGCCTTTTCTCATTTAATCTCTCCTGACTTGCACCCTGTCAGAGCGCTTTCCTGTTGTTCTGTTTGCTCCCACCGGGATTTGACTTGGTTAAAACGTCCGACATTTCTAACCCGTCCCGGTTTTAATGAAAGGTGATGGTGAAAGACGAGCTTTGTTGTCCTGTCGACAAATCCCGCCTGACTCGCTGAGTTGTTCCAGTATCTTCCGCAGATGTTGGATCAACTTTCGATGGCTATAACAGCGTGCTTCTGTGCCAGTTCCGCGGCTCGTTGGTCTAGGAGTATGATTCTCGCTTTGGGTGTCTCGATTGCGAAACCTGCGGGAGGTCCCGGGTTCAAATCCCGGACGAGTCCTTTGATAACGTTTTCTGTTGGTCAGGCGATATGTTTTCTTCATTTCTATGCGGCTCATTCGGCGGGATTCATTCACATTGGGTTTGCTTTGAGAAGCTGAGCTCACACAGCAGGGAACCAATAGGTTCGCGAGACAATCGCGACATTGTCTAAAAGCTTGTCTATGTGTGGACATTCACTTACCTCTATTGACTTATTCCAGTAGATTCAGGCAGCTCTCTGTATGTTTCATTTTATTCAGTTCAACAACATCAGACTGTGTAATCTCTCTTCTCCCTCCACCATCTGTTTATTTCCATCAAGTTATTTTCATTCCTTCCATTGGTATGTTTTACCCTCAGCATTGCCCCCCTCCCCCCAGCCCATACCATCCTACTTGAGCAATCTGATCGCTGTGGCCAATTGTTCGCTGACACACTGCTTACTTTGTTCTGCTATTAACACATTCTGATCTCTTGAGGCGCCACTATCAGCACCTTTGTTAGCCTTGATTAGCCTCATTTACATTCCCTTTTTCTTTCTGTCCGAGACATTTTCGTCATTTTCCACCTATTGCTGACCACTCTATCGAGGCCCAATAGGGCACGCCAACCCCGCCCCATCCACATTAGTCTGAATCTGACCCCATTTCCAGTTCTCCAGCTTTGACAAAGAATCACCCAGGCCCGGAACGACCGCTGCCATCTCGCTCCACAGAGGCTGTCAGTCCTGCTGAGATTGTCCAGTATGTTCTGTTTTTGTTTCAGAATGAAGCATCCGCATAAGTTGCATTTGTCGTTCATTTAGACATGTTTGAGATGGTGAATAAGTATGTTTATCTGCATTTGTAAATGCATGAAATTCTGTTGTGGATGAACTAGCTCCGAATGTCCAAAATAAGAAGGTCCTTTTCTTCTCATTGCCTGTCGAAAATTCAGTGCTTGTGACTTAATGTGGAATTTATTTTAGTGGCTCATGAGAGACTGAACCTCATAATCCTCGAACATACGAGATGGGGGAACAAAAGTACTTTGTGCAAACATTCCTCACACAACATGAGAAGCACTTGATGTTTCTACCCGGTATGGCCTCGGGGACCTGTCCCATGTTAGGGGAATGTGCTAACCACTACACTACAGAAACCGCTGGCGGTGCAGTAATCAATGGACTTGTGCAATGTTCAACCTCACTGTGTTGCTGCAGATTCTCATGGTTCGTCTGAGAGGCCATGTCACTTATTACAAGAAGACAGCCGTTTCTTTAAAACCGATGTCTCAACTTATAAAACAATCAGGAATCGAACTTTACAGACCTGAAGATAAGTTATGCTTGAAGTGGAAATTAAATTGAGAAGGCAGGGCTTTCGAAAATAACCACAACCATACGGGTGTATGCATTTTGCTATTCCTCGTTGATGAAGACCAGTTACGAGATTGCGGCAATAGTCAGCAACAGACTAAACTGGAAGTACGAGATGTTTCTGCTCGGTTTCGAACTTTTCGCGTGTTAGGCGAATGTGATAACCACTACACTATAGAAACAGCTGGAAATCAACGGACGTGTACAATGTGCAACCTCACTGTGTTGCTGCAGATTCGCATGGTGAGGCTGAGAGGCCAGGCCACTTATTACAAGACGACTGCTGTTTCTTTCAAAAGCAGATGTTTCAACATATAAAACCACAAGATGTAGAAATTAGATCGAACTTAACATGATCTGCGTTAACTTCACAGGGACGTGACCCATCTAATCCACAGAGCCAAAGTGGAGAATTGAACTGACTGGAGAGCTACATCTTAACGCTGACCTTCCGGACCTCGGCCTCCTGAAATGTTCCAAAGAAGCTCAACAAACACTCGAGGAACAGCAGCGCATCTTTCCACTGGGCTCAATACAGCTTTCACACTCATAGTGTGTGCAACCGTCTCACACTGTAAATGCTGCCCCCATTCTGTGTGTACTGCCATCGCAGATTTGGGTTTGAATCTTGTTTCCACTTCGTCTTTGTATCCGGGCGGTAGTTGCTGAGAGCTGGCACAGACACAGCGGCTGGAATGGCCTCATACTGTGGTGTAATTATTCTCTCATTCGATGCTCACCTCACTCTGTGGCCAGGGAACCCTCGGCCTTTTCTCATTTCATCTCTCCTGACTTGCACCCTGTCAGAGCGCTTTCCTGTTATTCTGTTTGCTCCCACCGGGATTTGACTTGGTTAAAACGTCCGACATTTCTAACCCGTCCCGGTTTTAATGAAAAGTGATGGTGAAAGACGAGCTGTGTTGTTCTGTCGACAAATCCCGCCTGACTCGCTGAGTTGTTCCAGTATCTTCCGCAGATGTCGGATCAACTTTCGATACGAGAATTGAAGACGTACTGCTCACTTTGCTCTGCATCAAGAATCAGCTGTCCCACCCAGTGAGTTAAAGCGCACGCCAAAAGTTCGAATTCCGAGCCAGCCAGGAGTCGAACCTGGAATCTCCTGATTCGTAGTCAGACGCGTTATCCATTGCGCCACTGGCCCAGCCGGGTGCATGCATTTTGCTATTCCTTATTGAGCCTCTGTGGCGCATTCGGCGGGATTCATTCACATTGGGTTTCCTTTGAGAAGCTGAGCTCACACAGCAGGGAAGCAATACGTTCCTGAGACAATCAAGACATTTTCTAAAAGCTTGTCTATGTGTGGTTATTCACTTACTTCTATTGACTTATTCCAGTAGATTCAGGCAGCTCTCTGTATGTTTCATTTTATTCAGTTCAACAACATCAGACTGTGTAACCTCTCTTCCCCCTCCACCATCTGCTTCTTCCCCCTCCACCATCTGTATCCATCATCTTATTTTAATTCCTTGCATTGATATGTTTTACCCTCAGCATTGCCCCCCTCCCCCAGCCCATACCATCCTACTTGAGCAATCTGATCCCTGTCGCCAATTGTTCGCTGACACACTGCTTACTTTCTGCGATTAACACATTCTGATCTCTTGAGGCGCCACTATCAGCACCTTGATTAGCCTCATTTACATTCCCTTTTTCTTTCTGTCCGAGACATTTTCGTCATTTTCCACCTATTGCTGACCACTCTATCGAGGCCCAATAGGGCACGCCAACCCCGCCCCATCCACATTAGTCTGAATCTGACCCCATTTCCAGTTCTCCAGCTTTGACAAAGAGTCACCCAGGCCCGGAACGACCGCTGCCATCTCGCTCCACAGAGGCTGTCAGTCCTGCTGAGATTGTCCAGTATGTTCTGTTTTTGTTTCAGAATGAAGCATCCGCAGTAAGTTGCGTTTGTCGTTCATTTAGACATGTTTGAGATGGTGAATAAGTATGTTTATCTGCATTTGTAAATGCATGAAATTCTGTTGTGGATGAACTAGCTCCGAATATCCAAAATAAGAAGGTCATTTTCTTCTCATTGCCTGTCGAAAGTTCAGTGCTTGTGACTTAATGTGGAATTTATTTTAGTGGCTCATGAGAGACTAATCCTCATAATCCTCGAACATACGAGATGGGGGAACAAAAGTACTTTGTGCAAACATTACTCACACAACATGAGAAGCACTTGATGTTTCTACCCGGTATGGCCTCGGGGACCTTTCGCATGTTAGGGGAATGTGCTAACCACTACACGACAGAAACCGCTGGCGGTGCAGTAAACAATGCACTTGTGCAATGTTCAACCTCACTGTGTTGCTGCAGATTCTCATGGTTCGTCTGAGAGGCCATGTCACTTATTACAAGAAGACAGCCGTTTCTTTAAAACCGATGTCTCAACTTATAAAACAATCAGGAATCGAACTTTACAGACCTGAAGATAAGTTATGCTTGAAGTGGAAGTTAAATTGAGAAGGCAGGGCTTTCGAAAATAACCACAACCATACGGGTGCATGCATTTTGCTATTCCTCGTTGATGAAGACCAGTTACGAGATTGCGGCAATAGTCAGCAACAGACTAAACTGGAAGTACGAGATGTTTCTGCCCGGTTTCGAACTTTTCGCGTGTTAGGCGAATGTGATAACCACTACACTACAGAAACAGCTGGCAATCAACGGACGTGTACAATGTGCAACCTCACTGTGTTGCTGCAGATTCGCATGGTGAGGCTGAGAGGCTAGGCCACTTATTACAAGACGACTGCTGTTTCTTTCAAAGCAGATGTTTCAACATATAAAACCACAAGATGTAGAAATTAGATCGAACTTAACATGATCGGCGTTAACTTCACAGGGACGTGACCCATCTAATCCACAGAGCCAAAGTGGAGAATTGAACTGACGGGAGAGCTGCATCTTAACGCTGACCTCCCGGACCTCGCCCTCCTGAAATGTTCCAAAGAAGCTCAACAAACACTCGAGGAACAGCAGCGCATCTTTCCACTGCGCTCAATACAGCTTTCACACTCATAGTGTGTGCAACAGTCTCACACTGTAAATGCTGCCCCCATTCTGTGTGTCCTTCCATCGCAGATTTGGGTTTGAATCTTGTTTCCACTTCTTCTTTGTATCCGGGCGGTAGTTGTTGAGAGCTGGCACAGACACAGCGGCTGGAATGGCCTCATACTGTGGTGTAATTATTCTCTCATTCGATGCTCACCTCACTCTGTGGCCAGGGAACCCTAGGCCTTTTCTCATTTAATCTCTCCTGACTTGCACCCTGTCAGAGCGCTTTCCTGTTGTTCTGTTTGCTCCCACCAGGATTTGACTTGGTTAAAACGTCCGACATTTCTAACCCGTCCCGGTTTTAATGAAAGGTGATGGTGAAAGACAAGCTTTGTTGTCCTGTCGACAAATTCCGCCTGACTCGCTGAGTTGTTCCAGTGTTTTCCGCAGATGTTAGATCGACTTTCGATGGCAATAACAGCGTGCTTCTGTTACTTTCCCGGGGCTCGTTGGTCTAGGGGTATGACATTCACTTACCTCTATTGACTAATTCCAGTTGATTCAGGCAGCCCTCTGTATGTTTCATTTTATTCAGTTCAACAGCATCAGACTGTGTAATCTCTCTTCTCCTTCCACCATCTGTTTATTTCAATCAAGTTATTTTCATTCCTTCCATTGGTATGTTTTACCCTCAGCATTGCGCCCCTCCCCCCAGCCCATACCATCCTACTTGAGCAACCCTGTCGCCAATTGTTCGCTGACACACTGCTTACTTTGATCTGCTATTAACACATTCTGATCTCTTGAGGCGCCACTATCAGCAACTTTGTTAGCCTTGATTAGCCTCATTTACATTCCCTTTTTCTTTCTGTCCGAGACTTTTTCGTCATTTTCCACCTATTGCTGACCACTCTATCGAGGCCCAATAGGGCACGCCAACCCCGCCCCATCCACATTTGTCTGAATCTGACCCCATTTCCAGTTCTCCAGCTTTGACAAAGAGTCACCCAGGCCCGGAACGACCGCTGCCATCTCGCTCCACAGAGGCCGTCAGTCCTGCTGAGATTGTCCAGTATGTTCTGTTTTTGTTTCAGAATGAAGCATCCGCAGTAAGTTGCATTTGTCGTTCATTTAGACATGTTTGACATGGTGAATAAGTAGGTTTATCTGCATTAGTAAATGCATGAAATTCTGTTGTGGATGAACTAGCTCCGCATATCCAAAATAAGAAGGTCCTTTTCTTCTCATTGCCTGTCGAAAATTCAGTGCTTGTGACTTAATGTGGAATTTATTTTAGTGGCTCATGAGAGACTAATCCTCATAATCCTAGAACATACGAGATGGGGAACACAAGTACTTTGTGCAAACATTCCTCACACAACATGAGAAGCACTTGATGTTTCTACCCGGTATGGCCCCGGGGACCTTTCGCATGTTAGGGGAATGTGCTAACCACTACACTACAGAAACCGCTGGCGGTGCAGTAATCAATGGACTTGTGCAATGTTCAACCTCACTGTGTTGCTGCAGATTCTCATGGTTCGTCTGAGAGGCCATGTCACTTATTACAAGAAGACAGCCGTTTCTTTAAACCGGATGTCTCAACTTATAAAACAATCAGGAATCGAACTTTACAGACCTGAAGATAAGTTATGTTTTGCTTGAAGTGGAAGTTAAATTGAGAATGCAGGGCTTTCGTAAATAACCACAACCAGACGGGTGCATGCATTTTGCTATTCCTCGTTGATAAAGACCAGTTACGAGATTGCGGCAATAGTCAGCAACAGACTAAACTGGAAATACGAGATGTTTCGGCCCGGTTTCGAACCGGGGACCTTTCGCGTGTTAGGCGAATGTGATAACCACTACACTACAGAAACAGCTGGCAACCAACGGACGTGTACAATGTGCAACCTCACTGTGTTGCTGCAGATTCGCATGGTGAGGCTGAGAGGCTAGGCCACTTATTACAAGACGACTGCTGTTTCTTTCAAAAACAGATGTTTCAACATATAAAACCACGAGATGTAGAAATTAGATCGAACTTAACATGATCTGCATTAACTTCACAGGGACGTGACCCATCTAATCCACAGAGCCAAAGTGGAGAATTGAACTGACTGGAGAGCTGCATCTTAACGCTGACCTTCCGGACCTCGGCCTCCTGAAATGTTCCAAAGAAGCTCAACAAACACTCGAGGAACAGCAGCGCATCTTTCCACTGGGCTCAATACAGCTTTCACACTCATAGTGTGTGCAACCGTCTCACACTGTAAATGCTGCCCCCATTCTGTGTGTACTAGCATCGCAGATTTGGGTTTGAATCTTGTTTCCACTTCGTCTTTGTATCCGGGCGGTAGTTGCTGAGAGCTGGCACAGACACAGCGGCTGGAATGGCCTCATACTGTGGTGTAATTATTCTCTCATTCGATGCTCACCTCACTCTGTGGCCAGGGAACCCAAGGCCTTTTCTCATTTAATCTCTCCTGACTTGCACCCTGTCAGAGCGCTTTCCTGTCATTCTGTTTGCTCCCACCGGGATTTGACTTGGTTAAAACGTCCGACATTTCTAACCCGTCCCGGTTTTAATGAAAAGTGATGGTGAAAGACGAGCTGTGTTGTCCTGTCGACAAATCCCGCCTGACTCGCTGAGTTGTTCCAGTATCTTCCGCAGATGTCGGATCAACTTTCGATACGAGAATTGAAGACGTTCTGCTCACTTTGCTCTGCATCAAGAATCAGCTGTCCCACCCAGTGAGTTAAAGCGCACGCCAAAAGTTCGATTACCGAGCCAGCCAGGAGTCGAACCTGGAATCTCCTGATTCGTAGTCAGACGCGTTATCCATTGCGCCACTGGCCCAGCCGGGTGCATTCATTTTGCTATTCCTTGTTGAGCCTCTGTGGCGCATTCGGCGGGATTCATTCACATTGGGTTTCCTTTGAGAAGCTGAGCTCACACAGCAGGGAACCAATACGTTCCCGAGACAATCAAGACATTTTCTAAAAGCTTGTCTATGTGTGGATATTCACTTACTTCTATTGACTTATTCCAGTAGATTCAGGCAGCTCTCTGTATGTTTCATTTTATTCAGTTCAACAACATCAGACTGTGTAACCTCTCTTCCCCCTCCACCATCTGCTTCTTCCCCCTCCACCATCTGTATCCATCATCTTATTTTAATTCCTTGCATTGATATGTTTTACCCTCAGCATTGCCCCCCTCCCCCAGCCCATACCATCCTACTTGAGCAATCTGATCCCTGTCGCCAATTGTTCGCTGACACACTGCTTACTTTCTGCGATTAACACATTCTGATCTCTTGAGGCGCCACTATCAGCACCTTGATTAGCCTCATTTACATTCCCTTTTTCTTTCTGTCCGAGACATTTTCGTCATTTTCCACCGATTGCTGACCACTCTATCGAGGCCCAATAGGGCACGCCAACCCCGCCCCATCCACATTAGTCTGAATCTGACCCCATTTCCAGTTCTCCAGCTTTGACAAAGAGTCACCCAAGCCCGGAACGACCGCTGCCATCTCGCTCCACAGAGGCTGTCAGTCCTGCTGAGATTGTCCAGTATGTTCTGTTTTTGTTTCAGAATGAAGCATCCGCAGTAAGTTGCATTTGTCGTTCATTTAGACATGTTTGAGATGGTGAATAAGTATGTTTATCTGCATTTGTAAATGCATGAAATTCTGTTGTGGATGAACTAGCTCCGAATATCCAAAATAAGAAGGTCCTTTTCTTCTCATTGCCTGCCGAAAATTCAGTGCTTGTGACTTAATGTGGAATTTATTTTAGTGGCTCATGAGAGACTAATCCTCATAATCCTCGAACATACGAGATGGGGAACACAAGTACTTTGTGCAAACATTCCTCACACAACATGAGAAGCACTTGATGTTTCTACCCGGTATGGCCCCGGGGACCTTTCGCATGTTAGGGGAATGCGCTAACCACTACACGACAGAAACCGCTGGCGGTGCAGTAATCAATGGACTTGTGCAATGTTCAACCTCACTGTGTTGCTGCAGATTCTCATGGTTCGTCTGAGAGGCCATGTCACTTATTACAAGAAGAAAGCCGTTTCTTTAAAACCGATGTCTCAACTTATAAAACAATCAGGAATCGAAATTTACAGACCTGAAGATAAGTTATGCTTGAAGTGGAAGTTAAATTGAGAAGGCAGGGCTTTCGAAAATAACCACAACCATACGGGTGCATGCATTTTGCTATTCCTCGTTGATGAAGACCAGTTACGAGATTGCGGCAATAGTCAGCAACAGACTAAACTGGAAGTACGAGATGTTTCTGCCCGGTTTCGAACTTTTCGCGTGTTAGGCGAATGTGATAACCACTACACTACAGAAACAGCTGGCAATCAACGGACGTGTACAATGTGCAACCTCACTGTGTTGCTGCAGATTCGCATGGTGAGGCTGAGAGGCCAGGCCACTTATTACAAGACGACTGCTGTTTCTTTCAAAAACAGATGTTTCAACATATAAAACCACGAGATGTAGAAATTAGATCGAACTTAACATGATCTGCGTTAACTTCACAGGGACGTGACCCATCTAATCCACAGAGCCAGAGTGGAGAATTGAACTGACGGGAGAGCTGCATCTTAACGCTGACCTCCCGGACCTCGCCCTCCTGAAATGTTCCAAAGAAGCTCAACAAACACTCGAGGAACAGCAGCGCATCTTTCCACTGCGCTCAATACAGCTTTCACACTCATAGTGTGTGCAACAGTCTCACACTGTAAATGCTGCCCCCATTCTGTGTGTCCTTCCATCGCAGATTTGGGTTTGAATCTTGTTTCCACTTCTTCTTTGTATCCGGGCGGTAGTTGTTGAGAGCTGGCACAGACACAGCGGCTGGAATGGCCTCATACTGTGGTGTAATTATTCTCTCATTCGATGCTCACCTCACTCTGTGGCCAGGGAACCCTAGGCCTTTTCTCATTTAATCTCTCCTGACTTGCACCCTGTCAGAGCGCTTTCCTGTTGTTCTGTTTGCTCCCACCAGGATTTGACTTGGTTAAAACGTCCGACATTTCTAACCCGTCCCGGTTTTAATGAAAGGTGATGGTGAAAGACAAGCTTTGTTGTCCTGTCGACAAATTCCGCCTGACTCGCTGAGTTGTTCCAGTGTTTTCCGCAGATGTTAGATCGACTTTCGATGGCAATAACAGCGTGCTTCTGTTACTTTCCCGGGGCTCGTTGGTCTAGGGGTATGACATTCACTTACCTCTATTGACTAATTCCAGTTGATTCAGGCAGCCCTCTGTATGTTTCATTTTATTCAGTTCAACAGCATCAGACTGTGTAATCTCTCTTCTCCCTCCACCATCTGTTTATTTCCATCAAGTTATTTTCATTCCTTCCATTGGTATGTTTTACCCTCAGCATTGCGCCCCTCCCCCCAGCCCATACCATCCTACTTGAGCAACCCTGTCGCCAATTGTTCGCTGACACACTGCTTACTTTGTTCTGCTATTAACACATTCTGATCTCTTGAGGCGCCACTATCAGCAACTTTGTTAGCCTTGATTAGCCTCATTTACATTCCCTTTTTCTTTCTGTCCGAGACTTTTTCGTCATTTTCCACCTATTGCTGACCACTCTATCGAGGCCCAATAGGGCACGCCAACCCCGCCCCATCCACATTTGTCTGAATCTGACCCCATTTCCAGTTCTCCAGCTTTGACAAAGAGTCACCCAGGCCCGGAACGACCGCTGCCATCTCGCTCCACAGAGGCCGTCAGTCCTGCTGAGATTGTCCAGTATGTTCTGTTTTTGTTTCAGAATGAAGCATCCGCAGTAAGTTGCATTTGTCGTTCATTTAGACATGTTTGACATGGTGAATAAGTAGGTTTATCTGCATTAGTAAATGCATGAAATTCTGTTGTGGATGAACTAGCTCCGCATATCCAAAATAAGAAGGTCCTTTTCTTCTCATTGCCTGTCGAAAATTCAGTGCTTGTGACTTAATGTGGAATTTATTTTAGTGGCTCATGAGAGACTAATCCTCATAATCATAGAACATACGAGATGGGGAACACAAGTACTTTGTGCAAACATTCCTCACACAACATGAGAAGCACTTGATGTTTCTACCCGGTATGGCCCCGGGGACCTTTCGCATGTTAGGGGAATGTGCTAACCACTACACTACAGAAACCGCTGGCGGTGCAGTAATCAATGGACTTGTGCAATGTTCAACCTCACTGTGTTGCTGCAGATTCTCATGGTTCGTCTGAGAGGCCATGTCACTTATTACAAGAAGACAGCCGTTTCTTTAAAACCGATGTCTCAACTTATAAAACAATCAGGAATCGAACTTTACAGACCTGAAGATAAGTTATGTTTTGCTTGAAGTGGAAGTTAAATTGAGAATGCAGGGCTTTCGTAAATAACCAAAACCAGACGGGTGCATGCATTTTGCTATTCCTCGTTGATGAAGACCAGTTACGAGATTGCGGCAATAGTCAGCAACAGACTAAACTGGAAATACGAGATGTTTCTGCCCGGTTTCGAACCGGGGACCTTTCGCATGTTAGGCGAATGTGATAACCACTACACTACAGAAACAGCTGGCAATCAACGGACGTGTACAATGTGCAACCTCACTGTGTTGCTGCAGATTCGCATGGTGAGGCTGAGAGGCTAGGCCACTTATTACAAGACGACTGCTGTTTCTTTCAAAAACAGATGTTTCAACATATAAAACCACGAGATGTAGAAATTAGATCGAACTTAACATGATCGGCGTTAACTTCACAGGGACGTGACCCATCTAATCCACAGAGCCAAAGTGGAGAATTGAACTGACTGGAGAGCTGCATCTTAACGCTGACCTCCCGGACCTCGGCCTCCTGAAATGTTCCAAAGAAGCTCAACAAACACTCGAGGAACAGCAGCGCATCTTTCCACTGGGCTCAATACAGCTTTCACACTCATAGTGTGTGCAACCGTCTCACACTGTAAATGCTGCCCCCATTCTGTGTGTATTACCATCGCAGATTTGGGTTTGAATCTTGTTTCCACTTCGTCTTTGTATCCGGGCGGTAGTTGCTGAGAGCTGGCACAGACACAGCGGCTGGAATGGCCTCATACTGTGGTGTAATTATTCTCTCATTCGATGCTCACCTCACTCTGTGGCCAGGGAACCCAAGGCCTTTTCTCATTTAATCTCTCCTGACTTGCACCCTGTCAGAGCGCTTTCCTGTTATTCTGTTTGCTCCCACCGGGATTTGACTTGGTTAAAACGTCCGACATTTCTAACCCGTCCCGGTTTTAATGAAAAGTGATGGTGAAAGACGAGCTGTGTTGTCCTGTCGACAAATCCCGCCTGACTCGCTGAGTTGTTCCAGTATCTTCCGCAGATGTCGGATCAACTTTCGATACGAGAATTGAAGACGTTCTGCTCACTTTGCTCTGCATCAAGAATCAGCCGTCCCACCCAGTGAGTTAAAGCGCACGCCAAAAGTTCGAATTCCGAGCCAGCAAGGAGTCGAACCTGGAATCTCCTGATTCGTAGTCAGACGCGTTATCCATTGCGCCACTGGCCCAGCCGGGTGCATGCATTTTGCTATTCCTTATTGAGCCTCTGTGGCGCATTCGGCGGGATTCATTCACATTGTGTTTCCTTTGAGAAGCTGAGCTCACACAGCAGGGAACCAATACGTTCCCGAGACAATCAAGACATTTTCTAAAAGCTTGTCTATGTGTGGATATTCACTTACTTATATTGACTTATTCCAGTAGATTCAGGCAGCTCTCTGTATGTTTCATTTTATTCAGTTCAACAACATCAGACTGTGTAACCTCTCTTCCCCCTCCACCATCTGCTTCTTCCCCCTCCACCATCTGTATCCATCATCTTATTTTAATTCCTTGCATTGATATGTTTTACCCTCAGCATTGCCCCCCTCCCCCAGCCCATACCATCCTACTTGAGCAATCTGATCCCTGTCGCCAATTGTTCGCTGACACACTGCTTACTTTCTGCGATTAACACATTCTGATCTCTTGAGGCGCCACTATCAGTACTTTGATTAGCCTCATTTACATTCCCTTTTTCTTTCTGTCCGAGACATTTTCGTCATTTTCCACCTATTGCTGACCACTCTATCGAGGCCCAATAGGGCACGCCAACCCCGCCCCATCCACGTTAGTCTGAATCTGACCTCATTTCCAGTTCTCCAGCTTTGACAAAGAGTCACCCAGGCCCGGAACGACCGCTGCCATCTCGCTCCACAGAGGCTGTCAGTCCTGCTGAGATTGTCCAGTATGTTCTGTTTTTGTTTCAGAATGAAGCATCCGCAGTAAGTTGCGTTTGTCGTTCATTTAGACATGTTTGAGATGGTGAATAAGTATGTTTATCTGCATTTGTAAATGCATGAAATTCTGTTGTGGATGAACTAGCTCCGAATATCCAAAATAAGAAGGTCATTTTCTTCTCATTGCCTGTCGAAAGTTCAGTGCTTGTGACTTAATGTGGAACTTATTTTAGTGGCTCATGAGAGACTAATCCTCATAATCCTAGAACATACGAGATGGGGAACACAAGTACTTTGTGCAAACATTCCTCACACAACATGAGAAGCACTTGATGTTTCTACCCGGTATGGCCTCGGGGACCTTTCGCATGTTAGGGGAATGTGCTAACCACTACACGACAGAAACCGCTGGCGGTGCAGTAAACAATGCACTTATGCAATGTTCAACCTCACTGTGTTGCTGCAGATTCTCATGGTTCGTCTGAGAGGCCATGTCACTTATTACAAGAAGACAGCCGTTTCTTTAAAACCGATGTCTCAACTTATAAAACAATCAGGAATCGAACTTTACAGACCTGAAGATAAGTTATGCTTGAAGTGGAAGTTAAATTGAGAAGGCAGGGCTTTCGAAAATAACCACAACCATACGGGTGCATGCATTTTGCTATTCCTCGTTGATGAAGACCAGTTACGAGATTGCGGCAATAGTCAGCAACAGACTAAACTGGAAGTACGAGATGTTTCTGCCCGGTTTCGAACTTTTCGCGTGTTAGGCGAATGTGATACCCACTACACTACAGAAACAGCTGGCAATCAACGGACGTGTACAATGTGCAACCTCACTGTGTTGCTGCAGATTCGCATGGTGAGGCTGAGAGGCTAGGCCACTTATTACAAGACGACTGCTGTTTCTTTCAAAAACAGATGTTTCAACATATAAAACCACGAGATGTAGAAATTAGATCGAACTTAACATGATCTGCGTTAACTTCACAGGGACGTGACCCATCTAATCCACAGAGCCAAAGTGGAGAATTGAACTGACTGGAGAGCTGCATCTTAACGCTGACCTCCCGGACCTCGCCCTCCTGAAATGTTCCAAAGAAGCTCAACAAACACTCGAGGAACAGCAGCGCATCTTTCCACTGGGCTCAATACAGCTTTCACACTCATAGTGTGTGCAACAGTCTCACACTGTAAATGCTGCCCCCATTCTGTGTGTCCTTCCATCGCAGATTTGGGTTTGAATCTTGTTTCCACTTCTTCTTTGTATCCGGGCGGTAGTTGTTGAGAGCTGGCACAGACACAGCGGCTGGAATGGCCTCATACTGTGGTGTAATTATTCTCTCATTCGATGCTCACCTTACTCTGTGGCCAGGGAACCCTAGGCCTTTTCTCATTTAATCTCTCCTGACTTGCACCCTGTCAGAGCGCTTTCCTGTTGTTCTGTTTGCTCCCACCAGGATTTGACTTGGTTAAAACGTCCGACATTTCTAACCCGTCCCGGTTTTAATGAAAGGTGATGGTGAAAGACAAGCTTTGTTGTCCTGTCGACAAATTCCGCCTGACTCGCTGAGTTGTTCCAGTGTTTTCCGCAGATGTTAGATCGACTTTCGATGGCAATAACAGCGTGCTTCTGTTACTTTCCCGGGGCTCGTTGGTCTAGGGGTATGACATTCACTTACCTCTATTGACTAATTCCAGTTGATTCAGGCAGCCCTCTGTATGTTTCATTTTATTCAGTTCAACAGCATCAGACTGTGTAATCTCTCTTCTCCCTCCACCATCTGTTTATTTCCATCAAGTTATTTTCATTCCTTCCATTGGTATGTTTTACGCTCAGCATTGCGCCCCTCCCCCCAGCCCATACCATCCTACCTGAGCAACCCTGTCGCCAATTGTTCGCTGACACACTGCTTACTTTGTTCTGCTATTAACACATTCTGATTTCTTGAGGCGCCACTATCAGCAACTTTGTTAGCCTTGATTAGCCTCATTTACATTCCCTTTTTCTTTCTGTCCGAGACATTTTCGTCATTTTCCACCTATTGCTGACCACTCTATCGAGGCCCAATAGGGCACGCCAACCCCGCCCCATCCACATTTGTCTGAATCTGACCCCATTTCCAGTTCTCCAGCTTTGACAAAGAGTCACCCAGGCCCGGAACGACCGCTGCCATCTCGCTCCACAGAGGCCGTCAGTCCTGCTGAGATTGTCCAGTATGTTCTGTTTTTGTTTCAGAATGAAGCATCCGCAGTAAGTTGCATTTGTCGTTCATTTAGACATGTTTGACATGGTGAATAAGTAGGTTTATCTGCATTAGTAAATGCATGAAATTCTGTTGTGGATGAACTAGCTCCGCATATCCAAAATAAGAAGGTCCTTTTCTTCTCATTGCCTGTCGAAAATTCAGTGCTTGTGACTTAATGTGGAATTTATTTTAGTGGCTCATGAGAGACTAATCCTCATAATCCTAGAACATACGAGATGGGGAACACAAGTACTTTGTGCAAACATTCCTCACACAACATGAGAAGCACTTGATGTTTCTACCCGGTATGGCCCCGGGGACCTTTCGCATGTTAGGGGAATGTGCTAACCACTACACTACAGAAACCACTGGCGGTGCAGGAATCAATGGACTTGTGCAATGTTCAACCTCACTGTGTTGCTGCAGATTCTCATGGTTCGTCTGAGAGGCCATGTCACTTATTACAAGAAGACAGCCGTTTCTTTAAAACCGATGTCTCAACTTATAAAACAATCAGGAATCGAACTTTACAGACCTGAAGATAAGTTATGTTTTGCTTGAAGTGGAAGTTAAATTGAGAATGCAGGGCTTTCGTAAATAACCACAACCAGACGGGTGCATGCATTTTGCTATTCCTCGTTGATGAAGACCAGTTACGAGATTGCGGCAATAGTCAGCAACAGACTAAACTGGAAATACGAGATGTTTCTGCCCGGTTTCGAACCGGGGACCTTTCGCATGTTAGGCGAATGTGACAACCACTACACTACAGAAACAGCTGGCAATCAACGGACGTGTACAATGTGCAACCTCACTGTGTTGCTGCAGATTCTCATGGTTCGTCTGAGAGGCCATGTCACTAATTACAAGAAGACAGCCGTTTCTTTAAAACCGATGTCTCAACTTATAAAACAATCAGGAATCGAACTTTACAGACCTGAAGATAAGTTATGTTTTGCTTGAAGTGGAAGTTAAATTGAGAATGCAGGGCTTTCGTAAATAACCACAACCAGACGGGTGCATGCATTTTGCTATTCCTCGTTGATGAAGACCAGTTACGAGATTGCGGCAATAGTCAGCAACAGACTAAACTGGAAATACGAGATGTTTCTGCCCGGTTTCGAACCGGGGACCTTTCGCATGTTAGGCGAATGTGATAACCACTACACTACAGAAACAGCTGGCAATCAACGGACGTGTACAATGTGCAACCTCACTGTGTTGCTGCAGATTCGCATGGTGAGGCTGAGAGGCTAGGCCACTTATTACAAGACGACTGCTGTTTCTTTCAAAAACAGATGTTTCAACATATAAAACCACGAGATGTAGAAATTAGATCGAACTTAACATGATCTGCGTTAACTTCACAGGGACGTGACCCATCTAATCCACAGAGCCAAAGTGGAGAATTGAACTGACTGGAGAGCTGCATCTTAACGCTGACCTCCCGGACCTCGGCCTCCTGAAATGTTCCAAAGAAGCTCAACAAACACTCGAGGAACAGCAGCGCATCTTTCCACTGGGCTCAATACAGCTTGCACACTCATAGTGTGTGCCACAGTCTCACACTGCAAATGCTGCCCCCATTCTGTGTATTACCATCGCAGATTTGGGTTTGAATCTTGTTTCCACTTCGTCTTTGTATCCGGGCGGTAGTTGCTGAGAGCTGGCACAGACACAGCGGCTGGAATGGCCTCATACTGTGGTGTAATTATTCTCTCATTCGATGCTCACCTCACTCTGTGGCCAGGGAACCCAAGGCCTTTTCTCATTTAATCTCTCCTGACTTGCACCCTGTCAGAGCGCTTTCCTGTTATTCTGTTTGCTCCCACCGGGATTTGACTTGGTTAAAACGTCCGACATTTCTAACCCGTCCCGGTTTTAATGAAAAGTGATGGTGAAAGACGAGCTGTGTTGTCCTGTCGACAAATCCCGCCTGACTCGCTGAGTTGTTCCAGCATCTTCCGCAGATGCCGGATCAACTTTCGATACGAGAATTGAAGACGTTCTGCTCACTTTGCTCTGCATCAAGAATCAGCCGTCCCACCCAGTGAGTTAAAGCGCACGCCAAAAGTTCGAACTCCGAGCCAGCAAGGAGAGTCGAACCTGGAATCTCCTGATTCGTAGTCAGACGCGTTATCCATTGCGCCACTGGCCCAGCCGGGAGCATGCATTTTGCTATTCCTTATTGAGCCTCTGTGGCGCATTCGGCGGGATTCATTCACATTGTGTTTCCTTTGAGAAGCTGAGCTCACACAGCAGGGAACCAATACGTTCCCGAGACAATCAAGACATTTTCTAAAAGCTTGTCTATGTGTGGATATTCACTTACTTCTATTGACTTATTCCAGTAGATTCAGGCAGCTCTCTGTATGTTTCATTTTATTCAGTTCAACAACATCAGACTGTGTAACCTCTCTTCCCCCTCCACCATCTGCTTCTTCCCCCTCCACCATCTGTATCCATCATCTTATTTTAATTCCTTGCATTGATATGTTTTACCCTCAGCATTGCCCCCCTCCCCCAGCCCATACCATCCTACTTGAGCAATCTGATCCCTGTCGCCAATTGTTCGCTGACACACTGCTTACTTTCTGCGATTAACACATTCTGATCTCTTGAGGCGCCACTATCAGTACCTTGATTAGCCTCATTTACATTCCCTTTTTCTTTCTGTCCGAGACATTTTCGTCATTTTCCACCTATTGCTGACCACTCTATCGAGGCCCAATAGGGCACGCCAACCCCGCCCCATCCACGTTAGTCTGAATCTGACCTCATTTCCAGTTCTCCAGCTTTGACAAAGAGTCACCCAGGCCCGGAACGACCGCTGCCATCTCGCTCCACAGAGGCTGTCAGTCCTGCTGAGATTGTCCAGTATGTTCTGTTTTTGTTTCAGAATGAAGCATCCGCAGTAAGTTGCGTTTGTCGTTCATTTAGACATGTTTGAGATGGTGAATAAGTATGTTTATCTGCATTTGTAAATGCATGAAATTCTGTTGTGGATGAACTAGCTCCGAATATCCAAAATAAGAAGGTCATTTTCTTCTCATTGCCTGTCGAAAGTTCAGTGCTTGTGACTTAATGTGGAATTTATTTTAGTGGCTCATGAGAGACTAATCCTCATAATCCTCGAACATACGAGATGGGGGAACAAAAGTACTTTGTGCAAACATTACTCACACAACATGAGAAGCACTTGATGTTTCTACCCGGTATGGCCTCGGGGACCTTTCGCATGTTAGGGGAATGTGCTAACCACTACACGACAGAAACCGCTGGCGGTGCAGTAATCAATGGACTTGTGCAATGTTCAACCTCACTGTGTTGCTGCAGATTCTCATGGTTCGTCTGAGAGGCCATGTCACTTATTACAAGAAGACAGCCGTTTCTTTAAAACCGATGTCTCAACTTATAAAACAATCAGGAATCGAACTTTACAGACCTGAAGATAAGTTATGCTTGAAGTGGAAGTTAAATTGAGAAGGCAGGGCTTTCGAAAATAACCACAACCATACGGGTGCATGCATTTTGCTATTCCTCGTTGATGAAGACCAGTTACGAGATTGCGGCAATAGTCAGCAACAGACTAAACTGGAAGTACGAGATGTTTCTGCCCGGTTTCGAACTTTTCGCGTGTTAGGCGAATGTGATACCCACTACACTACAGAAACAGCTGGCAATCAACGGACGTGTACAATGTGCAACCTCACTGTGTTGCTGCAGATTCGCATGGTGAGGCTGAGAGGCTAGGCCACTTATTACAAGACGACTGCTGTTTCTTTCAAAAACAGATGTTTCAACATATAAAACCACGAGATGTAGAAATTAGATCGAACTTAACATGATCTGCGTTAACTTCACAGGGACGTGACCCATCTAATCCACAGAGCCAAAGTGGAGAATTGAACTGACTGGAGAGCTGCATCTTAACGCTGACCTCCCGGACCTCGGCCTCCTGAAATGTTCCAAAGAAGCTCAACAAACACTCGAGGAACAGCAGCGCATCTTTCCACTGGGCTCTATACAGCTTTCACACTCATAGTGTGTGCAACCGTCTCACACTGTAAATGCTGCCCCCATTCTGTGTGTCCTTCCATCGCAGATTTGGGTTTGAATCTTGTTTCCACTTCTTCTTTGTATCCGGGCGGTAGTTGTTGAGAGCTGGCACAGACACAGCGGCTGGAATGGCCTCATACTGTGGTGTAATTATTCTCTCATTCGATGCTCACCTCACTCTGTGGCCAGGGAACCCTAGGCCTTTTCTCATTTAATCTCTCCTGACTTGCACCCTGTCAGAGCGCTTTCCTGTTGTTCTGTTTGCTCCCACCAGGATTTGACTTGGTTAAAACGTCCGACATTTCTAACCCGTCCCGGTTTTAATGAAAGGTGATGGTGAAAGACAAGCTTTGTTGTCCTGTCGACAAATTCCGCCTGACTCGCTGAGTTGTTCCAGTGTTTTCCGCAGATGTTAGATCGACTTTCGATGGCAATAACAGCGTGCTTCTGTTACTTTCCCGGGGCTCGTTGGTCTAGGGGTATGACATTCACTTACCTCTATTGACTAATTCCAGTTGATTCAGGCAGCCCTCTGTATGTTTCATTTTATTCAGTTCAACAGCATCAGACTGTGTAATCTCTCTTCTCCCTCCACCATCTGTTTATTTCCATCAAGTTATTTTCATTCCTTCCATTGGTATGTTTTACGCTCAGCATTGCGCCCCTCCCCCCAGCCCATACCATCCTACCTGAGCAACCCTGTCGCCAATTGTTCGCTGACACACTGCTTACTTTGTTCTGCTATTAACACATTCTGATCTCTTGAGGCGCCACTATCAGCAACTTTGTTAGCCTTGATTAGCCTCATTTACATTCCCTTTTTCTTTCTGTCCGAGACTTTTTCGTCATTTTCCACCTATTGCTGACCACTCTATCGAGGCCCAATAGGGCACGCCAACCCCGCCCCATCCACATTTGTTTGAATCGATGTCTCAACTTATAAAACAATCAGGAATCGAACTTTACAGACCTGAAGATAAGTTATGTTTTGCTTGAAGTGTTCGTTAAATTGAGAATGCAGGGCTTTCGTAAATAACCACAACCAGACGGGTGCATGCATTTTGCTATTCCTCGTTGATGAAGACCAGTTACGAGATTGCGGCAATAGTCAGCAACAGACTAAACTGGAAATACGAGATGTTTCTGCCCGGTTTCGAACCGGGGACCTTTCGCGTGTTAGGCGAATGTTATAACCACTACACTACAGAAACAGCTGGCAATCAACGGACGTGTACAATGTGCAACCTCACTGTGTTGCTGCAGATTCGCATGGTGAGGCTGAGAGGCTAGGCCACTTATTACAAGACGACTGCTGTTTCTTTCAAAAACAGATGTTTCAACATATAAAACCACGAGATGTAGAAATTAGATCGAACTTAACATGATCTGCGTTAACTTCACAGGGACGTGACCCATCTAATCCACAGAGCCAAAGTGGAGAATTGAACTGACTGGAGAGCTGCATCTTAACGCTGACCTCCCGGACCTCGGCCTCCTGAAATGTTCCAAAGAAGCTCAACAAACACTCGAGGAACAGCAGCGCATCTTTCCACTGGGCTCAATACAGCTTTCACACTCATAGTGTGTGCAACCGTCTCACACTGTAAATGCTGCCCCCATTCTGTGTGTATTACCATCGCAGATTTGGGTTTGAATCTTGTTTCCACTTCGTCTTTGTATCCGGGCGGTAGTTGCTGAGAGCTGGCACAGACACAGCGGCTGGAATGGCCTCATACTGTGGTGTAATTATTCTCTCATTCGATGCTCACCTCACTCTGTGGCCAGGGAACCCAAGGCCTTTTCTCATTTAATCTCTCCTGACTTGCACCCTGTCAGAGCGCTTTCCTGTTATTCTGTTTGCTCCCACCGGGATTTGACTTGGTTAAAACGTCCGACATTTCTAACCCGTCCCGGTTTTAATGAAAAGTGATGGTGAAAGACGAGCTGTGTTGTCCTGTCGACAAATCCCGCCTGACTCGCTGAGTTGTTCCAGTATCTTCCGCAGATGTCGGATCAACTTTCGATACGAGAATTGAAGACGTTCTGCTCACTTTGCTCTGCATCAAGAATCAGCCGTCCCACCCAGTGAGTTAAAGCGCACGCCAAAAGTTCGAATTCCGAGCCAGCAAGGAGTCGAACCTGGAATCTCCTGATTCGTACTCAGACGCGTTATTCATTGCGCCACTGGCCCAGCCGGGAGCATGCATTTTGCTATTCCTTATTGAGCCTCTGTGGCGCATTCGGCGGGATTCATTCACATTGTGTTTCCTTTGAGAAGCTGAGCTCACACAGCAGGGAACCAATACGTTCCCGAGACAATCAAGACATTTTCTAAAAGCTTGTCTATGTGTGGATATTCACTTACTTCTATTGACTTATGCCAGTAGATTCAGGCAGCTCTCTGTATGTTTCATTTTATTCAGTTCAACAACATCAGACTGTGTAACCTCTCTTCCCCCTCCACCATCTGCTTCTTCCCCCTCCACCATCTGTATCCATCATCTTATTTTAATTCCTTGCATTGATATGTTTTACCCTCAGCATTGCCCCCCTCCCCAGCCCATACCATCCTACTTGAGCAATCTGATCCCTGTCGCCAATTGTTCGCTGACACACTGCTTACTTTCTGCGATTAACACATTCTGATCTCTTGAGGCGCCACTATCAGCACCTTGATTAGCCTCATTTACATTCCCTTTTTCTTTCTGTCCGAGACATTTTCGTCATTTTCCACCTATTGCTGACCACTCTATCGAGGCCCAATAGGGCACGCCAACCCCGCCCCATCCACATTAGTCTGAATCTGACCCCATTTCCAGTTCTCCAGCTTTGACAAAGAGTCACCCAGGCGCGGAACGACCGCTGCCATCTCGCTCCACAGAGGCTGTCAGTCCTGCTGAGATTGTCCAGTATGTTCTGTTTTTGTTTCAGAATGAAGCATCCGCAGTAAGTTGCGTTTGTCGTTCATTTAGACATGTTTGAGATGGTGAATAAGTATGTTTATCTGCATTTGTAAATGCATGAAATTCTGTTGTGGATGAACTAGCTCCGAATATCCAAAATAAGAAGGTCATTTTCTTCTCATTGCCTGTCGAAAGTTCAGTGCTTGTGACTTAATGTGGAATTTATTTTAGTGGCTCATGAGAGACTAATCCTCATAATCCTCGAACATACGAGATGGGGGAACAAAAGTACTTTGTGCAAACATTTCTCACACAACAAGAGAAGCACTTGATGTTTCTACCCGGTATGGCCTCGGGGACCTTTCGCATGTTAGGGGAATGTGCTAACCACTACACGACAGAAACCGCTGGCGGTGCAGTAATCAATGCACTTGTGCAATGTTCAACCTCACTGTGTTGCTGCAGATTCTCATGGTTCGTCTGAGAGGCCATGTCACTTATTACAAGAAGACAGCCGTTTCTTTAAAACCGATGTCTCAACTTATAAAACAATCAGGAATCGAACTTTACAGACCTGAAGATAAGTTATGCTTGAAGTGGAAGTTAAATTGAGAAGGCAGGGCTTTCGAAAATAACCACAACCATACGGGTGCATGCATTTTTGCTATTCCTCGTTGATGAAGACCAGTTACGAGATTGCGGCAATAGTCAGCAACAGACTAAACTGGAAGTACGAGATGTTTCTGCCCGGTTTCGAACTTTTCGCGTGTTAGGCGAATGTGATACCCACTACACTACAGAAACAGCTGGCAATCAACGGACGTGTACAATGTGCAACCTCACTGTGTTGCTGCAGATTCGCATGGTGAGGCTGAGAGGCTAGGCCACTTATTACAAGACGACTGCTGTTTCTTTCAAAAACAGATGTTTCAACATATAAAACCACGAGATGTAGAAATTAGATCGAACTTAACATGATCTGCGTTAACTTCACAGGGACGTGACCCATCTAATCCACAGAGCCAAAGTGGAGAATTGAACTGACTGGAGAGCTGCATCTTAACGCTGACCTTCCGGACCTCGGCCTCCTGAAATGTTCCAAAGAAGCTCAACAAACACTCGAGGAACAGCAGCGCATCTTTCCACTGGGCTCAATACAGCTTTCACACTCATAGTGTGTGCAACCGTCTCACACTGTAAATGCTGCCCCCATTCTGTGTGTCCTTCCATCGCAGATTTGGGTTTGAATCTTGTTTCCACTTCTTCTTTGTATCCGGGCGGTAGTTGTTGAGAGCTGGCACAGACACAGCGGCTGGAATGGCCTCATACTGTGGTGTAATTATTCTCTCATTCGATGCTCACCTCACTCTGTGGCCAGGGAACCCTAGGCCTTTTCTCATTTAATCTCTCCTGACTTGCACCCTGTCAGAGCGCTTTCCTGTTGTTCTGTTTGCTCCCACCAGGATTTGACTTGGTTAAAACGTCCGACATTTCTAACCCGTCCCGGTTTTAATGAAAGGTGATGGTGAAAGACAAGCTTTGTTGTCCTGTCGACAAATTCCGCCTGACTCGCTGAGTTGTTCCAGTGTTTTCCACAGATGTTAGATCGACTTTCGATGGCAATAACAGCGTGCTTCTGTTACTTTCCCGGGGCTCGTTGGTCTAGGGGTATGACATTCACTTACCTCTATTGACTAATTCCAGTTGATTCAGGCAGCCCTCTGTATGTTTCATTTTATTCAGTTCAACAGCATCAGACTGTGTAATCTCTCTTCTCCCTCCACCATCTGTTTATTTCCATCAAGTTATTTTCATTCCTTCCATTGGTATGTTTTACCCTCAGCATTGCGCCCCTCCCCCCAGCCCATACCATCCTACTTGAGCAACCCTGTCGCCAATTGTTCGCTGACACACTGCTTACTTTGTTCTGCTATTAACACATTCTGATCTCTTGAGGCGCCACTATCAGCAACTTTGTTAGCCTTGATTAGCCTCATTTACATTCCCTTTTTCTTTCTGTCCGAGACTTTTTCGTCATTTTCCACCTATTGCTGACCACTCTATCGAGGCCCAATAGGGCACGCCAACCCCGCCCCATCCACATTTGTCTGAATCTGACCCCATTTCCAGTTCTCCAGCTTTGACAAAGAGTCACCCAGGCCCGGAACGACCGCTGCCATCTCGCTCCACAGAGGCCGTCAGTCCTGCTGAGATTGTCCAGTATGTTCTGTTTTTGTTTCAGAATGAAGCATCCGCAGTAAGTTGCATTTGTCGTTCATTTAGACATGTTTGAGATGGTGAATAAGTATGTTTATCTGCATTAGTAAATGCATGAAATTCTGTTGTGGATGAACTAGCTCCGCATATCCAAAATAAGAAGGTCCTTTTCTTCTCATTGCCTGTCGAAAATTCAGTGCTTGTGACTTAATGTGGAATTTATTTTAGTGGCTCATGAGAGACTAATCCTCATAATCCTAGAACATACGAGATGGGGAACACAAGTACTTTGTGCAAACATTCCTCACACAACATGAGAAGCACTTGATGTTTCTACCCGGTATGGCCCCGGGGACCTTTCGCATGTTAGGGGAATGTGCTAACCACTACACTACAGAAACCGCTGGCGGTGCAGTAATCAATGGACTTGTGCAATGTTCAACCTCACTGTGTTGCTGCAGATTCTCATGGTTCGTCTGAGAGGCCATGTCACTTATTACAAGAAGACAGCCGTTTCTTTAAAACCGATGTCTCAACTTATAAAACAATCAGGAATCGAAATTTACAGACCTGAAGATAAGTTATGTTTTGCTTGAAGTGGAAGTTAAATTGAGAACGCAGGGCTTTCGTAAATAACCACAACCAGACGGGTGCATGGATTTTGCTATTCCTCGTTGATGAAGACCAGTTACGAGATTGCGGCAATAGTCAGCAACAGACTAAACTGGAAATACGAGATGTTTCTGACCGGTTTCGAACCGGGGACTTTTCGCGCGTTAGGCGAATGTGATAACCACTACACTACAGAAACAGCTGGCAATCAACGGACGTGTACAATGTGCAACCTCACTGTGTTGCTGCAGATTCGCATGGTGAGGCTGAGAGGCTAGGCCACTTATTACAAGACGACTGCTGTTTCTTTCAAAAACAGATGTTTCAACATATAAAACCACGAGATGTAGAAATTAGATCGAACTTAACATGATCTGCGTTAACTTCACAGGGACGTGACCCATCTAATCCACAGAGCCAAAGTGGAGAATTGAACTGACTGGAGAGCTGCATCTTAACGCTGACCTTCCGGACCTCGGCCTCCTGAAATGTTCCAAAGAAGCTCAACAAACACTCGAGGAACAGCAGCGCATCTTTCCACTGGGCTCAATACAGCTTTCACACTCATAGTGTGTGCAACCGTCTCACACTGTAAATGCTGCCCCCATTCTGTGTGTAGTACCATCGCAGATTTGGGTTTGAATCTTGTTTCCACTTCGTCTTTGTATCCGGGCGGTAGTTGCTGAGAGCTGGCACAGACACAGCGGCTGGAATGGCCTCATACTGTGGTGTACTTATTCTCTCATTCGATGCTCACCTCACTCTGTGGCCAGGGAACCCTCGGCCTTTTCTCATTTCATCTCTCCTGACTTGCACCCTGTCAGAGCGCTTTCCTGTTATTCTGTTTGCTCCCACCGGGATTTGACTTGGTTAAAACGTCCGACATTTCTAACCCGTCCCGGTTTTAATGAAAAGTGACGGTGAAAGACGAGCTGTGTTGTCCTGTCGACAAATCCCGCCTGACTCGCTGAGTTGTTCCAGTATCTTCCGCAGATGTCGGATCAATTTTCGATACGAGAATTGAAGACGTTCTGCTCACTTTGCTCTGCATCAAGAATCAGCTGTCCCACCCAGTGAGTTAAAGCGCACGCCAAAAGTTCGAATTCCGAGCCAGCCAGGAGTCGAACCTGGAATCTCCTGATTCGTAGTCAGACGCGTTATCCATTGCGCCACTGGCCCAGCCGGGTGCATGCGTTTTGCTATTCCTTATTGAGCCTCTGTGGCGCATTCGGCGGGATTCATTCACATTGGGTTTCCTTTGAGAAGCTGAGCTCACACAGCAGGGAACCAATACGTTCCCGAGACAATCAAGACATTTTCTAAAAGCTTGTCTATGTGTGGATATTCACTTACTTCTATTGACTTATTCCAGTAGATTCAGGCAGCTCTCTGTATGTTTCATTTTATTCAGTTCAACAACATCAGACTGTGTAACCTCTCTTCCCCCTCCACCATCTGCTTCTTCCCCCTCCACCATCTGTATCCATCATCTTATTTTAATTCCTTGCATTGATATGTTTTACCCTCAGCATTGCCCCCCTCCCCCAGCCCATACCATCCTACTTGAGCAATCTGATCCCTGTCGCCAATTGTTCGCTGACACACTGCTTACTTTCTGCGATTAACACATTCTGATCTCTTGAGGCGCCACTATCAGCACCTTGATTAGCCTCATTTACATTCCCTTTTTCTTTCTGTCCGAGACATTTTCGTCATTTTCCACCTATTGCTGACCACTCTATCGAGGCCCAATAGGGCACGCCAACCCCGCCCCATCCACATTAGTCTGAATCTGACCCCATTTCCAGTTCTCCAGCTTTGACAAAGAGTCACCCAGGCCCGGAACGACCGCTGCCATCTCGCTCCACAGAGGCTGTCAGTCCTGCTGAGATTGTCCAGTATGTTCTGTTTTTGTTTCAGAATGAAGCATCCGCAGTAAGTTGCGTTTGTCGTTCATTTAGACATGTTTGAGATGGTGAATAAGTATGTTTATCTGCATTTGTAAATGCATGAAATTCTGTTGTGGATGAACTAGCTCCGAATATCCAAAATAAGAAGGTCATTTTCTTCTCATTGCCTGTCGAAAGTTCAGTGCTTGTGACTTAATGTGGAATTTATTTTAGTGGCTCATGAGAGACTAATCCTCATAATCCTCGAACATACGAGATGGGGGAACAAAAGTACTTTGTGCAAACATTACTCACACAACATGAGAAGCACTTGATGTTTCTACCCGGTATGGCCTCGGGGACCTTTCGCATGTTAGGGGAATGTGCTAACCACTACACGACAGAAACCGCTGGCGGTGCAGTAATCAATGCACTTGTGCAATGTTCAACCTCACTGTGTTGCTGCAGATTCTCATGGTTCGTCTGAGAGGCCATGTCACTTATTACAAGAAGACAGCCGTTTCTTTAAAACCGATGTCTCAACTTATAAAACAATCAGGAATCGAACTTTACAGACCTGAAGATAAGTTATGCTTGAAGTGGAAGTTAAATTGAGAAGGCAGGGCTTTCGAAAATAACCACAACCATACGGGTGCATGCATTTTGCTATTCCTCGTTGATGAAGACCAGTTACGAGATTGCGGCAATAGTCAGCAACAGACTAAACTGGAAGTACGAGATGTTTCTGCCCGGTTTCGAACTTTTCGCGTGTTAGGCGAATGTGATACCCACTACACTACAGAAACAGCTGGCAATCAACGGACGTGTACAATGTGCAACCTCACTGTGTTGCTGCAGATTCGCATGGTGAGGCTGAGAGGCGAGGCCACTTATTACAAGACGACTGCTGTTTCTTTCAAAAACAGATGTTTCAACATATAAAACCACGAGATGTAGAAATTAGATCGAACTTAACATGATCTGCGTTAACTTCACAGGGACGTGACCCATCTAATCCACAGAGCCAAAGTGGAGATTTGAACTGACTGGAGAGCTGCATCTTAACGCTGACCTCCCGGACCTCGCCCTCCTGAAATGTTCCAAAGAAGCTCAACAAACACTCGAGGAACAGCAGCGCATCTTTCCACTGGGCTCAATACAGCTTTCACATTCATAGTGTGTGCAACAGTCTCACACTGTGAATGCTGCCCTCATTCTGTGTGTCCTTCCATCGCAGATTTGGGTTTGAATCTTGTTTCCACTTCTTCTTTGTATCCGGGCGGTAGTTGTTGAGAGCTGGCACAGACACAGCGGCTGGAATGGCCTCATACTGTGGTGTAATTATTCTCTCATTCGATGCTCACCTCACTCTGTGGCCAGGGAACCCTAGGCCTTTTCTCATTTAATCTCTCCTGACTTGCACCCTGTCAGAGCGCTTTCCTGTTGTTCTGTTTGCTCCCACCAGGATTTGACTTGGTTAAAACGTCCGACATTTCTAACCCGTCCCGGTTTTAATGAAAGGTGATGGTGAAAGACAAGCTTTGTTGTCCTGTCGACAAATTCCGCCTGACTCGCTGAGTTGTTCCAGTGTTTTCCGCAGATGTTAGATCGACTTTCGATGGCAATAACAGCGTGCTTCTGTTACTTTCCCGGGGCTCGTTGGTCTAGGGGTATGACATTCACTTACCTCTATTGACTAATTCCAGTTGATTCAGGCAGCCCTCTGTATGTTTCATTTTATTCAGTTCAACAGCATCAGACTGTGTAATCTCTCTTCTCCCTCCACCATCTGTTTATTTCCATCAAGTTATTTTCATTCCTTCCATTGGTATGTTTTACCCTCAGCATTGCGCCCCTCCCCCCAGCCCATACCATCCTACTTGAGCAACCCTGTCGCCAATTGTTCGCTGACACACTGCTTACTTTGTTCTGCTATTAACACATTCTGATCTCTTGAGGCGCCACTATCAGCAACTTTGTTAGCCTTGATTAGCCTCATTTACATTCCCTTTTTCTTTCTGTCCGAGACTTTTTCGTCATTTTCCACCTATTGCTGACCACTCTATCGAGGCCCAATAGGGCACGCCAACCCCGCCCCATCCACATTTGTCTGAATCTGACCCCATTTCCAGTTCTCCAGCTTTGACAAAGAGTCACCCAGGCCCGGAACGACCGCTGCCATCTCGCTCCACAGAGGCCGTCAGTCCTGCTGAGATTGTCCAGTATGTTCTGTTTTTGTTTCAGAATGAAGCATCCGCAGTAAGTTGCATTTGTCGTTCATTTAGACATGTTTGACATGGTGAATAAGTAGGTTTATCTGCATTAGTAAATGCATGAAATTCTGTTGTGGATGAACTAGCTCCGCATATCCAAAATAAGAAGGTCCTTTTCTTCTCATTGCCTGTCGAAAATTCAGTGCTTGTGACTTAATGTGGAATTTATTTTAGTGGCTCATGAGAGACTAATCCTCATAATCCTAGAACATACGAGATGGGGAACACAAGTACTTTGTGCAAACATTCCTCACACAACATGAGAAGCACTTGATGTTTCCACCCGGTATGGCCCCGGGGACCTTTCGCATGTTAGGGGAATGTGCTAACCACTACACTACAGAAACCGCTGGCGGTGCAGTAATCAATGGACTTGTGCAATGTTCAACCTCACTGTGTTGCTGCAGATTCTCATGGTTCGTCTGAGAGGCCATGTCACTTATTACAAGAAGACAGCCGTTTCTTTAAAACCGATGTCTCAACTTATAAAACAATCAGGAATCGAACTTTACAGACCTGAAGATAAGTTATGTTTTGCTTGAAGTGGAAGTTAAATTGAGAATGCAGGGCTTTCGTAAATAACCACAACCAGACGGGTGCATGCATTTTGCTATTCCTCGTTGATGAAGACCAGTTACGAGATTGCGGCAATAGTCAGCAACAGACTAAACTGGAAATACGAGATGTTTCTCCCCGGTTCCGAACCGGGGACCTTTCGCATGTTAGGCGAATGTGATAACCACTACACTACAGAAACAGCTGGCAATCAACGGACGTGTACAATGTGCAACCTCACTGTGTTGCTGCAGATTCGCATGGTGAGGCTGAGAGGCTAAGCCACTTATTACAAGACGACTGCTGTTTCTTTCAAAAACAGATGTTTCAACATATAAAACCACGAGATGTAGAAATTAGATCGAACTTAACATGATCTGCGTTAACTTCACAGGGACGTGACCCATCTAATCCACAGAGCCAAAGTGGAGAATTGAACTGACTGGAGAGCTGCATCTTAACGCTGACCTTCCGGACCTCGGCCTCCTGAAATGTTCCAAAGAAGCTCAACAAACACTCGAGGAACAGCAGCGCATCTTTCCACTGGGCTCAATACAGCTTTCACACTCATAGTGTGTGCAACCGTCTCACACTGTAAATGCTGCCCCCATTCTGTGTGTACTACCATCGCAGATTTGGGTTTGAATCTTGTTTCCACTTCGTCTTTGTATCCGGGCGGTAGTTGCTGAGAGCTGGCACAGACACAGCGGCTGGAATGGCCTCATACTGTGGTGTAATTATTCTCTCATTCGATGCTCACCTCACTCTGTGGCCAGGGAACCCTAGGCCTTTTCTCATTTCATCTCTCCTGACTTGCACCCTGTCAGAGCGCTTTCCTGTTATTCTGTTTGCTCCCACCGGGATTTGACTTGGTTAAAAAGTCCGACATTTCTAACCCGTCCCGGTTTTAATGAAAAGTGATGGTGAAAGACGAGCTGTGTTGTCCTGTCGACAAATGCCGCCTGACTCGCTGAGTTGTTCCGGTATCTTCCGCAGATGTCGGATCAACTTTCGATACGAGAATTGAAGACGTTCTGCTCACTTTGCTCTGCATCAAGAATCAGCTGTCCCACCCAGTGAGTTAAAGCGCACGCCAAAAGTTCGAATTCCGAGCCAGCCAGGAGTCGAACCTGAAATCTCCTGATTCGTAGTCAGACGCGTTATCCATTGCGCCACTGGCCCAGCCGGGTGCATGCATTTTGCTATTCCTTATTGAGCCTCTGTGGCGCATTCGGCGGGATTCATTCACATTGGGTTTCCTTTGAGAAGCTGAGCTCACACAGCAGGGAAGCAATACGTTCCCGAGACAATCAAGACATTTTCTAAAAGCTTGTCTATGTGTGGATATTCACTTACTTCTATTGACTTATTCCAGTAGATTCAGGCAGCTCTCTGTATGTTTCATTTTATTCAGTTCAACAACATCAGACTGTGTAACCTCTCTTCCCCCTCCACCATCTGCTTCTTCCCCCTCCACCATCTGTATCCATCATCTTATTTTAATTCCTTGCATTGATATGTTTTACCCTCAGCATTGCCCCCCTCCCCCAGCCCATACCATCCTACTTGAGCAATCTGATCCCTGTCGCCAATTGTTCGCTGACACACTGCTTACTTTCTGCGATTAACACATTCTGATCTCTTGAGGCGCCACTATCAGCACCTTGATTAGCCTCATTTACATTCCCTTTTTCTTTCTGTCCGAGACATTTTCGTCATTTTCCACCTATTGCTGACCACTCTATCGAGGCCCAATAGGGCACGCCAACCCCGCCCCATCCACATTAGTCTGAATCTGACCCCATTTCCAGTTCTCCAGCTTTGACAAAGAGTCACCCAGGCCCGGAACGACCGCTGCCATCTCGCTCCACAGAGGCTGTCAGTCCTGCTGAGATTGTCCAGTATGTTCTGTTTTTGTTTCAGAATGAAGCATCCGCAGTAAGTTGCGTTTGTCGTTCATTTAGACATGTTTGAGATGGTGAATAAGTATGTTTATCTGCATTTGTAAATGCATGAAATTCTGTTGTGGATGAACTAGCTCCGAATATCCAAAATAAGAAGGTCATTTTCTTCTCATTGCCTGTCGAAAGTTCAGTGCTTGTGACTTAATGTGGAATTTATTTTAGTGGCTCATGAGAGACTAATCCTCATAATCCTCGAACATACGAGATGGGGGAACAAAAGTACTTTGTGCAAACATTACTCACACAACATGAGAAGCACTTGATGTTTCTACCCGGTATGGCCTCGGGGACCTTTCGCATGTTAGGGGAATGTGCTAACCACTACACGACAGAAACCGCTGGCGGTGCAGTAAACAATGCACTTGTGCAATGTTCAACCTCACTGTGTTGCTGCAGATTCTCATGGTTCGTCTGAGAGGCCATGTCACTTATTACAAGAAGACAGCCGTTTCTTTAAAACCGATGTCTCAACTTATAAAACAATCAGGAATCGAACTTTACAGACCTGAAGATAAGTTATGCTTGAAGTGGAAGTTAAATTGAGAAGGCAGGGCTTTCGAAAATAACCACAACCATACGGGTGCATGCATTTTGCTATTCCTCGTTGATGAAGACCAGTTACGAGATTGCGGCAATAGTCAGCAACAGACTAAACTGGAAGTACGAGATGTTTCTGCCCGGTTTCGAACTTTTCGCGTGTTAGGCGAATGTGATACCCACTACACTACAGAAACAGCTGGCAATCAACGGACGTGTACAATGTGCAACCTCACTGTGTTGCTGCAGATTCGCATGGTGAGGCTGAGAGGCTAGGCCACTTATTACAAGACGACTGCTGTTTCTTTCAAAAACAGATGTTTCAACATATAAAACCACGAGATGTAGAAATTAGATCGAACTTAACATGATCTGCGTTAACTTCACAGGGACGTGACCCATCTAATCCACAGAGCCAAAGTGGAGAATTGAACTGACTGGAGAGCTGCATCTTAACGCTGACCTCCCGGACCTCGCCCTCCTGAAATGTTCCAAAGAAGCTCAACAAACACTCGAGGAACAGCAGCGCATCTTTCCACTGGGCTCAATACAGCTTTCACACTCATAGTGTGTGCAACAGTCTCACACTGTAAATGCTGCCCCCATTCTGTGTGTCCTTCCATCGCAGATTTGGGTTTGAATCTTGTTTCCACTTCTTCTTTGTATCCGGGCGGTAGTTGTTGAGAGCTGGCACAGACACAGCGGCTGGAATGGCCTCATACTGTGGTGTAATTATTCTCTCATTCGATGCTCACCTTACTCTGTGGCCAGGGAACCCTAGGCCTTTTCTCATTTAATCTCTCCTGACTTGCACCCTGTCAGAGCGCTTTCCTGTTGTTCTGTTTGCTCCCACCAGGATTTCACTTGGTTAAAACGTCCGACATTTCTAACCCGTCCCGGTTTTAATGAAAGGTGATGGTGAAAGACAAGCTTTGTTGTCCTGTCGACAAATTCCGCCTGACTCGCTGAGTTGTTCCAGTGTTTTCCGCAGATGTTAGATCGACTTTCGATGGCAATAACAGCGTGCTTCTGTTACTTTCCCGGGGCTCGTTGGTCTAGGGGTATGACATTCACTTACCTCTATTGACTAATTCCAGTTGATTCAGGCAGCCCTCTGTATGTTTCATTTTATTCAGTTCAACAGCATCAGACTGTGTAATCTCTCTTCTCCCTCCACCATCTGTTTATTTCCATCAAGTTATTTTCATTCCTTCCATTGGTATGTTTTACGCTCAGCATTGCGCCCCTCCCCCCAGCCCATACCATCCTACCTGAGCAACCCTGTCGCCAATTGTTCGCTGACACACTGCTTACTTTGTTCTGCTATTAACACATTCTGATTTCTTGAGGCGCCACTATCAGCAACTTTGTTAGCCTTGATTAGCCTCATTTACATTCCCTTTTTCTTTCTGTCCGAGACATTTTCGTCAATTTCCACCTATTGCTGACCACTCTATCGAGGCCCAATCGGGCACGCCAACCCCGCCCCATCCACATTTGTCTGAATCTGACCCCATTTCCAGTTCTCCAGCTTTGACAAAGAGTCACCCAGGCCCGGAACGACCGCTGCCATCTCGCTCCACAGAGGCCGTCAGTCCTGCTGAGATTGTCCAGTATGTTCTGTTTTTGTTTCAGAATGAAGCATCCGCAGTAAGTTGCATTTGTCGTTCATTTAGACATGTTTGACATGGTGAATAAGTAGGTTTATCTGCATTAGTAAATGCATGAAATTCTGTTGTGGATGAACTAGCTCCGCATATCCAAAATAAGAAGGTCATTTTCTTCTCATTGCCTGTCGAAAATTCAGTGCTTGTGACTTAATGTGGAATTTATTTTAGTGGCTCATGAGAGACTAATCCTCATAATCCTAGAACATACGAGATGGGGAACACAAGTACTTTGTGCAAACATTCCTCACACAACATGAGAAGCACTTGATGTTTCTACCCGGTATGGCCCCGGGGACCTTTCGCATGTTAGGGGAATGTGCTAACCACTACACTACAGAAACCACTGGCGGTGCAGGAATCAATGGACTTGTGCAATGTTCAACCTCACTGTGTTGCTGCAGATTCTCATGGTTCGTCTGAGAGGCCATGTCACTTATTACAAGAAGACAGCCGTTTCTTTAAAACCGATGTCTCAACTTATAAAACAATCAGGAATCGAACTTTACAGACCTGAAGATAAGTTATGTTTTGCTTGAAGTGGAAGTTAAATTGAGAATGCAGGGCTTTCGTAAATAACCACAACCAGACGGGTGCATGCATTTTGCTATTCCTCGTTGATGAAGACCAGTTACGAGATTGCGGCAATAGTCAGCAACAGACTAAACTGGAAATACGAGATGTTTCTGCCCGGTTTCGAACCGGGGACCTTTCGCGTGTTAGGCGAATGTGATAACCACTACACTACAGAAACAGCTGGCAATCAACGGACGTGTACAATGTGCAACCTCACTGTGTTGCTGCAGATTCGCATGGTGAGGCTGAGAGGCTAGGCCACTTATTACAAGACGACTGCTGTTTCTTTCAAAAACAGATGTTTCAACATATAAAACCACGAGATGTAGAAATTAGATCGAACTTAACATGATCTGCGTTAACTTCACAGGGACGTGACCCATCTAATCCACAGAGCCAAAGTGGAGAATTGAACTGACTGGAGAGCTGCATCTTAACGCTGACCTCCCGGACCTCGGCCTCCTGAAATGTTCCAAAGAAGCTCAACAAACACTCGAGGAACAGCAGCGCATCTTTCCACTGGGCTCAATACAGCTTGCACACTCATAGTGTGTGCAACAGTCTCACACTGCAAATGCTGCCCCCATTCTGTGTGTATTACCATCGCAGATTTGGGTTTGAATCTTGTTTCCACTTCGTCTTTGTATCCGGGCGGTAGTTGCTGAGAGCTGGCACAGACACAGCGGCTGGAATGGCCTCATACTGTGGTGTAATTATTCTCTCATTCGATGCTCACCTCACTCTGTGGCCAGGGAACCCAAGGCCTTTTCTCATTTAATCTCTCCTGACTTGCACCCTGTCAGAGCGCTTTCCTGTTATTCTGTTTGCTCCCACCGGGATTTGACTTGGTTAAAACGTCCGACATTTCTAACCCGTCCCGGTTTTAATGAAAAGTGATGGTGAAAGACGAGCTGTGTTGTCCTGTCGACAAATCCCGCCTGACTCGCTGAGTTGTTCCAGCATCTTCCGCAGATGTCGGATCAACTTTCGATACGAGAATTGAAGACGTTCTGCTCACTTTGCTCTGCATCAAGAATCAGCCGTCCCACCCAGTGAGTTAAAGCGCACGCCAAAAGTTCGAATTCCGAGCCAGCAAGGAGTCGAACCTGGAATCTCCTGATTCGTAGTCAGACGCGTTATCCATTGCGCCACTGGCCCAGCCGGGAGCATGCATTTTGCTATTCCTTATTGAGCCTCTGTGGCGCATTCGGCGGAATTCATTCACATTGTGTTTCCTTTGAGAAGCTGAGCTCACACAGCAGGGAACCAATACGTTCCCGAGACAATCAAGACATTTTCTAAAAGCTTGTCTATGTGTGGATATTCACTTACTTCTATTGACTTATTCCAGTAGATTCAGGCAGCTCTCTGTATGTTTCATTTTATTCAGTTCAACAACATCAGACTGTGTAACCTCTCTTCCCCCTCCACCATCTGCTTCTTCCCCCTCCACCATCTGTATCCATCATCTTATTTTAATTCCTTGCATTGATATGTTTTACCCTCAGCATTGCCCCCCTCCCCCAGCCCATACCATCCTACTTGAGCAATCTGATCCCTGTCGCCAATTGTTCGCTGACACACTGCTTACTTTCTGCGATTAACACATTCTGATCTCTTGAGGCGCCACTATCAGTACCTTGATTAGCCTCATTTACATTCCCTTTTTCTTTCTGTCCGAGACATTTTCGTCATTTTCCACCTATTGCTGACCACTCTATCGAGGCCCAATAGGGCACGCCAACCCCGCCCCATCCACGTTAGTCTGAATCTGACCTCATTTCCAGTTCTCCAGCTTTGACAAAGAGTCACCCAGGCCCGGAACGACCGCTGCCATCTCGCTCCACAGAGGCTGTCAGTCCTGCTGAGATTGTCCAGTATGTTCTGTTTTTGTTTCAGAATGAAGCATCCGCAGTAAGTTGCGTTTGTCGTTCATTTAGACATGTTTGAGATGGTGAATAAGTATGTTTATCTGCATTTGTAAATGCATGAAATTCTGTTGTGGATGAACTAGCTCCGAATATCCAAAATAAGAAGGTCATTTTCTTCTCATTGCCTGTCGAAAGTTCAGTGCTTGTGACTTAATGTGGAATTTATTTTAGTGGCTCATGAGAGACTAATCCTCATAATCCTCGAACATACGAGATGGGGGAACAAAAGTACTTTGTGCAAACATTACTCACACAACATGAGAAGCACTTGATGTTTCTACCCGGTATGGCCTCGGGGACCTTTCGCATGTTAGGGGAATGTGCTAACCACTACACGACAGAAACCGCTGGCGGTGCAGTAATCAATGGACTTGTGCAATGTTCAACCTCACTGTGTTGCTGCAGATTCTCATGGTTCGTCTGAGAGGCCATGTCACTTATTACAAGAAGACAGCCGTTTCTTTAAAACCGATGTCTCAACTTATAAAACAATCAGGAATCGAACTTTACAGACCTGAAGATAAGTTATGCTTGAAGTGGAAGTTAAATTGAGAAGGCAGGGCTTTCGAAAATAACCACAACCATACGGGTGCATGCATTTTGCTATTCCTCGTTGATGAAGACCAGTTACGAGATTGCGGCAATAGTCAGCAACAGACTAAACTGGAAGTACGAGATGTTTCTGCCCGGTTTCGAACTTTTCGCGTGTTAGGCGAATGTGATACCCACTACACTACAGAAACAGCTGGCAATCAACGGACGTGTACAATGTGCAACCTCACTGTGTTGCTGCAGATTCGCATGGTGAGGCTGAGAGGCTAGGCCACTTATTACAAGACGACTGCTGTTTCTTTCAAAAACAGATGTTTCAACATATAAAACCACGAGATGTAGAAATTAGATCGAACTTAACATGATCTGCGTTAACTTCACAGGGACGTGACCCATCTAATCCACAGAGCCAAAGTGGAGAATTGAACTGACTGGAGAGCTGCATCTTAACGCTGACCTCCCGGACCTCGGCCTCCTGAAATGTTCCAAAGAAGCTCAACAAACACTCGAGGAACAGCAGCGCATCTTTCCACTGGGCTCAATACAGCTTTCACACTCATAGTGTGTGCAACCGTCTCACACTGTAAATGCTGCCCCAATTCTGTGTGTCCTTCCATCGCAGATTTGGGTTTGAATCTTGTTTCCACTTCTTCTTTGTATCCGGGCGGTAGTTGTTGAGAGCTGGCACAGACACAGCGGCTGGAATGGCCTCATACTGTGGTGTAATTATTCTCTCATTCGATGCTCACCTCACTCTGTGGCCAGGGAACCCTAGGCCTTTTCTCATTTAATCTCTCCTGACTTGCACCCTGTCAGAGCGCTTTCCTGTTGTTCTGTTTGCTCCCACCAGGATTTGACTTGGTTAAAACGTCCGACATTTCTAACCCGTCCCGGTTTTAATGAAAGGTGATGGTGAAAGACAAGCTTTGTTGTCCTGTCGACAAATTCCGCCTGACTCGCTGAGTTGTTCCAGTGTTTTCCGCAGATGTTAGATCGACTTTCGATGGCAATAACAGCGTGCTTCTGTTACTTTCCCGGGGCTCGTTGGTCTAGGGGTATGACATTCACTTACCTCTATTGACTAATTCCAGTTGATTCAGGCAGCCCTCTGTATGTTTCATTTTATTCAGTTCAACAGCATCAGACTGTGTAATCTCTCTTCTCCCTCCACCATCTGTTTATTTCCATCAAGTTATTTTCATTCCTTCCATTGGTATGTTTTACGCTCAGCATTGCGCCCCTCCCCCCAGCCCATACCATCCTACCTGAGCAACCCTGTCGCCAATTGTTCGCTGACACACTGCTTACTTTGTTCTGCTATTAACACATTCTGATCTCTTGAGGCGCCACTATCAGCAACTTTGTTAGCCTTGATTAGCCACATTTACATTCCCTTTTTCTTTCTGTCCGAGACTTTTTCGTCATTTTCCACCTATTGCTGACCACTCTATCGAGGCCCAATAGGGCACGCCAACCCCGCCCCATCCACATTTGTCTGAATCGATGTCTCAATTTATAAAACAATCAGGAATCGAACTTTACAGACCTGAAGATAAGTTATGTTTTGCTTGAAGTGCAAGTTAAATTGAGAATGCAGGGCTTTCGTAAATAACCACAACCAGACGGGTGCATGCATTTTGCTATTCCTCGTTGATGAAGACCAGTTACGAGATTGCGGCAATAGTCAGCAACAGACTAAACTGGAAATACGAGATGTTTCTGCCCGGTTTCGAACCGGGGACCTTTCGCGTGTTAGGCGAATGTGATAACCACTACACTACAGAAACAGCTGGCAATCAACGGACGTGTACAATGTGCAACCTCACTGTGTTGCTGCAGATTCGCATGGTGAGGCTGAGAGGCTAGGCCACTTATTACAAGACGACTGCTGTTTCTTTCAAAAACAGATGTTTCAACATATAAAACCACGAGATGTAGAAATTAGATCGAACTTAACATGATCTGCGTTAACTTCACAGGGACGTGACCCATCTAATCCACAGAGCCAAAGTGGAGAATTGAACTGACTGGAGAGCTGCATCTTAACGCTGACCTCCCGGACCTCGGCCTCCTGAAATGTTCCAAAGAAGCTCAACAAACACTCGAGGAACAGCAGCGCATCTTTCCACTGGGCTCAATACAGCTTTCACACTCATAGTGTGTGCAACCGTCTCACACTGTAAATGCTGCCCCCATTCTGTGTGTATTACCATCGCAGATTTGGGTTTGAATCTTGTTTCCACTTCGTCTTTGTATCCGGGCGGTAGTTGCTGAGAGCTGGCACAGACACAGCGGCTGGAATGGCCTCATACTGTGGTGTAATTATTCTCTCATTCGATGCTCACCTCACTCTGTGGCCAGGGAACCCAAGGCCTTTTCTCATTTAATCTCTCCTGACTTGCACCCTGTCAGAGCGCTTTCCTGTTATTCTGTTTGCTCCCACCGGGATTTGACTTGGTTAAAACGTCCGACATTTCTAACCCGTCCCGGTTTTAATGAAAAGTGATGGTGAAAGACGAGCTGTGTTGTCCTGTCGACAAATCCCGCCTGACTCGCTGAGTTGTTCCAGTATCTTCCGCAGATGTCGGATCAACTTTCGATACGAGAATTGAAGACGTTCTGCTCACTTTGCTCTGCATCAAGAATCAGCCGTCCCACCCAGTGAGTTAAAGCGCACGCCAAAAGTTCGAATTCCGAGCCAGCAAGGAGTCGAACCTGGAATCTCCTGGTTCGTAGTCAGACGCGTTATTCATTGCGCCACTGGCCCAGCCCGGAGCATGCATTTTGCTATTCCTTATTGAGCCTCTGTGGCGCATTCGGCGGGATTCATTCACATTGTGTTTCCTTTGAGAAGCTGAGCTCACACAGCAGGGAACCAATACGTTCCCGAGACAATCAAGACATTTTCTAAAAGCTTGTCTATGTGTGGATATTCACTTACTTCTATTGACTTATTCCAGTAGATTCAGGCAGCTCTCTGTATGTTTCATTTTATTCAGTTCAACAACATCAGACTGTGTAACCTCTCTTCCCCCTCCACCATCTGCTTCTTCCCCCTCCACCATCTGTATCCATCATCTTATTTTAATTCCTTGCATTGATATGTTTTACCCTCAGCATTGCCCCCCTCCCCCAGCCCATACCATCCTACTTGAGCAATCTGATCCCTGTCGCCAATTGTTCGCTGACACACTGCTTACTTTCTGCGATTAACACATTCTGATCTCTTGAGGCGCCACTATCAGTACCTTGATTAGCCTCATTTACATTCCCTTTTTCTTTCTGTCCGAGACATTTTCGTCATTTTCCACCTATTGCTGACCACTCTATCGAGGCCCAATAGGGCACGCCAACCCCGCCCCATCCACATTAGTCTGAATCTGACCCCATTTCCAGTTCTCCAGCTTTGACAAAGAGTCACCCAGGCCCGGAACGACCGCTGCCATCTCGCTCCACAGAGGCTGTCAGTCCTGCTGAGATTGTCCAGTATGTTCTGTTTTTGTTTCAGAATGAAGCATCCGCAGTAAGTTGCGTTTGTCGTTCATTTAGACATGTTTGAGATGGTGAATAAGTATGTTTATCTGCATTTGTAAATGCATGAAATTCTGTTGTGGATGAACTAGCTCCGCATATCCAAAATAAGAAGGTCCTTTTCTTCTCATTGCCTGTCGAAAATTCAGTGCTTGTGACTTAATGTGGAATTTATTTTAGTGGCTCATGAGAGACTAATCCTCATAATCCTAGAACATACGAGATGGGGAAGACAAGTACTTTGTGCAAACATTCCTCACACAACATGAGAAGCACTTGATGTTTCTACCCGGTATGGCCCCGGGGACCTTTCGCATGTTAGGGGAATGTGCTAACCACTACACTACAGAAACCGCTGGCGGTGCAGTAATCAATGGACTTGTGCAATGTTCAACCTCACTGTGTTGCTGCAGATTCTCATGGTTCGTCTGAGAGGCCATGTCACTTATTACAAGAAGACAGCCGTTTCTTTAAACCCGATGTCTGAACTTATAAAACAATCAGGAATCGAACTTTACAGACCTGAAGATAAGTTATGTTTTGCTTGAAGTGGAAGTTAAATTGAGAATGCAGGGCTTTCGTAAATAACCACAACCAGACGGGTGCATGCATTTTGCTATTCCTCGTTGATAAAGACCAGTTACGAGATTGCGGCAATAGTCAGCAACAGACTAAACTGGAAATACGAGATGTTTCTGCCCGGTTTCGAACCGGGGACCTTTCGCGTGTTAGGCAAATGTGATAACCACTACACTACAGAAACAGCTGGCAATCAACGGACGTGTACAATGTGCAACCTCACTGTGTTGCTGCAGATTCGCATGGTGAGGCTGAGAGGCTAGGCCACTTATTACAAGACGACTGCTGTTTCTTTCAAAAACAGATGTTTCAACATATAAAACCACGAGATGTAGAAATTAGATCGAACTTAACATGATCTGCGTTAACTTCACAGGGACGTGACCCATCTAATCCACAGAGCCAAAGTGGAGAATTGAACTGACTGGAGAGCTGCATCTTAACGCTGACCTCCCGGACCTCGGCCTCCTGAAATGTTCCAAAGAAGCTCAACAAACACTCGAGGAACAGCAGCGCATCTTTCCACTGGGCTCAATACAGCTTTCACACTCATAGTGTGTGCAACCGTCTCACACTGTAAATGCTGCCCCCATTCTGTGTGTATTACCATCGCAGATTTGGGTTTGAATCTTGTTTCCACTTCGTCTTTGTATCCGGGCGGTAGTTGCTGAGAGCTGGCACAGACACAGCGGCTGGAATGGCCTCATACTGTGGTGTAATTATTCTCTCATTCGATGCTCACCTCACTCTGTGGCCAGGGAACCCAAGGCCTTTTCTCATTTAATCTCTCCTGACTTGCACCCTGTCAGAGCGCTTTCCTGTTATTCTGTTTGCTCCCACCGGGATTTGACTTGGTTAAAACGTCCGACATTTCTAACCCGTCCCGGTTTTAATGAAAAGTGATGGTGAAAGACGAGCTGTGTTGTCCTGTCGACAAATCCCGCCTGACTCGCTGAGTTGTTCCAGTATCTTCCGCAGATGTCGGATCAACTTTCGATACGAGAATTGAAGACGTTCTGCTCACTTTGCTCTGCATCAAGAATCAGCCGTCCCACCCAGTGAGTTAAAGCGCACGCCAAAAGTTCGAATTCCGAGCCAGCAAGGAGTCGAACCTGGAATCTCCTGGTTCGTAGTCAGACGCGTTATTCATTGCGCCACTGGCCCAGCCCGGAGCATGCATTTTGCTATTCCTTATTGAGCCTCTGTGGCGCATTCGGCGGGATTCATTCACATTGTGTTTCCTTTGAGAAGCTGAGCTCACACAGCAGGGAACCAATACGTTCCCGAGACAATCAAGACATTTTCTAAAAGCTTGTCTATGTGTGGATATTCACTTACTTCTATTGACTTATTCCAGTAGATTCAGGCAGCTCTCTGTATGTTTCATTTTATTCAGTTCAACAACATCAGACTGTGTAACCTCTCTTCCCCCTCCACCATCTGCTTCTTCCCCCTCCACCATCTGTATCCATCATCTTATTTTAATTCCTTGCATTGATATGTTTTACCCTCAGCATTGCCCCCCTCCCCCAGCCCATACCATCCTACTTGAGCAATCTGATCCCTGTCGCCAATTGTTCGCTGACACACTGCTTACTTTCTGCGATTAACACATTCTGATCTCTTGAGGCGCCACTATCAGTACCTTGATTAGCCTCATTTACATTCCCTTTTTCTTTCTGTCCGAGACATTTTCGTCATTTTCCACCTATTGCTGACCACTCTATCGAGGCCCAATAGGGCACGCCAACCCCGCCCCATCCACATTAGTCTGAATCTGACCCCATTTCCAGTTCTCCAGCTTTGACAAAGAGTCACCCAGGCCCGGAACGACCGCTGCCATCTCGCTCCACAGAGGCTGTCAGTCCTGCTGAGATTGTCCAGTATGTTCTGTTTTTGTTTCAGAATGAAGCATCCGCAGTAAGTTGCGTTTGTCGTTCATTTAGACATGTTTGAGATGGTGAATAAGTATGTTTATCTGCATTTGTAAATGCATGAAATTCTGTTGTGGATGAACTAGCTCCGCATATCCAAAATAAGAAGGTCCTTTTCTTCTCATTGCCTGTCGAAAATTCAGTGCTTGTGACTTAATGTGGAATTTATTTTAGTGGCTCATGAGAGACTAATCCTCATAATCCTAGAACATACGAGATGGGGAAGACAAGTACTTTGTGCAAACATTCCTCACACAACATGAGAAGCACTTGATGTTTCTACCCGGTATGGCCCCGGGGACCTTTCGCATGTTAGGGGAATGTGCTAACCACTACACTACAGAAACCGCTGGCGGTGCAGTAATCAATGGACTTGTGCAATGTTCAACCTCACTGTGTTGCTGCAGATTCTCATGGTTCGTCTGAGAGGCCATGTCACTTATTACAAGAAGACAGCCGTTTCTTTAAACCCGATGTCTGAACTTATAAAACAATCAGGAATCGAACTTTACAGACCTGAAGATAAGTTATGTTTTGCTTGAAGTGGAAGTTAAATTGAGAATGCAGGGCTTTCGTAAATAACCACAACCAGACGGGTGCATGCATTTTGCTATTCCTCGTTGATAAAGACCAGTTACGAGATTGCGGCAATAGTCAGCAACAGACTAAACTGGAAATACGAGATGTTTCTGCCCGGTTTCGAACCGGGGACCTTTCGCGTGTTAGGCGAATGTGATAACCACTACACTACAGAAACAGCTGGCAATCAACGGACGTGTACAATGTGCAACCTCACTGTGTTGCTGCAGATTCGCATGGTGAGGCTGAGAGGCTAGGCCACTTATTACAAGACGATTGCTGTTTCTTTCAAAAACAGATGTTTCAACATATAAAACCACGAGATGTAGAAATTAGATCGAACTTAACATGATCTGCATTAACTTCACAGGGACGTGCCCCATCTAATCCACAGAGCCAAAGTGGAGAATTGAACTGACTGGAGAGCTGCATCTTAACGCTGACCTTCCGGACCTCGGCCTCCTGAAATGTTCCAAAGAAGCTCAACAAACACTCGAGGAACAGCAGCGCATCTTTCCACTGGGCTCAATACAGCTTTCACACTCATAGAGTGTGCAACCGTCTCACACTGTAAATGCTGCCCCCATTCTGTGTGTACTACCATCGCAGATTTGGGTTTGAATCTTGTTTCCACTTCGTCTTTGTATCCGGGCGGTAGTTGCTGAGAGCTGGCACAGACACAGCGGCTGGAATGGCCTCATACTGTGGTGTAATTATTCTCTCATTCGATGCTCACCTCACTCTGTGGCCAGGAACCCTCGGCCTTTTCTCATTTCATCTCTCCTGACTTGCACCCTGTCAGAGCGCTTTCCTGTTATTCTGTTTGCTCCCACCGGGATTTGACTTGGTTAAAACGTCCGACATTTCTAACCCGTCCCGGTTTTAATGAAAAGTGATGGTGAAAGACGAGCTGTGTTGTCCTGTCGACAAATCCCGCCTGACTCGCTGAGTTGTTCCAGTATCTTCCGCAGATGTCGGATCAACTTTCGATACGAGAATTGAAGACGTTCTGCTCACTTTGCTCTGCATCAAGAATCAGCTGTCCCACCCAGTGAGTTAAAGCGCACGCCAAAAGTTCGAATTCCGAGCCAGCCAGGAGTCGAACCTGGAATCTCCTGATTCGTAGTCAGACGCGTTATCCATTGCGCCACTGGCCCAGCCGGGTGCATGCATTTTGCTATTCCTTATTGAGCCTCTGTGGCGCATTCGGCGGGATTCATTCACATTGTGTTTCCTTTGAGAAGCTGAGCTCACACAGCAGGGAACCAATACGTTCCCGAGACAATCAAGACATTTTCTAAAAGCTTGTCTATGTGTGGATATTCACTTACTTCTATTGACTTATTCCAGTAGATTCAGGCAGCTCTCTGTATGTTTCATTTTATTCAGTTCAACAACATCAGACTGTGTAACCTCTCTTCCCCCTCCACCATCTGCTTCTTCCCCCTCCACCATCTGTATCCATCATCTTATTTTAATTCCTTGCATTGATATGTTTTACCCTCAGCATTGCCCCCCTCCCCCAGCCCATACCATCCTACTTGAGCAATCTGATCCCTGTCGCCAATTGTTCGCTGACACACTGCTTACTTTCTGCGATTAACACGTTCTGATCTCTTGAGGCGCCACTATCAGCACCTTGATTAGCCTCATTTACATTCCCTTTTTCTTTCTGTCCGAGACATTTTCGTCATTTTCCACCTATTGCTGACCACTCTATCGAGGCCCAATAGGGCACGCCAACCCCGCCCCATCCACATTAGTCTGAATCTGACCCCATTTCCAGTTCTCCAGCTTTGACAAAGAGTCACCCAGGCCCGGAACGACCGCTGCCATCTCGCTCCACAGAGGCTGTCAGTCCTGCTGAGATTGTCCAGTATGTTCTGTTTTTGTTTCAGAATGAAGCATCCGCAGTAAGTTGCGTTTGTCGTTCATTTAGACATGTTTGAGATGGTGAATAAGTATGTTTATCTGCATTTGTAAATGCATGAAATTCTGTTGTGGATGAACTAGCTCCGAATATCCAAAATAAGAAGGTCATTTTCTTCTCATTGCCTGTCGAAAGTTCAGTGCTTGTGACTTAATGTGGAATTTATTTTAGTGGCTCATGAGAGACTAATCCTCATAATCCTCGAACATACGAGATGGGGGAACAAAAGTACTTTGTGCAAACATTACTCACACAACATGAGAAGCACTTGATGTTTCTACCCGGTATGGCCTCGGGGACCTTTCGCATGTTAGGGGAATGTGCTAACCACTACACGACAGAAACCGCTGGCGGTGCAGTAATCAATGGACTTGTGCAATGTTCAACCTCACTGTGTTGCTGCAGATTCTCATGGTTCGTCTGAGAGGCCATGTCACTTATTACAAGAAGACAGCCGTTTCTTTAAAACCGATGTCTCAACTTATAAAACAATCAGGAATCGAACTTTACAGACCTGAAGATAAGTTATGTTTTGCTTGAAGTGGAAGTTAAATTGAGAATGCAGGGCTTTCGTAAATAACCACAACCAGACGGGTGCATGCATTTTGCTATTCCTCGTTGATGAAGACCAGTTACGAGATTGCGGCAATAGTCAGCAACAGACTAAACTGGAAATACGAGATGTTTCTGCCCGGTTTCGAACCGGGGACCTTTCGCGTGTTAGGCGAATGTGATAACCACTACACTACAGAAACAGCTGGCAATCAACGGACGTGTACAATGTGCAACCTCACTGTGTTGCTGCAGATTCGCATGGTGAGGCTGAGAGGCTAGGCCACTTATTGCAAGACGACTGCTGTTTCTTTCAAAAACAGATGTTTCAACATATAAAACCACGAGATGTAGAAATTAGATCGAACTTAACATGATCTGCGTTAACTTCACAGGGACGTGACCCATCTAATCCACAGAGCCAAAGTGGAGAATTGAACTGACTGGAGAGCTGCATCTTAACGCTGACCTCCCGGACCTCGCCCTCCTGAAATGTTCCAAAGAAGCTCAACAAACACTCGAGGAACAGCAGCGCATCTTTCCACTGGGCTCAATACAGCTTTCACACTCATAGTGTGTGCAACAGTCTCACACTGTAAATGCTGCCCCCATTCTGTGTGTCCTTCCATCGCAGATTTGGGTTTGAATCTTGTTTCCACTTCTTCTTTGTATCCGGGCGGTAGTTGTTGAGAGCTGGCACAGACACAGCGGCTGGAATGGCCTCATACTGTGGTGTAATTATTCTCTCATTCGATGCTCACCTCACTCTGTGGCCAGGGAACCCTAGGCCTTTTCTCATTTAATCTCTCCTGACTTGCACCCTGTCAGAGCGCTTTCCTGTTGTTCTGTTTGCTCCCACCAGGATTTGACTTGGTTAAAACGTCCGCCATTTCTAACCCGTCCCGGTTTTAATGAAAGGTGATGGTGAAAGACAAGCTTTGTTGTCCTGTCGACAAATTCCGCCTGACTCGCTGAGTTGTTCCAGTGTTTTCCGCAGATGTTAGATCGACTTTCGATGGCAATAACAGCGTGCTTCTGTTACTTTCCCGGGGCTCGTTGGTCTAGGGGTATGACATTCACTTACCTCTATTGACTAATTCCAGTTGATTCAGGCAGCCCTCTGTATGTTTCATTTTATTCAGTTCAACAGCATCAGACTGTGTAATCTCTCTTCTCCCTCCACCATCTGTTTATTTCCATCAAGTTATTTTCATTCCTTCCATTGGTATGTTTTACCCTCAGCATTGCGCCCCTCCCCCCAGCCCATACCATCCTACTTGAGCAACCCTGTCGCCAATTGTTCGCTGATACACTGCTTACTTTGTTCTGCTATTAACACATTCTGATCTCTTGAGGCGCCACTATCAGCAACTTTGTTAGCCTTGATTAGCCTCATTTACATTCCCTTTTTCTTTCTGTCCGAGACTTTTTCGTCATTTTCCACCTATTGCTGACCACTCTATCGAGGCCCAATAGGGCACGCCAACCCCGCCCCATCCACATTTGTCTGAATCTGACCCCATTTCCAGTTCTCCAGCTTTGACAAAGAGTCACCCAGGCCCGGAACGACCGCTGCCATCTCGCTCCACAGAGGCCGTCAGTCCTGCTGAGATTGTCCAGTATGTTCTGTTTTTGTTTCAGAATGAAGCATCCGCAGTAAGTTGCATTTGTCGTTCATTTAGACATGTTTGACATGGTGAATAAGTAGGTTTATCTGCATTAGTAAATGCATGCAATTCTGTTGTGGATGAACTAGCTCCGCATATCCAAAATAAGAAGGTCCTTTTCTTCTCATTGCCTGTCGAAAATTCAGTGCTTGTGACTTAATGTGGAATTTATTTTAGTGGCTCATGAGAGACTAATCCTCATAATCCTAGAACATACGAGATGGGGAACACAAGTACTTTGTGCAAACATTCCTCACACAACATGAGAAGCACTTGATGTTTCTACCCGGTATGGCCCCGGGGACCTTTCGCATGTTAGGGGAATGTGCTAACCACTACACTACAGAAACCGCTGGCGGTGCAGTAATCAATGGACTTGTGCAATGTTCAACCTCACTGTGTTGCTGCAGATTCTCATGGTTCGTCTGAGAGGCCATGTCACTTATTACAAGAAGACAGCCGTTTCTTTAAAACCGATGTCTCAACTTATAAAACAATCAGGAATCGAACTTTACAGACCTGAAGATAAGTTATGTTTTGCTTGAAGTGGAAGTTAAATTGAGAATGCAGGGCTTTCGTAAATAACCACAACCAGACGGGTGCATGCATTTTGCTATTCCTCGTTGATGAAGACCAGTTACGAGATTGCGGCAATAGTCAGCAACAGACTAAACTGGAAATACGAGATGTTTCTGCCCGGTTTCGAACCGGGGACCTTTCGCGTGTTAGGCGAATGTGATAACCACTACACTACAGAAACAGCTGGCAATCAACGGACGTGTACAATGTGCAACCTCACTGTGTTGCTGCAGATTCGCATGGTGAGGCTGAGAGGCTAGGCCACTTATTACAAGACGACTGCTGTTTCTTTCAAAAACAGATGTTTCAACATATAAAACCACGAGATGTAGAAATTAGATCGAACTTAACCTGATCTGCGTTAACTTCACAGGGACGTGACCCATCTAATCCACAGAGCCAAAGTGGAGAATTGAACTGACTGGAGAGCTGCATCTTAACGCTGACCTTCCGGACCTCGGCCTCCTGAAATGTTCCAAAGAAGCTCAACAAACACTCGAGGAACAGCAGCGCATCTTTCCACTGGGCTCAATACAGCTTTCACACTCATAGTGTGTGCAACCGTCTCACACTGTAAATGCTGCCCCCATTCTGTGTGTATTACCATCGCAGATTTGGGTTTGAATCTTGTTTCCACTTCGTCTTTGTATCCGGGCGGTAGTTGCTGAGAGCTGGCACAGACACAGCGGCTGGAATGGCCTCATACTGTGGTGTAATTATTCTCTCATTCGATGCTCACCTCACTCTGTGGCCAGGGAACCCAAGGCCTTTTCTCATTTAATCTCTCCTGACTTGCACCCTGTCAGAGCGCTTTCCTGTTATTCTGTTTGCTCCCACCGGGATTTGACTTGGTTAAAACGTCCGACATTTCTAACCCGTCCCGGTTTTAATGAAAAGTGATGGTGAAAGACGAGCTGTGTTGTCCTGTCGACAAATCCCGCCTGACTCGCTGAGTTGTTCCAGTATCTTCCGCAGATGTCGGATCAACTTTCGATACGAGAATTGAAGACGTTCTGCTCACTTTGCTCTGCATCAAGAATCAGCCGTCCCACCCAGTGAGTTAAAGCGCACGCCAAAAGTTCGAATTCCGAGCCAGCCAGGAGTCGAACCTGGAATCTCCTGATTCGTAGTCAGACGCGTTATCCATTGCGCCACTGGCCCAGCCGGAAGCATGCATTTTGCTATTCCTTATTGAGCCTCTGTGGCGCATTCGGCGGGATTCATTCCCATTGTGTTTCCTTTGAGAAGCTGAGCTCACACAGCAGGGAACCAATACGTTCCCGAGACAATCAAGACATTTTCTAAAAGCTTGTCTATGTGTGGATATTCACTTACTTCTATTGACTTATTCCAGTAGATTCAGGCAGCTCTCTGTATGTTTCATTTTATTCAGTTCAACAACATCAGACTGTGTAACCTCTCTTCCCCCTCCACCATCTGCTTCTTCCCCCTCCACCATCTGTATCCATCATCTTATTTTAATTCCTTGCATTGATATGTTTTACCCTCAGCATTGCCCCCCTCCCCCAGCCCATACCATCCTACTTGAGCAATCTGATCCCTGTCGCCAATTGTTCGCTGACACACTGCTTACTTTCTGCGATTAACACATTCTGATCTCTTGAGGCGCCACTATCAGCACCTTGATTAGCCTCATTTACATTCCCTTTTTCTTTCTGTCCGAGACATTTTCGTCATTTTCCACCTATTGCTGACCACTCTATCGAGGCCCAATAGGGCACGCCAACCCCGCCCCATCCACGTTAGTCTGAATCTGACCCCATTTCCAGTTCTCCAGCTTTGACAAAGAGTCACCCAGGCCCGGAACGACCGCTGCCATCTCGCTCCACAGAGGCTGTCAATCCTGCTGAGATTGTCCAGTATGTTCTGTTTTTGTTTCAGAATGAAGCATCCGCAGTAAGTTGCGTTTGTCGTTCATTTAGACATGTTTGAGATGGTGAATAAGTATGTTTATCTGCATTTGTAAATGCATGAAATTCTGTTGTGGATGAACTAGCTCCGAATATCCAAAATAAGAAGGTCATTTTCTTCTCATTGCCTGTCGAAAGTTCAGTGCTTGTGACTTAATGTGGAATTTATTTTAGTGGCTCATGAGAGACTAATCCTCATAATCCTCGAACATACGAGATGGGGGAACAAAAGTACTTTGTGCAAACATTACTCACACAACATGAGAAGCACTTGATGTTTCTACCCGGTATGGCCTCGGGGACCTTTCGCATGTTAGGGGAATGTGCTAACCACTACACGACAGAAACCGCTGGCGGTGCAGTAATCAATGGACTTGTGCAATGTTCAACCTCACTGTGTTGCTGCAGATTCTCATGGTTCGTCTGAGAGGCCATGTCACTTATTACAAGAAGACAGCCGTTTCTTTAAAACCGATGTCTCAACTTATAAAACAATCAGGAATCGAACTTTACAGACCTGAAGATAAGTTATGCTTGAAGTGGAAGTTAAATTGAGAAGGCAGGGCTTTCGAAAATAACCACAACCATACGGGTGCATGCATTTTGCTATTCCTCGTTGATGAAGACCAGTTACGAGATTGCGGCAATAGTCAGCAACAGACTAAACTGGAAGTACGAGATGTTTCTGCCCGGTTTCGAACTTTTCGCGTGTTAGGCGAATGTGATACCCACTACACTACAGAAACAGCTGGCAATCAACGGACGTGTACAATGTGCAACCTCACTGTGTTGCTGTAGATTCGCATGGTGAGGCTGAGAGGCTAGGCCACTTATTACAAGACGACTGCTGTTTCTTTCAAAAACAGATGTTTCAACATATAAAACCACGAGATGTAGAAATTAGATCGAACTTAACATGATCTGCGTTAACTTCACAGGGACGTGACCCATCTAATCCACAGAGCCAAAGTGCAGAATTGAACTGACTGGAGAGCTGCATCTTAACGCTGACCTCCCGGACCTCGCCCTCCTGAAATGTTCCAAAGAAGCTCAACAAACACTCGAGGAACAGCAGCGCATCTTTCCACTGGGCTCAATACAGCTTTCACACTCATAGTGTGTGCAACAGTCTCACACTGTAAATGCTGCCCCCATTCTGTGTGTCCTTCCATCGCAGATTTGGGTTTGAATCTTGTTTCCACTTCTTCTTTGTATCCGGGCGGTAGTTGTTGAGAGCTGGCACAGACACAGCGGCTGGAATGGCCTCATACTGTGGTGTAATTATTCTCTCATTCGATGCTCACCTCACTCTGTGGCCAGGGAACCCTAGGCCTTTTCTCATTTAATCTCTCCTGACTTGCACCCTGTCAGAGCGCTTTCCTGTTGTTCTGTTTGCTCCCACCAGGATTTGACTTGGTTAAAACGTCCGACATTTCTAACCCGTCCCGGTTTTAATGAAAGGTGATGGTGAAAGACAAGCTTTGTTGTCCTGTCGACAAATTCCGCCTGACTCGCTGAGTTGTTCCAGTGTTTTCCGCAGATGTTAGATCGACTTTCGATGGCAATAACAGCGTGCTTCTGTTACTTTCCCGGGGCTCGTTGGTCTAGGGGTATGACATTCACTTACCTCTATTGACTAATTCCAGTTGATTCAGGCAGCCCTCTGTATGTTTCATTTTATTCAGTTCAACAGCATCAGACTGTGTAATCTCTCTTCTCCCTCCACCATCTGTTTATTTCCATCAAGTTATTTTCATTCCTTCCATTGGTATGTTTTACCCTCAGCATTGCGCCCCTCCCCCCAGCCCATACCATCCTACTTGAGCAACGCTGTCGCCAATTGTTCGCTGACACACTGCTTACTTTGTTCTGCTATTAACACATTCTGATCTCTTGAGGCGCCACGATCAGCAACTTTGTTAGCCTTGATTAGCCTCATTTACATTACCTTTTTCTTTCTGTCCGAGACTTTTTCGTCATTTTCCACCTATTGCTGACCACTCTATCGAGGCCCAATAGGGCACGCCAACCCCGCCCCATCCACATTTGTCTGAATCTGACCCCATTTCCAGTTCTCCAGCTTTGACAAAGAGTCACCCAGGCCCGGAACGACCGCTGCCATCTCGCTCCACAGAGGCCGTCAGTCCTGCTGAGATTGTCCAGTATGTTCTGTTTTTGTTTCAGAATGAAGCATCCGCAGTAAGTTGCATTTGTCGTTCATTTAGACATGTTTGACATGGTGAATAAGTAGGTTTATCTGCATTAGTAAATGCATGAAATTCTGTTGTGGATGAACTAGCTCCGCATATCCAAAATAAGAAGGTCCTTTTCTTCTCATTGCCTGTCGAAAATTCAGTGCTTGTGACTTAATGTGGAATTTATTTTAGTGGCTAATGAGAGACTAATCCTCATAATCCTAGAACATACGAGATGGGGAACACAAGTACTTTGTGCAAACATTCCTCACACAACATGAGAAGCACTTGATGTTTCTACCCGGTATGGCCCCGGGGACCTTTCGCATGTTAGGGGAATGTGCTAACCACTACACTACAGAAACCGCTGGCGGTGCAGTAATCAATGGACTTGTGCAATGTTCAACCTCACTGTGTTGCTGCAGATTCTCATGGTTCGTCTGAGAGGCCATGTCACTTATTACAAGAAGACAGCCGTTTCTTTAAAACCGATGTCTCAACTTATTAAACAATCAGGAATCGAACTTTACAGACCTGAAGATAAGTTATGTTTTGCTTGAAGTGGAAGTTAAATTGAGAATGCAGATCTTTCGTAAATAACCACAACCAGACGGGTGCATGCATTTTGCTATTCCTCGTTGATGAAGACCAGTTACGAGATTGCGGCAATAGTCAGCAACAGACTAAACTGGAAATACGAGATGTTTCTGCCCGGTTTCGAACCGGGGACTTTTCGCGGGTTAGGCGAATGTGATAACCACTACACTACAGAAACAACTGGCAATTAACGGACGTGTACAATGTGCAACCTCACTGTGTTGCTGCAGAGTCGCATGGTGAGGCTGAGAGGCTAGGCCACTTATTACAAGACGACTGCTGTTTCTTTCAAAAACAGATGTTTCAACATATAAAACCACGAGATGTAGAAATTAGATCGAACTTAACATGATCTGCGTTAACTTCACAGGGACGTGACCCATCTAATCCACAGAGCCAAAGTGGAGAATTGAACTGACTGGAGAGCTGCATCTTAACGCTGACCTTCCGGACCTCGGCCTCCTGAAATGTTCCAAAGAAGCTCAACAAACACTCGAGGAACAGCAGCGCATCTTTCCACTGGGCTCAATACAGCTTTCACACTCATAGTGTGTGCAACCGTCTCACACTGTAAATGCTGCCCCCATTCTGTGTGTACTACCATCGCAGATTTGGGTTTGAATCTTGTTTCCTCTTCGTCTTTGTATCCGGGCGGTAGTTGCTGAGAGCTGGCACAGACACAGCGGCTGGAATGGCTTCATACTGTGGTGTAATTATTCTCTCATTCGATGCTCACCTCACTCTGTGGCCAGGGAACCCTAGGCCTTTTCTCATTTCATCTCTCCTGACTTGCACCCTGTCAGAGCGCTTTCCTGTTATTCTGTTTGCTCCCACCGGGATTTGACTTGGTTAAAACGTCCGACATTTCTAACCCGTCCCGGTTTTAATGAAAAGTGATGGTGAAAGACGAGCTGTGTTGTCCTGTCGACAAATCCCGCCTGACTCGCTGAGTTGTTCCAGTATCTTCCGCAGATGTCGGATCAACTTTCGATACGAGAATTGAAGACGTTCTGCTCACTTTGCTCTGCATCAAGAATGAGCTGTCCCACCCAGTGAGTTAAAGCGCACGCCAAAAGTTCGAATTCCGAGCCAGCCAGGAGTCGAACCTGGAATCTCCTGATTCGTAGTCAGACGCGTTATCCATTGCGCCACTGGCCCAGCCGGGTGCATGCATTTTGCTATTCCTTATTGAGCCTCTGTGGCGCATTCGGCGGGATTCATTCACATTGGGTTTCCTTTGAGAAGCTGAGCTCACACAGCAGGGAACCAATACGTTCCCGAGACAATCAAGACATTTTCTAAAAGCTTGTCTATGTGTGGATATTCACTTACTTCTATTGACTTATTCCAGTAGATTCAGGCAGCTCTCTGTATGTTTCATTTTATTCAGTTCAACAACATCAGACTGTGTAACCTCTCTTCCCCCTCCACCATCTGCTTCTTCCCCCTCCACCATCTGTATCCATCATCTTATTTTAATAACTTGCATTGGTATGTTTTACCCTCAGCATTGCCCCCCTCCCCCAGCCCATACCATCCTACTTGAGCAATCTGATCCCTGTCGCCAATTGTTCGCTGACACACTGCTTACTTTCTGCGATTAACACATTCTGATCTCTTGAGACACCACTATCAGCACCTTGATTAGCCTCATTTACATTCCCTTTTTCTTTCTGTCCGAGACATTTTCGTCATTTTCCACCTATTGCTGACCACTCTATCGAGGCCCAATAGGGCACGCCAACCCCGCCCCATCCACATTAGTCTGAATCTGACCCCATTTCCAGTTCTCCAGCTTTGACAAAGAGTCACCCAGGCCCGGAACGACCGCTGCCATCTCGCTCCACAGAGGCTGTCAGTCCTGCTGAGATTGTCCAGTATGTTCTGTTTTTGTTTCAGAATGAAGCATCCGCAGTAAGTTGCGTTTGTCGTTCATTTAGACATGTTTGAGATGGTGAATAAGTATGTTTATCTGCATTTGTAAATGCATGAAATTCTGTTGTGGATGAACTAGCTCCGAATATCCAAAATAAGAAGGTCATTTTCTTCTCATTGCCTGTCGAAAGTTCAGTGCTTGTGACTTAATGTGGAATTTATTTTAGTGGCTCATGAGAGACTAATCCTCATAATCCTCGAACATACGAGATGGGGGAACAAAAGTACTTTGTGCAAACATTACTCACACAACATGAGAAGCACTTGATGTTTCTACCCGGTATGGCCTCGGGGACCTTTCGCATGTTAGGGGAATGTGCTAACCACTACACGACAGAAACCGCTGGCGGTGCAGTAATCAATGCACTTGTGCAATGTTCAACCTCACTGTGTTGCTGCAGATTCTCATGGTTCGTCTGAGAGGCCATGTCACTTATTACAAGAAGACAGCCGTTTCTTTAAAACCGATGTCTCAACTTATAAAACAATCAGGAATCGAACTTTACAGACCGGAAGATAAGTTATGCTTGAAGTGGAAGTTAAATTGAGAAGGCAGGGCTTTCGAAAATAACCACAACCATACGGGTGCATGCATTTTGCTATTCCTCGTTGATGAAGACCAGTTACGAGATTGCGGCAATAGTCAGCAACAGACTAAACTGGAAGTACGAGATGTTTCTGCCCGGTTTCGAACTTTTCGCGTGTTAGGCGAATGTGATACCCACTACACGACAGAAACAGCTGGCAATCAACGGACGTGTACAATGTGCAACCTCACTGTGTTGCTGCAGATTCGCATGGTGAGGCTGAGAGGCTAGGCCACTTATTACAAGACGACTGCTGTTTCTTTCAAAAACAGATGTTTCAACATATAAAACCACGAGATGTAGAAATTAGATCGAACTTAACATGATCTGCGTTAACTTCATAGGGACGTGACCCATCTAATCCACAGAACAAAGTGGAGAATTGAACTGACTGGAGAGCTGCATCTTAACGCTGACCTCCCGGACCTCGCCCTCCTGAAATGTTCCAAAGAAGCTCAACAAACACTCGAGGAACAGCAGCGCATCTTTCCACTGGGCTCAATACAGCTTTCACACTCATAGTGTGTGCAACAGTCTCACACTGTAAATGCTGCCCCCATTCTGTGTGTCCTTCCATCGCAGATTTGGGTTTGAATCTTGTTTCCACTTCTTCTTTGTATCCGGGCGGTAGTTGTTGAGAGCTGGCACAGACACAGCGGCTGGAATGGCCTCATACTGTGGTGTAATTATTCTCTCATTCGATGCTCACCTCACTCTGTGGCCAGGGATCCCTAGGCCTTTTCTCATTTAATCTCTCCTGACTTGCACCCTGTCAGAGAGCTTTCCTGTTGTTCTGTTTGCTCCCACCAGGATTTGACTTGGTTAAAACGTCCGACATTTCTAACCCGTCCCGGTTTTAATGAAAGGTGATGGTGAAAGACAAGCTTTGTTGTCCTGTCGACAAATTCCGCCTGACTCGCTGAGTTGTTCCAGTGTTTTCCGCAGATGTTAGATCGACTTTCGATGGCAATAACAGCGTGCTTCTGTTACTTTCCCGGGGCTCGTTGGTCTAGGGGTATGACATTCACTTACCTCTATTGACTAATTCCAGTTGATTCAGGCAGCCCTCTGTATGTTTCATTTTATTCAGTTCAACAGCATCAGACTGTGTAATCTCTCTTCTCCCTCCACCATCTGTTTATTTCCATCAAGTTATTTTCATTCCTTCCATTGGTATGTTTTACCCTCAGCATTGCGCCCCTCCCCCCAGCCCATACCATCCTACTTGAGCAACCCTGTCGCCAATTGTTCGCTGACACACTGCTTACTTTGTTCTGCTATTAACACATTCTGATCTCTTGAGGCGCCACTATCAGCACCTTTGTTCGCCTTGATTAGCCTCATTTACATTCCCTTTTTCTTTCTGTCCGAGACTTTTTCGTCATTTTCCACCTATTGCTGACCACTCTATCGAGGCCCAATAGGGCACGCCAACCCCGCCCCATCCACATTTGTCTGAATCTGACCCCATTTCCAGTTCTCCAGCTTTGACAAAGAGTCACCCAGGCCCGGAACGACCGCTGCCATCTCGCTCCACAGAGGCCGTCAGTCCTGCTGAGATTGTCCAGTATGTTCTGTTTTTGTTTCAGAATGAAGCATCCGCAGTAAGTTGCATTTGCCGTTCATTTAGACATGTTTGAGATGGTGAATAAGTAGGTTTATCTGCATTAGTAAATGCATGAAATTCTGTTGTGGATGAACTAGCTCCGCATATCCAAAATAAGAAGGTCCTTTTCTTCTCATTGCCTGTCGAAAATTCAGTGCTTGTGACTTAATGTGGAATTTATTTTAGTGGCTCATGAGAGACTAATCCTCATAATCCTAGAACATACGAGATGGGGAACACAAGTACTTTGTGCAAACATTCCTCACACAACATGAGAAGCACTTGATGTTTCTACCCGGTATGGCCCCGGGGACCTTTCGCATGTTAGGGGAATGTGCTAACCACTACACTACAGAAACCGCTGGCGGTGCAGTAATCAATGGACTTGTGCAATGTTCAACCTCACTGTGTTGCTGCAGATTCTCATGGTTCGTCTGAGAGGCCATGTCACTTATTACAAGAAGACAGCCGTTTCTTTAAAACCGATGTCTCAACTTATAAAACAATCAGGAATCGAACTTTACAGACCTGAAGATAAGTTATGTTTTGCTTGAAGTGGAAGTTAAATTGAGAATGCAGGGCTTTCGTAAATAACCACAACCATACGGGTGCATGCATTTTGCTATTCCTCGTTGATGAAGACCAGTTACGAGATTGCGGCAATAGTCAGCAACAGACTAAACTGGAAATACGAGATGTTTCTGCCCGGTTTCGAACCGGGGACCTTTCGCGTGTAAGGCGAATGTGATAACCACTACACTACAGAAACAGCTGGCAATCAACGGACGTGTACAATGTGCAACCTCACTGTGTTGCTGCAGATTCGCATGGTGAGGCTGAGAGGCTCGGCCACTTATTACAAGACGACTGCTGTTTCTTTCAAAAACAGATGTTTCAACATATAAAACCACGAGATGTAGAAATTAGATCGAACTTAACATGATCTGCGTTAACTTCACAGGGACGTGACCCATCTAATCCACAGAGCCAAAGTGGAGAATTGAACTGACTGGAGAGCTGCATCTTAACGCTGACCTTCCGGACCTCGGCCTCCTGAAATGTTCCAAAGAAGCTCAACAAACACTCGAGGAACAGCAGCGCATCTTTCCACTGGGCTCAATACAGCTTTCACACTCATAGTGTGTGCAACCGTCTCACACTGTAAATGCTGCCCCCATTCTGTGTGTAGTACCATCGCAGATTTGGGTTTGAATCTTGTTTCCACTTCGTCTTTGTATCCGGGCGGTAGTTGCTGAGAGCTGGCACAGACACAGCGGCTGGAATGGCCTCATTCTGTGGTGTAATTATTCTCTCATTCGATGCTCACCTCACTCTGTGGCCAGGGAACCCTAGGCCTTTTCTCATTTAATCTCTCCTGACTTGCACCCTGTCAGAGCGCTTTCCTGTTATTCTGTTTGCTCCCACCGGGATTTGACTTGGTTAAAACGTCCGACATTTCTAACCCGTCCCGGTTTTAATGAAAAGCGATGGTGAAAGACGAGCTGTGTTGTCCTGTCGACAAATCCCGCCTGACTCGCTGAGTTGTTCCAGTATCTTCCGCAGATGTCGGATCAACTTTCGATACGAGAATTGAAGACGTTCTGCTCACTTTGCGCTGCATCAAGAATCAGCCGTCCCACCCAGTGAGTTAAAGCGCACGCCAAAAATTCGAATTCCGAGCCAGCCAGGAGTCGAACCTGGAATCTCCTGATTCGTAGTCAGACGCGTTATCCATTGCGCCACTGGCCAAGCCGGGTGCATGCATTTTGCTATTCCTTATTGAGCCTCTGTGGCGCATTCGGCGGGATTCATTCACATTGGGTTTCCTTTGAGAAGCTGAGCTCACACAGCAGGGAAGCAATACGTTCCCGAGACAATCAAGACATTTTCTAAAAGCTTGTCTATGTGTGGATATTCACTTACTTCTATTGACTTATTCCAGTAGATTCAGGCAGCTCTCTGTATGTTTCATTTTATTCAGTTCAACAACATCAGACTGTGTAACCTCTCTTCCCCCTCCACCATCTGCTTCTTCCCCCTCCATCATCTGTATCCATCATCTTATTTTAATTCCTTGCATTGATATGTTTTACCCTCAGCATTGCCCCCCTCCCCCAGCCCATACCATCCTACTTGAGCAATCTGATCCCTGTCGCCAATTGTTCGCTGACACACTGCTTACTTTCTGCGATTAACACATTCTGATCTCTTGAGGCGCCACTATCAGCACCTTGATTAGCCTCATTTACATTCCCTTTTTCTTTCTGTCCGAGACATTTTCGTCACTTTCCACCTATTGCTGACCACTCTATCGAGGCCCAATAGGGCACGCCAACCCCGCCCCATCCACATTAGTCTGAATCTGACCCCATTTCCAGTTCTCCAGCTTTGACAAAGAGTCACCCAGGCCCGGAACGACCGCTGCCATCTCGCTCCACAGAGGCTGTCAGGCCTGCTGAGATTGTCCAGTATGTTCTGTTTTTGTTTCAGAATGAAGCATCCGCAGTAAGTTGCGTTTGTCGTTCATTTAGACATGTTTGAGATGGTGAATAAGTATGTTTATCTGCATTTCAAAATGCATGAAATTCTGTTGTGGATGAACTAGCTCCGAATATCCAAAATAAGAAGGTCATTTTCTTCTCATTGCCTGTCGAAAGTTCAGTGCTTGTGACTTAATGTGGAATTTATTTTAGTGGCTCATGAGAGACTAATCCTCATAATCCTCGAACATACGAGATGGGGGAACAAAAGTACTTTGTGCAAACATTACTCACACAACATGAGAAGCACTTGATGTTTCTACCCGGTATGGCCTCGGGGACCTTTCGCATGTTAGGGGAATGTGCTAACCACTACACGACAGAAACCGCTGGCGGTGCAGTAATCAATGCACTTGTGCAATGTTCAACCTCACTGTGTTGCTGCAGATTCTCATGGTTCGTCTGAGAGGCCATGTCACTTATTACAAGAAGACAGCCGTTTCTTTAAAACCGATGTCTCAACTTATAAAACAATCAGGAATCGAACTTTACAGACCTGAAGATAAGTTATGCTTGAAGTGGAAGTTAAATTGAGAAGGCAGGGCTTTCGAAAATAACCACAACCATACGGGTGCATGCATTTTTGCTATTCCTCGTTGATGAAGACCAGTTACGAGATTGCGGCAATAGTCAGCAACAGACTAAACTGGAAGTACGAGATGTTTCTGCCCGGTTTCGAACTTTTCGCGTGTTAGGCGAATGTGATAACCACTACACTACAGAAACAGCTGGCAATCAACGGACGTGTACAATGTGCAACCTCACTGTGTTGCTGCAGATTCGCATGGTGAGGCTGAGAGGCTAGGCCACTTATTACAAGACGACTGCTGTTTCTTTCAAAAACAGATGTTTCAACATATAAAACCACGAGATGTAGAAATTAGATCGAACTTAACATGATCTGCGTTAACTTCACTGGGACGTGACCCATCTAATCCACAGAGCCAAAGTGGAGAATTGAACTGACTGGAGAGCTGCATCTTAACGCTGACCTCCCGGACCTCGCCCTCCTGAAATGTTCCAAAGAAGCTCAACAAACACTCGAGGAACAGCAGCGCATCTTTCCACTGGGCTCAATACAGCTTTCACACTCATAGTGTGTGCAACAGTCTCACACTGTAAATGCTGCCCCCATTCTGTGTGTCCTTCCATCGCAGATTTGGGTTTGAATCTTGTTTCCACTTCTTCTTTGTATCCGGGCGGTAGTTGTTGAGAGCTGGCACAGACACAGCGGCTGGAATGGCCTCATACTGTGGTGTAATTATTCTCTCATTCGATGCTCACCTCACTCTGTGGCCAGGGAACCCTAGGCCTTTTCTCATTTAATCTCTCCTGACTTGCACCCTGTCAGAGCGCTTTCCTGTTGTTCTGTTTGCTCCCACCAGGATTTGACTTGGTTAAAACGTCCGACATTTCTAACCCGTCCCGGTTTTAATGAAAGGTGATGGTGAAAGACAAGCTTTGTTGTCCTGTCGACAAATTCCGCCTGACTCGCTGAGTTGTTCCAGTGTTTTCCGCAGATGTTAGATCGACTTTCGATGGCAATAACAGCGTGCTTCTGTTACTTTCCCGGGGCTCGTTGGTCTCGGGGTATGACATTCACTTACCTCTATTGACTAATTCCAGTTGATTCAGGCAGCCCTCTGTATGTTTCATTTTATTCAGTTCAACAGCATCAGACTGTGTAATCTCTCTTCTCCCTCCACCATCTGTTTATTTCCATCAAGTTATTTTCATTCCTTCCATTGGTATGTTTTACCCTCAGCATTGCGCCCCTCCCCCCAGCCCATACCATCCTACTTGAGCAACCCTGTCGCCAATTGTTCGCTGACACACTGCTTACTTTGTTCTGCTATTAACACATTCTGATCTCTTGAGGCGCCACTATCAGCAACTTTGTTAGCCTTGATTAGCCTCATTTACATTCCCTTTTTCTTTCTGTCCGAGACTTTTTCGTCATTTTCCACCTATTGCTGACCACTCTATCGAGGCCCAATAGGGCACGCCAACCCCGCCCCATCCACATTTGTCTGAATCTGACCCCATTTCCAGTTCTGCAGCTTTGACAAAGAGTCACCCAGGCCCGGAACGACCGCTGCCATCTCGCTCCACAGAGGCCGTCAGTCCTGCTGAGATTGTCCAGTATGTTCTGTTTTTGTTTCAGAATGAAGCATCCGCAGTAAGTTGCATTTGTCGTTCATTTAGACATGTTTGACATGGTGAATAAGTAGGTTTATCTGCATTAGTAAATGCATGAAATTCTGTTGTGGATGAACTAGCTCCGCATATCCAAAATAAGAAGGTCCTTTTCTTCTCATTGCCTGTCGAAAATTCAGTGCTTGTGACTTAATGTGGAATTTATTTTAGTGGCTCATGAGAGACTAATCCTCATAATCCTAGAACATACGAGATGGGGAACACAAGTACTTTGTGCAAACATCCCTCACACAACATGAGAAGCACTTGATGTTTCTACCCGGTATGGCCCCGGGGACCTTTCGCATGTTAGGGGAATGTGCTAACCACTACACTACAGAAACCGCTGGCGGTGCAGTAATCAATGGACTTGTGCAATGTTCAACCTCACTGTGTTGCTGCAGATTCTCATGGTTCGTCTGAGAGGCCATGTCACTTATTACAAGAAGACAGCCGTTTCTTTAAAACCGATGTCTCAACTTATAAAACAATCAAGAATCGAAATTTACAGACCTGAAGATAAGTTATGTTTTGCTTGAAGTGGAAGTTAAATTGAGAACGCAGGGCTTTCGTAAATAACCACAACCAGACGGGTCCATGGATTTTGCTATTCCTCGTTGATGAAGACCAGTTACGAGATTGCTGCAATAGTCTGCAACAGACTAAACTGGAAATACGAGATGTTTCTGACCGGTTTCGAACCGGGGACTTTTCGCGCGTTAGGCGAATGTGATAACCACTACACTACAGAAACAGCTGGCAATCAACGGACGTGTACAATGTGCAACCTCACTGTGTTGCTGCAGATTCGCATGGTGAGGCTGAGAGGCTAGGCCACTTATTACAAGACGACTGCTGTTTCTTTCAAAAACAGATGTTTCAACATATAAAACCACGAGATGTAGAAATTAGATCGAACTTAACATGATCTACGTTAACTTCACAGGGACGTGACCCATCTAATCCACAGAGCCAAAGTGGAGAATTGAACTGACTGGAGAGCTGCATCTTAACGCTGACCTTCCGGACCTCGGCCTCCTGAAATGTTCCAAAGAAGCTCAACAAACACTCGAGGAACAGCAGCGCATCTTTCCACTGGGCTCAATACAGCTTTCACACTCATAGTGTGTGCAACCGTCTCACACTGTAAATGCTGCCCCCATTCTGTGTGTAGTACCATCGCAGATTTGGGTTTGAATCTTGTTTCCACTTCGTCTTTGTATCCGGGCGGTAGTTGCTGAGAGCTGGCACAGACACAGCGGCTGGAATGGCCTCATACTGTGGTGTAATTATTCTCTCATTCGATGCTCACCTCACTCTGTGGCCAGTGAACCCTAGGCCTTTTCTCATTTCATCTCTCCTGACTTGCACCCTGTCAGAGCGCTTTCCTGTTATTCTGTTTGCTCCCACCGGGATTTGACTTGGTTAAAACGTCCGACATTTCTAACCCGTCCCGGTTTTAATGAAAAGTGATGGTGAAAGACGAGCTGTGTTGTCCTGTCGACAAATCCCGCCTGACTCGCTGAGTTGTTCCAGTATCTTCCGCAGATGTCGGATCAACTTTCGATACGAGAATTGAAGACGTTCTGCTCACTTTGCTCTGCATCAAGAATCAGCTGTCCCACCCAGTGAGTTAAAGCGCACGCCAAAAGTTCGAATTCCGAGCCAGCCAGGAGTCGAACCTGGAATCTCCTGATTCGTAGTCAGACGCGTTATCCATTGCGCCACTGGCCCAGCCGGGTGCATGCATTTTGCTATTCATTATTGAGCCTCTGTGGCGCATTCGGCGGGATTCATTCACATTGGGTTTCCTTTGAGAAGCTGAGCTCACACAGCAGGGAACCAATACGTTCCCGAGACAATCAAGACATTTTCTAAAAGCTTGTCTATGTGTGGATATTCACTTACTTCTATTGACTTATTCCAGTAGATTCAGGCAGCTCTCTGTATGTTTCATTTTATTCAGTTCAACAACATCAGACTGTGTAACCTCTCTTCCCCCTCCACCATCTGCTTCTTCCCCCTCCACCATCTGTATCCATCATCTTATTTTAATTCCTTGCATTGATATGTTTTACCCTCAGCATTGCCCCCCTCCCCCAGCCCATACCATCCTACTTGAGCAATCTGATCCCTGTCGCCAATTGTTCGCTGACACACTGCTTACTTTCTGCGATTAACACATTCTGATCTCTTGAGGCGCCACTATCAGCACCTTGATTAGCCTCATTTACATTCCCTTTTTCTTTCTGTCCGAGACATTTTCGTCATTTTCCACCTATTGCTGACCACTCTATCGAGGCCCAATAGGGCACGCCAACCCCGCCCCATCCACATTAGTCTGAATCTGACCCCATTTCCAGTTCTCCAGCTTTGACAAAGAGTCACCCAGGCCCGGAACGACCGCTGCCATCTCGCTCCACAGAGGCTGTCAGTCCTGCTGAGATTGTCCAGTATGTTCTGTTTTTGTTTCAGAATGAAGCATCCGCAGTAAGTTGCGTTTGTCGTTCATTTAGACATGTTTGAGATGGTGAATAAGTATGTTTATCTGCATTTGTAAATGCATGAAATTCTGTTGTGGATGAACTAGCTCCGAATATCCAAAATAAGAAGGTCATTTTCTTCTCATTGCCTGTCGAAAGTTCAGTGCTTGTGACTTAATGTGGAATTTATTTTAGTGGCTCATGAGAGACTAATCCTCATAATCCTCGAACATACGAGATGGGGGAACAAAAGTACTTTGTGCAAACATTACTCACACAACATGAGAAGCACTTGATGTTTCTACCCGGTATGGCCTCGGGGACCTTTCGCATGTTAGGGGAATGTGCTAACCACTACACGACAGAAACCGCTGGCGGTGCAGTAATCAATGCACTTGTGCAATGTTCAACCTCACTGTGTTGCTGCAGATTCTCATGGTTCGTCTGAGAGGCCATGTCACTTATTACAAGAAGACAGCCGTTTCTTTAAAACCGATGTCTCAACTTATAAAACAATCAGGAATCGAACTTTACAGACCTGAAGATAAGTTATGCTTGAAGTGGAAGTTAAATTGAGAAGGCAGGGCTTTCGAAAATAACCACAACCATACGGGTGCATGCATTTTGCTATTCCTCGTTGATGAAGACCAGTTACGAGATTGCGGCAATAGTCAGCAACAGACTAAACTGGAAGTACGAGATGTTTCTGCCCGGTTTCGAACTTTTCGCGTGTTAGGCGAATGTGATACCCACTACACTACAGAAACAGCTGGCAATCAACGGACGTGTACAATGTGCAACCTCACTGTGTTGCTGCAGATTCGCATGGTGAGGCTGAGAGGCACGGCCACTTATTACAAGACGACTGCTGTTTCTTTCAAAAACAGATGTTTCAACATATAAAACCACGAGATGTAGAAATTAGATCGAACTTAACATGATCTGCGTTAACTTCACAGGGACGTGACCCATCTAATCCACAGAGCCAAAGTGGAGAATTGAACTGACTGGAGAGCTGCATCTTAACGCTGACCTCCCGGGCCTCGCCCTCCTGAAATGTTCCTAAGAAGCTCAACAAACACTCGAGGAACAGCAGCGCATCTTTCCACTGGGCTCAATACAGCTTTCACATTCATAGTGTGTGCAACAGTCTCACACTGTAAATGCTGCCCTCATTCTGTGTGTCCTTCCATCGCAGATTTGGGTTTGAATCTTGTTTCCACTTCTTCTTTGTATCCGGGCGGTAGTTGTTGAGAGCTGGCACAGACACAGCGGCTGGAATGGCCTCATACTGTGGTGTAATTATTCTCTCATTCGATGCTCACCTCACTCTGTGGCCAGGGAACCCTAGGCCTTTTCTCATTTAATCTCTCCTGACTTGCACCCTGTCAGAGCGCTTTCCTGTTGTTCTGTTTGCTCCCACCAGGATTTGACTTGGTTAAAACGTCCGACATTTCTAACCCGTCCCGGTTTTAATGAAAGGTGATGGTGAAAGACAAGCTTTGTTGTCCTGTCGACAAATTCCGCCTGACTCGCTGAGTTGTTCCAGTGTTTTCCGCAGATGTTAGATCGACTTTCGATGGCAATAACAGCGTGCTTCTGTTACTTTCCCGGAGCTCGTTGGTCTAGGGGTATGACATTCACTTACCTCTATTGACTAATTCCAGTTGATTCAGGCAGCCCTCTGTATGTTTCATTTTATTCAGTTCAACAGCATCAGACTGTGTAATCTCTCTTCTCCCTCCACCATCTGTTTATTTCCATCAAGTTATTTTCATTCCTTCCATTGGTATGTTTTACCCTCAGCATTGCGCCCCTCCCCCCAGCCCATACCATCCTACTTGAGCAACCCTGTCGCCAATTGTTCGCTGACACACTGCTTACTTTGTTCTGCTATTAACACATTCTGATCTCTTGAGGCGCCACTATCAGCAACTTTGTTAGCCTTGATTAGCCTCATTTACATTCCCTTTTTCTTTCTGTCCGAGACTTTTTCGTCATTTTCCACCTATTGCTGACCACTCTATCGAGGCCCAATAGGGCACGCCAACCCCGCCCCATCCACATTAGTCTGAATCTGACCCCATTTCCAGTTCTCCAGCTTTGACAAAGAGTCACCCAGGCCCGGAACGACCGCTGCCATCTCGCTCCACAGAGGCCGTCAGTCCTGCTGAGATTGTCCAGTATGTTCTGTTTTTGTTTCAGAATGAAGCATCCGCAGTAAGTTGCATTTGTCGTTCATTTAGACATGTTTGACATGGTGAATAAGTAGGTTTATCTGCATTAGTAAATGCATGAAATTCTGTTGTGGATGAACTAGCTCCGCATATCCAAAATAAGAAGGTCCTTTTCTTCTCATTGCCTGTCGAAAATTCAGTGCTTGTGACTTAATGTGGAATTTATTTTAGTGGCTCATGAGAGACTAATCCTCATAATCCTAGAACATACGAGATGGGGAACACAAGTACTTTGTGCAAACATTCCTCACACAACATGAGAAGCACTTGATGTTTCTACCCGGTATGGCCCCGGGGACCTTTCGCATGTTAGGGGAATGTGCTAACCACTACACTACAGAAACCGCTGGCGGTGCAGTAATCAATGGACTTGTGCAATGTTCAACCTCACTGTGTTGCTGCAAATTCTCATGGTTCGTCTGAGAGGCCATGTCACTTATTACAAGAAGACAGCCGTTTCTTTAAAACCGATGTCTCAACTTATAAAACAATCAGGAATCGAACTTTACAGACCTGAAGATAAGTTATGTTTTGCTTGAAGTGGAAGTTAAATTGAGAATGCAGGGCTTTCGTAAATAACCACAACCAGACGGGTGCATGGATTTTGCTATTCCTCGTTGATGAAGACCAGTTACGAGATTGCGGCAATCGACAGCAACAGACTAAACTGGAAATACGAGATGTTTCTGCCCGGTTTCGAACCGGGGACTTTTCGCATGTTAGGCGAATGTGATAACCACTACACTACAGAAACAGCTGGCAATCAACGGACGTGTACAATGTGCAACCTCACTGTGTTGCTGCAGATTCGCATGGTGAGGCTGAGAGGCTAAGCCACTTATTACAAGACGACTGCTGTTTCTTTCAAAAACAGATGTTTCAACATATAAAACCACGAGATGTAGAAATTAGATCGAACTTAACATGATCTGCGTTAACTTCACAGGGACGTGACCCATCTAATCCACAGAGCCAAAGTGGAGAATTGAACTGACTGGAGAGCTGCATCTTAACGCTGACCTTCCGGACCTCGGCCTCCTGAAATGTTCCAAAGAAGCTCAACAAACACTCGAGGAACAGCAGCGCATCTTTCCACTGGGCTCAATACAGCTTTCACACTCATAGTGTGTGCAACCGTCTCACACTGTAAATGCTGCCCCCATTCTGTGTGTACTGCCATCGCAGATTTGGGTTTGAATCTTGTTTCCACTTCGTCTTTGTATCCGGGCGGTAGTTGCTGAGAGCTGGCACAGACACAGCGGCTGGAATGGCCTCATACTGTGGTGTAATTATTCTCTCATTCGATGCTCACCTCACTCTGTGGCCAGGGAACCCTCGGCCTTTTCTCATTTCATCTCTCCTGACTTGCACCCTGTCAGAGCGCTTTCCTGTTATTCTGTTTGCTCCCACCGGGATTTGACTTGGTTAAAACGTCCGACATTTCTAACCCGTCCCGGTTTTAATGAAAAGTGATGGTGAAAGACGAGCTGTGTTGTCCTGTCGACAAATCCCGCCTGACTCGCTGAGTTGTTCCAGTATCTTCCGCAGATGTCGGATCAACTTTCGATACGAGAATTGAAGACGTTCTGCTCACTTTGCTCTGCATCAAGAATCAGCTGTCCCACCCAGTGAGTTAAAGCGCACGCCAAAAGTTCGAATTCCGAGCCAGCCAGGAGTCGAACCTGGAATCTCCTGATTCGTAGTCAGACGCGTTATCCATTGCGCCACTGGCCCAGCCGGGTGCATGCATTTTGCTATTCCTTATTGAGCCTCTGTGGCGCATTCGGCGGGATTCATTCACATTGGGTTTCCTTTGAGAAGCTGAGCTCACACAGCAGGGAAGCAATACGTTCCTGAGACAATCAAGACATTTTCTAAAAGCTTGTCTATGTGTGGTTATTCACTTACTTCTATTGACTTATTCCAGTAGATTCAGGCAGCTCTCTGTATGTTTCATTTTATTCAGTTCAATAACATCAGACTGTGTAACCTCTCTTCCCCCTCCACCATCTGCTTCTTCCCCCTCCACCATCTGTATCCATCATCTTATTTTAATTCCTTGCATTGATATGTTTTACCCTCAGCATTGCCCCCCTCCCCCAGCCCATACCATCCTACTTGAGCAATCTGATCCCTGTCGCCAATTGTTCGCTGACACACTGCTTACTTTCTGCGATTAACACATTCTGATCTCTTGAGGCGCCACTATCAGCACCTTGATTAGCCTCATTTACATTCCCTTTTTCTTTCTGTCCGAGACATTTTCGTCATTTTCCACCTATTGCTGACCACTCTATCGAGGCCCAATAGGGCACGCCAACCCCGCCCCATCCACATTAGTCTGAATCTGACCCCATTTCCAGTTCTCCAGCTTTGACAAAGAGTCACCCAGGCCCGGAACGACCGCTGCCATCTCGCTCCACAGAGGCTGTCAGTCCTGCTGAGATTGTCCAGTATGTTCTGTTTTTGTTTCAGAATGAAGCATCCGCAGTAAGTTGCGTTTGTCGTTCATTTAGACATGTTTGAGATGGTGAATAAGTATGTTTATCTGCATTTGTAAATGCATGAAATTCTGTTGTGGATGAACTAGCTCCGAATATCCAAAATAAGAAGGTCATTTTCTTCTCATTGCCTGTCGAAAGTTCAGTGCTTGTGACTTAATGTGGAATTTATTTTAGTGGCTCATGAGAGACTAATCCTCATAATCCTCGAACATACGAGATGGGGGAACAAAAGTACTTTGTGCAAACATTACTCACACAACATGAGAAGCACTTGATGTTTCTACCCGGTATGGCCTCGGGGACCTTTCGCATGTTAGGGGAATGTGCTAACCACTACACGACAGAAACCGCTGGCGGTGCAGTAAACAATGCACTTGTGCAATGTTCAACCTCACTGTGTTGCTGCAGATTCTCATGGTTCGTCTGAGAGGCCATGTCACTTATTACAAGAAGACAGCCGTTTCTTTAAAACCGATGTCTCAACTTATAAAACAATCAGGAATCGAACTTTACAGACCTGAAGATAAGTTATGCTTGAAGTGGAAGTTAAATTGAGAAGGCAGGGCTTTCGAAAATAACCACAACCATACGGGTGCATGCATTTTGCTATTCCTCGTTGATGAAGACCAGTTACGAGATTGCGGCAATAGTCAGCAACAGACTAAACTGGAAGTACGAGATGTTTCTGCCCGGTTTCGAACTTTTCGCGTGTTAGGCGAATGTGATAACCACTACACTACAGAAACAGCTGGCAATCAACGGACGTGTACAATGTGCAACCTCACTGTGTTGCTGCAGATTCGCATGGTGAGGCTGAGAGGCTAGGCCACTTATTACAAGACGACTGCTGTTTCTTTCAAAAACAGATGTTTCAACATATAAAACCACGAGATGTAGAAATTAGATCGAACTTAACATGATCTGCGTTAACTTCACAGGGACGTGACCCATCTAATCCACAGAGCCAAAGTGGAGAATTGAACTGACTGGAGAGCTGCATCTTAACGCTGACCTCCCGGACCTCGCCCTCCTGAAATGTTCCAAAGAAGCTCAACAAACACTCGAGGAACAGCAGCGCATCTTTCCACTGGGCTCAATACAGCTTTCACACTCATAGTGTGTGCAACAGTCTCACACTGTAAATGCTGCCCCCATTCTGTGTGTCCTTCCATCGCAGATTTGGGTTTGAATCTTGTTTCCACTTCTTCTTTGTATCCGGGCGGTAGTTGTTGAGAGCTGGCACAGACACAGCGGCTGGAATGGCCTCATACTGTGGTGTAATTATTCTCTCATTCGATGCTCACCTTACTCTGTGGCCAGGGAACCCTAGGCCTTTTCTCATTTAATCTCTCCTGACTTGCACCCTGTCAGAGCGCTTTCCTGTTGTTCTGTTTGCTCCCACCAGGATTTGACTTGGTTAAAACGTCCGACATTTCTAACCCGTCCCGGTTTTAATGAAAGGTGATGGTGAAAGACAAGCTTTGTTGTCCTGTCGACAAATTCCGCCTGACTCGCTGAGTTGTTCCAGTGTTTTCCGCAGATGTTAGATCGACTTTCGATGGCAATAACAGCGTGCTTCTGTTACTTTCCCGGGGCTCGTTGGTCTAGGGGTATGACATTCACTTACCTCTATTGACTAATTCCAGTTGATTCAGGCAGCCCTCTGTATGTTTCATTTTATTCAGTTCAACAGCATCAGACTGTGTAATCTCTCTTCTCCCTCCACCATCTGTTTATTTCCATCAAGTTATTTTCATTCCTTCCATTGGTATGTTTTACCCTCAGCATTGCGCCCCTCCCCCCAGCCCATACCATCCTACTTGAGCAACCCTGTCGCCAATTGTTCGCTGACACACTGCTTACTTTGTTCTGCTATTAACACATTCTGATCTCTTGAGGCGCCACTATCAGCAACTTTGTTAGCCTTGATTAGCCTCATTTACATTCCCTTTTTCTTTCTGTCCGAGACTTTTTCGTCATTTTCCACCTATTGCTGACCACTCTATCGAGGCCCAATAGGGCACGCCAACCCCGCCCCATCCACATTTGTCTGAAACTGACCCCATTTCCAGTTCTCCAGCTTTGACAAAGAGTCACCCAGGCCCGGAACGACCGCTGCCATCTCGCTCCACAGAGGCCGTCAGTCCTGCTGAGATTGTCCAGTATGTTCTGTTTTTGTTTCAGAATGAAGCATCCGCAGTAAGTTGCATTTGTCGTTCATTTAGACATGTTTGACATGGTGAATAAGTAGGTTTATCTGCATTAGTAAATGCATGAAATTCTGTTGTGGATGAACTAGCTCCGCATATCCAAAATAAGAAGGTCCTTTTCTTCTCATTGCCTGTCGAAAATTCAGTGCTTGTGACTTAATGTGGAATTTATTTTAGTGGCTCATGAGAGACTAATCCTCATAATCCTAGAACATACGAGATGGGGAACACAAGTACTTTGTGCAAACATTCCTCACACAACATGAGAAGCACTTGATGTTTCTACCCGGTATGGCCCCGGGGACCTTTCGCATGTTAGGGGAATGTGCTAACCACTACACTACAGAAACCGCTGGCGGTGCAGTAATCAATGGACTTGTGCAATGTTCAACCTCACTGTGTTGCTGCAGATTCTCATGGTTCGTCTGAGAGGCCATGTCACTTATTACAAGAAGACAGCCGTTTCTTTAAACCCGATGTCTCAACTTATAAAACAATCAGGAATCGAACTTTACAGACCTGAAGATAAGTTATGTTTTGCTTGAAGTGGAAGTTAAATTGAGAATGCAGGGCTTTCGTAAATAACCACAACCAGACGGGTGCATGCATTTTGCTATTCCTCGTTGATGAAGACTAGTTACGAGATTGCGGCAATAGTCAGCAACAGACTAAACTGGAAATACGAGACGTTTCTGCCCGGTTTCGAACCGGGGACCTTTCGTGTGTTAGGCGAATGTGATAAGCACTACACTACAGAAACAGCTGGCAATCAACGGACGTGTACAATGTGCAACCTCACTGTGTTGCTGCAGATTCGCATGGTGAGGCTGAGAGGCTAGGCCACTTATTACAAGACGACTGCTGTTTCTTTCAAAAACAGATGTTTCAACATATAAAACCACGAGATGTAGAAATTAGATCGAACTTAACATGATCTGCGTTAACTTCACAGGGACGTGACCCATCTAATCCACAGAGCCAAAGTGGAGAATTGAACTGACTGGAGAGCTGCATCTTAACGCTGACCTTCCGGACCTCGGCCTCCTGAAATGTTCCAAAGAAGCTCAACAAACACTCGAGGAACAGCAGCGTATCTTTCCACTGGGCTCAATACAGCTTTCACACTCATAGTGTGTGCAACCGTCTCACACTGTAAATGCTGCCCCCATTCTGTGTGTACTGCCATCGCAGATTTGGGTTTGAATCTTGTTTCCACTTCGTCTTTGTATCCGGGCGGTAGTTGCTGAGAGCTGGCACAGACACAGCGGCTGGAGTGGCCTCATACTGTGGTGTAATTATTCTCTCATTCGATGCTCACCTCACTCTGTGGCCAGGGAACCCTAGGCCTTTTCTCATTTCATCTCTCCTGACTTGCACTGTCAGAGCGCTTTCCTGTTATTCTGTTTGCTCCCACCGGGATTTGACTTGGTTAAAACGTCCGACATTTCTAACCCGTCCCGGTTTTAACGAAAAGTGATGGTGAAAGACGAGCTGTGTTGTCCTGTCGACAAATCCCGCCTGACTCGCTGAGTTGTTCCAGTATCTTCCGCAGATGTCGGATCAACTTTCGATACGAGAATTGAAGACGTTCTGCTCACTTTGCTCTGCATCAAGAATCAGCTGTCCCACCCAGTGAATTAAAGCGCACGCCAAAATTTGGAATTCCGAGCCAGCCAGGAGTCGAACCTGGAATCTCCTGATTCGTAGTCAGACGCGTTATCCATTGCGCCACTGGCCCAGCCGGGTGCATGCATTTTGCTATTCCTTATTGAGCCTCTGTGGCGCATTCGGCGGGATTCATTCACATTGGGTTTCCTTTGAGAAGCTGAGCTCACACAGCAGGGAAGCAATACGTTCCCGAGACAATCAAGACATTTTCTAAAAGCTTGTCTATGTGTGGATATTCACTTACTTCTATTGACTTATTCCAGTAGATTCAGGCAGCTCTCTGTAAGTTTCATTTTATTCAGTTCAACAACATCAGACTGTGTAACCTCTCTTCCCCCTCGACCATCTGCTTCTTCCCCCTCCACCATCTGTATCCATCATCTTATTTTAATTCCTTGCATTGATATGTTTTACCCTCAGCATTGCCCCCCTCCCCCAGCCCATACCATCCTACTTGAGCAATCTGATCCCTGTCGCCAATTGTTCGCTGACACACTGCTTACTTTCTGCGATTAACACATTCTGATCTCTTGAGGCGCCACTATCAGCACCTTGATTAGCCTCATTTACATTCCCTTTTTCTTTCTGTCCGAGACTTTTTCGTCATTTTCCACCTATTGCTGACCACTCTATCGAGGCCCAATAGGGCACGCCAACCCCGCCCCATCCACATTAGTCTGAATCTGACCCCATTTCCAGTTCTCCAGCTTTGACAAAGAGTCACCCAGGCCCGGAACGACCGCTGCCATCTCGCTCCACAGAGGCCGTCAGTCCTGCTGAGATTGTCCAGTATGTTCTGTTTTTGTTTCAGAATGAAGCATCCGCAGTAAGTTGCATTTGTCGTTCATTTAGACATGTTTGACATGGTGAATAAGTAGGTTTATCTGCATTAGTAAATGCATGAAATTCTGTTGTGGATGAACTAGCTCCGCATATCCAAAATAAGAAGGTCCTTTTCTTCTCATTGCCTGTCGAAAATTCAGTGCTTGTGACTTAATGTGGAATTTATTTTAGTGGCTCATGAGAGACTAATCCTCATAATCCTAGAACATACGAGATGGGGAACACAAGTACTTTGTGCAAACATTCCTCACACAACATGAGAAGCACTTGATGTTTCTACCCGGTATGGCCCCGGGGACCTTTCGCATGTTAGGGGAATGTGCTAACCACTACACTACAGAAACCGCTGGCGGTGCAGTAATCAATGGACTTGTGCAATGTTCAACCTCACTGTGTTGCTGCAAATTCTCATGGTTCGTCTGAGAGGCCATGTCACTTATTACAAGAAGACAGCCGTTTCTTTAAAACCGATGTCTCAACTTATAAAACAATCAGGAATCGAACTTTACAGACCTGAAGATAAGTTATGTTTTGCTTGAAGTGGAAGTTAAATTGAGAATGCAGGGCTTTCGTAAATAACCACAACCAGACGGGTGCATGGATTTTGCTATTCCTCGTTGATGAAGACCAGTTACGAGATTGCGGCAATAGACAGCAACAGACTAAACTGGAAATACGAGATGTTTCTGCCCGGTTTCGAACCGGGGACTTTTCGCATGTTAGGCGAATGTGATAACCACTACACTACAGAAACAGCTGGCAATCAACGGACGTGTACAATGTGCAACCTCACTGTGTTGCTGCAGATTCGCATGGTGAGGCTGAGAGGCTAAGCCACTTATTACAAGACGACTGCTGTTTCTTTCAAAAACAGATGTTTCAACATATAAAACCACGAGATGTAGAAATTAGATCGAACTTAACATGATCTGCGTTAACTTCACAGGGACGTGACCCATCTAATCCACAGAGCCAAAGTGGAGAATTGAACTGACTGGAGAGCTGCATCTTAACGCTGACCTTCCGGACCTCGGCCTCCTGAAATGTTCCAAAGAAGCTCAACAAACACTCGAGGAACAGCAGCGCATCTTTCCACTGGGCTCAATACAGCTTTCACACTCATAGTGTGTGCAACCGTCTCACACTGTAAATGCTGCCCCCATTCTGTGTGTACTGCCATCGCAGATTTGGGTTTGAATCTTGTTTCCACTTCGTCTTTGTATCCGGGCGGTAGTTGCTGAGAGCTGGCACAGACACAGCGGCTGGAATGGCCTCATACTGTGGTGTAATTATTCTCTCATTCGATGCTCACCTCACTCTGTGGCCAGGGAACCCTCGGCCTTTTCTCATTTCATCTCTCCTGACTTGCACCCTGTCAGAGCGCTTTCCTGTTATTCTGTTTGCTCCCACCGGGATTTGACTTGGTTAAAACGTCCGACATTTCTAACCCGTCCCGGTTTTAATGAAAAGTGATGGTGAAAGACGAGCTGTGTTGTCCTGTCGACAAATCCCGCCTGACTCGCTGAGTTGTTCCAGTATCTTCCGCAGATGTCGGATCAACTTTCGATACGAGAATTGAAGACGTTCTGCTCACTTTGCTCTGCATCAAGAATCAGCTGTCCCACCCAGTGAGTTAAAGCGCACGCCAAAAGTTCGAATTCCGAGCCAGCCAGGAGTCGAACCTGGAATCTCCTGATTCGTAGTCAGACGCGTTATCCATTGCGCCACTGGCCCAGCCGGGTGCATGCATTTTGCTATTCCTTATTGAGCCTCTGTGGCGCATTCGGCGGGATTCATTCACATTGGGTTTCCTTTGAGAAGCTGAGCTCACACAGCAGGGAAGCAATACGTTCCTGAGACAATCAAGACATTTTCTAAAAGCTTGTCTATGTGTGGTTATTCACTTACTTCTATTGACTTATTCCAGTAGATTCAGGCAGCTCTCTGTATGTTTCATTTTATTCAGTTCAACAACATCAGACTGTGTAACCTCTCTTCCCCCTCCACCATCTGCTTCTTCCCCCTCCACCATCTGTATCCATCATCTTATTTTAATTCCTTGCATTGATATGTTTTACCCTCAGCATTGCCCCCCTCCCCCAGCCCATACCATCCTACTTGAGCAATCTGATCCCTGTCGCCAATTGTTCGCTGACACACTGCTTACTTTCTGCGATTAACACATTCTGATCTCTTGAGGCGCCACTATCAGCACCTTGATTAGCCTCATTTACATTCCCTTTTTCTTTCTGTCCGAGACATTTTCGTCATTTTCCACCTATTGCTGACCACTCTATCGAGGCCCAATAGGGCACGCCAACCCCGCCCCATCCACATTAGTCTGAATCTGACCCCATTTCCAGTTCTCCAGCTTTGACAAAGAGTCACCCAGGCCCGGAACGACCGCTGCCATCTCGCTCCACAGAGGCTGTCAGTCCTGCTGAGATTGTCCAGTATGTTCTGTTTTTGTTTCAGAATGAAGCATCCGCAGTAAGTTGCGTTTGTCGTTCATTTAGACATGTTTGAGATGGTGAATAAGTATGTTTATCTGCATTTGTAAATGCATGAAATTCTGTTGTGGATGAACTAGCTCCGAATATCCAAAATAAGAAGGTCATTTTCTTCTCATTGCCTGTCGAAAGTTCAGTGCTTGTGACTTAATGTGGAATTTATTTTAGTGGCTCATGAGAGACTAATCCTCATAATCCTCGAACATACGAGATGGGGGAACAAAAGTACTTTGTGCAAACATTACTCACACAACATGAGAAGCACTTGATGTTTCTACCCGGTATGGCCTCGGGGACCTTTCGCATGTTAGGGGAATGTGCTAACCACTACACGACAGAAACCGCTGGCGGTGCAGTAAACAATGCACTTGTGCAATGTTCAACCTCACTGTGTTGCTGCAGATTCTCATGGTTCGTCTGAGAGGCCATGTCACTTATTACAAGAAGACAGCCGTTTCTTTAAAACCGATGTCTCAACTTATAAAACAATCAGGAATCGAACTTTACAGACCTGAAGATAAGTTATGCTTGAAGTGGAAGTTAAATTGAGAAGGCAGGGCTTTCGAAAATAACCACAACCATACGGGTGCATGCATTTTGCTATTCCTCGTTGATGAAGACCAGTTACGAGATTGCGGCAATAGTCAGCAACAGACTAAACTGGAAGTACGAGATGTTTCTGCCCGGTTTCGAACTTTTCGCGTGTTAGGCGAATGTGATAACCACTACACTACAGAAACAGCTGGCAATCAACGGACGTGTACAATGTGCAACCTCACTGTGTTGCTGCAGATTCGCATGGTGAGGCTGAGAGGCTAGGCCACTTATTACAAGACGACTGCTGTTTCTTTCAAAAACAGATGTTTCAACATATAAAACCACGAGATGTAGAAATTAGATCGAACTTAACATGATCTGCGTTAACTTCACAGGGACGTGACCCATCTAATCCACAGAGCCAAAGTGGAGAATTGAACTGACTGGAGAGCTGCATCTTAACGCTGACCTCCCGGACCTCGCCCTCCTGAAATGTTCCAAAGAAGCTCAACAAACACTCGAGGAACAGCAGCGCATCTTTCCACTGGGCTCAATACAGCTTTCACACTCATAGTGTGTGCAACAGTCTCACACTGTAAATGCTGCCCCCATTCTGTGTGTCCTTCCATCGCAGATTTGGGTTTGAATCTTGTTTCCACTTCTTCTTTGTATCCGGGCGGTAGTTGTTGAGAGCTGGCACAGACACAGCGGCTGGAATGGCCTCATACTGTGGTGTAATTATTCTCTCATTCGATGCTCACCTTACTCTGTGGCCAGGGAACCCTAGGCCTTTTCTCATTTAATCTCTCCTGACTTGCACCCTGTCAGAGCGCTTTCCTGTTGTTCTGTTTGCTCCCACCAGGATTTGACTTGGTTAAAACGTCCGACATTTCTAACCCGTCCCGGTTTTAATGAAAGGTGATGGTGAAAGACAAGCTTTGTTGTCCTGTCGACAAATTCCGCCTGACTCGCTGAGTTGTTCCAGTGTTTTCCGCAGATGTTAGATCGACTTTCGATGGCAATAACAGCGTGCTTCTGTTACTTTCCCGGGGCTCGTTGGTCTAGGGGTATGACATTCACTTACCTCTATTGACTAATTCCAGTTGATTCAGGCAGCCCTCTGTATGTTTCATTTTATTCAGTTCAACAGCATCAGACTGTGTAATCTCTCTTCTCCCTCCACCATCTGTTTATTTCCATCAAGTTATTTTCATTCCTTCCATTGGTATGTTTTACCCTCAGCATTGCGCCCCTCCCCCCAGCCCATACCATCCTACTTGAGCAACCCTGTCGCCAATTGTTCGCTGACACACTGCTTACTTTGTTCTGCTATTAACACATTCTGATCTCTTGAGGCGCCACTATCAGCAACTTTGTTAGCCTTGATTAGCCTCATTTACATTCCCTTTTTCTTTCTGTCCGAGACTTTTTCGTCATTTTCCACCTATTGCTGACCACTCTATCGAGGCCCAATAGGGCACGCCAACCCCGCCCCATCCACATTTGTCTGAAACTGACCCCATTTCCAGTTCTCCAGCTTTGACAAAGAGTCACCCAGGCCCGGAACGACCGCTGCCATCTCGCTCCACAGAGGCCGTCAGTCCTGCTGAGATTGTCCAGTATGTTCTGTTTTTGTTTCAGAATGAAGCATCCGCAGTAAGTTGCATTTGTCGTTCATTTAGACATGTTTGACATGGTGAATAAGTAGGTTTATCTGCATTAGTAAATGCATGAAATTCTGTTGTGGATGAACTAGCTCCGCATATCCAAAATAAGAAGGTCCTTTTCTTCTCATTGCCTGTCGAAAATTCAGTGCTTGTGACTTAATGTGGAATTTATTTTAGTGGCTCATGAGAGACTAATCCTCATAATCCTAGAACATACGAGATGGGGAACACAAGTACTTTGTGCAAACATTCCTCACACAACATGAGAAGCACTTGATGTTTCTACCCGGTATGGCCCCGGGGACCTTTCGCATGTTAGGGGAATGTGCTAACCACTACACTACAGAAACCGCTGGCGGTGCAGTAATCAATGGACTTGTGCAATGTTCAACCTCACTGTGTTGCTGCAGATTCTCATGGTTCGTCTGAGAGGCCATGTCACTTATTACAAGAAGACAGCCGTTTCTTTAAACCCGATGTCTCAACTTATAAAACAATCAGGAATCGAACTTTACAGACCTGAAGATAAGTTATGTTTTGCTTGAAGTGGAAGTTAAATTGAGAATGCAGGGCTTTCGTAAATAACCACAACCAGACGGGTGCATGCATTTTGCTATTCCTCGTTGATGAAGACTAGTTACGAGATTGCGGCAATAGTCAGCAACAGACTAAACTGGAAATACGAGACGTTTCTGCCCGGTTTCGAACCGGGGACCTTTCGTGTGTTAGGCGAATGTGATAACCACTACACTACAGAAACAGCTGGCAATCAACGGACGTGTACAATGTGCAACCTCACTGTGTTGCTGCAGATTCGCATGGTGAGGCTGAGAGGCTAGGCCACTTATTACAAGACGACTGCTGTTTCTTTCAAAAACAGATGTTTCAACATATAAAACCACGAGATGTAGAAATTAGATCGAACTTAACATGATCTGCGTTAACTTCACAGGGACGTGACCCATCTAATCCACAGAGCCAAAGTGGAGAATTGAACTGACTGGAGAGCTGCATCTTAACGCTGACCTTCCGGACCTCGGCCTCCTGAAATGTTCCAAAGAAGCTCAACAAACACTCGAGGAACAGCAGCGTATCTTTCCACTGGGCTCAATACAGCTTTCACACTCATAGTGTGTGCAACCGTCTCACACTGTAAATGCTGCCCCCATTCTGTGTGTACTGCCATCGCAGATTTGGGTTTGAATCTTGTTTCCACTTCGTCTTTGTATCCGGGCGGTAGTTGCTGAGAGCTGGCACAGACACAGCGGCTGGAGTGGCCTCATACTGTGGTGTAATTATTCTCTCATTCGATGCTCACCTCACTCTGTGGCCAGGGAACCCTAGGCCTTTTCTCATTTCATCTCTCCTGACTTGCACTGTCAGAGCGCTTTCCTGTTATTCTGTTTGCTCCCACCGGGATTTGACTTGGTTAAAACGTCCGACATTTCTAACCCGTCCCGGTTTTAACGAAAAGTGATGGTGAAAGACGAGCTGTGTTGTCCTGTCGACAAATCCCGCCTGACTCGCTGAGTTGTTCCAGTATCTTCCGCAGATGTCGGATCAACTTTCGATACGAGAATTGAAGACGTTCTGCTCACTTTGCTCTGCATCAAGAATCAGCTGTCCCACCCAGTGAATTAAAGCGCACGCCAAAATTTGGAATTCCGAGCCAGCCAGGAGTCGAACCTGGAATCTCCTGATTCGTAGTCAGACGCGTTATCCATTGCGCCACTGGCCCAGCCGGGTGCATGCATTTTGCTATTCCTTATTGAGCCTCTGTGGCGCATTCGGCGGGATTCATTCACATTGGGTTTCCTTTGAGAAGCTGAGCTCACACAGCAGGGAAGCAATACGTTCCCGAGACAATCAAGACATTTTCTAAAAGCTTGTCTATGTGTGGATATTCACTTACTTCTATTGACTTATTCCAGTAGATTCAGGCAGCTCTCTGTATGTTTCATTTTATTCAGTTCAACAACATCAGACTGTGTAACCTCTCTTCCCCCTCGACCATCTGCTTCTTCCCCCTCCACCATCTGTATCCATCATCTTATTTTAATTCCTTGCATTGATATGTTTTACCCTCAGCATTGCCCCCCTCCCCCAGCCCATACCATCCTACTTGAGCAATCTGATCCCTGTCGCCAATTGTTCGCTGACACACTGCTTACTTTCTGCGATTAACACATTCTGATCTCTTGAGGCGCCACTATCAGCACCTTGATTAGCCTCATTTACATTCCCTTTTTCTTTCTGTCCGAGACATTTTCGTCATTTTCCACCTATTGCTGACCACTCTATCGAGGCCCAATAGGGCACGCCAACCCCGCCCCATCCACATTAGTCTGAATCTGACCCCATTTCCAGTTCTCCAGCTTTGACAAAGAGTCACCCAGGCCCGGAACGACCGCTGCCATCTCGCTCCACAGAGGCTGTCAGTCCTGCTGAGATTGTCCAGTATGTTCTGTTTTTGTTTCAGAATGAAGCATCCGCAGTAAGTTGCGTTTGTCGTTCATTTAGACATGTTTGAGATGGTGAATAAGTATGTTTATCTGCATTTGTAAATGCATGAAATTCTGTTGTGGATGAACTAGCTCCGAATATCCAAAATAAGAAGGTCATTTTCTTCTCATTGCCTGTCGAAAGTTCAGTGCTTGTGACTTAATGTGGAATTTATTTTAGTGGCTCATGAGAGACTAATCCTCATAATCCTCGAACATACGAGATGGGGGAACAAAAGTACTTTGTGCAAACATTACTCACACAACATGAGAAGCACTTGATGTTTCTACCCGGTATGGCCTCGGGGACCTTTCGCATGTTAGGGGAATGTGCTAACCACTACACGACAGAAACCGCTGGCGGTGCAGTAAACAATGCACTTGTGCAATGTTCAACCTCACTGTGTTGCTGCAGATTCTCATGGTTCGTCTGAGAGGCCATGTCACTTATTACAAGAAGACAGCCGTTTCTTTAAAACCGATGTCTCAACTTATAAAACAATCAGGAATCGAACTTTACAGACCTGAAGATAAGTTATGCTTGAAGTGGAAGTTAAATTGAGAAGGCAGGGCTTTCGAAAATAACCACAACCATACGGGTGCATGCATTTTGCTATTCCTCGTTGATGAAGACCAGTTGCGAGATTGCGGCAATAGTCAGCAACAGACTAAACTGGAAGTACGAGATGTTTCTGCCCGGTTTCGAACTTTTCGCGTGTTAGGCGAATGTGATACCCACTACACTACAGAAACAGCTGGCAATCAACGGACGTGTACAATGTGCAACCTCACTGTGTTGCTGCAGATTCGCATGGTGAGGCTGAGAGGCTAGGCCACTTATTACAAGACGACTGCTGTTTCTTTCAAAAACAGATGTTTCAACATATAAAACCACGAGATGTAGAAATTAGATCGAACTTAACATGATCTGCGTTAACTTCACAGGGACGTGACCCATCTAATCCACAGAGCCAAAGTGGAGAATTGAACTGACTGGAGAGCTGCATCTTAACGCTGACCTCCCGGACCTCGCCCTCCTGAAATGTTCCAAAGAAGCTCAACAAACACTCGAGGAACAGCAGCGCATCTTTCCACTGGGCTCAATACAGCTTTCACACTCATAGTGTGTGCAACAGTCTCACACTGTAAATGCTGCCCCCATTCTGAGTGTCCTTCCATCGCAGATTTGGGTTTGAATCTTGTTTCCACTTCTTCTTTGTATCCGGGCGGTAGTTGTTGAGAGCTGGCACAGACACAGCGGCTGGAATGGCCTCATACTGTGGTGTAATTATTCTCTCATTCGATGCTCACCTTACTCTGTGGCCAGGGAACCCTAGGCCTTTTCTCATTTAATCTCTCCTGACTTGCACCCTGTCAGAGCGCTTTCCTGTTGTTCTGTTTGCTCCCACCAGGATTTGACTTGGTTAAAACGTCCGACATTTCTAACCCGTCCCGGTTTTAATGAAAGGTGATGGTGAAAGACAAGCTTTGTTGTCCTGTCGACAAATTCCGCCTGACTCGCTGAGTTGTTCCAGTGTTTTCCGCAGATGTTAGATCGACTTTCGATGGCAATAACAGCGTGCTTCTGTTACTTTCCCGGGGCTCGTTGGTCTAGGGGTATGACATTCACTTACCTCTATTGACTAATTCCAGTTGATTCAGGCAGCCCTCTGTATGTTTCATTTTATTCAGTTCAACAGCATCAGACTGTGTAATCTCTCTTCTCCCTCCACCATCTGTTTATTTCCATCAAGTTATTTTCATTCCTTCCATTGGTATGTTTTACCCTCAGCATTGCGCCCCTCCCCCCAGCCCATACCATCCTACTTGAGCAACCCTGTCGCCAATTGTTCGCTGACACACCGCTTACTTTGTTCTGCTATTAACACATTCTGATCTCTTGAGGCGCCACTATCAGCAACTTTGTTAGCCTTGATTAGCCTCATTTACATTCCCTTTTTCTTTCTGTCCGAGACTTTTTCGTCATTTTCCACCTATTGCTGACCACTCTATCGAGGCCCAATAGGGCACTCCAACCCCGCCCCATCCACATTTGTCTGAATCTGACCCCATTTCCAGTTCTCCAGCTTTGACAAAGAGTCACCCAGGCCCGGAACGACCGCTGCCATCTCGCTCCACAGAGGCCGTCAGTCCTGCTGAGATTGTCCAGTATGTTCTGTTTTTGTTTCAGAATGAAGCATCCGCAGTAAGTTGCATTTGTCGTTCATTTAGACATGTTTGACATGGTGAATAAGTAGGTTTATCTGCATTAGTAAATGCATGAAATTCTGTTGTGGATGAACTAGCTCCGCATATCCAAAATAAGAAGGTCCTTTTCTTCTCATTGCCTGTCGAAAATTCAGTGCTTGTGACTTAATGTGGAATTTATTTTAGTGGCTCATGAGAGACTAATCCTCATAATCCTAGAACATACGAGATGGGGAACACAAGTACTTTGTGCAAACATTCCTCACACAACATGAGAAGCACTTGATGTTTCTACCCGGTATGGCCCCGGGGACCTTTCGCATGTTAGGGGAATGTGCTAACCACTACACTACAGAAACCGCTGGCGGTGCAGTAATCAATGGACTTGTGCAATGTTCAACCTCACTGTGTTGCTGCAGATTCTCATGGTTCGTCTGAGAGGCCATGTCACTTATTACAAGAAGACAGCCGTTTCTTTAAAACCGATGTCTCAACTTATAAAACAATCAGGAATCGAACTTTACAGACCTGAAGATAAGTTATGTTTTGCTTGAAGTGGAATTTAAATTGAGAATGCAGGGCTTTCGTAAATAACCACAACCAGATGGGTGCATGCATTTTGCTATTCCTCGTTGATGAAGACCAGTTACGAGATTTGCTAGTGTCACACGGGAGGGTTTAAACTAGTATGGCAGGGGGGTGGGCACGGGAGCAATAGGTCAGAAGGTGAGAGCGTTGAGGGAGAACTAGGGAATATGGACAGTGTGGCTCTGAGGCAGAGCAGACGGGGAGAAGTTGCTGAACACAGCGGGTCTGGTGGCCTGAAGTGCATATGTTTTAATGCAAGGAGCATTACGGGTAAGGCAGATGAACTTAGAGCTTGGATTACTACTTGGAACTATGATGTTGTTGCCATTACAGAGACCTGGTTGAGGGAAGGGCAGGATTGGCAGCTAAACGTTCCAGGTTTTAGATGTTTCAGGCGGGATAGAGGGGGATGTAAAAGGGGAGGCGGAGTTGCGCTACTTGTTCAGGAGAGTATCACAGCTATACAGCGAGAGGACACCTCAGAGGGCAGTGAGGCTATATGGGTAGAGATCAGGAATAAGAAGGGTGCAGTCACAATGTTGGGGGTATACTACAGGCCTCCCAACAGCCAGCGGGAGATAGAGGAGCAGATAGGTAGACAGATTTTGGAAAAGAGTAAAAACAACAGGGTTGTGGTGATGGGAGACTTCAACTTCCCCAATATTGACTGGGACTCACTTAGTGCCAGGGGCTTAGACGGGGCAGAGTTTGTAAGGAGCATCCAGGAGGGCTTCTTAAAACAATATGTAAACAGTGCAACTAGGGAAGAGGCGGTACTGGACCTGGTATTGGGGAATGAGCCCGGCCAGGTGGTAGATGTTTCAGTAGGGGAGCATTTCGGTAACAGTGACCACAATTCAGTAAGTTTTAAAGTACTAGTGGACAAGGATAAGAGTGGTCCGAGGATGAATGTGCTAAATTGGGGGAAGGCTAATTATAACAATATTAGGCGGGAACTGAAGAGCATAGATTGGGGGCGGATGTTTGAGGGCAAATCAACATCTGACATGTGGGAGGCTTTCAAGTGTCAGTTGATAGGAATACAGGACAGGCATGTTCCTGTGAGGAAGAAAGACAAATACGGCAATTTTCGGGAACCTTGGATGACGAATGATATTGTAGGCCTCGTCAAAAAGAAAAAGGAGGCATTTGTCAGGGCTAAAAGGCTGGGAACAGACGAAGCCTGTGTGGCATATAAGGAAAGTAGGAAGGAACTTAAGCAGGGACTCAGGAGGGCTAGAAGGGGTCATGAAAAGTCATTGGCAAATAGGGTTAAGGAAAATCCCAAGGCTTTTTACACTTACATAAAAAGCAAGAGGGTAGCCAGGGAAAGGGTTGGCCCACTGAAGGATAGGCAAGGGAATCTATGTGTGGAGCCAGAGGAAATGGGCGAGGTACTAAATGAATACTTTGCATCAGTATTCACCAAAGAGAAGGAATTGGTAGATGTTGAGTCTGGAGAAGGGGGTGTAGATAGCCTGGGTCACATTGTGATCCAAAAAGACGAGGTGTTGGGTGTCTTAAAAAATATTAAGGTAGATAAGTCCCCAAGGTCGGATGGGATCTACCCCAGAATACTGAAGGAGGCTGGAGAGGAAATTGCTGAGGCCTTGACAGAAATCTTTGGATCCTCGCTGTCTTCAGGGGATGTCCCGGAGGACTGGAGAATAGCCAATGTTGTTCCTCTGTTTAAGAAGGGTGGCAGGGATAATCCCGGGAACTACAGGCCGGTGAGCCTTACTTCAGTGGTAGGGAAATTACTGGAGAGAATTCTTCGAGACAGGATCTACTCCCATTTGGAAGCAAATGGACGTATTAGTGAGAGGCAGCACGGTTTTGTGAAGGGGAGGTCGTGTCTCACTAACTTGATAGAGTTTTTCGAGGAGGTCACTAAGATGATTGATGCAGGTAGGGCAGTAGATGTTGTCTATATGGACTTCAGTAAGGCCTTTGACAAGGTCCCTCATGGTAGACTAGTACAAAAGGTGGAGTCACACGGGATCAGGGGTGAACTGGCAAGGTGGATACAGAACTGGCTAGGCCATAGAAGGTAGAGGGTAGCAATGGAGGGATGCTTTTCTAATTGGAGGGCTGTGACCAGTGGTGTTCCACAGGGATCAGTGCTGGGACCTTTGCTCTTTGTAGTATATATAAATGATTTGGAGGAAAATGTAACTGGTCTGATTAGTAAGTTTGCAGACGACACAAAGGTTGGTGGAATTGCGGATAGCGATGAGGACTGTCTGAGGATACAGCAGGATTTAGATTGTCTGGAGACTTGGGCGGAGAGATGGCAGATGGAGTTTAACCTGGACAAATGTGAGGTAATGCATTTTGGAAGGGCTAATGCAGGTAGGGAATATACGGTGAATGGTAGAACCCTCAAGAGTATTGAAAGTCAAAGAGATCTAGGAGTACAGGTCCACAGATCACTGAAAGGGGCTACACAGGTGGAGAAGGTAGTCAAGAAGGCATACGGCATGCTTGCCTTCATTGGCCGGGGCATTGAGTATAAGAATTGGCAAGTCATGTTGCAGCTGTATAGAACCTTAGTTAGGCCACACTTGGAGTATAGTGTTCAATTCTGGTCGCCACACTACCAGAAGGATGTGGAGGCTTTAGAGAGGGTGCAGAAGAGATTTACCAGAATGTTGCCTGGTATGGAGGGCATAAGCTATGAGGAGCGATTGAATAAACTCGGTTTGTTCTCACTGGAACGAAGGAGGTTGAGGGGCGACCTGATAGAGGTATACAAAATTATGAGGGGCATAGACAGAGTGGATAGTCAGAGGCTTTTCCCCAGGGTAGAGGGGTCAATTACTAGGGGGCATAGGTTTAAGGTGAGAGGGGCAAAGTTTAGAGTAGATGTACGAGGCAAGTTTTTTACGCAGAGGGTAGTGGGTGCCTGGAACTCACTACCGGAGGAGGTAGTGGAGGCAGGGACGATAGGGACATTTAAGGGGCATCTTGACAAATATATGAATAGGATGGGAATAGAAGGATACGGACCCAGGAAGTGTAGAAGATTGTAGTTTAGTCGGGCAGTATGGTCGGCGCGGGCTTGGAGGGCCGAAGGGCCTGTTCCTGTGCTGTACATTTCTTTGTTGTTCTTTGTTCTTTGAGATTGCGGCAATAGTCAGCAACAGACTAAACTGGAAATACGAGATGTTTCTGCCCGGTTTCGAACCGGGGACTTTTCGTGTGTTAGGCGAATGTGATACCCACTACACTACAGAAACAGCTGGCAATCAACGGACGTGTACAATGTGCAACCTCACTGTGTTGCTGCAGATTCTCATGGTTCGTCTGAGAGGCCATGTCACTTATTACAAGAAGACAGCCGTTTCTTTAAAACCGATGTCTCAACTTATAAAACAATCAGGAATCGAACTTTACAGACCTGAAGATAAGTTATGCTTGAAGTGGAAGTTAAATTGAGAAGGCAGGGCTTTCGAAAATAACCACAACCATACGGGTGCATGCATTTTGCTATTCCTCGTTGATGAAGACCAGTTACGAGATTGCGGCAATAGTCAGCAACAGACTAAACTGGAAGTACGAGATGTTTCTGCCCGGTTTCGAACTTTTCGCGTGTTAGGCGAATGTGATACCCACTACACTACAGAAACAGCTGGCAATCAACGGACGTGTACAATGTGCAACCTCACTGTGTTGCTGCAGATTCGCATGGTGAGGCTGAGAGGCTAGGCCACTTATTACAAGACGACTGCTGTTTCTTTCAAAAACAGATGTTTCAACATATAAAACCACGAGATGTAGAAATTAGATCGAACTTAACATGATCTGCGTTAACTTCACAGGGACGTGACCCATCTAATCCACAGAGCCAAAGTGGAGAATTGAACTGACTGGAGAGCTGCATCTTAACGCTGACCTCCCGGACCTCGCCCTCCTGAAATGTTCCAAAGAAGCTCAACAAACACTCGAGGAACAGCAGCGCATCTTTCCACTGGGCTCAATACAGCTTTCACACTCATAGTGTGTGCAACAGTCTCACACTGTAAATGCTGCCCCCATTCTGTGTGTCCTTCCATCGCAGATTTGGGTTTGAATCTTGTTTCCACTTCTTCTTTGTATCCGGGCGGTAGTTGTTGAGAGCTGGCACAGACACAGCGGCTGGAATGGCCTCATACTGTGGTGTAATTATTCTCTCATTCGATGCTCACCTCACTCTGTGGCCAGGGAACCCTAGGCCTTTTCTCATTTAATCTCTCCTGACTTGCACCCTGTCAGAGCGCTTTCCTGTTGTTCTGTTTGCTCCCACCAGGATTTGACTTGGTTAAAACGTCCGCCATTTCTAACCCGTCCCGGTTTTAATGAAAGGTGATGGTGAAAGACAAGCTTTGTTGTCCTGTCGACAAATTCCGCCTGACTCGCTGAGTTGTTCCAGTGTTTTCCGCAGATGTTAGATCGACTTTCGATGGCAATAACAGCGTGCTTCTGTTACTTTCCCGGGGCTCGTTGGTCTAGGGGTATGACATTCACTTACCTCTATTGACTAATTCCAGTTGATTCAGGCAGCCCTCTGTATGTTTCATTTTATTCAGTTCAACAGCATCAGACTGTGTAATCTCTCTTCTCCCTCCACCATCTGTTTATTTCCATCAAGTTATTTTCATTCCTTCCATTGGTATGTTTTACCCTCAGCATTGCGCCCCTCCCCCCAGCCCATACCATCCTACTTGAGCAACCCTGTCGCCAATTGTTCGCTGACACACTGCTTACTTTGTTCTGCTATTAACACATTCTGATCTCTTGAGGCGCCACTCTCAGCAACTTTGTTAGCCTTGATTAGCCTCATTTACATTCCCTTTTTCTTTCTGTCCGAGACTTTTTCGTCATTTTCCACCTATTGCTGACCACTCTATCGAGGCCCAATAGGGCACGCCAACCCCGCCCCATCCACATTTGTCTGAATCTGACCCCATTTCCAGTTCTCCAGCTTTGACAAAGAGTCACCCAGGCCCGGAACGACCGCTGCCATCTCGCTCCACAGAGGCCGTCAGTCCTGCTGAGATTGTCCAGTATGTTCTGTTTTTGTTTCAGAATGAAGCATCCGCAGTAAGTTGCATTTGTCGTTCATTTAGACATGTTTGACATGGTGAATAAGTAGGTTTATCTGCATTAGTAAATGCATGAAATTCTGTTGTGGATGAACTAGCTCCGCATATCCAAAATAAGAAGGTCCTTTTCTTCTCATTGCCTGTCGAAAATTCAGTGCTTGTGACTTAATGTGGAATTTATTTTAGTGGCTAATGAGAGACTAATCCTCATAATCCTAGAACATACGAGATGGGGAACACAAGTACTTTGTGCAAACATTCCTCACACAACATGAGAAGCACTTGATGTTTCTACCCGGTATGGCCCCGGGGACCTTTCGCATGTTAGGGGAATGTGCTAACCACTACACTACAGAAACCGCTGGCGGTGCAGTAATCAATGGACTTGTGCAATGTTCAACCTCACTGTGTTGCTGCAGATTCTCATGGTTCGTCTGAGAGGCCATGTCACTTATTACAAGAAGACAGCCGTTTCTTTAAACCCGATGTCTCAACTTATAAAACAATCAGGAATCGAACTTTACAGACCTGAAGATAAGTTATGTTTTGCTTGAAGTGGAAGTTAAATTGAGAATGCAGGGCTTTCGTAAATAACCACAACCAGACGGGTGCATGCATTTTGCTATTCCTCGTTGATGAAGACCAGTTACGAGATTGCGGCAATAGTCAGCAACAGACTAAACTGGAAATACGAGATGTTTCTGCCCGGTTTCGAACCGGGGACCTTTCGCGTGTTAGGCGAATGTGATAACCACTACACTACAGAAACAGCTGGCAATCAACGGGCGTGTACAATGTGCAACCTCACTGTGTTGCTGCAGATTCGCATGGTGAGGCTGAGAGGCTAGGCCACTTATTACAAGACGACTGCTGTTTCTTTCAAAAACAGATGTTTCAACATATAAAACCACGAGATGTAGAAATTAGATCGAACTTAACATGATCTGCGTTAACTTCACAGGGACGTGACCCATCTAATCCACAGAGCCAAAGTGGAGAATTGAACTGACTGGAGAGCTGCATCTTAACGCTGACCTTCCGGACCTCGGCCTCCTGAAATGTTCCAAAGAAGCTCAACAAACACTCGAGGAACAGCAGCGCATCTTTCCACTGGGCTCAATACAGCTTTCACACTCATAGTGTGTGCAACCGTCTCACACTGTAAATGCTGCCCCCATTCTGTGTGTACTGCCATCGCAGATTTGGGTTTGAATCTTGTTTCCACTTCGTCTTTGTATCCGGGCGGTAGTTGCTGAGAGCTGGCACAGACACAGCGGCTGGAATGGCCTCATACTGTGGTGTAATTATTCTCTCATTCGATGCTCACCTCACTCTGTGGCCAGGGAACCCTCGGCCTTTTCTCATTTCATCTCTCCTGACTTGCACCCTGTCAGAGCGCTTTCCTGTTATTCTGTTTGCTCCCACCGGGATTTGACTTGGTTAAAACGTCCGACATTTTTAACCCGTCCCGGTTTTAATGAAAAGTGATGGTGAAAGACGAGCTGTGTTGTCCTGTCGACAAATCCCGCCTGACTCGCTGAGTTGTTCCAGTATCTTCCACAGATGTCGGATCAACTTTCGATACGAGAATTGAAGACGTTCTGCTCACTTTGCTCTGCATCAAGAATCAGCTGTCCCACCCAGTGAGTTAAAGCGCACGCCAAAAGTTCGAATTCCGAGCCAGCCAGGAGTCGAACCTGGAATCTCCTGATTCGTAGTCAGACGCGTTATCCATTGCGCCACTGGCCCAGCCGGGTGCATGCATTTTGCTATTCCTTATTGAGCCTCTGTGGCGCATTCGGCGGGATTCATTCACATTGGGTTTCCTTTGAGAAGCTGAGCTCACACAGCAGGGAACCAATACGTTCCCGAGACAATCAAGACATTTTCTAAAAGCTTGTCTATGTGTGGATATTCACTTACTTCTATTGACTTATTCCAGTAGATTCAGGCATCTCTCTGTATGTTTCATTTTATTCAGTTCAACAACATCAGACTGTGTAACCTCTCTTCCCCCTCCACCATCTGCTTCTTCCCCCTCCACCATCTGTATCCATCATCTTATTTTAATTCCTTGCATTGATATGTTTTACCCTCAGCATTGCCCCCCTCCCCCAGCCCATACCATCCTACTTGAGCAATCTGATCCCTGTCGCCAATTGTTCGCTGACACACTGCTTACTTTCTGCGATTAACACATTCTGATCTCTTGAGGCGCCACTATCAGCACCTTGATTAGCCTCATTTACATTCCCTTTTTCTTTCTGTCCGAGACATTTTCGTCATTTTCCACCTATTGCTGACCACTCTATCGAGGCCCAATAGGGCACGCCAACCCCGCCCCATCCACATTAGTCTGAATCTGACCCCATTTCCAGTTCTCCAGCTTTGACAAAGAGTCACCCAGGCCCGGAACGACCGCTGCCATCTCGCTCCACAGAGGCTGTCAGTCCTGCTGAGATTGTCCAGTATGTTCTGTTTTTGTTTCAGAATGAAGCATCCGCAGTAAGTTGCGTTTGTCGTTCATTTAGACATGTTTGAGATGGTGAATAAGTATGTTTATCTGCATTTGTAAATGCATGAAATTCTGTTGTGGATGAACTAGCTCCGAATATCCAAAATAAGAAGGTCATTTTCTTCTCATTGCCTGTCGAAAGTTCAGTGCTTGTGACTTAATGTGGAATTTATTTTAGTGGCTCATGAGAGACGAATCCTCATAATCCTCGAACATACGAGATGGGGGAACAAAAGTACTTTGTGCAAACATTACTCACACAACATGAGAAGCACTTGATGTTTCTACCCGGTATGGCCTCGGGGACCTTTCGCATGTTAGGGGAATGTGCTAACCACTACACGACAGAAACCGCTGGCGGTGCAGTAAACAATGCACTTGTGCAATGTTCAACCTCACTGTGTTGCTGCAGATTCTCATGGTTCGTCTGAGAGGCCATGTCACTTATTACAAGAAGACAGCCGTTTCTTTAAAACCGATGTCTCAACTTATAAAACAATCAGGAATCGAACTTTACAGACCTGAAGATAAGTTATGCTTGAAGTGGAAGTTAAATTGAGAAGGCAGGGCTTTCGAAAATAACCACAACCATACGGGTGCATGCATTTTGCTATTCCTCGTTGATGAAGACCAGTTACGAGATTGCGGCAATAGTCAGCAACAGACTAAACTGGAAGTACGAGATGTTTCTGCCCGGTTTCGAACTTTTCGCGTGTTAGGCGAATGTGATAACCACTACACTACAGAAACAGCTGGCAATCAACGGACGTGTACAATGTGCAACCTCACTGTGTTGCTGCAGATTCGCATGGTGAGGCTGAGAGGCTAGGCCACTTATTACAAGACGACTGCTGTTTCTTTCAAAAACAGATGTTTCAACATATAAAACCACGAGATGTAGAAATTAGATCGAACTTAACATGATCTGCGTTAACTTCACAGGGACGTGACCCATCTAATCCACAGAGCCAAAGTGGAGAATTGAACTGACTGGAGAGCTGCATCTTAACGCTGACCTCCCGGACCTCGCCCTCCTGAAATGTTCCAAAGAAGCTCAACAAACACTCGAGGAACAGCAGCGCATCTTTCCACTGGGCTCAATACAGCTTTCACACTCATAGTGTGTGCAACAGTCTCACACTGTAAATGCTGCCCCCATTCTGTGTGTCCTTCCATCGCAGATTTGGGTTTGAATCTTGTTTCCACTTCTTCTTTGTATCCGGGCGGTAGTTGTTGAGAGCTGGCACAGACACAGCGGCTGGAATGGCCTCATACTGTGGTGTAATTATTCTCTCATTCGATGCTCACCTTACTCTGTGGCCAGGGAACCCTAGGCCTTTTCTCATTTAATCTCTCCTGACTTGCACCCTGTCAGAGCGCTTTCCTGTTGTTCTGTTTGCTCCCACCAGGATTTGACTTGGTTAAAACGTCCGACATTTCTAACCCGTCCCGGTTTTAATGAAAGGTGATGGTGAAAGACAAGCTTTGTTGTCCTGTCGACAAATTCCGCCTGACTCGCTGAGTTGTTCCAGTGTTTTCCGCAGATGTTAGATCGACTTTCGATGGCAATAACAGCGTGCTTCTGTTACTTTCCCGGGGCTCGTTGGTCTAGGGGTATGATATTCACTTACCTCTATTGACTAATTCCAGTTGATTCAGGCAGCCCTCTGTATGTTTCATTTTATTCAGTTCAACAGCATCAGACTGTGTAATCTCTCTTCTCCCTCCACCATCTGTTTATTTCCATCAAGTTATTTTCATTCCTTCCATTGGTATGTTTTACCCTCAGCATTGCGCCCCTCCCCCCAGCCCATACCATCCTACTTGAGCAACCCTGTCGCCAATTGTTCGCTGACACACTGCTTACTTTGTTCTGCTATTAACACATTCTGATCTCTTGAGGCGCCACTATCAGCAACTTTGTTAGCCTTGATTAGCCTCATTTACATTCCCTTTTTCTTTCTGTCCGAGACTTTTTCGTCATTTTCCACCTATTGCTGACCACTCTATCGAGGCCCAATAGGGCACGCCAACCCCGCCCCATCCACATTTGTCT